>NC_045146.1:5581178-6328485 GCF_008831285.2 Nymphaea colorata
TCACATAACAACATCAAATAGAGTGATCCAAGCACTTATACCTTTTTAGTGTAGGAGAGTAACCCAAGAATACACCTTTACTAGCTCGAGGATCTAATTTTTTGGCATGTGGTTGTGATTATGAATGAAGCATACACAACCAAACACACGAGGGGGATTGGTGAAGGGATCCCGACCAATTATTAATATAGAGTAGGGAGTCTGCCCATTCAACACACGAGTAGGCATATGGTAGGTAAGATAAGCATTGGTAAGCACATTACCCCAATGTTTCTTGGGCACATGTCTCAGGGATCGAGTGACATCAAGCAAGTGGTAGTTCTTTCGCTTGGCAACGAGATGTCTCATGCACAATTCCTTTTTTTTTTTATGAATGTTTCAATAGAATGGGAGACATACCCACAAGCATTATTAGATTTAATGGTTTAAACAAAAACATCATGTTGCATTTCTACAAGGGTAATAAAGGTTTCAACGGCATGAGCCACTTTGCCATGATCTCTCAACATATAGACAAAAGTGTTGGATGAATAATCATCAATAAACATAATGAAAGCCATGACCAAATGAAATGCTAGAGGGTCCCCACACATCAGAATGAATCAAGATAAAAGCTTTATTAGATCGACTTTCAGAAATGGGGTATGAGGTCCGAACATGATTAACCAATTGGCATACTTCACAAGACACTAGATCTTTGCCAGTGTAGGGAAATAAATGAGGAAGCACATGTTGAAGTAACACAAACAAAAGATGTTTGAGTTTCTCGTGTCATCTCAAAACAAGCTGAATCTGATAATCTTTATCCTCTTCTCATTGATTGTTGTCAAGAGCACTGTTGCAACCTTCAATGGCAGCTGATATATCCTCTCAAAAGCCAAACCAATCTCAATTTTCTTCCTCATCACCAAGTCTTGTAAAACACATCAATCAACATAAAATATAAAGTTATAGTTCAAATCTTTGGTGATCTTGCTCACCAACAGAAGATCCAAAGGAAGGTAAGGAACATAAAGGGCATTATGAACTAAACATTTGTTTAACAACAGCACAAGGCTCCCTTTTCTAGCCACGGATATAGAGGACCCATTGGCTAAAACAACTCTCTCCTTCCCAAAGGATAGATGGTATTTCTTAAATACCTTAGGATCTCTTGTCATGTGTGCAACACCACTATCAACAATCCATTCACCTATACAAGGATTACCTTTATCACCACTAACAGCAAAAGCACAATTGATCTTCACATTATTAGAAGGCTCCTCTTTGTGGACATCAATGTGACTTAAGTAGGCTTGAAGTTCACAAATCTGATCGACAATAATCTTCCTTTCTTCACGAGTGTAATCAGCAACATCAAAACCAGCAGCCACTTTTTTTTTCTTGGGTTCTTGCCATAGTCATTCTTCCTTTCCGGATGGAGGTCCCAACAAAAATCTATAGTATGACCATTCTTTTTGCAATGTGAACACTTTGAATGCCTTTCTAACTCGATCATGGACCATGACTAACCAAGGCAAACTACATCATGGTCTCGATAGAATCTTGGCTAACCATAACAAAATGCCTTTGTTGATCAACCTTGACTTTAGAGTAGACATCTTCAATGTTAGAAACTTCTCTAGAGTTAAGATTCTGGCTTTGAATGCCCTCAAATTCATCCTGGTCATACATATACTCCCACTTATCTTTGAAGTAATAATCCAACTCTTCCCATTTCGACTTGAGGGAAGCATAGAATTCAGCTATAGTCTTATCTCCTGCCGAAGAGCATATATATCCTTCATCAATTAATAGTCATGAACATCTTTCTTTTTCTTACCATATATATGTACAATCCACATATCGTAGACAGTTCATTTCATAAGAATTAATGACTGAATTTTTGTAACTAGATACCATGTTCCCAATAGGGATCAGTCTAAGCCAGTTGTTTCTTCTTCTTGTTTACATAGGAAATCCGGCCTTGACCAGCAATTCTCATCATAATTGATGCAGACCAATGAAGGTAATTGTCTTTGGTCAACTAAATCATTGTGACTTGGATTGATAGATGATCTGATTTTTGCAACAAACACTCCATCCATTCAGTCAAGCTATTCTCGTTCTCTTCAGCAGCCATCCAAAGAAGAGATGAACCAATTCACAGGCACTTAGATGACCCTATTGTCGATGCCAGCCAACTGCACACATGCAATGTCTGCAGGCTGCAATAGTCCCAATGATGGCACCAAAGACAGCTCTGGCAATAATGCATCTGGAGACAACTTTCAGGCTATGACATGACTTTAGCCACTCCAACAATGACGTAGCAGGCAAGCGATGGGTCCAGCCTCTCCAGCAATGACGTAACAAGCCAGCGATGACGTCTTTAGCAACTTCAATGATGATGTAGCCGGCAAGAGGCTACGACGTCTTTAGCAAGTCCAGCAATGATGCAGTCGACAATAGAAAGAGACACCTTTAGCAACTTCAGGGATGATGTAAGATAAGAAAAAAAAAGTTCTTCAATCTCTAGTGCTCTGATACGACGTAGGAATATGGGAAAACAAAGAAGAAAATTAGATGCATAGATTTAACATGGCAAAACCCTTCAAACAGAGGGAAAAAACCACTGGCAAGAAGTACGATGTACACTAGCTATCGTTGCACTCTCTCTTTCAAATTTCTCATTAAAAATTGATCAGAGTTAAACACGTCCCTTAACTACGCAACAATCAGCCGCAACTTAATAGGTGGCCGGGTCGAGTCTGGACCCAGGACTCATCCAAATACATGTCCATTAACAGTATAAACTCACTTTGATCTCACAAGATGAGCATCCTTTGGAATATCCATAATTTCTCACGTTCTATTCTTGTCAAGGGCTTTCATTTTCTCTTGCATGACAAGAATTCATTTCGAATATACCTGAGCCTCAGCAACAGTCCTGGGAATAATAGATTAGAAAAAGAGGATATGAAGCATTTGTGATCTCTAGTAAGCTTTGAATAACACACAAGGTTACCAAGAAACTGCATAGTACATGACTTGGTCCCTTTTCTCAAGGCAATAAGAAGTTCTTCAACATTTATGTCATTTCTAACATTTTTATCATGTTTCTCACACATTGGATTTGGCTCATCCGGTGATATCTCAGAATTGAGATTGATGTCTTCATTTTTTTCTTCTTCTACAGGGTGCCTCCTAGAGTAAAGTAAACTTGTCCAAATAAATGATCACACTGCCCTGTAATACTTTAAGATCCAATTTCACTCCCATATTGCTCAGTCACATTAGGTTCTCTATATTGTTCACTCTTATAGTTCAAGAAGTCAGCAAACTAAATTTCTTGCAACTAAGAAATTGTTCTTTGTTTCTTCTTAAAATTTTTCCCTAAGAGGATTAGTTTGCATCCCCAAAAATTATTTGGTTTTATTTTGAATTGAGAGAGAAAGGGACTCGCCTGTTGGTATGAGGATTGACTGTCTCAGTGTCTTTACCGGGGATAACCAATCTAAGGGCTATGTTTATTTTTTATGCATTTCATTTTTGCTTAAATATCTTTTTCATTCTAAATACAGTGTAATGTTTGATAGTGTAGAACATTTTGATTTAAGGAATCCTAAATTAAAAAATCTTCACAAATATTGTTTGGAAACATTTGAAGATCACCTTTTAAAGTCAATTTGGTGTTCTCTTAAGAATTAAAGTAAGTTTGAGATTTTGCTCTAGTTTGGTTACTAACTAACTAGAACTCTATTTCATCTTCCTTAAGTTCTTTTAGAAATGTACTTGTGATCATTTGTAATATTCAGTGAATGTGGATGTATGAATGCATTAGCCCTACATGATTAGAAGTGAATCATCCATTCCTACCATAACATTCATCTAAGTTTATCATTTATAATTATCATAAATATTTTTGGTGAAAAGAGAAAAGTTTTTGAAAATGGAATGAGATTGTAGACCATCAATCATGATTTCAATATTGGGCCATTACTTGAGTTTTGGTCTTGTTGAAGTTGGCAAATGAAAAGATCTTGGGAGAAAAATATTTAAAAGAATGGAAAAGAGAAAAGACTTTAATCCGAGAGGAATAAAGAAAAAAAGAGAGAGAAAGAGATTTTAAAATAGCAAAATAAAAGGTTTTTAAAAAGAAAGAGAGAGAGGTATATATACATATTTGTACCTATGTGTGTGTGTGAGAGAGAGAGAGAGAGCTTATGAAAAGAAAGTATTACTCAAATGGAGAGTATATATGTATGTGTGTGTGTGTGTGTGTGTGTGTGCATGTACGTGTATGAGAATTAGCAAAATGATATATTAAATCATAAAAGAAAAGGACAATGAGGGATAGTCATGTGCATGTATATGTACACAACATGTGTATACATATATGCTTTCATGAGAGTTGAAATTAAAAAATGACTTGTAAATACTTGACTTCGATTTTTATGTAGGCCGGGTTGGGCTCATGGAAGAGCCTAGCCTAAGTCTCCAAGGCCTCATTAGAGAGGGTTCTTGCTTTTTTGGAAAACATGATTCCAATATTTTTATATGTAAACGTAAAATATTATTATTTTGTTTGTTACAAGAGAATACATTTATTCTACCATTAGGTATGGAAGAAAATCAAGCAACGTAATGAAGTACTCATTGGGGTTCCTAATCGGATGATTAAGATTGAAACTAAACGTAAGAATAACAATGCATTTTAACATATACATATTTGTGAAGGGCTTTCTCGGGTTAGATAAATCCTAACCTAAAAAGTCAACATAACAATGAAAATATCCCAACCCAGCACTCATTCTTGCCATGCATTCATATATAAATAGGAAAATCAATCAACTATGCATGAACAATATCTCGAAACAAAGCAACATTTAAGAAAAGAGAGAAACATGTTTCTCTCCTAAAATGAAATTACCTTTCACCTTTCACGCTCCCGGTGCACTCAAGAATAGCTTTTGACTCTGAAGATGAGATTTGAGAGCTATCATATATGGCCATGGAAAGATGAAGTAGGGAAAAGGAAAAATGAAAATAAAATAAGAACTGCATACCTCTAGTATCTTCCATGCTCTCTTGAAGAGTTGGAACTTTGAGAAGAAGAAGAAGAAAAGAATAGATAAATGGAAAAGAAGAGTCAAATAAAATTTTAAATCTTCAAGTGAAGAAGCATTAGAAATTTTCCAAGGATTAGCTCATGCCCAAGATGGAGGATTGTGGGGGTATTTATATAGAGTTTTGGAACTAAAACTCAAAATTTGATTTTTTTTTAATTTAACAAGATTTTCATACGAATTTTAAGTATTTTTGAATAGTTTTTATTTTTTTTTAAATAGGCTTTGACCAAGTGGGATTTGCCATTAGCCCTTCAAAAACTCCTTTCGGGTGTGGCCGGGGCTAATGCCCACCCAATCTGGCCAAAACCGCCCCCTAGGGGTGGTTCTTCATCAAAATGGGCCGTAAGCAGCGGGCATCTCTCGGCTCTGTTGCTGCCATGCGCCAGACGAGTTCTTGGCACATCGGCGAGCTGTGTGTGACCGCGCATCGCGAGGCAGACCGTGCATCATGCGATCGCGCATGACTGATTTTTTTACAATTAAATAAAATTAAATAAAACGAAATAATATGAATAAAATAAAAAATTATGAAACCTTTTCTTTTGAATATGTATAAAAATGGTTTTCATTACAAATGAAGGGCCGACTCTGTTTTGAGTTATTCCAGGCTCGTTTTAGATCCAGATTGGGTTCAATGGGATGTCGACACCTTCTACAAAGTGGTTTTAGCTCAAAAACATATTTTCGGCATGATGGCGAGCCATAAAACAAAGGGAAGGTCTGTGTGCGCGTGCGGTGCTCAATGGCATCAAATTTTGTTGTTTTGATCTCGATTTTGGGTTTTGAGTTTGAAATTCTTGATTTGGATCTAAACTTAAATTTTGGATCTAATTTAGATCTGAGAGTTGGATTTCATATTTGAATCTCGCGTTTGAATTTGAACCTTGCGTTTGAACTCAGACGTGGGTCTAGAGATTCATTTTGGATCGAATATTCATGAATTGGACTTAAGTAAGGATATGGAGGTTTGTTTTGGGTCTAGGGTCATGCTTAAGGCCGAAGAATTAAATTCAGATGAAATAATTGAGATTTGAGTGAAAATGAAATGCACCCCTTTTTGGAAAATTTGGGATGATAACAGGATTTTGTTGGAAGTAGAAAATATGGTAAAAAATGTTGCATCCTTAGTCACATAACAACGCCCAGTAGAGGGATCCAAGCACTTATACATTTCAGTGTAGAAGATTTAACTACCTTTAATGGCTTGATGAGTCAATTTCTTGACATGTGGACCATGATTATGAATGAAGCAGATACAACCAAACACACGAAAGGGAAGAGCGAATGGATCCCAGCCAACCATTAACATAGAGTAAGGAGTCTGCCCATTCAACACATGACTAAGCATGTGTTTTATAAGATAAGCACTAGTGAGTATAGCATCACCGCAATACTTCTTGGGCACATGTTATTGAAATCACAGGGCTCGAGTGACATTAAGAAAGTGACGATTCTTTCGCTTAACAACCCCATTTTGAGATGGGATGTAACTACAGGATGTCTCATAGACCATTCCTTTTTTTTTTAAAGAATGTTTCAATAGAATGAGAGAAATGCTCACGAGAATTATCAAATTGAGAGATTTGAGCAGAAGCACTATATTGAGTTTCTACCAGATTAACAAAGGTTTCAATAACATAAGCCACTTCACTACGATCTTTCAACAGATAGACAAAAATGTTGTGTGAGTAATCATCAATAAAAGTAATGAAGTATTGAAGGCCATGACCAGTAGAAACGAGCAGCCACACACATCAGAATGAATCAAGGCAAAAGCTTTATTAGATTTACTCTCAGAAATATAGTATGAAGTCCGAACATGTTTAGCCAATTAGCGGACTTCACAAAATACTAGTTCCACGCTAATGTTGGAAACAGATGTTGAAGTGAAACAAAAGGAAGGTGCCCGAGTCTGTTGTACCATCTCAAAACATGTTGAATCTGATACTCTCTATTCATTTTCTCAATAATTGTTGTCATAAGAGGAGTCGCAACCTTCAATGGCATTCGATACAGTTCATCAAAAGTCAAACCAATCTCAATCTTCCTCTCTCTCATCAAGTCCTACAAAACACATCGATCAATAGAAAATATTAAGTTACACTTCAATTCCTTGGTTATCATGCTGAGAGACAAAAGGTTTAATGGAAGATGAGGGATGAGAAAAGCATTATGAACTAGATATTTATTTAATAGCACAAGACTTCATTTTCCAGCTACAGATAAAGAAGAACCATCAACTAGCAACCCTCTCCTTCTAAAAGGAGAGGTGGTATTCTTGAAATGCCTTGCGATCTCCGGTCATGTGGTGTGTAATACCACTATTAACAATCCATTTGCCAAAGCACGAATTATTTTTATTACCACTGACGGCAAGGACACGATTGATCTTCACATCATCAAAAGGCTCATCCTTATGAACATTAATGAGGCTTAAGTAGGCTTGAAGTTAACGAATCTAATTGGTTGTTACCTTCTTTTTTCACCAATGTAATCAGAGAACCAATGACCACCCTTCTTCCTCCCACGTTCTTGTTTCCACAATTATTCTTTTTTTTTTGGATGGAGATCCCAACCGAAATCAATACTATGGCAATTCTTTTGCAATGTGAGCATCTCTGAATGCCTTTCTGGCTCGATTCTGGACCACGACTAACCAGGGCAGTTTGCGTGCCAGACACGGTGTCAGTGGAATCCTGGCTTACCATAACAAGTCACTTTGTTCATCAGGCTTGACTCTATAATAGACTTCCTCAATGTTAGAAACTTCCTTAGAGTTAAATATTTGACTTTGAATACCCTCAAATTCATCCTTCAAGCCTTCAAGGAATACAAAAATGCGACTTTTCCACTCTTTTTCCCAAAATAGTATATATGCACACTCCCACTTATCTTCAGAGTAATAATCCAACTCTTTTCTATTTCAACCTGAGGGAAGCATAAAATTCAGCTACAGTCTTATCTCCCTACTGAAGAGCATATTTATCATTCATCAATTGGTAGACACAGACATCTTTCATTTTCTACCCATATATCTGTTCAAGGACAACCCACATATCATAGGCAGTCCTTTTCGAAAGAATCAATTGCTGAATTTTAGTAGAAACTGAGTTAACAATCTAGGTTTTGACCTGGTTGTTTTCAAGTTACCACGTTTCCTAGTAGGGATGCTTTTCAGCAGGATGTTTCTTCTTCTCATTTATGTAAGAAATCCTGCTATAACCAGCAATTCTCATCATAATGGCTGCAGACCAACGAAGGTATTTGTCCTTCATCAAGAGAATCGTTGTGACTTGGGGAGAAAGATGATATGATTTTTGCGACATACAATACATCCTTTCAGTCGAGCTTTCCCTCTTCTGCTCAGTAGCCATCATACGTAATGAGAATCACGATGCAGAAACCAGGCAACGCAAGAGATTCTGCTCCAATCTGTAGCACCAGAGCTGCACACAGTCGAAGCGCTCACTCCTGCTACCGCCTGTGCCATGCAGCAAGCAGCGAGCAATCCTCAATTTTTTCATTCAGTGATATTCACGGTTTTTCGACGACTGGCGAGCTATCTCCCACAATAGGTGGCAGTTCTTAGCGTTTTTCCAGCGACAAGAGGCATTGATTCAGGTTGAGGGCTCCAGTGGTGGCATACTCAAGCGACTGCTCAGGCAACAGCTCCAAAAGTGGCTCCAGTTATGGTTCAGCAAGAAAAAAACTTCTTCGATAAAAAAAAAAAACGCTCTGATACCATGTAGAAATATGGATACCGAGGAAGAGAAGAGAAAAACATAGATTTAACATAGAAAACCCCTAAAAAACAGAGAAAAAAACACTACAAGTAGAACAGCGCTCACTCGCTGTTGTTTCTTACTCTCCTTATTTCATTAAAAACAAATTAGGGTTAAAACACCCCACTCAAGTGACAACAATCACCACACTTAACAGATGGATGGGTCGGGTCTGGACCAATGACCCATCCAGGTACAAGCTCGTTAACAACAAGCAATGTAAAATGCAAATAAATTTTTTTTTTGGAAAACCTATTTGAAAATGATTGAATTGATATCATAGATCATGTGGTTTAGGGCCTTAGGCCATGATGAATTTTCATGTCATAAAATTCACACATTATGGGTCATTGTTCTTTTAAGATACTAAGATATCCATATCTACACCGGGATTGCATATTGTATAACTTGGTTTCTGCTGGAAAATGTATGTAATCATCTACAAGGTTTGATGAATAACAGTGCATAAATGGTTTAGGTGCTCGCAGGAGCACTCCATCATTTACTTTATATGCAAGATCCACTTAAATTGGTCAGTTGATTATATAATGGTGTTTACAGTTGTTATATTTCCATGTCATACATATGCATACATGTAGAGATCTGATATACAAACATATGCACAACATTTTTGTTTTCTTTTATAAATCCACCCCTATAGATGTGATTTGCATGGTTGCTTTGGTGGGGAGTGACTGGAATTCAGCATTTATCAAGGCTTTATTTGGATTTTATGTAGGCGTAAAAAATTTTCTTTTTTTGGGTTAAAGTACACAAACGGGTGGAATGGCATGTCTTTGATTACGAAAACACTTCTGTGACACTAGATTGAGTTGAACACAACCTGGGTTTAATATGCCAATGCAAATATATATATATATATATATATATATATATATATATATATATGTATGTATGTATGTATGTATGTGTGTGTGTGTGTGTACAGATATGACTGTTCAACCCAACGACAGATGGCTAAAATTAAAAAAAAAAATTGTCACTAACAATCTGCATTAAATTAGCATTAACCATGGTTTATGTTGCAGTGATGGTTATGGTAGTTTTAGCAACAGTGTATGATCCTTTTAGTAACAAAGTTTTAAACTTTAGCCATCGGGTAACTATCTGGCACCTGGTAGCATTGAAGTCTTTATATATATATATATATATATATATATATATATATATATATTTTATTTGTTCTTGGGGTATTTGAACACAAATGGCAGATTCCTACATCTTTGATCATGCTGAACTCATCCACCATACTAGATTTGCTTCGAAAGCAATCTACAATGAAAATGCCAATGCAATTCCATAGCACGTACTGGCCCATCTATTTTGCATTATACTTCAAACGACTCTATAACTTACTGTTATGCTCTGTCTCAGGGTCATGATGCAGATAATACATATGTTGTTATTTATTTAGGCATATAGGACATTATTGTGTTTTTCCAATCTCTATTTCTAAGGCTATTTTCAGAAAGGAAAAGTCATGTTTACAGCTTTGGTGTTGTAGTCTTGGAGATTGTGAGTGGGAAAAGCAATACAAGTTGCATACCTGGTGAGGACAATACATTCCTTCTAGACAGGGTATGTCTCTTCTCACTTTAGATAACTCATTTAGATAACAAATGAGGAACAAGTTCACCATTACTAAGAGCTTTCTTTAATCTAAAAAAATAATACTCTTATTTTTAGTCCATCAATCTCAGATATTTATGTTTTGACTTTAGAATTTGATGTTGGAGAACGGACTATGTGATTTAGCTTGCTGTTGTATCTTGTTTACATATGAGATTATGTACGAGTAATCTTGCCCCTTTTTCCTTATTTTTTGTGCAATTTTGAAAATTATTATTCATAGGGTGGTTGCATTTTCTGTCTGAAGACAAGAACGTAACCACATGCACTTGCTTGCAAATAAATGCAACTATAGGATCCCTTAGTATGGAGATATGTTGGCATTTTTACCTAAGTGTAAACTTTACTTGTAAAAGACAAGAAAAGATCCTCTCATCGATAAATGTGTCACCGCTCTTTAAGAGCTTACTAAAAGAGTTGGTAAGATAGAATAAATAGAGATTGGAGAGAGCTTTGGAGTCCAACGGCTTGATAGATCCAGCCATATTTTTGCTGGAAAAAAAACAACAGAAATAAAAGAAAATAGGAAAAATGAATCTATCCTATTACATTAATAATAAATCTAACATGTCATACTAATTTGTGAAAAACATAGTCTTCTAACACCCCTCAAACTTACGGTGATATCACTAAAAGTTTGTTAAGAAGAAATTGGAATCTTGCAGCTCCAAGTCCTTTGGTGAAAAAGTCAGCAAGTGAAAACTTTGAAGGCATATATGGAAGTTCAACGTGTGTTTAAGAAACTCTTTTCTTACAAATGACAATCCATCTCAATATATTTGGTTCATTCATGGAATGTATGATTGCTTACTATGTAAATGGCCTCTTGTTGCCACAACATAGCTTGATCAGTAAATGTCTATTCCCATGTCCTTAATAAGATTCTTCACTGGATGATCTTTGCAGTAGTGGCAGCCATGACTCGAATTATGCCCCAGTGGATGATAGGGATATTTTTTCTTGTTTCTTGCATCTCCATGAGATTAAAGAACAGCTAGAAACATACAACAACTAGTAGTTGAGTGTCTGAATAGTCTCATGATGGCTCCCATGTGAACTGCGGTGGGTGCATGTTGAAATTGACTAGCAGCATGCATGATGGGACTTAAGTCAGGGCATGTGATGCTCAAATATAAGATTGCTCCTATAAGTTGTCGATTGGTGTGAAATTATGTAGCAATTCTTCATCGTCTCTTCTCATTTCCACTCCAAGTGACCCAGGAGTCTATACTATCTTCTCATTTGTCACACCTGATCTATCAACAATATCTGCAGCAAGCTTTATTTGAGACAATAGATTTCTTTTCCTTGAATAGCATACTTCGATACCAAGAAAATAAGTTAAAATTCATTAGTCTATCATGTCAAATTTTTCTTTTAAGGGTTGCTTAATTAAACACACATCTTCATCATTGCTACTTGTGATTTTCATATCATCAACACAAAGTAGGAGTATAATAGTACCTTTAGTTATAATTTTGACAAAGAAAGTAGTGTAAGAATAACACGATTTGAAATTAGTTTCTATCATAAAATTACCGAATCTATCATACCATGCTTTGAAGGCTTGTTTCAGTCTATAAAGAGCTCTCTTTAGTCTAAGAACCATATTAATTGGTGCTTCATAACCTTATGGAAGAATCATATAGACTTCTTCCTCAAGATTTCCTTTAAGAAAAACATTATTGACATCTATATGAAAAATAGACAAATTCTTGACTGCAAATATAGCTATGAGAGTTTAAGAAAAGTCATTCGAGTTACTGGAACAAATGATGCTTCATAATTTATACCATATTCCTGAGAATATCCCTTAGGTAGTGTTTGATGGCAAGGAAACCTGGAATTGGAAATATATTTCTGGAAATATATTTCTTGGAATAAAGGAATGAGAAAAATTTTTCCGATTCTCATTTTGGTGTGTGTGTGATGACTGAGAAATATATTTCCAGAAATATATTTCTGTGTTTGATGATATAGAAACATATTTCCAGAAATATATTTATGTGTTTGATAATAAGGAAACATATTTCCATATTTACATAATCTTTATATAGTTTCTTAAACACATAGATAAATACAGTAACCATGTACGAACTCACGACCATCGATAAAATGAACATGATCTTTACTAAGCAAGAGCTCCATTATCAAACTCAAATTTACTGACTGAGAATGTCATAATCAAGTGTCAACTTTATGTTCAAACTAATAAAATTCATATCCCAAAACAGCATGATAGAAAGTTTAGTTGAACCTTCCAAAGCAGCTGATACACATGCAACATGGCTACTCTCAGCCCCACTAGCAATATGGGTGGCGCCATTCTAAGAGTGTGCATCCCCGTACAAAATGTTAATTTACATATGACAGAAGCATCAACATTAAATACATAGCACAGACAAAATGTAACTTTCATCATGTATATCATTTTAAACAAAAAGGTTCTTCCAAAATATGGTGATTGTATTTCTTCATATGTCCCTTGAACGACACTCGAACATGACATTGTCAGAGAGTCAGGGCTTCATCTCCGATTACCTATGAACATAAACATAAAGATCAGCGTGATCAACTCATATTCTACATACAGTAACAAACAAAAGTAAAATATAAACAAAATAAACATATGAATAACTAATAATCATCAACACAATTGTTTCCATGTGTCATAAGTTCCTATGCACCTACGATTTTGAAAATCCATGAACATTTGAGATGTTATTGAAGTGCGCAGGTCATTATTTGATCCTCGATGAATACTTTGTGTTGCACTTTCAAGTTCGGTTACGAACGATGTACTCTCATTTGCATCGTCAAATGCACCTTCATCAAGGTCAAACTGTTCCGCATTAGGATTATGGTCTGTCATCATCTGACAACATGACTGCAGCATTGGGTAGCACATACAAAAAAGTAACATTCGTCAAATCTAATCATACCATCTACAAATAATACATTCTAATATGCAAAGCGGAAAGGAATTAACAGTCATAAAACGAACATGTATGTATCAAGTATAAAGCAATTTCAATAGCATATAAGTTAGAATGAACACAAACAAAGAATTATGAAGAAGTAAGAGAACATGTACTACTTACTATTGATGATTGAGATTAAGCAGCAACCAAGGAACACGTTCGATAGGCAGAAGTTTGAAGAAGATGGCTGGCTTATTTCCCTGCTCCATTAGCATGTGGGCTCTTAAGTGCAATTGATTATCAATCTCTCCTGAGTTGAGCATTTCACGCAATATGTCCAAGCATTGGTCTAATTTTTGTCCTGATGATGTGTTTACTATTGTTCGAAAACTATCGGCTATGTCATGGAATATCGTTCGATATTCCTCATCGTTCGTACTTAATCTTGCTCTTTTGTTTGATGAATTTGTTGCCCTACTATCAGATGCAGCAGGTTGTGAATCTTGTTGAACATGTGCTGGTGATGGTATAGGAGAATCATCGTTCAACATTTCTGTGAAAGATACATTTTCTTCAATATTTATCCCGAAATGATGTGTATGGGATACAGGGGTCTGTGGTGCTTGATTAGACTCACATTCTTCAATCATCATGAATGAATCACAATTACTAGCATTGCGACCTGTGGCAGTTGACGGACCATACACTTCATGTAACTCGTCATAGTGTTTCCATTTCTGCCCTCCTTTGAATCTCTGCTTCTCAGGGAATTTCTGCAGTTTGAATTTTAGTCACATATCTTCTATATAGTAATTGATATGATTAATTTCATACACAATGTTCTCTATCTTACCTGAATGTAGACGGCCCAAACTTCATTTTCAACTACTACTCACTTGTTTGTTGAGTCCCAACCAAACCCACTTGTTGCCAAAATTTGCTTGCATATATTATAATCTGCTTTTGTAATCTTCTACTTGTTTTTTATTTTTTCTACTGTGGAACCTAGCCCAAACTGTTCTATCATCTTTTGTTCAATCGCCTTATAAGCCTTTGGCTTTAGATTGCCGCCTGACTTCATGCCAGGTAGTCGTGATTGTTGAACTAGAAGATTTATGAGAAATTCTAGTTGAGCATCAGTCCATATGAGACTATCAGTTCGTGAGTTGTTTGTTCCTTCCATAGCTACTACAGTAGAAAAAAAATAGGCTACTTAAAGAAATGGGAGTTACAATTTCAATGTGCAAAAGTTTTTAAAGAAATACGAAAGAAGGTCGGTGCTCATGGATAAAAAAGTTAAGAACAATGGTGTACCAACAAATTAGGACAAGTTTAAAATGAGGGAACATTTTAAACTCAACAGAAATTGAATTTACCAAGTGACAGCTATCTGAGGCAAATTTCAGTCTGATCAAACTTATAGAGGTGCAACTCCAAGTTTCCAACATGTGTGTCCAAGTTTAACATTCATGCATCTACACATTGGATTATCTTCTAGAATTATGTATTCGTCAAGGATAATGGCTTCAATGCCAGAAGGCTCAATGGTGTTGCCCATGGCAGCACAGAGACGAATCCAGAAGGTTCAATTAAGGATAAAAATTAACTGACTCAAAATAATAGATAGAAAACAAATGAAGAATGCATCATGTGAAGTATGCAAAATCAACTAAAAATGCCCAAACGCTACCTGGAAAAGTAGAGCAAATTAAGAGCAATTACATGGAAATGAATAGAAGCAGACTACCATCACAAGAACATAGATCAGAACAAAGTCAACAAAAAAGTATTCTCAACTCCATAGTTCATACCTGGCCAAGAAAGCTTACAGCCACCACAGCAGGAATGGAAAAGGCCTTTCGTACAAACCTCTGTGCCAACAGGGAATGCAGCTATCCAACTGTAGCGACAATTTATAATTTTCTAGTGACAGTTTCATGGTTGTTTTAGCTACTCATGTCAAATATTTAGCCATTCAATAAGATATGACAGTCGAATGATTTATATATATATATATATATATATATATATATATATATATATATATATATATATATATATATATATATATATATATATATATATATATATATATATATATATATATATATATATATATATAATCAATTAAACTAAAAAAATCAATTTGTCGCAACATTTTTAGTGAGATCACGTAAATGATTTTAAATTTACAACCTCAGTTACAAAAGATGAGGCAATGAAATAGCTTGTAGCGTGCAATCAACTCGGAGATAAGGTTTTTCTGCTTCAAACTTTTCCAACAAAACTTCTTAATTTATAAGTAAAGTTCAAGGTTCTGCTGAAATACGAATCAGACTTGATGAGCTGACGGGTTCATCTCAGCTTAGAGCTGATGACACGACAAATGGTGCAGCAACAGCTTCTGATGAAGTTGAAGCTGCTATATGATCACGATATTCGTTACAAGACAAGAAGAGGCATCAACATCAACTACTGTCATGCTTCTTAATGAATGCTTCTGATGAACACAGATTCAGATAAAATGAAGGCAAGTCTGCAGAACCGTGTGAAATAGGAGGCAGAAAACAAAACAACAAAAAGAAGCGAACAGATAAAAGGAAGGCAAGTCACGCACGCACGGACAGGAAACCAGAAAACAAAAAGAACAAAGATGGTAGAGCTAAATATCTGGAAAATCAACCAAAAAGTTTAAAGGGGGAGAGAAGGGAACTGACCTTGGTGAAGGTATGGGAGAATGAGAGAAGATGAAAAATAGGTGACGGAGCAGGAGGAGCAGGGGAGGGAAAAGCAATCTCCTCAGTTGTTCTTCTTCGTCTGTCAATCGACCCCAACTGCTTCAACGACAACAAAATCAGGCTATCTTCAACAATAGCAAAATCATGATTTCTACCCCAGCAAGGATTTTCAGGCCACGCCCTATGTTTCCTTTCGACATACAGGCCTCTATCCGCTCGCTGAGGAGGCGCAAGGAGGAGAATCAAGAATGTATCCTGAAAGCAGAGGGACCGTCAAACGCCTTCACTTGTATAGAATCTCAAGGGTTGCCAAATGAAAAGGCAGAAATCAGAGTGGAAGAAAAGGGGAAAACAAGGGGAACTCACCGTGATGGTCTGCAGCAAAATCAGGCGTTCACGCACAGGTAGGGAGGGACTTGGGAGGGAGCGACACGGTGTAGGGAGGGAGACAAGGGAGGCAGCGAGAGAGATATGAGGGTGAGTCTCCGGAGCAGGAGAATGAGAGTGCGTGGGACGACGAGGACGTAGCGGCTGTGGCTGGGTGAGGAACTCGCGGCAGGGAAGAGGCAACGCGAGCTGCGAGCGCTAGGGCAACGGTCCGAAAAATAACTCCGGAAACATTATTCCGGAATCGACCTGAACGGTCGAAAATATAATTCCGCGTTTGATACGCTGGAATTTTTTTTCAAATTTGAATAATTATTCCGGTGCTACAGTAGAATACCAGGCTATCAAACACTACCTTAGCAACCAATCTAGCCTTGTAAGTTCGAGTGTTCCATCACTTTTGGTGTTGATTTTAAACACCTATAGCACCCTATGGCTTTCTTCCCTTCAGTAGAGGACCATATTTATCATGTTTCACATCTATCTAATGCTTCTAATTCAACATCCATGGCATTTCTCTAGTTAGGATTTTGAACGGCTTCACCATAAAAGGTTGGCTTAGTAAATGAAAGTACAGTTGAAAGGCATTTTCTAAACCTTGTGGAGAATGACTCATAGGATACAAACTTTTGAGGTTGCCTAGACTATCTTGTCAACCTTTTATCATGTTGACTTTCAGTGGCATCCTTTTTTTTTTCTATGACAGGTATAAGTTTCTTTGAAGATTCTTCTCTATGACATAGAATACTATCATTTGAGGCATCTTCATCAGATGAACTGCCAATTATATCACAATCATCATCTAATTCATAAATAGACATCAATTCATTTAAGAAAGTATAACCAGTATCATGCTTGGACATTGTTTTTCCAAAACCTTTTCCTTGTTCACAAAAATAATATTTCTTAAAACATAAAGTTTATCTTTTTTAACATTGTGACACCTATATTATCTTTTAGTCTCAAAATAGCCAATGAATACACATTATAGTGCTTTTGGTGAAAGTTTGTCCCCTTTATCATTAAGAATAAAACATTGTCATTCAAAGATTTTAAGCATGTTGTAATTAGGTTGAAGATTATAAAGTTTTTGAAAAGGGAAGATTTTGCCCAAAACTTTTGAAAGCATCATATTAATAAGATAGATAGCAGTAACCACAACTTCAGCCCAAAGATTGTTTGGAACTTTCATTGCTAGAAGAAGAGTGCTTGCAGTTTTCATGGTATGTTGATGTTTCTTTCTGAAATTTTATTTTGTTATGGTGTTTTTGGACAAGATTTTTTATGTTTGATGTCATTTCTTCCAAATAGTTTTCAAAAATATTTAAAGTGTATTCTCCACCAGAGTCCAAGCCTGTGGCGCCAGGTTTCTGAACCCCTGTCCTTGATCAACTCAAGCGGGCTCTTATTTTGATTTACTTCTGAATCAGATCCAGAACATTGTGTTCAGTCCAAATATGTGATCCATGAATCTCCCAGAATCAATCAAAGTGATATCCCCGTTTGATTTTGAGCTAGGTCAAGACCAGACCCATGCACATCTGGACCATAGATTGAGCTCAAACCTTGGCCTTTTACCTCAAAGCTCGAGTCAAGGTTCGACCTTCCCTATTTGGATCCAACTCTAGTTTAGGAAATGGCCTGATATACATCCAATAGGGTTACCCAAACCCCATTCTCATACATACCTTCTGCAAACCCCACACCTACACCTAAATGATCATCCAAACCTTCAATCCGTCCAAACCCAAAATTATCTTCCAACCTAGTACCAGAATCCAAATACACAATCTATACCTCGCCTGAACAACTAGATCCAACCACATCCATATCCAAATCTGATCCATAAGCCCATGCGCCCTTACACCTTTCCCCCCAGACAAGCCACTCACTCACAAGCCACCAGTGCGGACCTCCTCCTCCACGAGATTGACAAAGGAGCCTCTAGGTGCATAGATATAGCACAGGCATGCACTATAGGAGCACCCACCAGCTCAAGTAGAGGGTTGGTGCCTAGTGCAGTACACTGACTAGGGTGAGGTTTCACTTGAGTTCCAGTATTCAAAGGATGATGCCTTCTGTCACAGGTCGGTCTTATGGCTCATGACGAACTACCAAATCTCAGACAGAAGAGGCCCTCCATGTACGGCCTCAAGTTGAAGTTGCATGGGCATGCAAATTTGATGTAGATGAATTCTTTGATTGGACTCATCTAATGCAGCTCACCTTCAACTACCATGATGTTGCAGAGCACCAGTGGGTTCCCTTAACTTCCACCAGTCTATGGGAACTCACATAGATGTGGTGGGTCGAGCTTTAGAAGTTGAGGACAAGACAGAGATAGGATGTGATTCATACATGGATCAAGCTGTAGCAGTTGATGTAAATGAAGTTTGTTTCCTTCAAACTTTGGCGAGAAGGCATATTAGGAGTACCTCGAGCTCTGTCATGGCTCTGGGACTAAAGCAGAATACACTGTGGTGTTCCACTACCTGTCACCGCGTGTTCCGATTGTGGAGACCGAGAATAAGCAAGCCACTAGGTATATTTCGAGTTTTGGCTTCTCTATTTTTGATGTCTTCAGTTGTATTGGAGTAGAGACAGTAGATAAGGCTAATAGTTATGCCATGAAAATAGAGTCTCTAAAGCATAAATAGGAGTCTCATATGTCTAAGTCTGAATGTTTTGTTCATTTTAAGTCGTGTTCTTCAGCCCAAGGATCAAACTCCTCAACGTTAGAAGATTGTAGCTCAGAGTCCCAAGTCTAAACTTGCATCCACTTACAATGAAAAAGGGCCTGCACTTAATACGTGTTTCAAGTCCTGTAGTATTGACACTTCTGTCCACTGCTTCAAGTGTCAAGATTTAGGTCAAGTTTAGCAAATATCCTAATGTGGTTAAGAAAAATGTCATGGTCGAATCAGTTGAGGGAAATCCTAAGTCTAAGCATGAGGATACTAAGCAAGGTAGAGATAGGCTCAACCAACGATGAAGAAGTTGTATATAACAGAGATGCTATACATAACTTATTGTTTGTGTGACATGTTTTAGCAACCCCAGAAACAAACTTTCCATGACAAAGTGTCACCGCAAAGGGCATGTCTACAATGTCATAATGAACTAATATTCACAACTTCTTAGTTGAATTGCAAGTTACTGAGACAATCTCTAGAGTCTATGATTAAAGCATCAAGAAATCAAGAACCACTCAAATAGGACTGTCATTAACAGTAGCAGAGCCACATGGTGGTTGGTGCAAAGTTTGTTTATTTTTTACATTAAAATTATTGAATTAGTGCCCCTCCAGCAAAAATTTCTGGTTCAGCCAGTGGTCATTAAACTAGATTGGTTTGGAGCTACTTTATAGCAGATGCATAAAGGTGGAAGCCTATCACTGACCAAACGAGAAAGAAAAGGATTTAAATATGTGATTCTGTTTGGAGAAATTGACCTTAGATCTAAATAGGAGACGGCCTAGGGCTCAATAAGATCCATATCCAGATCTGAAGGTCATTTGAATTCCGAATGGCAAATGATCTGGATAGAGGATATATGGATCAAGAATAACAAATGGATCATGGATCTCGAAAAGCCAATAGTTCAAACTAAAAACGTGAGACCTAGATCCAGAAACAAAGACTAGATAATGAATCTAGATTGGATCATAAAGCATAATTGTGCGTACGGAGTCCAAAAGAATAAAATTGGACTCCGGATATAAGATTGAGAGAAATAGTTTTGAAATAAGACCTATTGGAACTCTTTGAAACCATTTTGCAAAAACTTATTTCAACATTACTGAAAAATGGGGAAATATAATTGGGAATGGTTGAAAATTGTAGAAAATGAGTCCTAATGAAGGCAAAATGATAAAAAAAAAGTCCAAAAATTTTGGTATGTTCATAAATGTGTCTAATGACTTCCTTGTATACTTTTTAAGGTGCCTTATTATCACCATACATTTGCCGATACTGGAGGCAAGTAGGTGTGACGAGCTAGTTTGGTGAGACAATTCGGAAGAACCTATCACCTGTCATGAAGTATGGTTGAGGATAAGGAAAAAGGGCCATCAAGAAAGATAGCAGAACCTAATTTGGGATAGAAGCGGTCTCTGGCGAGCCTCTTTGACTTTATTTGTGGGCATTGCTGACCGACTCCCACAGGATAACTATGTTTAGAAATAGTAGTTTATCTAGCCTCAAGCCATAATGACATAGGAAATGAAAGTCATATCTTCTTCAGATGTCCTGAAGCAAGTTTCGATAGGGTCATTGATGGTAACATAAAAGAAATTCAATGAAAGGATGTCAGGAAATTGTTGGAAGGATTGTTTCCATGTTGTCGTTTGGTTCTTATGGAAGCTAAGAAACAACAACAAAGATAACAAAGATAACGGCGACATGCAAATGTTTGCTTGGAGATTGGCCCTCCAGTGCAAAGGTAGAAGAGAACTTGACTAGAAGAAGCAAATTGGGTATCTAAAAAATTTCAGAAAGATATTGGAACTACTATAAGAAGTACCTATATTTTATCAAATGGAAAGGACACCAGGCCTTGGTGGTCAGGAATTGGATAGGCTTAGGTATATTATGGGGTGGAAGAGTGGCATCAGAAGATATGTGAGCTAATATTGAAATGAAAAGAGTGCATGACATATTTTTACATGGTTTGGATAAAAAATCCTACATTCATAGTTGCTTACTCACACTGCAAGAAAACAGGGCATTTCTGATGCTATTTGTGCATTATCAGTAGCCCCGAGTTCTGGAGCGCTATTGTACATCAACAAACTATGACGTTCCTTTTTTTTCGCCATTAAATACTTTGCTGCTGGTCCACTACGTACTACAGATTGGCCGTGGTTGTCTGAAACTGTGGAAGACCAAGCGAAGTTCCTAGCGCTCCACTTTTCAGCGTCACAGATTTGTTAGTGGCGACTTTGGAAACCCTGTCGATAGTACAAGAGTTTCAACGATACATTACTCAGCGCCAGAAAAGCCCCTTTCCCATGAAGCCTCAGAACAAAACCTGTTTCGCGCCCGATTATTTCCACCCAACACCATCTCTCCCTCTGCATCTGTCGTTGTTGATTGGCGCGTGCTCATCTCCAGTCACCAGATTCCATCGGGAAATCAGTGCTTCCTCTTTTTCAATAGCCAAATGCACGGTTGAGCCACCGCCAGTCAAGCGTCACCCTACTTCTGGGGCCAACTTTTTATAGGACGCCTTGTTCATCCAATCCTCCTCCCTACGCCTTCTTCCTCCTCCGCAGCAGGACGCCTCCACGTGCACATCTCTCTCCGCATGGCCGCACCATTGACATTTCCATAATGTCTTCTCTGCCTCAAGCTTACTCTCTCTTCTTGCCCTCCGCCTTCTTCTGCTCCAAACAGACGATTGCTGACGGCGTCGACCCGGGGCCAGCACCCCTCTCTCCCTTGCCTTTGCTTTTGGGTTAATGCGTGGTTTTAATGTTTTTACTTTTCCTTTCATTTAATGCGCCCCTCGACCAAGGTTCTCAAATTAGTAGGTTGTGCTCTGTTGTTCATCAAACGAGTTGTGTTCCCTAGAGAAAAAATATGTTCATATTCTTTTCATGTCTATAACTTTCTTCTGCAATCTAGAGAAAAACCTTTTTTCCAAAACTCATATGAATGGAAATATTATGAGTTCTTATTTTCCTTCATAACTGATTGATTTATGTGCAATTACCTCTAGTTCAGTTACCTGGCTTGAGCATTTTGCTAGTATTGATTACTTTTCGGTAACTGTTAACTGCTCTTGTGCGTCTCCGGTATCCTTCCTTGATACAACTGACACAGAGTATGCTAGTGGCGAATTATGCTTGTTAGTTTCACATTTGATGTAATTTTAAGCTACTCAACGAATATGTTGTCCTTTTACCTTGTTCGGTAAAGAAAAAAAGCATTTCATTGCCTGCATGAATTGTTACATAATTTTTAATCCTCTTACCTTGTTTGATATCCCTTCGCCATATATTTTCGATATAATAGTTATATATCAAACTCTTGTCGAATCAATCAAGACAGGACTTCATTGAGAAAAAGCTCAAAAGGTGAAATCATGGATGATTAAAATCATAGACTATGTCAGCAGGGCCATATGTTTTGTAGCTTAATCACATGACCAAAACATATGTAAATCTTTTCAATAGTTCAGTTCCTCGATGCAGCATCATTATATCTCACCATCCTTCAGATCTTAGTGCTTAAAGAAACGAGAGGCAACAATTATTTTGTTGACATCAAGTTGAGGTGTATGTGTCACTCGTAGTGTGTTGTTAAAAATTAGAAGTAGGAAAGTGACTTGTTGGCATTTGGAACCAGTTTGCCCTTCAAGAATTTGTAGATGTTTGATATGAGCAGACATCTACTGCCACTAATTGTAGCACCAAAACGACATGACATTCTTACTCTTTAAATAGCTATTGTATTACTTAATCTCCCCAATTGACATTACATGGGGTGTCCACCAAATTCCTTTTTCTTTTTGGTACAATCATTGTACAATTAATTCAAATACTAATATTATACTTTTTTTTTGTCTTCCTAGCTAGACATGAAGTCTTCCAGTACCTTGAAGTTAGATAAGGAATTTCTCTCTTCAGTTCCTAATTAAATTGACTGCCTTCCAAGTTTCAGTAGAATTATAACAGATAACACTTGATTTTATTTATATAATGTTTAATATAGAAGTAACAAATTAGTGAGGACAATGGGCCAAGACTAGCTTGTTCTAGTGAGGGTAAACATGGATATTTCTTTCATCATTAACCTTTTTTATAAGAATATTTCGTTTTTTAAAGTTTACCCCAATAATTGGTCTGGAATATGACCTCTGAAGAAACTTTTGAACCCTTCTTTTTTTTTTTGGACCTTTCTTTTTGAACTTTTCACAAACTATTTCGACCCCTTTGGCCTTCCAATCTCTTTTCAATGCCTCGGAAGATATCTCTTTAACCAATAAGAAAGATTTAAGAACATATGAAGTTTGCATCATCACTAGTTTGATTCTACTGATTCATTCGATTAGGTAGTCGACTTTTTTATATAAAGTTGCTCCCTTGCTCCTTGTCATTTGCTTATTCATATATATTTTGCCCCCATTCATTTTCGTATTGATCTAAATCAACATTTTTTTAAGCTTTAAAATATAGTCTATTTTATGTCCATTAATAAGTAGAGCAGTGCTAACCATGGTAACTTTTAAACCCATAGACTTGTCCCTCAAGAGAGCCTTTCAAATATCATGGAAGATGGGAATTGAATTAACAAAGATAGGTAAATTATGACCTCAAATTTTTTCATTGTGCTTATGAATTAACGTGAACTGATCTATTGATAATGTAACTTGAATGTATTGTTCCTAGTCAAAAGTATGTCAATTCATTTTGGAATACAATGGACGATATATTTGATTATTTGATGTAGCATGCCTTTATTGAAAATTATACAAGTGGTATCACGATGGAAATTCAGTCATACATCCTGAAAATAGGGAGAATGATGATGATGACACAGATGTCAATGATATAAATAAGTTAATTACCAGTACATACACCATTTGGGGTATCGATGACTATGATGATTGTGATGAGATGAACAACATTGAAGATGAAGGGGAAAATGATGAGTTGAATGCAAGATTTTACAATGATGCCAACACAGAATTGTACCCTAGTTGTCATCGCTTTTCAAAGTTGTATTTTCTTGTGTGGCTTATTTCACAACACAGAATTGTACCCTAGTTGTCTTCGCTTTTCAATGTTGTATTTTCTTGTGTGGCTTATTTCACTTCAAATGTCTTAATGATTTGAGCAACAAAGGATTCAAACAGTTGAATTCTTGCTTGAAGCATCTCCACAACCTATTGAGCTACCAAAATCATGCTGTGTAGCCAAAAAAAATAATATCAGACCTGGGACTTGACTACAAAGAGATTGATGTCTGCCAAAATAATTGTATGTTGTACTAGAAAGATGTTGTATAAGAAAAAGTATGATTTTTGTGGTGTGTCAAGATGGAAGGAGTAAATCTCATACAACCAAAGTTCCCAAACATCACAAAAATTCAGCAAACATTTTGCAGCACTTCCCACTTTACCTAGACTTAAATGATGATTTATGTCTAGAAAGACATCATTTGAGATGAGATGGCATCATGAAGGTCATATTAAGGATTGAGTTATTAGACATCCCCCTGATGCACAAGCTTGGAAATCTTTCAATGAGTTGCACAATTTATTAGATAGTGTCACGTTATTTTATTTTACTCATATTACAATAACACATCATGGATGTTACCTTTGTTTTTTTTACAGTTAAGCCCCAGCAAGTGATTTTGAGTCTTCTAGAGCTTAAATCTGGATAAAGACACATACATACTCCAATGTGCAATATCGTAATGTAAAGACATAAGCAATGATTGTAAAACTACTTTCTTTTATCCTAATTAAAAAAAAAAAAAACTATTACACGTTTTGCTTTGAATTGTTTCTATCATTTTAAGCATGATGTTATTTTAAGGATTTTGAGTTAATTGCATATATCAAATACAACTTAAACTTATAAATTTACTATATTTAGGACAAGATTAGAAGAATTATCAGTGCAAGGTTAGAAGGTGAACCGGATCCATGATCTCAAATGAATGTGTTATCCTAAGCACATGGCTAAGATAAATATGAATGTGTGTGCACATGCAGGATTGAAGTGAAGGCATCTACATTATTGGGTAAAATGCTTAGTCGTTATGACTTGCTGGCACAAAACTTGGTTTATGTAAAGCACTACAAGATATATGACTTTTAGTGACGTTTTAAATGTACCCCTGAAGGTTTTCAATGTCGAACAAACCATGCCACTGAAAAACGCTAAAGAAAGTGTCAACGGTGATTCATTTCAGTGGAAAATTTCTAGAACGCCATAGGACCTTCCAGGACAACTGAAAAATATCATTGAAAGATTTTTAGTGACGTGATACTTACGTTATAGTTGACCTTTTCATGGCACATTTATAATGCCACAAAAACATTTTCAATGACGCTTTCTGCATGCCATAATTGACCGTTTCATGGCACTAGAATAACACCACTAAAATGTTTTCAGTGATGCTTTTTGCATGCCATAGTTGACATTTTCTATGGCTTTATGAGAATGTCATTGAAGTTCTTTCTATAGTCAAGTGAAGATGACATTGCCGATTTTTAGTGACACTTGCATCCAATGTCAGTAAATATGCATGTTGTACCTTCTCTGTCACAACAGTCAATACTGAAAGTTATATATTGGTAGTAGGGTCCACTTCCGCACAGAACTTCTCTAGTAAGGGTTGTGAATGTTGCAAGTTGCATCATTTTCAAAAAGCTGAATGGTGGAGTCTGGTTTGGCCCATTGGGGATCCAAAAAAAACCCATTTGATCTTGACTTTCTATTAAGCCAAGTATCTGAGTTTGCCAAAGTAATATATAGGATGCTGCGGTAGAAGAGCCTGATCAACAACAAGAAGCGTGCTTCAACAAGAAGGATCTATCCTCATGAATGTGGGCGCTCTGGCACAATGAAAGGAAAAATGTGCACTACAGATTTTTACGTGGTTCAGATAAAAAAATCCTATGTCGATCGTTGTTTACTCAGCTATTGACGATGAATAAGTTTCCGTTCATGTTTGCTTTTATACAATAGCGCATCAGTTACATAATTTGAATTTGAATTTCTAAGCTGTTATTTTGCAGCTGGTTTTTATACATGATAAATAGCATGCAGATCCTTTAGATCCTCCTTGCCTTTCTTGCTTGATATTATGGTTTCAACCAAATCCCTATTTGAATGTCATCTTTATCAGTAGAGATATCACTATTATGGGCAGGCGGATGTCGTCGTGATTTTCGGGAGACTCTCTATCAAATATTAAAATGGTAACCGGACATAAATTGAACAAAATAGGTGTAGCAGGTCTAATGGGGGACAAGCACCGCTCCTACCTTTGGCATTGCTGAGAGGAAGTTCAGGTGAATGGAGCAGAATTCTCAATCCTTGACGAATGCATGTAGTTCCTTAACCACCTTGAGGATGGAGGTGGTCGCATTTTGCGTCAGTCCAACAATGGTGACTGGAAAAAGGAGGTTGCAGAAATCAGTTTTCTCTCGAGAGCTGCTAACTATGTGTCACCTTTTGGCATTTTGCGGTAGAATAACAAGCCAGATAGCTTCTCTCTACAATTCCAGACAATAGCTCTAGCAGGAAACGGATTATGACAAATTCTGTGGTGAATCTCTGTATGTGGGTTAAGATCCTTAGAGGTCGTTTGATGGGCATAGGACACGCAGAACAGGACATGCGTGTCCTGTTTAATTGATTTTGTTATCAAACGCTGTCCATGGTACACGATGGACAGAACGGACAATTAGACAGGGGTATAAATTTAAACTCTGTTCTTCGCTGTTCCGAGCTAACCCTCGGAACAGCGCCTCGGAACAGCATGTCCTGCTCAACCCCAAGCGCATCCCTCGACTCTCGAGCGTCCCCCGAGTTTTCCCCTTTCTCCTCCTCCGACTCCCGAGCATCCCCCGACTTTTCCCCCTGTCTCTGCATCCAATTCTCCCTCTTCTCTTTGAGTCTCCCCTTTCCACTGCTTTACACCTCTCCCTTTCCACAGCTCTACGCCTTCCTCCCCTGCTTTACGACTTCATCTCGAGCGATCACCTCATTTCTGCAAGTCCATAGTTGGGTGAACAACTTTTTTCATGTGATTTTTTTCCCGTTCTCTTGTTTTCTCTCTCGCTCGCTCATTCTCGTCTCTGATTTGCAGTTGATTTACAGTAACTAGGGTTGCCCCGTAGGCCCTTCTTACCTGCGGAAAGGAATTTTTTAAGTTATTTGCATCGAAAACATTTTTTGTGGCTGCGTATCCCTCTCTCTGTCTTTTTGTCTTCCTCTCGTTCTCTATCTTTCTCTGTCTTCCTTTTTGAAACACCCGAAAGGTCGCCCAAAAGGTTGTTGATCGGCTTTGCCTTTCCTCTTTGCAGGTGTCTTCCGCACTTCCTCGGAATTTCGAATCTATGGAATCCCGTTGCTGAGGAAGAGGTAAATGCGTTTCCCCTCTTTGCTTGCCCGCCTTCTCTCTTTCAACGGCTGAAATCTTATTTGAAATGTAATTTATCTGTGTGTGGTTATGTTTCATGAATGCCCCTCTATGGGGAAAAAGAAAGCAGACAAAAGTGAACCTCTAACTTTCAGCTGATTTTGATGGGAACCTTCGAGCGCTATTTTGTTCTAATGTTTTTTATTCGACTTAAGGCTTCTCAAGACGAGAAGCGTATGAATATCATGGCGAAGCCTTTTGCAGAAAACGTTGCTCCAGTTAGAACAGAAAAATGCTACGTATCTTTCCGTTTTGAATCTGTTATGTTTAACATGCATGGAAACTTACCTGAAGTTCTGGATATTTGTAGATGCAGTTGAAAAGCTTTTTTGTGATAAATTTTAGTGCATTTGAAGGTATTAATACCAATCAAAAGGTTCTTTCTGCAGCCTATCGCAATCTGTCCTTTATTAAGTTGCTATTGAGCTTTCTTCTTGCGCTTCAAAGAATTGATATACTGTAAAGGCTTTTCATGCATTTTGAATCGCTGATTTTACATGTTCTGCCTGCTGTTCTTTCTGTTCATATCTTTGTAGTCCAAGCTTTGGTTTCCTCGCATCTTTGTTGTGCAGTTTTTCATCGTATGCCCAATTTGCCAGATTTAAAGCACTTGACTTGGCTTGAGATTCTTTGTTCTTCAGAAAATCTGTGCCATTTTTCTTATCAAATTTGATTGCCTTCAAATAATTTGTGCTTAGAAGGTGCTCTATTGATAGAATGCTGGTCCTGGACTAGCATGAGTTCTTCATCTTTTCATTTTTCATACTGGGGAATTTTGGGACTCATTGTTTGATTCACGAGACCATCATTTGTCAAGAAAATGGGTGGTGAATGCAACAGTAAAATTTGGATAATATATATATATATATATATATATATATATATATATATATATATATATATATAAAATTTTGGGACATCTGCTAGTCAATATATATATAACTACTTTCTTCTTTTTCCTTTTAGATCCATGGTCCTTGATGAGGTTCACATTCAAGGAGTTGACTTAGTATCACCATTATTAAAATCTATTTTTTTGGGGAGCATAATCACTTTCATAACTTTTGATGAGGTTCATACTCAAAAACATTGTTCTCCTATTCCTTGATCTATTTTCTAGTGCATTTCCTATTACAGTATTCTCACCAATTTCTTATCATCCATTTTTTTCTCAATGATGAGGAAAACCACCAAGTTGTGCTGAATATTGTTTAGTAAAGTATTATTTTCTTCTTAGTCAGAAATTCATTGGTCATGGCCATTAGGCCATCATGTGCCGCATCAACAACATCAATGATGTCATCATCAACCCAACCAGCTCACATGAGACCTTACCATTCTCCACTTAAAAGCAACTTTTATTGTGTTGGCATGGCATCCCATGATGTCACCATCATCATGTCGTCTCCTCCTTGCTGCCAAAACAATTCTTCTATAATAGTGAATGTGTGGTCATTATCAATACAGCCGCTGCCAACCGATGGTCTTCACAAATTATGTGAAAAATCTTCCTAATCAGATATTTGTGGATGACTGGTTTGAATCTGGTTGTTGATAATTTTAACAAAGTTTGGCTGCAAATTTGTTAGGCACAATAACATTAGAAAGCAACAGTATCTTTCTGCTTGTGAAAATCCTCCATGTGTCGGCCAAGGTGCTATGCTATGATAAATTGGCCAATACCACCAGAGCGTAAACTAAGAGAGAATTAATAAGATCGAAATCACATACATAGGAGGTAGGTAGGCATTTTCTTTGCCGAACCTCGTTAACCTGTGCATTTTTTGTGTGACTGTGATATGAACCGATTTGTTTAAGTGCATGGGGTGAACTTTTTGATTTGAGATTAGGACTTTTGACATTTCATAGAGTGAATTGTTATCGATCATAACTGCACGTATGTTAAATAACACTTTTTTAAAAAGTTGTCAGTTACAATCTTAGCAGTATCAAATTAAAAGATGCGAGAGACTAGATGGTGTAGCCCAAAGTTTCCTGTGCAGAAAATTCTTATATTAGTAGATAGTGAGTGAATATCAAAATAAAATGTAAAAAGAAAAGTCATTTGACGATATGAAAGCGATGCTCCCTTTCATTGTCTTGTTCCTTCCACACCGTATATGGAGATCTACTCTTCTCATTAGCACTGTACTCTGTTTTATACCAGACAACTAAAAGAATTCTTTGCTGCAATACACCGGCATCCTAAAAGCATTGGGATATTTGCTTTGTTAGTAGCATCACTTTTGTTGTTTCTCCAACCTGTGAATGGTCATTATATAACCCTCAGCAAATAAGAGCCCTATTAATCCATAGAAAGGGGGGGAAATGACCTTCTTGCTCCATGAGTTGCTTGTAATTGCTTTGATAATGTCCATTATATCATCACCAAAGTGCACATGTCTTTGATGTGGCTTATCAGAGAGTTGAACTATAATGTAAATGGGGACTTCTTGATCGGTCTGTTCATTGCTTAAACATATTTGTTTATTTGATATTGCTGATTGTATATTTGCTTATTTGCACAAGCAGTCAATTGTTTAAACTTATTTCATGTAACTAAATTGTTTGATTTTCTTGCACTTCTATTTGTTAAACTTAGATGAGTAGCCACCATGACAAACTACAGTGGGATGAAAATCAAGTGCAGTTTTTATTTGACATGATGTTAGAGCAAGCAAAGATTCCAAGAATGCGAACATAAGGTGGACTAAAAGAAACTGCTATGAAGGTGGTTGAACAAAAAATGATAGAAGCATATGGACCAATGTTTACATTAGAGAAAATTCGAAAGAAGTTGAAAAGAGCAAAACCTGACTTACAACTGATGAAAGAGATGCTTACTGCTTCAGGATTTGGGTGGGACCCAGATAAAAAAATGATACAAGCGGATGATAATGTGTGGAAAGAATATACACAAAAGTACCCAAATAGAAAAAAATATAAATTGTCAGCAACATGGAAATATTATGAGCATGCAATAGAAATTTGGGGTTCTTCTACTGCATTGGGTGACAATAGGAGTGGCGTAGACAGTAGGCCACTAGATGATATACAAATAAATGTGGATGAGCAAGATGAGAATGATTTTCAGTTACCTACTTCACCAATGGATAGCAATACTCATACTCAGGGAGAAACCTCTAACAGCATGAGGGGAAACAAAAGAGCGAGAACCTCTACAACCATGAATGATGATACTTTTGAAACCATTGGTGAGTACATACGGCAACTTGTGGAAACCCAACCTGCAGCTATTTTGCAGAAGAGTGGAGCAATTTTAAGAGATATGCATGCAAAAGGGGAAATAGATAATCATTTGTTTTTCAGATCAGTTGATTTACTCTCTAATTTTGATAAAGCAAATGTTTTTCTTATGATGCCACGTGAGTTGCAGGTTACTTGGTTGCGCATGCAGATTGGCTAAACGGCAGGTAATGTTTGTAGCTAAGTATCATTATGGAGGTTTATGCATTACTTTTGATATGTGGAATTGTTTGTAATTTGTGATATATAATAATTGTTTGTAATAGTGTATTTTTGATGTTTTTAATTATTTATAATTTGCGATATATAGTAAATTGCTATGAACTCACATGCTTGCAATTATTTTTTATTTCACAATTCCTTGCAATTAAATAGTGTTTATTCTCATGAAATTTGTGTATTTATTATCAGGATGGACGAAATATCCACAATTATCTTTATTCTTCTTATGTGATTGATGATGGAACGCTTGAAAGCTCAAAGTAGACCTACTAGAAATTTAGTACATACTAATCGACTAGCAGGAGCCCAATTTGTGCATGACTGTATGCACGGACACCCAAGAAATTGTTTAGATCTATTGAGGGTATATCAACGAACATATGCATTATTATGCAATTTGCTAAAAAGTAGGGAGTTATTGTGTGATGCAAGAGAAATCACAATTGAAGAACAAGTAGCGATGTTTCTCGTTACTTTGGGACATGATCAACGAAATCGACGAACCCAATATGATTTTCAGCACTCAGGACAAACAATTAGTAAGTACTTCAACTTAGTTTTGAAAGCAATTCTTCGCATTGCACATGAATACGTGGGACGTAGAGATGATACTACACCAACTCGAATTAGAGGAGATCCACGTTTCTTTCCATATTTTAAGGTAAACAACTATAATCCATAATAGATAGTCAACATTTTTATTTATGGTAAAACATTTAGAATACTAACACATATTACGTATCAATAGGATTGTTTGAAAGCAATTGATGGTACACACATTCCAGTATATGTTCGAAGAGATGGCCAAAATCGTTGGCGAAATAGAAAAGGGTTTTTATCTCAAAATGTTTTAGCAATGGTGGGATTCGATATGCGGTTTCACTACATACTAGCCGGTTGGGAAGGAAGTGCAACTGATGCAAGAGTATTGTATAGTGCATTGAAAGATAATCTTCATCCATTAGAAATTTCACATGGTAAGAAAATAAAGATTCATGATTTAAATTTACTATCATTAATTTAATTGTTTGACTGACAAAACACATATTGTTGATTATGAAATAGGTAAATATTATCTTGCTGATGTTGGATACCCAAATATTGTCGGATTATTAACTCCATATAGAAGATGTCGGTACCATCTATCAGAGTTTAATGTGTTTGGATCTAGGCAAATTGAGACAAAAGAAGAATTGTACAACTATAGACATTCATCTTTGCACACTACTGTGGAGAGAGTATTTGGTTTGCTTAAGGCAAGGTTTTCGATTTTGAAGAATCATGTGTCATATCCAATATCCACTCAAGTTAAAATTGTACAAGCAACATGTGTTCTTTATAATTTTATAATCAACCACAATCCAAATGCTGAACAATTTCCTTCTGATGATATAAATGATAGTGAAGTAAGTGAAATTATAAATGATGATGAAAATACTGAACAAACGCAAATACGTGGTAGCAACAATAAACTTCGTGAGCAGATTACTTCAACAATGTGAAATGATTATGTTTCAAGTAAGATATTGATTTTGTAACATTCTCATTATATTATATGTCATTGTTTTAATTATACTTGATTATTTTAATACTTTATGGTGATAACCTAATTATTTGTTTGTCTTTTTAATTTCTGAAATACAGGAACTAGACGGTGATGCATCTTCTCAAGTATTGCATGACTTCGATGGGAAGAGTAGTGTGCATGACAGAAGACTAGTTATTTAGCAAACTGTCATAGTTGTATTTTGCTTTTACAGTCGATGTAATAATCTCTGCTTCATCTATCGGATATTTTTGTAATTGTTCGATACTTAATACTTGTTAACATTGACAAGGAAAATTGTGAGATGTTCATTTTTGTACTATGGCATTCAGGAAGAATGATTCATTTTATGTTTAATTGAAAGTTTTTCCTGCTTGAACTGTAAAGATATTTGAAGAGATGTCATGTTGTGGCTAAGAGACCCGCCAGATCTCTTTCTTTCCATCACATTTTTGTTGTGAAAGTGTCAACTGTTCTTCCAGTTTTTCATAAAAGCTTTGTCACAACTGTGGTTGTGACATTCTGAACTGATTCCTGTGTATTTAATTAAATGTATGCTTTTACTCTTTACAAGAAGAGTTCATTTGAAATGAAGGGTGCACGTTCTTACATTATTTGAACATGTTCCTTCCAATGTGATGTGAATGCTTCTTCCTTTGTTCACTGGTGTTTTGTATTGCTTCCTGATAAAAGTCTTTTACGTTTTTTGTTTTTTCTTATTTATTGTTGATAAAGTTGTATTTGTAAATAAAATATTCTATAGAAATAGATACAAGAGATATTGAAATTGAAGGTTTCTTTCAGTACAAACATTAGACAGGACGGACAGAACGGATAGATCAGACAAGACAAAAACAAACGTCAGACAGGACGGACAAAACAGACAGAACAGACACACACGAAACAAACGCCGAACAAGAAGGACATAGTGTTCTGTTCCTAAAATCATCAAATGGTGGACAATGAACACTATTGTCCATGAGGACAGGACAGTGATGTAATGGACAGGACGTCCTGTCTGTCATGTCCCAATGGACAGCAATCAAACGACCTCTTAGGGAACTCATTTTTTGCTGTACATGATTAACCCATTTTTCTTTTAATAAAAGGCAGGGGGGGCTATCCCTCATGCAGATTTTGTCTGGAAAATGAGTCACTGGTCAGGATATCCCTGACAAATTAAGCATGCAACTAAGACTAATATATTTATGTGTTGAGAAGTCTGTAAATAATGTACATGCATAAGATTTACATAATAGAAGTCTTTTTCACTTTTTGAAGAGATGAGCATGAATGAAAACGTTAAGATACACAATTGAATTTGAACGCAAATGATAGAACTTAGATGATCTAGTAGATCGTGTAAAGGAAAACTATCAAGGTTCATATCGTATGGGTCTTTCCCATATATTTTCACCTGTGTTGGGAAACGAGTCGCATGAGCTTGTAGATGGTCCATACCCACTACTAGAGTGTCTGGTATAAGATACACTAGTTTGAGTTGTGGTTCTGCTGTGCGGATTACTTGCTCTTCGAGCACTGCTTAGAGGAGATTTCTTCATGGTGCTACTCAAACTCGGAGCCTGCACCGGGATTCGTCCTTCGAGCATGTCAACGACGGAAGACATTGCAGGCCTTTGTGAGGGAATCGAGCTGGTGCACAGAAGAGCAATTTCGATCATTCTCTGCACCTCTCCAGAAGAAAAACTTGAGCCTAAACTGGGGTCCACCATATCCAAAAGGCTACCATTTTGTTTGAATGTCAAAGCCTGCAGAGTCAACAATATTAAAGATATCAATCAGAGATAGTGTTTTGCCATTGTTTTGCATACGCCGATACCAAAAATGAGGAAATATTATGGGTCATAGTCATAAATATCGCTTTTGGTTTTAAACAGCGACGTTTTATCCGGTATAAATAATATGACAAACTTGGAAAGATGGGAAAAAACAGGGTAAATTAAAAAAAAATCCTAAAATTAGAAAAACATAAAATAAATGAAATAATAATAAGTCAACATCAAAAAATAAGTAGATAAGCAACAAACAAAAATTAGAAAATTGAAACAAGCATTATAACACTAAAAAATGTGATAAAAAGCCTAAAATGAAAAAAAAGGGGAAAAACATGAAAAAAGTACGTTTTTTCGTTTTGGCATTTTTTAAAAGAAAACAGCATTTTTTACCTTTTCTGGCTGACTCATTTTTCACGTTTTTAATGCATTATTCCAAAAAAAAAACATACCTTTTCTATGAGTACGTTCTAGATTAACATGAAGCAAAATGACATGCCCATAATGGATCCGTGAATACTTTTTCTTTAATTAGTTGATGAAGGATACTAACGAGTTTTCGGAATGTGGGGAGCCTTGTAGTTAATCCAGGACGGCACGTGCCACTTGTCCCTCCATACCACTATATATTGTAAGGACTTAATATTCTTTCGCTAAAAAACTTACAAAAATCTTAAGAACCTAACCTGCCCAGATTATATACCTTCAACACCATTCAGCATAAAAAAAAAGAAGAAAAAGCTAAAAAGAACACGAAGAAGGTGATTGGAAGTGAAGGCTTTGAGGGAAAAAAAGAAACACTCATTCTCTATGAAAGAAACCGACCAATTATTTCCTAAGCTAAGAACCAAAAATAACAATAGTAATAATTTTTGTTAGGACTACCTGAGTACCATAAAATAGGAATTTAGGCTGTGGCCTAATGATTAGGTGGGCACTTAAAAGCATATTGCTAGGTGATTTAGATACAATCAAGGACAAGGCAGGACCAGGACCTTTCTTTGGGAGTCTCACAGTCTAGGACTGACTACAAATAAGCGCCAGCCTACAGCTCGAAATAAAATACTATATATATATATATATATATTCCCGGGCCAGCTCGATAGGTTATCAGGCCGGCTTGGGCCGGTTTTTTTGAGCCCAAACCCATGCCCAATAGGACCGCATCAGGTAACCGGGCCAATGCTCAGCCCTGACTACAAAGCTTCCAAAAAAAATACTACTTCGTAGCGTCTATGAAATGCAACAAATTAGTGTCCTAGTTCATAGATGTGAAAACCCAAGCAGTAGTGGAACAGGTTGACATATGATAGACTGATATTACAAGCACTTTATGTGGCATAGGTGGTAATTGAAATATATATTTTCTAGGCATACACAAATATTCATGTCAATAAAAAGTGCCCAAGAGTTTCACACCATTAGATACTAAGTTTTAGTCATCTAAAAAGAAACGTTCCAAACCGACCTTTTGGTTCTCATAAAGGCCAACCGATATAATGCTAAATTTTTCGATAAGGTTATTCCCTCTCCTTCATACACATACAGTTGTGACTGTAGTCATGCACATCTGACTATGTTTCCAAGAGTTAAACACTAACTGTAATGATATGCTCAACCAAAATGTGTTGCTTTGTGGTCCTAATTAACTCGCCTAATAGCTAGATCTGCTACTAAAAAATTAGCGCAAAAAGTTAGTAGTCGAGTTTAAAAACCCTTCTAAGAGAGGATGAGACCCTGAATGCGGTGCTCAACCATATACAAGGGCGGAGCCAGGGGGACCATGGCCCCTCCCCTCTCACGTTTTTAAAAACAGCCTTTACACATTAAAATTTTCAAAAATGTTAATTTGGCTCCTGTAAAGTATTAAAATAGGACTTGGCTTCAATGAAAAATTACCAAAAATTCTATTCAGTGTGTCGCATGACCAAGACCAAGTATTACCTTTTGTTCCGTACTCCGGGCCCCGACCCCACCCCACCCCCAAGGATGAAATCCTACCTCTGCCCGACCATCTCCACCTTGAGACGTTAATTAAGAAAAGTGTGCGACCTTTTGGCTCAAAGAAAACATCTATCTGTTTGAATAAACATTAAAATATGCCCAAATTTTGGTGAAATTTTGTAAATAAATAATTGTCCAGTAATGAGATCGAAAAAGCTAAATTGTTCACTGTTCATTCTGCATTACTAGAAGATTAAAGCTGACAAAAAACAGCGAACGCCAGAAATTTCTTTATGGGGGTATTGTGTTGTTCTAACTCAAAATAAACATGTCAAGGTTATATTGATGGATCTGCGACTGTGATCAACAATGGATGATGTGTCAGTACTAATTAGGTTAGCTTTTATTCTCACAAGAAATTTAGATGCATCTTTTTAGCAAACTTTCCCTAATTAACAAATAGATGTATGTTTATGTGCTTATAAAAATATTAGTAACTTATAATCATTTTTCACCAAAAAAAAAATTATATTATATATATCGTGTCAGCAAGGTTCCAAAAACATACCCAGTCCGGCAGATCAATAAAATCCAACATCCTCATGGCATGTGCACTGTTTTGACCACTCACAATTTCCAAGGCTACCACCCCAAAGCTGTACACATCCGCTTTATCTGTTAAATATCCTCGTGTCGCATACTCTGGCGCCATGTATCCCCTGTCAATCATCATTTGTAAATCAATTTTAGCAAAAAGGACGCTCATACGATTTTAGGACATTTGGGGAGAGAAGAGAGAGAGAGAGAGACTCACACAGTCCCAGCTATCCGAGTGCTGATATGTGTATCATCTCCTTCATCGAGCCTCGCTAAACCAAAGTCGGAAATTTTAGGATTAAGGTCCTTATCAAGAAGGATATTTGTAGCTTTGATATCTCTGTGAACAATCTTCAGCCGAGACTCTTCATGAAGGTACGCTAGGCCTCTTGCGATTCCAATGCAAATCTTGTGTCTTGCTAGCCAGTCTAAGTTCAATCGGTGTTCAAGCGGTCCTACAATCACAGCATTCTTGACTTTGAGAATGCTGACTACAGTATATAACATCATAGAGTTTTTTTTTTCCATACACCAAAGTCACTAATCGTACCTATCTGCTATAACCTGGAGCACTAATGCTACAATTATCCTTTTAGTTCAACACCGCTGTATGCCGGATATTGTCAAATGGTTAAAATTTAAAAATTAACCGTTTAAAAAAGTCATGAAATTGATATTAGTCATGGTTTATGATGCGGCAACAATTTACCGTCTTCTTAGCAACAAAATTTTAAATTTTAGCAATCAGACAACTACCCAACACATGGAAGATATATATATATATATATATAAAAGACTGAAAAAATTTACTTGTCAGTTTTCTTCAGAGATTAAAAATGTGAAACTTTACATGTATTACCTTATGATTGGATGATTGAATCAATTATAGTTAATGCAACTAGATTTCACATTTACTTAACATACACATTCTAGGAACTTATTTAATGTACATATTCCACGAACCACATATTGATCTTTGCCAGGTTCAAACAGACCTATACCAGATTATGTGAAAAGATGAACACCACATATATATCAAACCTGGCTTGAAAGTTAAGCTGGCCCCTAGCGAAGTGGTGTAGAGTTTTTATGAGCTACCTGGAACTGCATATCGCATGGTAAAACAAATTAACTTACCAAAGAGGGCATGTGCAAGGGAATTGTTTTCCATGTACTCGTATATTAGCATCAACTGGTTGCCTTCAATACAACAACCAAACAACTTCACAAGATTTGGATGCTCCAAAGCAGATATCATGCCTATCTCATTCAAGAATTCTCGATTCCCTTGTCTTGATCTTGATGAAAGCTGCTTAACGGCAATCAGAGTACCATCTCCCAAAGTTCCCTTTTCAGCAGATGATGAAAATGTAAGACAAAAATGAATATGTAGGACACTCTAACAGCAGACACAAACTTTCCAATTCCCCAGTTCTCCATAACTCGAACAACTTACAAACGAGAAGATTGGGTTAATTAGGAAGAAAGCAAAAAAAATGTAATGGAGTAGTACAGAACGATAAATTGCTTTCCTTTCCCATTTTGCTTCTATAGTTCAAAGTATAATTGATGTCCTTAATTCGTTAATTTTCTGAAACGGGGAAAAAAAATATGAAAGCTTACTAAGAAAGATTTGTAGATCCGATACTCTGAAAGTTTGGATGACATTTTTACGAACCTTACATGACAAGACGGATGTAAGACATTTAACAATAATAATTGTGTAACACAAAGTTCAAAGAGAAAGGAGGGAAATGGACATTGTGGTCTAGTCCAGAAACATACCTTGTAAACTGGCCCAAATCCACCTTCACCAATCTTGTTTTCATGATCAAAGTCCTTGGTGGCTTTTTTTATCTGTTTAAGACTGAAACAATGAGTTTGCGGCCGTAGATCCTGAAGTCCTACACATTAAAAAAAAAAAAATAGTTAATGAAATTGACATCAATCATCCCAGCCAATGTCATCGGAATCAGCCGCACATCAGTCTCTACAGGCGATAACTGGATCGAGTTGTATGCACAGGAAAAAGGAAGGGAACAGTTGGCGTTTTTTGGGAGACTATGTACTAACTAATTTTTAAGCTACATGCCAGTATCATCTTCCAATATGACATTAGACATTTACAACATAGGTCCCAAACGTTAGAACATCCTAATGTTTGATGGGTAGTAATAAATCAACAATTATACCACTCAATATATCGATAGAGTGCATGTGCAACGGTTAGACAAGCTCTAACTTCTTGTCAAAATCAGACAATCAAAATTCCTTGTTGGAAAGGTAAGATCAAAGAAGAGATGATCTCCTTCAACTTGTCAAAATCAGAAGTAGACTCAATGCACACCAGGTCTCAAAATTGAAACCGGGTAAATCAATAAATCAGACCAGCAAAACTTGCGACCTCTAAAGTGCTGAACAAGACGAACTCTATACTTCTTTTCAAATTGAGAAGGGATGCCTATCGCCTTACTTTCAAGTTCCTTTGCTACCAATAGCAGAAAGAGAGCCAGAACATCAACTTACACCTAGACTCCTATTTCATTACTAGCAACCTGCTTGGGGGAGACCCATGTTGTCAATATCATTCTGCGCAACTAATAGAACAAACTGGCATATTCGTGTGACCTGAAGGGAGAGTTTGGCAGAGGAACATTAACACAATATTCCCTGAACCTGCGCCGAAGATTGGGGTATCCATGCATCTGCCCTAATCCTTGGAACAGATTCACAGAACCCTTAGTATTCCTATTGCTACATGCCCCCCATGGTTCACGTCAGATATTTAGTCAATAGTACAACGTATAAGGCACAAGTGCTTTATTCTCTATGTATTGGTCATGGTGCTCTTTTTTGTGCCAGTACGGGGCACAAGATACTGTGTGTGAAGCTGAAAGAAATCAAAATGGAGTATATAGCTATGCAATCAAGTGCAACAGATATGAAAAAAAGGTGGGAGTCGAGGTATTTTAGGGATTTTCCAAAAAGAAATATCTTTTTTGGACTTTTAGCTGTTTCACTGCCTTTTTTTGGTCCTTGTAGGAGGCTCCCTCCTTTTTACTGGCCAGGGGTATTGTGGTCATTTTTTGTGAACAGGGGATTAAACAAAACCAGCTTCATATAGCTACACCCTAAGCTGCTATCAACTTGTAGCATCGTATGAAATTCTTGTAGGAAAGTAGCAAGTAATCTCCTCGAATCACTTAAAGCCCTTAGATTTCTTCACAGCTGGGAGCCTGGGACGTCAAAGGTAGAGCCACATTATGTAAGCTAAAGAACACCAATAAACCTTAGATGCTAAGTCACATGGGTACTTCAGTAAGGTCCATGTACCCGTGTCGCCGTACCCATACCCAAAATGGGTACTTGGACACACTTTGGTACCTATAGATCCAAACTGCTTAATTTTACTTTGATTTAATTTTCTCCACCATATTTTTTATTCTATTCTTTGGATGTGAAAATTTGATTGATGTTCATATTTGACTAGGGGGCCGCTCAATTGTCTATGTGTTTAAAGTTTTTTATAGGTTTTTTAAACACACTGCTGCAAGAGCCGTTCATATATATTTTCTATGTTATTTATTTGTTTATGTTGATGTATATTCTTTATTTTGATACATATTTTCTAAGTATTTCTTATTGTTTAGCCGTACCCCCGCACCCAAGTTTTTTTAAAATGGTCAGTACCCATACCAGCACCGATACCCGTGCCGGCACCCGTACCCGTACCTATGTGACATAGCTTAGATGCCTATTAAGAAGGGTTAGAAGTTGAGAGGTGCATTTCAAGGGGCATGCAATTTCGTCATTCAAATGGTACCCAAGAAGAAAAGCACATGAAAGCTGCCAAATGGGGCTCAAAGTTGGACAGCAAAGATTTTTCTTTATTCTTGATCTGTCAGTCTCTTGATATGATTCACCGTCCGAGTTACTAACAGAGATGAAAGGTATGTAAGGCAGATGAGGTTCATTCAAATGAGGCTACACCTTTAACCTGATCCTTTCCCTTGGGAAGCTTAATGTACATACGTTCACTTTTTACCTCAGGGCTTTTTTCCACCTTCCTATTTTTTCAAAACTTCACAAGTTTCTAGTTATGGACATTTTTTCCAAAGTTCTAATAAAAAACTTTCTTAATATCATGAGAGGCAAAGAAATATGGCCAAGAACAATAACTATCACTATGCTTGTACCTTTATCCTGAGCTTCTCTGCATCCAAAGCAGCCCTTCTTCCAAAGAACAATTGTAGTTAGGAAGATGACTACGCAAACAAAAGTAACAATGATAGCAATCATTGTGACGGGGGTCTTCCTCTCATCAGTATTGGGTTCAACATCTGCAGAACAAAAGAATATCAGATTATAAATTAGTCACTTTTTTATCATATTGGCTGTTTAGCTCAAAGAAATTGGTTTCATCAAGTCTGTTGAATGTGGTAAATGAAAATGCTCCACTAATGAAAAGAAAATCATGAACCATTTTATTGTGCTTTCCCAGATACAAGTAAGGTTCTGCTAAGGCTGTCCAAGAAAAGCCCCTTCCATCCACTGGTCTACGGGATTGGCTTCAAGTATTTAAGTTGAAAGAAGCAAAGAACTCGACCAATAAAGTGCATCTCTTGACACACACCCATACGCCTACTTAATCCAAACATTCCAATGGAAGGTCCAATGGAGAAATAACAATACGAAATTTAAGTCCCACTGAAACCATCCTTAAGACGGTAACCAGTATCACCTACCTGGTTTTTTTCTAGAGAGAGAGAGGAGAGAAAGATAAAGAGAGAGAGAGACTTATTTCTTGCTTGTGCATGACGTTCCTAACTCATGGAGAGACCACATTTATGATTTAACACTTAAACAGCAGCAGACAGACAACATCAAGTGTCCAGTTTTTTAAGATATTCCTATTTTGTGCTTGGTTTGAGGAGTGTTAAGGCAACACAACTCAGAAGACAAAACACAGGAACTAGACCATTAGATTGTGTGTGCTTACTTCTTGCACACAAAAAGTTTCTCCTTCAAGAATGTGTACATCTGTAAATAAAACAGTGCAAGAGTGCAGCTCAAAGTAAACTTACATGGTGTCACTGAAATTGCTGAAACAAGAGGCCCATATACTCCCCTGGTTGGAACATTTAATGTCCCTTTTCCTGCCCAATAAAAGCTTATCTCTAAAGTGTGTTCTGTCACACTTGCTGTGAAAGTTTTAACTATTTCCCTGCCCGGCCCACCAGCTTCTTTTGCAATATTGAAATTTTGTAGTACTCTTTGATTCTGCATTGAAGCAGTTGACAGAAAACCAAAATCAGAAAAGGTACACACTAATGTGGTCAGCTAGCTAGCTGATCATCACCTGGATAGATACATCAAATATCCGCTCGCCAAGACTGCGGAAGGTTCGGTCATCAGTGAACATTATTTCAGCAAAGTGAAGGAGAACAGTATATTTTCCACTCTGTAAGCACAGGACATAATATGTCATTGCCATCGGTGTGGTACGTGCTGACATGTACAATGTGGGATTACTGATTGACAGCATGCTTGTGTTTTGGACTATGTAAGGGAGACTAGGAACATCCATGAAAGTTCCAGTACTGATTAAAGCCCAGTTGCCTTTTGCACTAAGGTGGTACACAGACCTTCCCAACTGTGTCGAATCTTCTTCATATTTGTTGCCAATAACAGCACCTCCACAATTGATGAACAAAGAAGTATCTGTGAACAACATATGTATAAATTAGACCAGTTGCTGCTATACAGTACCAACTTGTTCTGTTTCTGTCCATTGGTTGGTTTACTTACAGTTTGCTACACCAGGACAAGGATAATTCTTTCTATAACATGCAGGTATTCTGTTTAAGTAAAGGGGTAAAAGTCACTTGCCAAGCTTTACGCCAGAATACACATAAAAGTAACCATAATTGGTTTAAATCTTTATATTTTGAACTGATTGAATGAAATAAAATAGCTTACGAGTTATCTGTGGAAACAAAGCTGGAAACGAGATCCCTGAAGGAATGAGAAGACACTTTTAGTCACAGAGCACACAGAACAACTAGATGTTGCTTAAACATAAGTAATGTGATATTAACAAAGAATATCCTTACACAGTCCCTTGTGGACAAGATTTTGAAGCAATCGATCCTATGAAGCCATTCCCAGATAAATCCCTGCAGTTCCTTCTTCTCAAATTCTGGTTTGCCATATAATGTAGAATGCCAGCGAATCATGTGCATGTGATACAAGATGTGCTTATGTTAAGGTGGCTGCAATGTGGTAAGTAGAAGTATTGACAGAAGAATTTAGTTTTGTTTCAAAAGCTTAAAAATGTTTCAGTTAATAACTGTCCTTGTCTGCTTTTCTTGAAGGTCTATGAAAGCGTCTCAAAAGTGTAGGAAGGGCCATTAACCATCATTTCTTTTACTTCCAACTACGTTTATTTGGCAAGGAACTGCAGTTTAATAACAATAAAGGAGGAAATAGCAATATCAAAAAATTGAATGAGGAACTGATTTCAGTTAAGAAGTTGGGGAGCTTTACCAGTCGTTTGTGCTACTATAGATCCAGTCTGGTACTTCTCCAGTTAGATGGTTGTTGCGAAGAAACCTATGGAAGTATCATTGGTCACTCAGAGAGAAAGTAGGAAAATACCAAGTAGCAAAACAAAGGCATTAAAGAAATTTAATGTTCTTCTTTATAAATTGATTAACTTACATTACTTTCAGGGTTTCATTAATAGGCAAAGATGTCGGGATACGGCCTGTTAAGCTGTTGAAAGAGAGATCACTGGAGAAATAAAATGGTGAAATCAATCTTGATCATTTAGCTAGATTACAGCATTAACCAATGCTCAATATAAAAGTGTCATATTTTAATTTTCAGAATAATCCCCTATAACCTATAGGCAGCATTTTAAACTGTTAAATTACTATAGCAATTTAATTGTGACTCTGGTTCATGCAACATGTTTTGTTCTCTCCTTACAACATTTTTATAGTTCGAATAAGAATTCAAAGCAAGAACAAGTTTATCAAAAAAATCTATGAAGCAAGAGATATAGTATGAATGTGCATATCTGTATGAAAACTATTTTCCCAAGATACTCACAGCTCTCTCAGGTTTTTCAAGCTCCAGATGTATGATGGAATTTCACCTGAAAGTTCGCAATTTCTCAATATCCTGCAGAATTATGTCACTAATTAAGCGATTAATGTAAGTTAGACATCAAATTTGGTAATACATAGGGCGAAGGAATAGACAAACATACAATTTCTCCAAATTTTTCATGGTATCAAGAGGTGGGAAATGCCAACTAACACCATTTAGATCCGAAATTCTCCTGCAAATTACAATAAAAGCTTAGCATATTAATGTTGTTCTTACCGGCAAGATGAAATTTAGTTACAATTTTGGACTACGGGACCTGATTGGACATGGCTTTGGGTTTTCTCAGGCTTGGCAAACCTTATAGCGTGGACCTCTAATGAAAGGCACTCCTGCAAGCCTCAAGGGTCACCTGAGGACCTGGATCTTCAAATAATCCATCTTCATCACTTCACTACAAGTCTGTTAATGAGTTTTTGACTTTTTTTAATGTCAGATAAATTCATTATATATGGTTCATTTTGTCTTCAGATGAATCGATCCCCAGATTTTAATTTTATAATTCAGAAAAAAATCACATTTCTTTTGGTGCACTGCAAGACAGCCATATGCAATGGCCTAGTACCGTGACTTTCAAAATTCACATAGATCACCGCCATCACAATTCATCCTTATGGTCAAATTTAATTAAAAAAAAATTGCCTACAGATCTTGAAACCGAATAAATTAGCCATATTTGGATCTGGTTCATCTCCTGGGGCCTAGATCCTCTATTTTCATCTCCCTTGCACAACTTGTACTTATGGGTCATTCTAACGAATTTTCATCTTACAAATACATTTTCTTCTCAAATAGAAACAGAAGTAGTATTTCATAGACAAGGATAGGAGGTTGCACTCATAGCCAAAAATTCGTTCTCGGGTTTTTATTGGCGTTTTCTCTGGTATTTTTTGGCAAAGTTATTTTTTTCAGGAACATCTCAGGAAAATCTTGGGGTTTAAAAAGTATATATAAAAAAAATCAAGATATTAGGTAAAGTTACAATAAGTGAGAAACTACTCAAAACCATAATCTCTAGTTAAAATCATAAAAATGATAAAGTAATTGTTAAGATGTGTTTATATTCAGTTTTAGGTTTAAGAGGGTACTTTTGTAATAACTTTTCCTTTAGATGTTTCTCTTGTAACTTCTCTCTCTCCTCTAGTCTATATAAAGAGGAGTTAGGGCAGATTTCGAGGTTAATCAAAGATTATTCTTTCTAATCTTATCATGGTATCAGAGCAGCAGCCGTCTCCTCCTCCTTGGCGCGCCGATTGAGCGGCGCCGCCCGCCGCCTGACCGCGCCCATCGCTGCGCTTCCTCCACCCGCTCGTGTCCACCCATCTCCGCCCGTCGCTGACCTCTCCACCTGACGCCTCTGCCAGTCTCTGTCCTGACCTCTCCGCCCGACGCCTCCGCCCGTTGCTGTCTTCTCCGCCCGACGCCTCCGCCCGTTGCTGTCTTCTCCGCCCGACGCCTCCGTCCGCTGTTGCAGTCATCTTCGCCGCTGCCCGCCGTGGCTATCACCTCCGCCCGCCGCCGCCGTCTGTCACTGTTGCTTCTCCGCTGCCGCTGCACGCTGCATCGCCCCTGCTGTCTCCACCATTCTCCTCTGCTCCGCCGCTGCCCTGCACGCTGATTTTCTTCTCAGCGTCTTCGCTGCATCGCCTCCTCTACTCCGCCGCTGTTCTGCACGCTGATTTTCCTCTCAGCGTCTTCGCTGTCGCCTCTGGTAATCTGTCTTCGTTCAGTTCTGTTGTTGCCTCTTCCAGCCGATCAGACTTATGGATTGCTGCCCGTGTTAACTGCTTCATGATCAGCATGTTGTCTTTCGATATGTGATTGTCTTCTTTTTTTGCCTGCACTTCCTATTCCGTGGCTCGGTTTCCTCCATTGTGTTGAGCGATGTCTGAAATTAGCAGTGGCGCTAATACCTCTTCCTTTGTGTCGTCGGGAGAGATGAAGAGTTCCCCATTTTCCAGCTTTATCACCAAAATGGATGGGGGTAATTACGAGATGTGGGCCATGCAAGTAAAAAGAACCTTGATCGCTCATGAGAAGGAACATCTTATATTGGAGCCCGAGCCCGTACAGAAGGTAGGAAAATATACTACTTGGTTTAAAGATAATTCGTTGGTTATGGTATGGATTGTTGGTACTCTTACTCAAGACATTGTCAATGAAGTCCTGCATAAGGAAAGTGCAAAGGATATGTGGGATTCCCTTGCAGCCACCTATTCACAAGCAAGGAATGAAACCAGAATTATGCAGCTTCATCATGATATTCATCAGATGCGCCAAGATGGTCGCCCTCTACATACTTATTATTCTAGTCTCAAGTCCATGTTTGAGAGACTAAACAGCTACTTTCCTGCATGTAAGTGTGAGCAACAGAAGGCATACAGAGATATGCTTATGGTCGGAGTATTTCTGTCTGGATTAGACTCTGTTTATGAATCAGCAAAGAATCAGATGCTCACTAGTCCCTCGATTCCTCCTATTGATGAAGCTTATAGTAGGCTAAGCAGAATTCCAATCCCTTCATCGACTGTTCTTGATACCACTTCTGCTATGCTTGCTACTCGTGGCAGAGGTGGGTCCCTCTTTGCCAGAGGACGAGGATACCGTGGCCGTGGCAATACCCCTTCGCGCCCAGTATGTCAGTTTTGTCATCGCATTGGTCACACTGTGGATAAGTGTTGGCAGAAACATGGTCGTCCAGCTGTTGCCAATCAGACTGTTTTTACTGATTCTCCAGAGCAGCCTAAGACTCAACATCCTGTTTCCTCCAGTGAGTTACGTGCAGATGATATTATCTCTCAGTTGAGACACTTGATTGGAGATAGACCTCAACAAGCTCCTGATCCGACCACCTCTACTATCACTACTGCTGCCAGTGCATCTTCATCTGGTATGTATTCTGACACTACAGATTGGCTCATTGATTCGGGTGCATCGACACATCTCTGTGGAGACAAGGCACAGTTTACTTCTTATGTCCCTACTCCACCTGGTCGCTCGGTTATTCTAGCAGATGGCAAATATTCTCCCGTTGTTGGACTTGGAGAGGTCCAACTTACTTCATCATTACCATTGCAACATGTTCTTCATGCACCAGAATTCCCACATAGCCTACTATCTATCAGTCAGATTACCAGAGATTTAAACTGTCGTGCGATATTTGACTCCTCTTCTCTTGTGTTTCAGGATATACTGACGGGCAGGGTGATTGGCAGTGGCCGTGAACAGGGAGGTCTTTACAGGCTAGTGCATCCCTTTCCCTTTGCTGGATCTACCTCTGCAGGGTCGTCCTCATCCTCGGCTTATACTTGGCATTTACGTTTTGGACATCTACCGTTTCAGAAACTGCTGCATGTTCTTCCTCAGCTGTCTCCCAAGTCTTCTTTTCAATGCGAGTCTTGTCAGTTGGGCAAACACCATAGGTCATCCTTTCCTCCGCGGCCCAGTCGAAGTAGCCATTCTGTGTTTGAGTTACTTCATTTTGATGTTTGGGGTCCGAGTCGTACACCTGCTCTTCAAGGTCATCGATATTATCTTGTTGCTGTCGATGACTATAGTCGTGTTAGTTGGGTTTTTCTTATGAAGCATAAATCTGAAGTGGGTCATGTAATCAAAAATTTTATCAATGAAATTCTGACTCAGTTTGATACTTGTGTCAAAATTGTGCGCTCTGACAATGCTCTTGAGTTCTGTGCTTCCTCTTTGGAACAATTTTTCAGGGATAAGGGTATCATCCACCAAACTTCTTGTGCCTATACCTCCCAACAAAATGGGGTTGCTGAACGGAAACACCGTCATATTCTTGATGTTGCCAGAACCATTATCATACATAGCCATGTTCCCCATTCTTACTGGGGCGATGCTGTTCTCACAGCATGCTATCTTATTAATCGTACTGTGTTGGGAGACCTTATTCCTATCTCTGTCCTCTTTCCTGACAGAGACTTGTTTTCTGTTCCACCTCGTGTTTTTGGATGTGTTGCCTTTGTTCAGTTGCTTGGTCCTGGGCGAGATAAGTTGTCTCCTCGGGCCATCAAAACGATCTTTGTTGGTTATTCCCGCACTCAAAAGGGATATCGATGTTATGATCCTTCTACTCGTCGGTATTATGTGAGTGCTGATGTTACATTTTTTGAATCAACCTCTTTCTTCTCCCCAAATGGAACTCAATTAAGGGCGCCTGCATTAAATGATGAAGTCCAATTTCCTCTACCTCTCATGAGTTGTCCAAACCCAGTTGATCCACGTTTTGGGGCTGTCTACCATCGTCGTACTAAGCCTGCTGCGCCTGTTCAATGTGCACCTGTGCCTTCACCCAGCACGCCCAAGGTAATTCCTGACACAAACTCAACTGACAATGTTTTATGTAATGATGACATAGGAGTATGTCACGAGCATGTTCCTGCTCCTAATGAACTTGATGTGCCCATTGCTCAAAGGAAAGGCAAACGCAGTTGCACTTTGCATCCTATCTCTGGTCATTTATCCATGGATAGACTCACCCCTATGTACCGACAGTTTGTCAAGGGGCTGTCGGCTATTGCTCTTCCACAGAATCCCATGGATGCTCTCTCTGATCCCAAATGGGCAGCGGCTATGCAAGAAGAGATGGATGCTCTTCAGTCTAGAGGCACCTGGACCCTTGTTACTCCTTCAGTTGATGCAGCCATTGTTGGTTGCAGATGGGTCTTTACTATCAAATACCGAGCAGATGGCAGTATTGACAGATATAAGGCTCGTCTGGTTGCAAAAGGCTATACCCAAACTTATGGGGTTGATTATTATGATACCTTCTCTCCTGTGGCACGACATGCTTCCTTACGGATTCTCCTTGCTGTGGCTGTCAGCAAGAATTGGTCCCTCTCACAGCTTGATGTCAAAAATGCCTTTCTCTATGGTGACTTACATGAAGAAGTGTATATGCAGCAACCACCAGGGTTTGTTGCTGAGGGGGAGTGTCAGAAAGTGTGCAGATTGCGAAAGGCGATTTATGGTCTGAAACAGAGTCCTCGAGCTTGGTTTCAGAAATTGTCAGAGAATATTGAGAATGAGGGCTTCAGACGTTCTTCGGCCGACCATTCCCTCTTTGTCAAGAAGACTTCTACAGGTACGGTGATAGTTCTTGTTTATGTTGATGATATCATTGTTACAGGGGATGATGATCAGGGGATTTCCAACATCAAGGATGTCCTTGGACAACACTTTGTCACCAAGGACCTTGGTGAACTACGTTATTTCCTTGGTATTGAGTTTGCCAGAAATCAAAAGGGCTTTATCATGTGCCAGAGGAAATACGTTACTGATGTTTTGCAAGAGACAGGGATGCTGGGGTGTCGGCCTGCATCCACGCCTATGGATATCAATACCCGCTTGTATGATGATGATACTGAAGATGTTGATGCAAGACAGTATAGAGGGATTGTTGGGAAGCTCCTATACATCACTGTTACTCGACCTGACATTGCCTATGCTGTTAGCAGAGTGAGTCAATTTATGGATAAGCCCAAGAAAGTTCATTGGGATGCTGCTATGATGATTCTTAGGTATCTAAAGAATTCACCAGGAACGGGACTCTTCTTTCAGAATGGTACCTCACTCACTATATCTGTGTATGTTGATGCCGACTATGCAGGATGCCCCTCAGACAGAAAATCCACTACTGGATTTTGTGTGTTTATTGGATCCAACTTGGTTACATGGAAGAGTAAGAAGCAAACTGTGGTTGCCAGATCAAGTGCAGAATCTGAGTATAGAGCTATGGCTCAGGGTACTGCTGAAGTTATGTGGGTTAGATCCCTGATGTTGGATCTTACTGTCGAAGTGCCTCTTCCTATGCAACTGTTATGTGATAACAAAGCTGCACTGTTTATTGCTAATAATCCGGCTTTTCATGAAAGAACCAAGCATGTTGAAGTAGATTGCCACTATACTAGAGACATGATTCAAAAGGGGTTTGTAAGTACCTCACACATTTCAACTACAGGGCAAACGGCTGATATCTTTACTAAGGCTCTTGCAAGGGGACCATTCCAAAGCTGCTGTTCCAAGTTGAGCCTATTTGACATATACGCTCCAACTTGAGGGGGAGTGTTAAGATGTGTTTATATTCAGTTTTAGGTTTAAGAGGGTACTTTTGTAATAACTTTTCCTTTAGATGTTTCTCTTGTAACTTCTCTCTCTCCTCTAGTCTATATAAAGAGGAGTTAGGGCAGATTTCGAGGTTAATCAAAGATTATTCTTTCTAATCTTATCAGTAATAAGCATTGTATTGCATCTGTTGAAGTGTTATGTATGTCTTGGTCCAGGTCTGGACCCTATCCGACCCGCGGTCCATGTTGAGTCCTATTTATGTAACTTGTGTAACCCTAAAATTAAGGGAGAGAGTGACCGGCAGCTGGTGAGCGCTGGAATCATCTCCAACATCGTAGCTTTTTCCCTCGTGTCGAGGGTTTTCCATGTTATTCTTTGTTCTTTTACTATTCAACATGGTATCACAGCTTGGTGTCTGAGCTCTTGTCGAACGAGGTTCTTGTCGTCGCGGTCGCCTATCTAGTTGCTGTCGCTGTTGAAGTATCTGTCGCTGTCGCTGTTGAAGTAGCCGCCACTATCGCGGTCGTCCTCGTTCCTCCCCGTCGCTGCTTGTTTCCACCGTTTGGTGACCCCTTCCCTCTGTCGTTTGCCCCATGGTGTCGCCCCTTCCCTGCCGTTGTCTGCTGACCTCTTCCCTCTATCGTCTGCCCCATAGTGTTGCCCTTTCCCTGTCGTGGCCCGATACCTCTTCTTGCCATTGTCCGGTGGTGCCTCTGCTATTTCTAGCGTCGCTTACAGCCATGAAGCTTTCCCTTTCTCCACTATTCCTGCTGTGAAGTTTTGGCACCTTCCTCTACCGTGAAGCTCTATCGCCTTCCTCTTCTCTGCCATGAAGTTCTGCTATCGTCGCTGCTAGTGCTAGCATGACCCTCCTCTGCTCCTGCTGTGAAGCTCTAGTGCTGCCTCCATCGATTCACTGCTACACAGTGATTGTTGATCATCGACCAGCAGTTCAGCCTACTGTCCTCTGGTGCTAGCGTCGCCTTCATCGGTTAAGTCTCCCTTGTTGATCGTCGACCAGCAGCAACTGGAGTATTTCTGCCACAAAGCAGTAGTTGCTGCTTCTTCCTTAGTAGTGTCGGCCATACTCTGAGGATACTTGGAATTGTCCCCAAGACTAGATGTGGTATTGGGCTAAGGAACGAATAACAGGGTGTTTATCTTCTTGGTTGGGTTGAATGACGAGTTTGAAGGCATTAGGAGTCAAATTCTTAATTCAAAAAATAAGGTCAGCATTGAGGATGTCTATTCCTGCATTGATGCTGAAGAGCAGCATCGTCTTGTTATGACAAGGAAAGAGGGGCCTCGTTCCTCATGCAATGAGCGGTCTGCTCTCGTTAGCCGAGCCCTTATGGGTGCTCCCCGACCTTCTCGGAAATGTTCTCACTGCAAAAAATTTAGACACACCATTGAGTTTTGTTGGGATCTTTATCCTAAGAAGAAAAATAGTCACGGAAGACCTTCGGGAATTTCCTCTTGTCATGGTTTTCAGTACTTTATTACATTTATAAATGATTGCTCTCGTAACACACCTTTGTGTACTTGTTGAAGAACCATAGTAAAGTGCCCAGTGTCATTGAAACCTTTATCATTCTTGTGGAAACTCAGTTTGGAGCATCTGTTTAGACCGCTCTGACAATCACGTGAGTATACATGTCACTCTGTCGACAGTTTCTTTAGGCAAAGAGGGATTGTTCATGAGACATCTTGTAGTTATATCTCTCTTCAAAATGGGGTTGTTGAACGAAAGAATCGTCAGTTGCTAAAGTCACCAGAGCTCTCCTGTTCCAACGATATCTTCCAAAGAAGTATTATGGGGATGTTGTGCTAACCAGTGTGTATTTGATTAATTGTATGCCTAGTCGTGTGTTGAATGGACGTACACCTCATTCTATGTTAGCAGGGAATTGTGAACCTTTTTCTCTTCCACCTTAGGTTTTTGGCTGGGTCTGTTTTATTCACAATCACAGTCCCAATATCAAAAGACTTGACCCCAAGTCGATTAAGGGTGTGTTTCTTGTTATTCTCCTACTCAAAAAAGATATAAGTGTCGAGACTCTTCCACTGGTCGTGTCTATGTAACCAAAGACGTCTCCTTCTTGAAACATGTTTCCTATTTTGGTGAGAATCCTCTTCAGAGGGAGATGTCCACAAGTAGGGAGAGTATTCTCAAAATCAAGAGATTCAATTTACAGACTTTCTTGAAGCACAAAAATGATGATAACTCAACTGAAAATGATGATGAGCGTGACTGTTTGTTTGGGCAGGTTTACTCGAGGAGAAGATTGATTGCAACAGAACTAGCTGGTGAGTTGACTAGTGACACTGATCCGAATCCTAACCCTAGACCTTCCCTGGATGACCCAAGTCATGCCCATAAGATGTCAGTCGAGGGTAGTCAAACAAAAGCTGGAAATGAAGAGTTACTCATTGCTCTCAGAAAGGGTATAAGGTCATATACTCAATACCCTATTGGTAATTCATATCATATTCTAAATTGAGCAAGAACTACAAATGTTTTATATCTTCTCTTTCCATGGCTGTGATTCTCAAGACTGTTACTGAGGTTCAGAGTAATCCAAAATGGGCTCATGTGCTGCAAGAAAAAATGGAAGCATTGAATAAAAATAGAACGTGGGAGGTGGTAAATGTCCCTGAAGCAGCCCATCTCGTAGGATCCAAGTGGGTCTACACCATTAAATATAAGTCAGACGGAAGTGTGGAAAAGTACAAAACTCGCTTGGTTGCCAAGGGGTTTAGTAAGAAATATGAGATTGACTACTTTGAAACGTTTGCTCACGTTGCAAAAATGAAGACTGTCAGAGTTATCCTCTCCTTAGCAGTCGTAAAGGAGTGGAAGATGTACCAAGTTAAGAACATTTTTCTAAATGGAGACCTCGAAGAGGAAGTATATATGTGCATGCCTCCAGGATATGAAAAACTTGGAAAATGCTGCAAGTTGAAGAAAGCCTTGTATGAGCTCAAGCAATCTCCCCGGGCATGGTTTGAATGACTCGGACTTGTAATGAGACAACATGAATGTCATCAAGGGAATGGGGATCACACTCTCTTTGTAAAGAGAAAGGAGCACAAGGTAACTCTTTTGTTGATATATATTGATGATATAATTGTCACAGGTAATGATAAAGATGAAATAACAAAGTTAAAGAAAATGTTGGCTATCGAGTTTGATCTCAAGGATCTTAGCAAGTTGAAATATTTCCTTAACATTGAAATTGCTAGGTCAGACATAAGTCTTGTGTTAAATCAAAGAAAGTACACTCTAGATTTATTAAAGGAGACTGTAAAACTTGGGTGTAGACGTGCTTCTACTCCTATAAATGCTTGAAACAAACTTAGCATTAGAGGTGGAGAGCCTCTCTATGAAGAAGCCAAGGGAAGATATCAACATCTTGTTGGGAAGTTGATTTATCTCACTCTTACTAGACCTGATATTACCTTTGTTGTGAATATGATGAGCTAATTTATGCATGCACATACAGATGTTCACTTCAAGGCAGTTGATAGGATTTTATGTTACTTGAAGAGGAGTCATGGCAAGGGTCTCTTGTATGTTAAGCTAGAATATCTTGAGGTTGAAGGTTCATCAGATGTTGACTGGCAGGATGTATGGATACCAGGAGGTCCACCTCAGGTTACTGTATTTACTTAGGAGGAAATCTCGTGGTGTGGAGAAGTAGAGACAGGACGTTTGCTCCCGCTCCATTGCTGAGGCTGAATATAGGATTGTGGCCATGGGAGTCTTTGAACCTACGTCACACTGATACGCCACAACAACTGTGTACCCATACTGATACGCCGGTATGGAAAAACTGGTACGCGGGTACGTTGTGGTACTTTTGGATCTGGTTTCGGGTCGGAACCATATCCAAACCACAATAAAACATAAAAACAGACCCGCATTTTCTCCCTCTCGACTTTCTTTGCTCTGGTTCCGTCTGGTGCTTGGGTAGGTGAAGACAGACGGTGGCTGGATGAGTATCTTCTGGCGACGGACAGCGGTTTACTTCCAGCGACAGACGGTGGGTCTTTCGGCGATAGACGACGAGTATCTTCTGGAGATGGACGGCGGGTTTCTTCCGACGGGTGCTTAGGTTTCTTCATTTCTTATTTTTTTGTTTTCTTTTGATTTTTAGGGTTCTGATATGCTTCATTGAGGCGGGATTTGTTCTTCTTTGTAGTTTATCAAAATTGATGGCACATTCTGAAGGAATTTCGTGCTCCCTATTCATCTGTTTTGAATTTTGCCATCTGTTTGACTGTTTCAAAAACATGTTCATAACTGGTTCGCCTCCTGCTCCATGTTCATGCCGTATTTTGAGTTTTTTCCTTTTTTTGATACATTCAATTATCAACTGAGGTTTCTTGCTCCCTGTTCATGCCATCTCAAATTTCCTACTCCCTGTTGATGCTGTGTTCTGTTGATTTTCTGTCTTCTGTGAAAACTGAAAATTGTAGCTTGCAATGCTTGAAATTAGAGATTGTTCATGTCGTGTTCTGTGAAAACTGTAAGTCTGTAACTTGCAATGTCATGATTGTTCACGTTGTGTTCTGTGAAAACGGTAAGTCTGTAACTTGCAATGTCGTGTTCTGAGATCTCCTGCTCCCTGTTCATGCCATCTCAAATTTCCCCTATGCTTTTTGTTAGGCTTCATTTCCCTGTGCTTCAGACATGTTCCATTGTCTGTCTCTTACATTTGCATCATATGCAAAACGCAAGTGGTTTTGCATATGCCCTTGTCTAGTTATATTTAATTTGATTACAACCTCGTCTCAGGGGTAGGAGGAGTACCCGCACGGTACCGGTACGGGTATGCCCCTGGGTGCGGCAGGGGTACTGCGTTGACCGAGTTTAAAATTGTCTGATTTTAATGTTAACGTTTTTTACATTTTAACATTTTAAACCATTTTAACGTTAAATTTTTCGAAACCCTTAAAACACTTTTTCGTTTCATTTGCTTTCGTTTCTTCATCTTCACTCACCGACGACCACGCACAGCAAGCGGCGAAGGTAAGGGTGGCAATCGGCGACTGCATGCAATGAACGGCGACGGCAGGCGATCTCCGGCGATGGAAGGCGGCGAAATTTTTTGACATATATATGTATATGTGCATGTGTGTGTACGGCCGCACCCCCGTACCCAAGTTTTTTAAAAATGGTCTGTACCCTTACCGCACCGACACCCGTACCTATGTGACATAGATTATAACTTATAAGTTATGCACCATGCAGCTTACAATTGTTGTTACCTACGAGACTATGAAAGGAACATTGTCATTTGTTTTTTCAATTTTTTGAATTAAAAATATGTAATTTTTGTCGTACCACCGTACCAAGATTTATGAAAATGTCGTACCAATACCCGTACCCGTACCTATGTGGCATAGCTCTGAACCGTTGTGGTTGAAAGTGCTATTGGCTGACATCGAAATCAGAACTGAGGGTCCAGTGAAGATGTATTGTGATAACAAGTGTACAATCAACTTGTCAAACAATCCGATGTTATATGATAGAATGAAGCATGTGGAGATTGACCATCATTTCATTCGAGAGAAAACTGATGCTAAAGAGTTTGTCCTGCCCTACATGAAGTCCAAAGATCAGACAGCTTATGCATTGACCAAGGCCTTCTCATCTACTTCATTTGAGAGAAATGTATCCAAGTAGGGCATGTTTGATCTGTATACCTAACTTGAGGGGGGGCGTTGAAGTGTTATGTATGTCTTGGTCCAGGTCTGGACCCTATCCAACCCACAGTTCATGTTGAGTCTCATTTATGTAACTTGTGTAACCCTATTTTGCAGTGATAATAAAAATTAAGAGAGACAGTGACCGGCAGCTGGTGAATGCCGGAATCATCTCCAACATCGTGGTTTTTTCCCTTGTGTTGAGGGTTTTCCACGTTATTCTTTGTTTTTTTACTGTTCAACAACATCAAAGGAGTCATGCTAAATACCTAAAACAAAAGGAAATAAAACAACGAAACAAAATTTGAAAAAAATGAAAACAGAAAATGAAATAAACATAAATGAAAAATCACGATAAAAATCGTGTTCAAATCGCGACAAATTGTTTTTCAACAGTTTTCAAAATATCACCATTTTCCTTTGTCCGTTTTTTCTATTAATATTGCGATATTTGTGGCTATGGTTGAACTCAATCAGCCAGCCATTAACCCAAGTTTTCTGAGTGAAATTGTACTCACAGGTCAGTCATGTTCTCCAAGGCAGATATGCTATTAGGAATTGGTCCTTCCATGTTTGTGCCCATTATCATCCTGCATTTTGTTTCCAAGATGCTCAGAGCTAGACCAAATCTGAGTAATCAATTCAATATTATCCTGACAAATTATTTACGTACAAGTGTGTGAGCTTAGTCCAGTTTCTAATGAAATCAGGTATCTTCCCAGTGAAATTGCTCCCACTGATCCAGCTGCACATACTAAAGATCATCAATCGTTTTGCAATGCAAGCTTAAGAATAAGGCCATGTTCATATTTAACACTACCTTGCATCTTTTGTGTTCTTCTTTTTTAGTATTTCTGGGTACAACCCACTCCAATGATTAAGAATAAAATGAAAATGAGGTCCTTGGAAGATCAAAATGATAAGCAGGGCTTCCGAACCTTCATGTAAGTAACTAGTTTTGAAGCCAAGGGGCAAGAAGTGACATTTCTTGGGCCGATGTCTGTATAATCTAGAAAATTCATTGGCCACTTGCTAATAAACAGTTACGATTTTTTTTTATCATTTGGAATGTCAATGTCGTGGTTAGATGATACAATTTAATCAGTGAACCTACCTTTTCTTATAAATTTAAAGTCCTAACTTGTAAATAAACATATTTCTTGTGATAATATTTTTCATTGAGGCAGCCTAAACATGCACTCGTTTGTAAGAAATGTTCATACATGTGTGTGTGTGTGTGTGTGTGTGGGGGGGGGGATCCTTTGATTTCTCCATCCATGTTTGGATGAATCCTCTGGCCTCTCACAACACACCGCCCAATGTATTGCATTGGGTGGTGTGTTTAATCTCACCAGCCCAATACAATGCAGAGGGCGTCTGTGGTTGTATGGAGGCTTGGATGGCTGGAGGATTTAACCCCTCATATATATATCCATTTCCAGGCCATGCCAATATTTCTCCTTTCTGTTCCACCAATGGAGACATTGCTTCATGCTTAATCTACCAGATAGAAAGTTTCTCTGATTCTCTGAAACAACCAACCAATTGAAAGTTTTATGATCAACTTACAATCGGTCTAGGATGGTCAGTTTTTCCAACGTCTGCGGCAATGGTCCTGTAAAATTATTTGCATTCAGAAACCTGCATTGGATGGCTAGCAATTAGGCAACATGTAAAGTTAGAACCTTTAGCAATTACAAAATGTGGAAAGTGAACCATATTCCTTTCTCAAGTGTTGCTGAGCTTTTATTAGCCCAACTGAGGCTTGAAAAAGTAACTTGCTGGGCCATGTATGCAACTGGTCAAGTAGGAAAGGAGATTCTAATTGTTAATATGCTGCTCAGCTCACTAATAAGGTTTCAACCCAAACAGAATTGTGGTTCACAAGCACGCAACAATGTGGTGCTTGCATATAACGGAGCCATCAATATTATTCTCCATCAATATTATCTTGCTTATATTTATCCTTGAGAAACTTTAAAAAAACTTCACAACTTTTGAAATATTACTTATAGATAACTGCTCAATGTTTGAGAAAGTGCAATTAAGTTCATAAAATAATTCACAAACACACACTTCACAAATGGGGAACATTAAAATATGCCTAAAGGAACATTTTACTTCTAATAAAAGAGTATCACGACATAAAGAGCTTTTCAAAAGACAGAGAAAGGTGAAACCATAGAGAAAACGTCCTAGAAATGGGGTTGGCAAATTTATTTGTGGAAGAAATTATACTCTTTATTAAGGGTGAAGTAGCATTTTTAAGCATATTGTAGTGATTTCACATATATACCTGAAGTTTGTTCCTATCAATGATTTGTTTTATAAGTTAACTCAAAAGGTCGTTTGTAATTTCTTGAACAATGGACACTTGTTAAACATCAAAAGTTGAGCAGCTTTTTTCTCATTTCCTTTTAAAGGTGCCCTTTCTTATAAAATTATGACGAAAACCAAAAAACCTTTAGAAAAATAAAAAAAATGATTTCTGAGATATTAGGTGCTTCATAATTTCTATAAAAAAACACAAAACACATAAAAATGGTAAAATATAATTAAATAATGAAAAAAAATACAGTGTGTTTGGGTTCGAGAGATGTTTTGAGGATAATGTATCATATTGTCAATATCAAATCCAAAAATAGTTAGGTACTTTGAGTACCTATGAGCCTTTGAAAAAAAATGGACGGTTTGTCTGTACTCTTATCACCAGCTCTAAAACAACACCAAGAGCCACTTTAGTAATAAATGGAGGCCAGCAACACGTACATTGTTTTCATATTATACAAATTGCCAAGTTCTGGAGGAAGTGGCCCCTCAAGTAAGTTTCCTTCAATTGACCTGCATTTAACAATAATAGAAAAGTATTAAGACCTAGTATAAGCCTAGAATGTCAAAAAAACTTAATTATGAGCAGACCAACATCCAAAAGTGAACCTTTCATGACAGTTATCAGAACTCATGGTGATAATTGATATACAAAAATAGAAGTCAATAACAGAACTAGAAAGGGCAAAATATTGGCAAAAAGGCAGAGCTAAGAATTTTTTCTTTGCACGGAAGAGAAGGAAGGAGGGAGGGGGGAGGGGCTTGGTGTTGAGGTAGTATATTTTCAAAAAAATTTTTAGGGCCGGCCTATATTTTTCAAAAATTTTACAAGGGTCAAATTATAATTGTTCAAAATTATAGCAGGTACATTTTTTTTCCAAGAACAATCATAGGCAGCCCCTAGCTCCTCCCTTGTCTATTGGCAGGATAATTTCATAAAAAAAAGTCAAATACTGTTGCAATGAAGAATGAAAACGATTCAGAAATGAACTCAAATCGAGTAGAATGCAAGATACAATAAACAAACAATTAAGTTTGATTCTGAAAATTATTTGTTAACATGAAAAAACACAAAAAGGCTATAAGTAAGGAATAAAGAATAAAATAAACAAGGTAATCAATAAGGAGCAGGTTGAAATGCTCTGTATGGGTTTCTCAGCCTGTATAAGTTGGTCAAAGGCCTCATACATCACATTTCTTTTATAAACTGTTTTAAAAACTCTGTTGTTATAACTCATATAAGTAAGGTGCAGCACAGTAATTTACTGTATTAAGAAAATCTTAAACAAGCATTTCAACTTTCTGTTAGATAATTTTTCTGGTTTTGGGGATTATTGAGGAGCCGCCATAGTGTTCAGCTGCAACTACACGACCATACTGGTGCAGCAAAATCTGTAGCTCAGGTTGGTCGCTATGTCACCTAGGTGTGCAGGGTGCTGGTGCCGGTGCCTATGCGGCACATCCCAAAAAATTTAGGTGTGGCGCCGGGGAGAATATATATATATATATATATATATATATATATATATATATAGACACACTCACACATATAAGAATTAAGAAATTTAGAGTATACAGTATAGTCTATACACTCTACACTACACACTTTATGGATAAATTATATATGAATATTATATATTACATACTTATAAGTTATAATGTATTGTGTATATGAATGTAACATATTAAGCATTAACATGCTTACAAAGTACAAACATTAAACAAGTAAACAAAAAACAACAAAACCATGACAGAACACAAAAATGGAAAAAATGTTAAACCCTCCTTTTAACGTTAAAAATTTTTAAAATAAAAAATATCAGAAAAGTCTAAAAAGGACAAAAATAGGCTTGACGAGGTTTGACCGCACCCGTACCCGAGTCGTGTCGACACAGGTGCAGCAGTCAAATTGCAGCGTCCAAGTGACTTAGGTTGGTCGTTTCTCTGTATTTGATGCTTTGAGTTTCTTGTTTGGGTGCCATTTGAACATGGTATCAGAGCCAAAGCATTTGATTTTGACCTAGGGAAACTGGGCACTGTTTCTTTTTTCTCTTCATAAGACTATCCGTACCCTCTCGTTAACCTGCACCCTCGGCGGCTGCATTGTTTGGTTGATATGATGTCTTTGTGTGGGTCAATTTTGGAAGAAATATGTTGTCGTTGAAGTCTGTTTAGGGGTTCAATCTTGCTTCCTATGTGTTGCTATGTGTTATTATGGGATAGGGAAGAAAACTTCTGTATAAATCATAGTTGTGTTGCTGGAACACAATAGTCACAACTCACAACAGCAACGTGCTGCTTAAGGCACTTCTTTCTGTAGAGGAGGATGGTAGGCTTGTAAAACATTATTGGCATTACTGGTGAGTTGCTATTACCAAGGGCAATTTTGTAGCTGAGATGACTTTTCGAACTAATGGGGTGGTAGTTGTATGACTGACATAGGTCAGCTTATGCCATTGCTGAGAGTGTATTGTTTTGACAATTTCGAAGGCTGAAGAATAAGTCTGTTGTTGGAAGTCTATATGCTAAGTTAAGAATATTGTGTGTTGCTTGTTGGGACATACAAGCAATGTTATCCATATCGTACGATACGCATGCGTATCGTACGATACGTATCGTGCAGGTCGAAGAAACCTATAAGTTATGCTTGCGATACACGATACGTTCGCGTATCGCCCGTGTCGTACGATACGGGCGATAGACCCCCATATTGTACGATACGGGTTAAAACACAAAGTTCATTATTTTTTTAAAGTTTAAACACTCCTCCCTCTCTCCCTTATTGTATTTAAAGACTCCAAGAGACGTAGGAGGGAGAGATTTTGCTCATTTTCATCAAAAAATAACCAAGGATTCATCGATTTGGGAGATATTATCGTTGAATCATGAAAGATGATAACTATATGTTTTGAACTTATAAAATTGTGATGTAATCTAAGTCCTCAAACTCCAAGTCTTAAAACTCTAAGTCCTAAGATTCTATAAAATTTTCAAGTTTAAAATTGTGATGGATGCTTATTATGTTATTTTGAATATCTGATTTCTTATTTTTTTAATGTGTTGTTGATATACATGAATGTTCCTTATGTATGATGATCTTTTTTATATTTGAATACATTTTTCTTGATTTCTGATTTTTTGTTCATTTTTTCAGATTTTTAATGATTTTTCTGTATTTTTTCTGATTTTTAAACATTTTTTAAAATTAAAAAATTAATTTTACAATACGTTACGCTACGTTTGCGATACGTTATGATACAACGTATAGGTCAGCCCGACCGATACGTGATACGCTACGCCTTTTACAACATTGCATACAAGTATGGACAATAAAGAACTTTTGCAAGTCACAGCTGTAAATTTTGATGGGACAAACTATGCTTATTCGGCTGAGTACATAAAGTTGTCTTAATGGGGCTTGGATATTAGGAATATGTTGATGGGACTAAGGAAGAACCTGTGGAAAATGATGAAGATTTTGTCACTTCCCTTTGAAAATGGGATAAAAATAACTCCAAGGTGAATTCTTGGTTGCTTGGAGATATAGAACCAAATATAGCTATAAGACATATACAAATAGGTTAAGCATAGTTCCTTAGGACTCATGGTCTAGTCATGATTTCTAACAAAAAAATCTTGTAGCATAGCTAGTCAGACTGAGTGTAATGTTATCAATGTGTCCTCAGTTTGATTACGATGAGTGTTATTCTTCTGAACTGTAAATGGTGACATGCGCGACACTGGAGTTCAATGGTGTACTGTAGGATCACCTAGGTTCCGAAGCAGCTCTGAGCCCTAGGGGCAGGGAAAAGGAAGGTGTTTTGGCCTCTCACTTGAGCAGTGGGTTCCATCCTGCTCACCTTTGAAGCCATCATAATTTGGCACATTTCAGCACATTGATTAACACCCAGCCCCTTTGATATTTCTAATTACACCCCATTAGGTGGTTCAAAACTTGCTTATTAATGTATATCAGGTTTTCCAATCATCTGATCATTTGATTGGAAGGTTTCGAGATGGGGCATTTGGAAGCACACCAAAAGTTAGACCATACCATGAAATTTAACTACTTAAGCATTTAGTAATTAGCCTCACTATGTTAGTTGAAAGTTGAAACACATTATATTATGAACTCTCTTATACAAAAAAAGGTCACGTATTAAAGAATGTCTGGGCAGCTAAAGTTGGAGGGAATACAGGTGTAAACCAAAAAAAAATGTTGCAAGCCCCTTAAGTTATAAACAAGGCTGAGAAGTAAGCCAACTGAACTGAATATAACATTTTTTTGCCACCCTGAGACATCCACATAGTTCAAAGAGAATTAAGTTGCCAAATCATGAAGTAAAAGTGAGAGCTGATGCAAGAAGCAAGATACATTAAGAAATTTAGGAAGTTGGAAGAGATGAACAAATTGAAAGTGAACTAGGAAGAAAAACGAAAAAGAAATAAGAAGTGACCCAAGATGAGAGGGCAACCAAACAGTGATCAAAGAGAAGAAGTTCCATCTATAGAAAAAGCATAGAGGAAAGAGAGGAGGGAAGCATACTTTTGGTACAGATACTGGTTCCTAAGGATTAGAGTTCCTTTTTCCAATGGCACTTTAAGTAACCGTAGTCCAAACTTGGCCCATACCTATGAAGGACCCAACTTGGTTCAACAGTATCAAGAGGCACGTTGACATATTTAACCTCAGACAGTCAACTGATTTATTCACTTGACAAGCCAAAGGTGAAACTCAACTCAAGCTTGAGCTCATAGTATAGCAAGTCTCTTTTAATTTGGTTCATACAAGCTTAGCTGGTGCGTGAAGACATTTTGCAATTGACATGAGCTTATGGGTTTAGTTAACTAACAAACAAAAATGTCAGCCAAAAAAAAACAGTTAGTAAAGCATCGGTGTAATTCAGGGTATCAATGAAGGTGTTTCAGAGGATCAGCCCAATGTCTAAGTGGCATGCTTGCTGAAAACCCCATCCCTTTTTACAACTAAAACCTAGGGAGCTAACAACAAGACAATCAGCACTTACAGTCTTTCAAGAGTGGTGATATTACCAAACTCCTTTGGGATTTGTCCAGATATACGATTCACTGATAGTATCCTGAAACAGTTGTGTTAATGAAGGAAAAATCAATATGTTTAGAGATATGAAGGAGAGTAGTATAGCAATTAGATAATAGATATCAACTTTGTCTCATAAATGGATAATATAACTTGATGTTGGCTTTTGAACCGCCACAAAGACATCTAGTCAACAATGGGGCGAAACATGAAAATAAAGTGGTTCAATCTTCAAAATAATCATAGCAGCAAAAAAGGAAAAATACGTTTACAAACATTTATTAAATATTAATCAATATGCACTTCCCATAATCACAACTTATGTAAGTCAAAGCTACCTTATACAACTAAAGGTCAAGGAGAACATGTTATTTGGGGCAAATACATGAAACAGTAACATATTATTATTATTATCAAACACCCATAGGTTTTCATTGCTTACATCATGGCAGTTTAGCATTGAGTTTCCCCATTTCGACTAAGAAAACTCAACGTTTGACATATTTACAGATAACCACCTAATTTTGAGAAATTACAAATAACTGACTGAGTTTATAAAATAATTTACAAACGCATACTTTATGAATGGACAATGTTAAAATATGCTTAAACTGGATTTACCCTTTAAAACAGTAGTTTCTTTTAAAAAAATTGCGTTCTTTAGGTCAACTTATCAACAATTGCTCGTCTTTCAGATATACCTTCCCTCTGCTTTGTCTTTATAATCACGCCTAAAAAAAGTGATATTGGGAAAAATCTGACCAACAAAAAAGGGATAGTGCAAAGGTCTCTATCCAAAATGAGGGGTAAAATATAAAATTATTTTTATAATTTTAATGTTTTCCATTCAAGAAGCATATTTCTTGAATCTTTCACAAACTTAGGCTGTTATATGTAATTTTTCAAGTGTTAGGTGGTTCTTTGTAAGTAAACAAAAATTGAGCAGTTTATGCAATTTTCTCAACAGAAAATAGCTGGATATATCCCTACTTCATCTTCAAACCCAAGACACAGTCGCAGTGTCAGAATCTAATATATATATATATATATATATATATATATATATATATTATTGAATAATTTAGAAAAATAAGATAATAAAAATCTCCATTAGTGAGAACAATTTATGTGGATCTGGATATGGTTTAAAGTTACGGAACAACCGAGGTGGAACTCATAAGTGAAATTACTCAACCAAAGACTTGTTACTAATTTACATGGTTTACTTACTGAATTAAGATTTCCAGGTTCTATTGGTGCCATACCACTTCAAATGAGTCAACATGTAATTTCCATACTTTTGGATTATCATCTTGAAGAGAGAGAGAGATGCAATTAAACAGTTGGCATCATATGTCGAGCAAATAGAAACCACGAAGTTTGAAATGACTACTTACACAATTTCCAAAGGCAAGGAAGCCCAACTGGCTGGAATGGTGCCACTTAAATAATTAGGTGTTAGATCCCTATCATACAGGACATTGTGACATTAGAAACATTGCACAGCTCTTATTCAGTTCAAATGGCACAAACAAAACATAATTGACAAAAAAAATGGTAGCTTGTACAACTGAAATCTAGAGTTACGCAATTACATTACTATTAATATGCCACAATACATATGCAACTAGAACACGCATGCCACTATGGTGCTTGAACCCAAGACTTACATTTTCCTCAAGTGAGTGAGCATGCTCATCTCCTCAGGCAATACTCCTGCAAGATTTTGTTCCTTCAAGTTGCTGAATCAAACAAGACAAAATAGATAATCTCAACACCAAACAACTGTAAGGGAGGCTGATGTAACGAAGCTAATTAATCGTTCTTTATAATATGTACTTTATCAGCTTTTTATTACAGAAAGACCCAAGGGATTGAGATATATAGTTCGATGAGCCTTTCATGCACATGATCGTTGCTCAAATCCCACGGGTGTCGCTCATCGTGCGAGCTGATGCCACAAGCGAGGTATACTAGATTTTACAGCTGCTCCCAAGAGGGTTGGGATCAGAGTCTCCCTTTGAATTTTGTTAAAAAGGAAAATTTTGATATAAAAATTACAAAAGTTGTTTAAATTTGAGTGGCATAACAAAGAACAGGCTAATCTTCAAAATTTTTCATTTAACCCTTTTTTGTTTAACTAAGGCAACTAAATGTAAAAAACTAAAAATACTTAGAGATCAACACAATTTTATTTTTCATCCAATGGTCAATCACTTTTGACATCATTTGTTTCTCTTTGTTGTATTCTGAACACATCCTCGTGATTTTGGATGTTAGATTGGCATTGCACTTTTACTAACTTCCAACCAAATCAAATTTATTAGACGGACTTGAGTTTGTTAAAAGGTTCAAAAAGACGTTTATTTCATAAAATCATGTTTTATCAACTCGGCCATCTCTCTCTCTCTCTCTCTCTCTCTCTCTCTCTCTCTCTCTCTCTCTGCCATCCCCATCCTTCCTCCCAACACTGCCCACCGCCCCCCCCCCCCCTCCCTTTCTCCTTTTTTTGCTTTACCCATCTAGCAAGAGGAAGTTGAATGTTGGACTTCAAGTCTTAAGAATAGAAATATCAATTAAAAACATTTTGAACGCACATACATGCTTACTATGTGGCAGACTGTCCCATTTTCGTAAGTGCAATCACATGTTACATTATTCTTTGACGAGTCTCCAGTTGTGATAAATCCTCCACTCCCTGAGCAGGGATCCACGCTAAAGTCCCATCCAACTTTCCCCAGCTTGCTTCCAATAATCTTGAGCGCAGCAACTAATGGAAATGAAAAATTGTAATAATACTTTTTACCGTGACATTGAATATTTCACAGGAAACTAAGAAAAGATTTTCATATATAATAATGGCCACAGGCTGATATTTGAACATTTCACATTTAGGCACTTGACTTAAGAGGAATAACAGAAAAAATAATCAGTTAAATGAAAATTGAAAACCTGAACATGTTTCTGTTAACAATTTGACCAAAATATTGACAATTAAGTAGAAAGTAGTTGTGATCCAAAGAAGGTTTTGTTCCAAGCTCATGTATGCTTCCAAAAGCTCGTTCCCAATCATTTGATCAAATGATTCAACATTAGTATTGGCTTGATCATATACATGATTGGGTTGTTGACAAAAATTAGTGCTTGAATCACCATAAGCCTACTAGTGTATTGGATGTTAAGATTGCCTGGTGTCTAATTGACAATGTGCGGGAAGGAATTTATGCATTTGGAAAATCTATCTCTATAGATATACAACTATAACTTCAGCAATTTTTATCAACAAGGGATCTCATATCTGTGGTGAAACCTATGTCGTCATGGTGCCCAGGCAGAAAAGCCTAGAGCCTAGGCGGGCCTACACGAGCCTAGGCAAAAAGAAAACCAATTTTTTTTTTAATTCTTTTTAGTTGTGCTAATACGTGAATTTATTTTGATTAACTATTACTAATATTTGAAATGTGGAGAGCAGTAATAAAACAAACATAATCAACTTCAACAATAAAAAATTAATTGTTAACTTCCTTGAATATGCACAATCAACAGAAGAAGTTTTATATTACTCATTAAATGCAATCTAATACAAGAAAAAAAAAAACTAAATATGACCTCTAGAAGAAGGAATGTAAATTTGCAAGAAGGCTTTAATCCATCTGTAATTAAAGAAAGACATAATATAACAAAATTTTTAACAGTACATAATAGTATACACAACAGCATATGTAAGTACATAACCATACTAACATATACATACATAACCATACTAACATATACATATAACAGGTATCACAATGTACATATTATATAGCAGGACTAATAATATATACATATAATAGGTTGATGCAATACTATGTAACGGGTATAACAGACTGTACATAACGGTATATACATATAACACGTACTACAATACATATAACAGGAATAACAAATTATATTACAATACAATTTAACATAATAGTATATACATATAAGTTTATAACAGATCATATAACTATATGATATAAGTATGTACATAACCATACTAATGTATACATATAACAGGTACGAGGAATCACAATACTATATAATAGACTAAGTGACTGACACTATATACATATAACAGCATAATCAACATCACAATACATAAAAATACGTAATGAATACAAAACAAAGTACATAACAGTATATATACTCAATTAAAAAAAATGGGAAGGTGACTTTTCGCTTTTCCATGGACTAGGCGTGTTGATAACCTGTCGCCCAAGTGGTGGACACAGTCCACGCCTAAGCGAGGCCTAGGCGAGGCCTTAACAAGATAGGGTGAAACAGTCAGTATTTCAGCAAGTAGGCCAGAGAACTACATTTTCCTCCTTGACTCTGCCCGTCAGAACCTACTCTTAACAATTACATATGGTTTGTTTCTTTCGTTTTCTTGTTTATCAAGCTATCCTCATTTAAAGTCTGATTTGAGAAGTCAACAATTTGAAGGACCCGACCCGTTAACATTCCCAGGTTTGACCGAATGAACAATGATAACTTCGAAAATGGACATCCGGAAAGCATTGACTGATGCAGGGGATATTGGGAATTTTAGACCTCCATTCATACAAAGGGATCACGTCAACCAAATCGAGATCAATCTGAAAGATCAAAGCGTACAAGCGAATGTAGAACTCGGATGAATGGATCAATCACAATGAAGCTGTAAGAAGAAAGAGAAATCGGTTGGAAATTCAATCAAGAAGGTTGAATTCATTAACAAAAAAGAGAGAGACGATCGGACTATATAATAGAAGTTCAAAGTAATTTGCCGAAGAAGAAGAAGAAGAAGAAGCAAACAATTAAGAAAGAGGAATTATTATATGATCTAGATGGTGAATTCGTCTAAGAAGTGGAAGAAAATTTGACAATGAGGAATCAGGGAGAGAAGTTCCTTACCTTCGTCATCGGGGAGCTTCGCAGCTTCTGATCGGAGAGTGTCCATGGAATTCGCGGAGAAGACCAAGATGACGAAGAAGAAGAGTAGTCTCGAGGAGACGCAGTTGCGAATTCTGTCCATTTTCCCGTCCCCCCTTTCTCACCGCGCCTCCACATTCTTCATAGGAATTAAGGATGTGAGAGAGAGAGAGAGGGAAGGAGGGAGGGATTTTTTAGAGGGAACAGGGAAGCGCCGAAGAGACCGAAATGGCGGCAGAGAATTATTTTAATTTTTGTTATTATCATTGTTGCCCACACCATTTTGGCCGTAACGTCGAGAACGGACCTAAGTTTCCATAATTTGTCAATAAGTGTTATGCTTTTACTCGCAACCGACCAGGCCAAAATCATAATTTTTGTGAAATATTATATATTATATATAGAGAAAAGTTGTTGGTTATTTTTATTTTTGGATGTTTAATTTTTATTTTGTGCCGTAAAAAACCATTGTAAAGGTAAATTTCATTCCTAAAGACCATGGCCAAGCAACTGGCTACCTCTATAGCTGGATAGTTAACTTTTTTATTTTGTGTCGCTAAAAATTGTTGTAAAATGTGCATTTGCGATGGCAGGGCTGCTTAGCCATGTTTTTTAACAATTGAATATACATTTTGCAATAGCAACAAAATAAAAAAAATAACCATACGACTGCAAAGTAAGCTGACTTTGACTTTTCTAAAAACCTCAGCCAAGCAACTGGTTACCTCTATAGCTTTATAGCTTTATGTTCTTTGTTTTGTGTCGCTAAAATTGTTGTAAAATGTGCATTTACAATGGCAGGCTGCTTAGCCATGGTTGGTAGCAATTGAATATACATTTTGCAATGGTTTCTAGCAACAAAATAAAAAAATAAACATAGGACAGCAAAGATAGCTGACTTTGACTTGAATAGCGTACCCACATGTTGGGTTGGTGTGGGAAGTTACCTACACCAGCTCTTTAAACTTCTTTTATTTTTACATTGGCAAAATTTAATAATTTATTTTTATACATATATAAGTGTCTATTCAAATCTAAAGGGTGCCGCTCCAACTAAGTTTTCTGGCTCCACCAGTGGTCAACTTATTTCAATATATATATATATATATATATATTCTTTTGTATAAGTGTTGTGTACAAGTTGAGAAGTAGTTATTGGATTTCGTGAGAAAGAAAAGTGGAAATTGTCATGGTTCTGAGAGTGTGCATTTTAAAGACTGAACAGTAGAACAAAGAATAGCTCTTTTTGACAAGGGTATTTTGCATGCTCACCTTAATAGCTTGTCTGAATGGAGGAGAAGCAATTTTACATCTCTTTCTCGTTAACCTGAGCAGATAATCTGCTCTGTTTCTTGAACAAGCCATTCTGTAAATCTGCTGTGTCTTTTTAACAAGCCTTTGTGTAAAGCAGCAGGTTATTTATTTTGGCATTCCATTCGAATGATGAACGGTGACAACAATAGTTTATCGTGTCACCTATTTTTAGTTGATTGTGGCATTCTACTATAACAGGTGGAATCCCATCATCTCACCTCTCAGGTCATGACAGTTGTTTTTGGAACCGCACCAAGTGATTTTCTTTTTCTTCATTCAAACATGAAGTTAGGGACAACAAGAAGAGTTATTTTGAGTTTGATCTTAGCAGCTTTGAAATCGAAATGCTGCCATTAAATCTGAATGTGTACATTAAATATTGGCATTTTTCTCTTTATCAAGGGCAATTTTGTTTTTCTTGGTTTTCCCATTAATAATGCTCATCATGCAAGAGACTCTCTGGCATGGATATTATATAATTTAATTGTCCTCACATGCCCAACTACATAGATATGAATTTCAAATGGCTAAATTCATAGGACAACTATATATACATTAAAGTCTTTTGTTTTTGTTTTTGTGGTTTGTTCTTGTACTTAAGAGACTTCTTATCCCCAAATTTTGCTATGAATTATCATTTTATCGGTTCTCTCTCTTTCTCTCTCTCTTCTGTATATATAGAATTTGAAACCAGCCAACTATCTTTGTGGTTGGATGGTTATATTTTTATTTTGTGTTACTAAAAGTCATGCCAAAAGATATATTTCATTTCTAAAAACCATAGTCAAGCAACTGACCATCACAAATGCACTCTGATGGTTTTTAGTGATACAAAATAAAACAAAAATCAGGCACAAAGGTAGCCAACCGATGTCAATTCATATAATAGTAATAACAATAATAATTGATAAGCATCAAACCACTTGGTTACAGGATAAAAACTAAATTTGTGTTAAACAAAATGTAAAATTGTCAATTTGTTTATAAACACTAACTTTTTATAAATCATATTTTATTTCAAGTTATTTTTGTAAAAAAAAAAAATGATCTTCCATTTGGGTATGTGATGAAAACCAGTCTTTTTAAATTTGTGTTAAAAAATGTTCTAAATAGAATGTGAACCTCTTAAGGTATTTATAAACACTAATTTTATATAAATCATGTTTTAGTTTAAGCTATTTTTCTAAAAGCATTGACCTTTTCCAAATTTTGAAGTTATAAAAGCTGTTCATTTGTCTATTACTAAAAAAAATTGTCAAAGTCAAAACATGAGTAATTTAATATATGTTTCTCACCAAATCACCTTTAAAATCATATATGCAAGGTTAGCTTAAAGAAAAAACAATTCAACAATTGATTTTAATGGATATGCTCTTTGTCCCCTGCCAAACAGTTTGGCTCTTACCAATATATATATATATATATATATATATATATATATATATATATATATATATATATATATATATATATATATACACTTGAGTAAGGGACAAAAACCAAACAATTTAAATTTGTTTTGAAAATGAATTTAAACAAAATATGAACATCCAATTGTGTTCTGTTTTAGTTCAAGTTATTTTAGTAAAAATCTTGATTTTTTCTTCTATCAAAGCTCTGATGCTGTAAAAGGCGTATAATTTTTATTATTAAAATGTATTATTATAAAAAATAACCAACTTAATACATGTTCATCATCAAATCACTTTTAAGATCAAACGTATATGATTAGATTCCAAAAAAAATTAAAAAACACGTCAATAATTATTTTTAGTGGGTCTAGTTTTTGTCCCTTACCAAGGTGGTCTAACATTTATCAATCTACCTCTCTCACTCTCCACACACACACACACATAGCATGACAAACTTTTGCTAAAGCAATTAATTATAACTTTTTTTAGTTATCAAATATATATATATATATATATATATATATATACCAAATTACATTCTAATTATTATAGACTCTATGTGCATTCAAAATTTTTATAGCTCTAACATGAACCAGAAAATTAAGTGAAACCCAACTACGTGAGCATCACAACATGATACAGCTGTAGCATATATGTTTGACCGGGTAGTTTGAATAACAAGATTAGTTGTATAAGAAGAAAATAAATTGCACCAATCAGTGAACCAATAACATGAACAGCACAAAGATAATTTGATCAAGGAACTGCTCAATAATGTTCCTTATGCATATAAACTTAATATTTTTTAATGTCTAATACATGAATTTCACTTGTTATTCTTGAACTTGGATTGTATTTAAAATCAAATGTGGATTTCAGATGAACCAAGATCTGTCAGTTTGCAAAGTAGTTGGATTAAGGTCAATCTCTCAAGTTGGTTCAGAAAGGATTCAAATTCCATTGATCACATAGACTTCTTTTTAGTTATTTTTTATTGGCAAAAGAACCAATGGTTCGGAATTAGGTATGCATTTGGATCTTTTTAATATCTAGATTTAGATTTCATGCAGATATTCCTTTAGATTGAAATTCATATCTATGGAATGTGTCTGTATATGATCTGCACTCTCCATAGATGAGTTTAGTAGGGATGGAAGCAAAGAAGATCATTTCGAAATTAACATGCATCAAACAATTGTGATCCTTCATTTGGCAATCGGTGACTCTTCGCTTGTCACTGTTCAAAGTGGCTCCATCTTGGCACTTATTCAAAGTCACATTTCATTTTGATTTGACTATATGGTGAGAGCAGTATGGTTGGCGAGAAATCTTTGAACGTGTTGGAAACGAGGCCCTTTGTAACAACCAGACCCACTCTTGGGCTCGGGCCCCTGGTTCGATGGATCCCAACCCGCCCCTTAGCAATTTCGGCTCCAACCTCACAAAGACTAGGAACCAAGACAATCATCTATTCAATAATCCTCTTTATATGCTCTTAAAGATATCTCACAATCTTCAATAAAAGACTAAATTTTGGGGTGTTACACCTTCTTTTTCTCTCTCTTATGACACCAAGAAAAGAAATTGAAGAAGAGAATGTTGAAGAAGAAGACACAAGGATTTTATGTGGCGTGAAGACAAGGTTTTCCTATGTCTATGGTCAAAGAGAGTTTTTACTAGCACAAAAGAATCAAAGAATACAAGTAACCGCTCCTCTTCCTCTCCATAAACATGTAAATTAGTGCAAACCCATAAAAAAAATGCAAAATTATACAAAGGCCCTTACAAAAATTTGCCTTGGGACCTACCTTCCGAGTATGGGCCTTTGTCTCCTTGCAACACCCACCAACTTACATTGTTGTTGAACCCACAAAAATTAAGGAGGCCTATTAAGTATGGATCAAGCACCACACTCCAACAACCTCCCACTTGGAGGCTAATCTAGCATTCAAGCCTTGTACTTTTTCTTCAAGTCTTCCAATCACATTGTGTGCACCTCCTCAACAATTAACCTTAGAGGCCAACTGAGGTTATGCTTAAACCTCAATCTCTCAACAACCGTAAACTTTGTTAACATGTTTGCTGGATTCTTTTGTTCCACAAATCTTGTCAAGTGACAACAAATTATTGTCCAATAGCCTGCAAATAAAGTGATACTTCAATTGTATATGTTTTGTCCTTAGATGGAACACCAAATTTTTTGGTCAAATTTAAGATACTTGACTATCACATAAAAGAACACTTCTACCTTCTTTTTTGTCCAACTCTTAAGAGATTCTTTAATTTAGTACTTGCTTCTGTGACGGAAACATATTCTCCCTTGATGGTAGATAGTGGAACAATCTTGTAAAGTTGAGACAACCAACTCACACTTGTTCTACCCAAGGTGTAGATATATCTAATTATATTATGAATATTGCCTATATTTACATCCACTAAGCCTTATGAGGACAAGCCATTCTTCTTGAAACAAATTGTCTTACCTGAAATTCTCTTCAAGTATCTCAAGATCCATTTAACAACTCATAATGCTTCTTCCCTAGATTAAACATGTACATACTCATTGGTCCCATTGCAATGTTTGGCCTAGTGTTGTCCATAGCATGACTTCCCACTGTAGAAGCATAAGGGATATTGGACATAGCTTCTTGTTCTTTGTGTGTCATTGGTGACAAATCCTTTGAAAGTTTAAAATGTTTTGGCAAGGTACTGCTAATAGTTTTTGCATCTAGCGTTTTAAACTTACATAAGATCTTCTTAATATAATTTTTTTAGATCATTTTAAAGTACTTACCTTCTTATCCATCAGTATTTCATTGTTTTACAATACCTAAGTCCTTCATTGAAAATTCTTTTGAAATTGTTGTTTCAACATATACATCTCTTATAAATGGAACCTATGAAAAGCATGCCATTCACATACAAGAGCAAAATACTATAAAAACCATTAAATCTTTTAATCTAACAACAATTATCCATATCACAACTCATATGAAGCTATCGAAGTTTTTATACCATTGTCTTGGTGTCTGCTTCAAACCATGTGGGCTCTTTTCTAATTTTGCATACAAGGCTTTTTTTCCCAAAAACTTGAAAGCCTTCTGGTTGTATTATATAAATGTCTTCTTCTAAAATTTCATGGAAGAAGGCGGTTTTGACATCTAATTGTTCTAGGCATAGATTTTCAGCTGCAACCAAACTCAATACCAATCTAATTGTAGTCAATTTAACAACCAGAGAGATCATTTTCAGTGTAATCAATATATTCTTGCTGCGGGAAACCCTTCATCACTAATCTATTGATTTTTATGATGTATTGGGACCAATCAAACTAAGTATTAATTAAAATTGGAGGGGTGGTTGAGTAGAACGTTAGGACTACTAAAAATAGTGAATGAGATATTAAATAGGAGTGGAATAAGCCAAAGGGTCAACTTTTTTCTTTTGGGTAACAACAAATTTGAATGAAATTTTTGGGACCATCAAAAATGGTTTATTAAGCTTGAGTAGACAACATTTTAGCCTTCTACTTGTTGCTATCACAGTGAAAAAGACTCTTGTAACGAAAATATTGGAGAGAGAAAGAGATATCTTCCATTTTCTTGTTGCATCCCTCGTTAAAGTCTAAGTTGAGGATAATAACTTGTTCTCCTATCATTTCAACGACAAAGTGTTAGAGGAGGAAGCTAATGGGCTGCTGATTTAGATTCAAGTCATCTCTGTTCAGGTAATTGCTCTACTTAATTTGGGTTTGCAATCTTGAATGTAAAGATACAATTATATGCAAAAGACTATGTGGTAATTTGGATGTATCTGATGTATGTGTAGTGCAAGGAAGGAGAAGGAACTGATCAGTCATAGTCAACCAGGACTGCCTCTGTCCATAAATTCCTTATGTATTTAGAAACAGAAACATGCCCATGTTTAGAGAGATGTTTTACTACTTCTTGCATCTCCACGAGATCAAGGAATCCCTTAGAAACACACAAAACTAGTAGTTGAGAGTCTACTATTGGGATCTCCTCTCCAATGTGTCTGTATATGTAATTAAGTTAAATATAGATGAAGCAAAAAGTAAGATTCTCTTGTTGATTGTGTTCTTGATGTATTTGACTATTCTTATGACTGCACCCATGTGAACTATGGTAGGTGCTTGTTGAAATTGACTAGAACATGCATGATATGAGACATTCTAGGACATGTGCTACTCAAATATGAAAGTGCTCCTACAAGTTGTTGATATGGTGTGGGATCGTCTAGCAGTTTCCCATCATCTCTTCTGATCTTCACTTCAAGTACCTTAGAAGTCTATACTATCTTCTCATCTGTCAAACCTGATCTTTCAACAATATCTGCAACAAACTTTGTTTGAGACAAAAAATATCCTTTTTGAAAAACATACTTCAATGCCAAGAAAGTATGTCAAAAAACTTAAATCAATCATGTCAAATTTTTCTTTCAAGGTTTGCTTAATTAAACTTGCCTCTTTATTATCACTACTTGTGATTATCATATAATCAACATAAAGAAGAAATATAACAATATCTTTGTTTGTGCTTTTGACAAAAAGTGCAGTGTCAGAGTAGCATGATTTGAAATTGCTTTCCATAATCACCTGAGCTATCGTGCATATCACATTCATCATCTAATGCATAAATAGACATCAAATCATTCAAGAAACCATAATCAATATCATGTTTGGATATCTTTTTCTCAAACCCTTTTTTCTATTCACGAAAAGCCACATTTCTTGAAACGTAAAGCTTATTCTTTTTCAACATTGTAACATCTATATCCTTTTTTACTCTCAGAGTAACTAATGAATACACATTGCAAAGCTTTCAATGAAAGTTTGTCTCCTTAATCGTTAAGAATAAAACATTTAGATCCAAAAACTTTAAGTCGGTTGTAGTCGGGTTCAAGATTATACAGTTTTTGAAAAGGATACATTTTGTCCAAATTTTTTGAAGGCATTCTATTACTGAGGTAGACAGTAATAAACACTGCTTCTGCCCAAAGATTTTTCAGAACTTCCATTGCTAGAAGAAGAGTATGTAGTTTCTATGCTATGACGATGTTTCCTTTCTAAAATTCTATTTTGTTGTGAAGTTCTTGGACAAGATTTCTAGTGTTCAATACCATTTTCTTTCAAATAGTTTTCAAAAGCTTTCAAAGTGTATTATCTTCTGGAGTTGGGTTTAAAAATTTTTATATCAATTTGGAATTGTTGATCAGTTGATGAAAGTTCTTGAAATTTACAAACACATCAGATTTATGAGTTAGAAAAAAATTCACGCATATCTAGTATAATAATCAACAAATAGGATATAGTAAGAATAGCCACCTTTGGACATATCCGGAGCTGGACCCCACATGTTTGAGTGAACAAGTTCAAAAGGCGATTTACTTACAACAGTTTTTTCACCAAATGGAAGGGACTTCATTTTTCCAAATATGCATTCATTACATAGAAGATTTTCATTACATGCATTCTTCAAAAAAGGAATACATTTTATTTTTTCATGACTAGTGTGCTCTAGTGTTTGATGTCATGTGAGAATATCATTTGCTTTCCAGTATTACAAAAAGAGTGTATTAAATCCAAAAATTTCATGTAATAAAGATCTCCTCTTCTAACTCCTTCCCCAATCGTCCTCTTTGAGACTTGATCCTGTATCCAACATTTATCTTGTGAGAAAGCAACTTTGCCACCATGCTCAGCAATTTGGGATACATACAACAAGTTCAAGTTCAATTTCATTATTTGTCTAACATTGGCTATTCTAAAAGTTTTTGAGTTTTTATCATGTTTTTTCAAAATCTACAATACTTTCTATTTTCAAAGAAGTACCATCCGCAGCTGAAACAAAGTAAGGAAATGAGTTTGTATTAGATTTAAAAGTTTATTTTTGTGAGGTGTCATATGGAATGAAGTTCCGGAGTCCAAAAGCCAGGCAATATTACCTTGAGTTGCAGCGGTAATAGCTCCAATAGTAGAAGTACCTCCTTTGAAATAGGGCTGCAATGCTTCGGCAAGTTCTACAAGAGAGAATCCTTGAGCAGTCCTTTGATAAGAACTTTCAGTTGTAGCTTTATTTTCAGCAACAACTGGTCTTTATCAAGTATCCTTAATTTTAGGCATTTAGGTTTAATATGCCTAGGTTCATGACAATGAAAGCAAATAATTTTCTTGCTAGTATCCTCATTATTTTCCCAAAATAAGCAGATCTATAATTCCTTACGTGATTTCCTAGATTTGAAACTGCTAGAACACTATCAATTGATTTCCTTTTCCTTATAGTGTATAAGCCGATTCTCTTCCATAATAAGTTCATTCAAGGCCTCATTCACAGTAGAAACAGTTGGCCTGTGAAGTAAAGACGACCTTGCAATATCAAACTTAGACCTTATTCCCATAAGACAATGATAGAACTTGTCCTCTTGAATCAGTTTATCTCTAAGTAAGATATCTTCGGGATCCTTCCATTTTGGTTCAAAGACAGATAATTCATCCTACAATTGAGAGAACTCTCCATAATATTCTTGTATGGACTTGTCTCCTTGCTGCAATTTAGAGATTTTTACTTAGAAATTCCATTTATGTGCCGCAACTTTCATTGTATGTGTCTCTTTCAAGTAATTCTATGCTTCATGGGCCAAATCAAATTTAGCTAACTGGACACTAACGATAGGATCCATGCTGTTTAACGAAGACATCACCCTGTGATGATTGGTTTTCCATTCTTTCCATTTTTTTAAAACTCCTTGACTGCCTTATCTCCCTCAGTTCCTTTTGACTCTTCAAATTTTCCGTCTATGGTTTGAGTAAGGCTTATTGTAGGCTCAGTTTCAATCCCTTCAATGTAACTCCAAAAACCTTTCCCTCCTATATGGTGCTTTATGATTGAAGCTCATATAACAAAGTTGGTTGCACTAACTTTAAGAAGGGGCTGGAGTGAGATATATTCCTTCTCATCCATTGGAAAAGCAAACCGGCATGCCTTTTGAAAAGAAAAAAAAAGTGTACCAGGTTCTGCTATAAATGATCCACAACAATATGTCACAATAGATAGCAACTTCGACCTCGATCGGTGCTTCTAATAATGCTGATATATCACCAATAGATCACTCCAAAACAACAAGTCAGAGTTGACAGCAGCTCTAACTTAATCAGCACTTCCAGTCAATGCTGATACAACGTCAATAGATCTCAGTCAGCCTGTTGTTTTTTTAATCGTCAAGGTTTGAACAACACTTCAACATTCACTCCAACAGACGTGCCAGTCTTTGATCAACAGTCTTCAACTTCTTACTAAAAGAAGCACTCAAACAACTTCTAACTAAGAGAAGCACTCAAGCATAGCCAAGCTCCAATACCATGTAAACTTTATTCACTAGAGTCAAGAAAAATATTATCTCATTGATGAACAAAACACTGCTGTTTAGGAACTTTCAAAAGAAAAAGAAAAGATACAATAAATAGAAAATGGAAATGGAAAGAGCCCTCGGAGTCTCCAGATGTTTGGATAAAGCCTGCCATATCTTTGGCTGTAAAATATAGAAATAAAATATAAAATACAAAAGTAAAAGGAAAATAATAAAAGAAGTGAATCTAACCTATTACAAGATAAATTTATTGTATCAAATTAATTGAAGAGAAACATAGGCTTCTAACAAGAGCTTCATCAATACCAAATGGTGAGATCTCCATGAACTTTAGCTTATAAGTAGGTCTTGCCCCTCTTATGATATTGGATCATAGCTTCCGCATGCTACACCCATTCGTTTGAGCTATGCCTTATATAATTTATGATTTCCTTTTCCAAATAAGAGGAAAGATACCGTTCTATTATCAAATAGAGGAACGTGGATTTTTATGTTGTTTTATTTTCTTTACTTTCTCGATTGTCTTAATTATTAATTATGCTTAACCTTTTTTATTGCAACAAGATAATAACCTATTTACCTTGATTTGAGACGTCCCACACAAACTCGTTGGTTTTGTATTATTTTACAAAACGATTTCCCATACAGGAAGTCGACATATGTTCTGCGGGGTTGGTCACCTGTCGTCATTTTAGTGAAAAGAAAGGGTATTAAAGGAAAAGGATGGACTAGGGTATGTAAGCAAAGCCCAGAGTTGGAGTGGCCATTCTCTCTCGCTCTCTCTCTCGCTCTCGGGTTTCTTGGTTCTGCGCAAGAACCCTATCGCCACCATGACGCAGAAAACTCAGGAAGAGCTTCTCGCTACTCATTTGGAAGAGCAAAAGCTACACGTAAGATTTTACTCCCTCTTTCTTTTTTTCTTTTGACTTATAAACGTATATACTTCTGGGGGATTTGCCTGGTCTAATATTTCTGTCAGCAAGATCTTCTATTTGTTGTCTTTTTCTTGTTGAAAAGCTTTATCTGGATCTTTACGATTTTCGTGTGGTTCTGGGGCTTCTTGTTCATTTTTGTGGATGGATGTTCTTTCCCTCTTTTATGCGGACCAGTTGAAAAATTTCACATAATGGTAATTCTGATTGTAATGGGGTTGAGAATTAGGCTTCTTGATATTGAATGATGTTATCATCTCGTTGTAAGTTGGGAACTTTACCTTTCTCCCTCTTAAGTGTTCTTGTTTACAGTTTAGATGACATGTTTGTTACAACTTCTGTTCTTATTTCAAGAATGGAATTTTTATGAGGCTGGTATGCTTGCCTACTTGGCCATTTACGTCAATTTTATGGACAGATGTAGTTTTTTATCTCTTTGTGGCTTCTTTTACCTCCTTTGATTTGCTTTGACCATACATCGCTCTTTTCTTAATTTTCACCACATATAACTTTACTGTAAAGGGAAAAAATAAGTTTGGTTGGTGGGATCTGATGGATGGCTTGTGGGTGCATTTTTTACTTTCTAAACTTCTTCTAGTTTAGCTTTTCTGCCTTATATTTTCCAGTTACCATCTTTGTGCGACACCATTGCCATTTCTATAGTTTGGCGTTTGTTCTAGGTGATTTTTGGTTCCATGCCTGTCCTTATTCTCAAATAGTTCATTCTTGGTCTTGATAATTAGGAAATAGGCGCTTCCAATCGGGAATCTCTTCGCTTCTTATTTTGTTTTTCACTTTTTAAAATGCTTCATCTGATCTGTTCAAGTCTTTTAGATACACAACCATTTGTTATTAGTCATTTGCTTGTTCACGGTATCCCTAAATCTTGACAAAGTATAAAATATCTAGCGCTTTATGAACTATCTGATAGTTATTTAGTGAAAATTGCAAGTCAGTGACAAGTTAGTAGAACCCCTAAAAGGACTGAAATGCACTAATCTCACAAAAAAATGGGAACAAAAATCTTCAGCATTTACATGGAAAGTGAAAGTGCTGAACAGAAAAGCAACACAGTACACACATTGGGAATGTAGTGCACAAAGAAACAGTTCGGAGAGTGAGTGGGAAAAAATTCTGAATCGGAATAGTGGAAAGTGCCGAGAAAAACAACAAAAAAATTACATAAAGAGAAGGAAATAGAAAAAATGACAAAGTTCTTTGGCATTTATGTTGAAAGTGAAGGTACTGCGCAGAAAGACAACACAAGACACATATTGGAAATGGAATACACAAAGGAACAACGGCAAGTGAATGGACGAAAAACAATTATAAACCTGAATGGTAAAACTAAAAGTGCTAAACAGAAAGTGAGAAAACACAAAATGAATTACAGAGAGAGAGAGAGAGAGAGCGAGAGAGAGAGAGAGAGAGAGAGAGAGAGAGAGAGTTGGATCATTGAGGACTGAAAATGAATGTTAATGGAGGGTTTTCTTCAACCTAGATATTCCTTGATAAAGCAACACTGAAAGAAGAAAGAGAAACAAAATTCAATTTTTGCCACTGGCTTAAGTCAATTGACTAGAGTCACTAGACAGTTTGGTACTTTTGAGTCATCATTGATTAATGCTATTAAACTAGTTGGTTGACAAGTAACGAGGCTTAGCAGTTGACTAGTGACCGAGCCACTCACAGTTTTATAACCAATTCTGACAATAACTGTGATTGAGGGATCTCAAAAGAGTGGCTATATGACTTTGCTTCTTGTTTGGCCTTTTGATTGGTAATTGCTTAATGAAGTCATTCCGTACTTTTTCACCAGTTGCTTCTAAGTTTTGAAGCATTCGGGCAGGTACATTGGTTATTGGTGTTATGACATTTTTTATAAATCTGGATATTCCTTTTGACAAAACTGATAGCAGTTGACACTTTTCGAGCTTTCCCCTTGATAATTCGAATTAGGAAAAATCAAGCTTTTTTAAAGGCTTTAGCTGCACCCAAATCATAACCTGAGCCCTTTCTCTTTCTTCTAATTTTTTAGTTGCCAAATGTATGGCTAATGGTTCTATTGCCTTAGCTTAGTTAATATATCACTAGTTCCTCATGTTCTTACTTGGAGCCAACTTAGTATCCTCAATCCATGACTGTTGATGGTAGGGTTATTTACTGGGTTGTTTTCTTTTTTTTTTTTTCCGTTTCCCAAGGGGCTTATTTTATATCCTTTAATTATTTTGGTTGGGGCTGGGGATGTTAAGTTTCATGGTCTTCTCTGTTTTTATTTCTTTATGGCCTTATTGAATTTGTGCCGTGTAGCCTTCTACTACCATATGAAATTTGGTACATCTTCCTGCCGTTCTTTGCTCAAGAGAATGAGAAGGGAAAATCTGATGCCACTTTTGGAGCCTTGGATCATTAAACAAATTACCTAAGTCGAATTCTCCTAAGCATACATGCTGTTACTTGTTTTAGGTTTTGCAGAAGCAGCATAAATGGCTTGAAATGGATTAACTGTTTTAACTTGCCATCCGTCTGCTCTTTGAACTTTGAACATTTGCTCTGACATCTTGACATGCCATCCATCTGCTTTTTGAAATTATAAAGGGACTGTTGTATGATGATGTTTTTTGCTGGATCTTTCCAGGTATTAAGTTGATTATTGGCTCTGATGTCTCCGATGAGTGATATTCGACATGATGTTGGTCAAGTTGGATTGAGTTTAAGCTGATTAGCATGAATGTTATGTTCCATATACATTTTTTATTTTAGTCTGTGGACTTATGGTTTTCTATTCTATCGTTGTTACTAATGTAGGAACCACAGTCTGAGACTGCCTTTTGATATAGTTCAAGAGGATTATGTATGTACAATTATCCAGTCTCTTGCTTTAGGGGTTTTGATGATCTTGTATTGGACCCTGTTTTTGTTGGAAGAGATAATTGCTTAGGCTAGATTGATGAGTATCTGTGTATGCCAGTGTTTGCATGCATATTTATGTTTGGCTGTTAGGAAGGAAGTGTAACTGGTTGTGGAAACTCTAAAATGCAGCAAGACGAGCCAATTGTTGAGGATGATGATGAAGATGAAGAAGATGATGATGATGACGATGACGATGACGAGAAGGATGAACATGCTGAAGGTAATATCTTCATTCCATGCATTTTAGAAAGCTTTGTTCTAGTTCCTGCGGTTTTGCTCACATTTCATTATTCATGTAGGTCTCATCCAGCTGGTCTATTGACAAAGATGTGTGATGTTGTGTTGTGTTTATATAATAAAACATTGTCATTATTTTTTAGGCTGAACATTTCCTTCAGTGCTGGCGTATCCTTTAGACATAGTTAATTTTATTTTCCTCCAACTAGGGGCATTGGTCAAGGTTTTAATACAGTAATTTTCTAATCTCCCTGTCATTTCCTATTTCCTTGCTTGCCTCCATGTGCATATGGGTCCTTTTATCTGAGCCACCAAACTTTAACTGCTCTTGTGCTTAAGTTTGTTTCAAACACCTAGTTTGTATGGTGTGCACTTGAGGCTCATTGTTTTTCTGTATAATCAGGACAACAGGAAGGGGATGCAAGTGGCAGATCTAAACAAAGTAGAAGTGAGAAAAAGAGCCGGAAAGCAATGCTGAAGCTTGGCATGAGACCTGTTCCTGGTGTTAGTCGGGTCACAATCAAGAAAAGCAAAAATGTTAGTTAAATTTTCCATCTGATCCATAACTTCCAGGTTTTTCAGATTTTGATCAAAATAATTCTTTCTCAGTACACCTAATTTGGCACGTTAAGTCTAGGAGTAGGTCAACTTGTATAATATGCATTTGTTTTCATTTGATAATGTTTGGCTGATCATTTCAGAGTTCTGACCATTCCACATGTTTTCCCCCCTTTCCAGCAATCCCTTAAATGTCATTCTGCTAACGTAATTACTTCTTTGTGGGCATTGTAGATACTATTCGTGATTTCCAAACCTGATGTCTTCAAGAGCCCAGCATCAGATACCTACGTTATATTTGGAGAGGCTAAAATAGAGGATTTAAGCTCCCAACTGCAAACTCAAGCTGCTGAACAATTTAAAGCTCCTGATCTTAGTCATGTGATCTCCAAACCAGAGTCTTCAACAGTGGCACAAGATGATGAAGATGTTGATGAGACGGGTGTTGAGCCCAAGGACATTGAGCTGGTCATGACTCAGGCAGGGGTGTCAAGGGCCAAGGCTGTCAAGGCTCTCAAGGCTGCTGAAGGAGACATAGTCACTGCCATTATGGAGTTGACCAACTGAGGAATATCATGGCAAGTAGTTGGTCTTATTCTATCAGGAGCTTGAAGTTTCGTCCATTTTCCTGTTGCAGCTAAATGTGGACTTTTTTGGTCTATCATTCTCAATATAGTTTGCAAGTCAAATTTGATGCCTGTATGATTTGCCTTTTCCTCTTTGTTTCATTTTGTTAGTGATGCTCTAACCTTTTGTTAATCATGATGGTAGAGCTTTCAATGGGAAACATGATAGTGGTTCTTGGTATCTTTCTCCTCAAGAGCTAAATCCTGTGAAGTTTTTCCAAGTGTGCTTTATGACTGTTTTGGTTTTCATCGTATCTCTTGGACAATCTGTTTCTCTTTTGGGCTAAAAAATTACACCTTGATTTGCTACTCCCCGTTGCGCTTGTGCATTTTAGCGTGATTAGTAGAGGTTTTAGTTTTTCACTTGTTCTTGTTAATGCTTCTCTCACCATTTTCTAGTCTATCTCCTTTAGTACTAAGTTCCTACTTGTATAAGATTGGGAATATCGAAATAAGAAAGTTAACCTATAACTTGGCTGGAATTGGTCTTGTGTTAAATTAAATACCCATTTCAGGGCAGGTGACCTGGCCTGCACTTGTTTTCATCCTACTGTATCACTGTTCCCATAGATGCTTCACATGAGCAATCATCTGGGTTTCTGCCTCACAAGGGGCCTTGGTGAGGTTTGGAACCCATGACCAGTGATCATCGTAGCCAGTGCATCAACCCCGCTAACCTCTTCCATTCTGCTCATCAGAAAGGCTTGAGAACTTCAATGGAACCTCCAAAATATGCACTTGGCTTCAAGCTTGGTGTCATGCAGCTCCTCCCTTGAGATGCATGCAATTGGCTGGATGGCGTTTTAGCTGTTGTTGCTCTAGTTTGGCGATTTTCCATGCTTAGATGGTTTTACACTTCAACGGCTTCATTTTCTGTAGTCATGCTCTGATGGTTCATCTCTTGCTTCCGTTATTTCTGATATGCTGGTCTGTGTTGTGAAGCAAGTCTACCTGGCTTTTATTTTTACCAAGATAAACAAATAATAGACATATATGTTACTCACAAGATGCATGCCTTCACTAGAAGTAATGAAAATTGGACTTTTCTTCTATCAAAATAACTTTTCATCATCTATGATTTAGTCTTTTGATTTCCTAAGAAACTTATGGTCAACAAATTTGACTTTTTTTTTTAATGGAAAAACATAGGCTCGTCTACAAAACTCCCGAAAGCTCTAATTGGCTTACACTGTATTAACAGGAACTCTGGCTTTCATTATGTGGGAGTGTACATGCCGCCTAATGTGACTTTCAGAGATCTATTCGTCATCTTTGTGACTAGTCGAGTCAAGTGACGCATCCGATGTTTATAATGAGAGATTTCAATGCAACGTGTAATGCAGACAGGAAGGACCCAATCTCGCCTGTCTTGTGAATCATGGAGGATGATCGGTGCATTTTCACTTGGTGTAATGACAGACATGGAAAGGAGATGATTGGATAAACCAATTGACTACGCACCCAAATTTCACTTTGAGAGTTCTGACCTGTGCAACCTCGGACCATAGTCCATTGTTCCTCATTGTTAATGAAGGAGAGCTCAGAGCAGCTGGAAGAAACATCTTCAGATTTTAATATGGTTGGACTACAAGGCCATACCGTTGGCCAGTGGTCAGAAAGGCATGGGGGAGGCCCCAATACAGATGCCACATGATCTGGGTGATAAAAAATGTTGAAGAATGCCTACAAGAGCTTTCTTGGTGGAATTCGAAGCATTATGGGTGGGTTGATGTGAGAATTAAACACCTTAGATGTGAACTTGATAGAATCCACTTCTCAAGCCAAGATGACATTCTAGAATGGGTTGTTTGACAAGAACTTAACCAGACCCTTTGCAAAGACATGTTATTCCGGAAGCAGAAGTTTACATGCTTCCAAGAGGGTGATAAGAGAACACTAAATTTCTCCAGACGTATGCTAACCACTGGTCCATAAATTAAATTGGTCTCACACCTGGTGTTGATTGTGGAGTTTCAGGACACAATGGCCATAAGAGACTTTCACCCAATCGCATCGTGTAATAGTCTCTATAAGTTCATCTTGAAATTAATGGTTAATTAATAGGATGAGAGGCCATTTAATGAAGCTGATAACTAGAGAGCAAGGAACTCTGTAACTCATTTAAGAGTGAATCCTCAGGGTCCAGGAGCTCTGAACTACCTCCAAAACCATAGGAGAGCATCCTTACTACTCATGAAGCTTGACATGTTGAAAGCTTACGATGGAGTCACTTGGTCCTTCCTCTCAAATGTTCTGGAGGCCTTGTGGTTTTAACCTGGTGTGGAGAATGAAAGTGATGACTTGTGTCTCTATGACATCTTATGAATGTGTTTCCTTTTTTTTTTTTTTTTAAAATTTCATTTTATTGCCATAAGGGTCTCAGGTAGGGAGACCCACTCTCCCCTTATCTCTTCCTTATGGTGGTGGATATGTTTATCTGCAAATTTAAATGAGAGAAAAGAAAAAATGTTTGTCATGACTCTACAGGCTACAAGGCTTGGTGAGACCTCCCAATTCTAGCATTCACACATGATATCATCCTTTGCTGTATGGCCAAGCCTCATCTAGCGCAGCAGTTGAAGCTAATCCTTATTCAGTTTGAAGCAAAATTTCCAAGGAAATTCTCAGATTAGAGTCGATGTCCGCATAATGAAATTCTAGATCCAAGTCTAAGATCTAGAATTTAATGAAGTGCAAAAATTTAATGAATTGACAAAATTAGGATTTTTGTCAAATTTAGAGAAAATTCCAAGATTAAGTTTGTGATCAATGCAAATCAAGATAAAAAAAACTCAAATGTTCAATGGAGACTAAAATTCTGGTTATAGTGAGAATTAAAATCTTCTTTTGCGAAGAGAGAAAATAAGTCAGTGTGACCTTCTCTCTCTTTATTCTCTTTCTTAGATTTATTAAAGAAAGACCCAACTCGAGAAAAATCTAGGAATGAATCGCCTAGAACAAAGAATTTCCTAAAAACTGTTTAGGAAATTAATTCACAAAAATCCCAAGTTTGAATTAGCTTGAACCAGACCCGATCGAGCTAATTCACTCCTAATTCAAACGACCCAAAAGACTCTTTCAATCTCAAGGCGCCATGATAAAACGCATAAGTCTAGATCAACAATGATCTAGACCAATCAAATAAAGAGTGCCTCAAGCGAGCTTACTCTATTAAAAAATTTTTCAAATTAACTAATCAGTTTTTCGAAATAATGAAAAACCGAGGAGACATTTGAAGAATATGTTCTTCTTCACCCTCACCTGGAACTTCTGAAAAGGCAAGAGGAAAAGGTCCAAAAAAGGCTTGCCTCTCTCCCTAATTCCAATTTCAAGAAAGTTGAACTAGCTTTTTAAAAAACTATGGGGCAGCCCATTTGGTGCGCCCTCCCAACTGGTTCCAAGGAGGAACCAGAAAAATCTAAATCTGGTTAAGGAAGATGAGAACCAGCCATTAAAGACATTCCTTCCCTCCCTTTTCTTTCGTTATTGAATTCTAACTAGCTGGCAAAGACCAGATTTATGAAGAGACAACTGCTACATGCTTGCTTGATTTTTAAGCTAAGGAAGATAGACAAGAAAGCCAGAGTGGGAGAGCTGATTGGCAAGGGAGAAGGTGCCCCTTGCATGCAGCTTTTGCTTCATCCCCATGCCAAAATTATGAAGATTGCTCCATGATTTCTTGGCTTCCCAAGAAATTTGTCTAACACCAAGCCATTATGACTTGATGCCTATATAATCCAACATTCAGGAGCAGCTAAGGACCCCTGGCATGTCTAGGTAGCCCCTGCTCTAGCCGACTCCCCTTACTCAAGACTCAGAGCCCAGCCGAGCCAGGCCTAGACGTCTTCTCCACTCAAAGTGACTCAGTCTAGTCGCCCCTGCGTTTCAGCCTAGTTGACTTGCTTGTTCAAGGCCCTTCAGCCAAGTCTACGGGTGGGTATCGGGCCAGGCCGGCCAGCCCGGGTCTCGTTCCGGGCCCGGCCAGCCCGGGTCTCGTTTCGGGCCCGATCCATTTAAATTTAAAAAATATTTTTTAATTATAAATAACATTTTTAATATAAAATATATTTATTAAGAATAAAAACTATTATTAAAACAAAAAAATTTTTAAAAAATATTTTTTTATTTTACAGGGCCTAAACGGGCCGGGCCGGGTCTCTTTCTGGGCCCGGCCCATTTAAATTAAAAAAATATTTTTTAATCATAAAACAACATTTTTTAATATAAAATGTATTTATTAAGAATAAAAAATATTATTAAAACCAAAAAATTTTAAAAAAATATTTTCTTTATCTTACCGGGCCTAAACGGGCCGGGCAGGGCCAACCCGGGCCTAGCTGTCGGGCCCGAGCCGGCCCGGCTCGACACCCTGCCTTAGCCAAGTCGGCTCCCTATCTAAAATGACTCAGCCCAGCTGGTCTTCAATCAAGCAACCTCCTGCTCCAGCCAGCCTGCTCAAGGCGTCACCAGCAAAATACCTCCCACGGAGGCCTGGTGGGCATCGGGCCGGCCCAATGTCCAAAACCCGAGCCCGGTCCTAGGCCTTATACTCAAAACCCGAGCTCGGATCTTGCCCAGCTCGGCCCAATTATAATAAAAAATATTTGTTAAATATTTTTTAATATATAATATATTTTTAATAACAAAATATATATTATTAATTAAAAAATAATATTTAAAATCTATGGGGCCGAACTGGGTACCCGTCGACTGACCCGGGCCGACCCGATACATTATCGAGTGAGGCTGGTTCTTTGGGGCCCAGGCCTTGGTCTGATTGGGCTGAGTACCGGGTACAATGGGTACCGGGCATGATGCCCACCTTTACTCTCAAGCTCAAGCTGGTTCCGTCTAGCACCACCTAGCTCCCTCAAACTGATTTAGCTCACTAGCCGACTCATGCTCAAGTTGATTCTAGCCTTACAACAAGTCCAGCTCGGCACCCCTGTTCTGCTCTGTTTTGGACATCATTCCAGATCATCTTCGCCTCAATATTTCCACCAAATCAGGTCAGCTACCTCTCTAACTTGCATGTAATTCAATTATAGTGTCATGCACGTTTGAATTTTCCTCAAAAGAATGAATGAAGATCAGACCTCATTTGGCAGTCACAAAGTAGCTGGCTGCTGACACGGTCAGACCGACCCCACCATGGCCTGCTTTGCAGCAGCCTTGGTGAAGTCATCGCCTCTTTCTACCAAGTTAAAAACTAGGGTTCAAATGCTCATGGGTTTTAACCCCTTAACACGCAAATCAATGGGTTTCATTTCTGCTATTCAATTATACATAGCAAGTTGATTTTGGAACAGTGATTCGTTACCATGATCTAGACCCTAACCAGTCCCATGGATCGAGGTTTTTCGCCAAGCTATCTAACTCAAAATGGCATCTCTCTTGCTGTTCCAAAACAGCAACCTTCATGCATGATTTTTTTCATTCTAATTTTCATGATGTGTGGCATTTTCCCAAGCGTTACCTTACTGGAAATGGTTAACGAAAATGACAAATGAATCGTGGTTTTGTGCTAGGATTTCTTCTATGTTTAAAAGCAGTGAATGATGTCCAGCAAAGTCAATACAAAGAAAATGTACATGTTAATGCATATGTGCATGCATTCCCATAATCTTCTTAACCCATTTGAGCTAAAATTCTGTTTTCAAAAATCAGAAAATGATGTTTCTAAATTCTGATTTAAAGAGATCCAATTCGTACGATACTGGAGGAACATCACCATGGTTTGGGCAAGAATGTCAATGCAAAGATTGAGAGAAAGGAGCACAGCATAGATGTACTCTTGAATGCACAATGGATTGAATCTCACAATTTTGCCAAAATGGTTCCATCAAGGATTTGATTTGCTCAATGCATGAGTATGATCCATCTTAAAATGAAACAAATGAAGTAAAGTGGACTTGTTTCAACTTATTTCATATTCTCAAATTTTCAGAAATCTATACGATTTCGAAAATCAACAATTAACAAATTCTTCAAAACTAGACTTGGAATCCTAGAATTTCACCAAATGTGACCAAGTTTTCCCAAAACTTTCAAAACCAAGATCCAAACCCCAAGGTATTGGTCGATTTCTGACCCTGCCAAATCTAAAATTCTTCAAGCTCAAACAATCCAATTTTCCAAAAATTCTAGCTAGATTTCAATCCAATTTCTCCTATCCAATTAAAATTTCAAATCAAATTTCAAATTCCAAAATCCCAAGCTATCCTCAAAATTTCTAAAGTCTAGCCCATATATCCAATTTTCGATGATTCTATTCAAAACAGATCTAATTTCAATATCTAATTCCAATCCTATCTGAATTCTCAAAAGTCCAATTTTTAGACCAAATCAAAGTTCAATTTCTAAAATCCAGGATTAATTTGAAAATCCCACTCTAAAATCCATCCTCCAATCTGTGTGCATGCATGTAGGAAAAGCAACTTGTCAAAAGCTTGAGAAAACCTAGATCTTGAATCGATTACCCCTGTAAATGGTGGTAGGAATAGTCGATCCTCATATTGATGGGTGGGTCCCTTTCTCCTAAAATTTATTTTCTAACAAAAACCCAAATTTCGTTGCTTGGCATGCGATTTTCCTTCATGCACAGGTTGCGGAAAGATTGGGGTGTGAACAACATCAATCCTAACAAGTCTTCCGTGAACCCTTTAGGAGTTTTAGAGTGCCTACTTGAGAGACTCCACCTTTGTTGGGCTCAGAAATCAAGCACTTTCCTCTGGCCTATTTGAGCCATCCACTCTTTGTTGGTAAGCTCAAAGAAGGCTATTGTATTACTTGGACAAGATTATGTCTAGACTAAGTAGGTGGAAAGTTAAACTCTTATCTTATGCAGAGAGGTCTGCCCCATGAAATCAGTTCTATTCCAGCTATTTAACTATTGGGCTAGACCTTTTCGTATCTCTATGGATGTGATCAAATGAATCAGTAGAGCCATATTGGATTTCCTATGACGTTCAATAATGAAGTCGAGTCGAAAATAGCCACTGAAATGAATGGTTTCGTTTTTGTAGTGTAATTTGAAAATTGTTCTAAATTCTGATAAGCGGCATCCCATCGAGCCATTCAATTCTTACCATAACTATCATGCATGGGCAGTAGGCTCAGAATCCACCGGAAGAGTGTCGCCAGAAGGAGAAAGCACAGCTATTTAACTATCACTTTCCATTAGATATGTGCTTCTGCCAGTGGCAAAAGGAATTGGTGGACTATCATTCATTGTGAGAGAGAAAAGCTCATTTGATTGTTCCTGGAACTAAATTTTGAAGTATGAATTCCTCGTACATCTATTTTTTAGAGAGCTTATGAAAAAACAGACATGTTATGTTTTTGGAAGAGGTTGGTTGGGAAAGATATGGTGATGGTACTGCTAATGGTGGTTAGCTTCTTATAGAAATGTGGGAATAAAGTTTTCTATGGTAAAAATCTTATTCATGCCCCTTCCATTACTAGAATTAGAAATGTACTATGAGTGAGCTCGACTTGAATTCGGCTGGTTCGACCTCAAGTTGAGCTTTACGAGCTGGAGCTCAACTTGATTAAACTCATGTCACTTGATTTGTAATATTTTTTTTATTTAAATGAAAACAAAAATGAAAAAATGTGTTAATTAATCAAGAATTACCAATATGCCCTTGAATGTTAACAAATAAGGAAGTCATGAACTTAACTCGAACTTAATTAGTTTACGACCTGAATCTTAACTCGAGTTCAAGTTTACATGGGGGCAGGAGCACATACCTAACCAGAATGCTACGGGACTCTCTCATGTCACTGGTTCATCTCTTGTTGTAACCTAGATATTTAGTTTTATGACTCGTCCTGAGGCCTTGTTTTCCATCATATAGGAGTGCCTTGGAAACTCTCCCACTTATGTAGAGATTTTCCCCTCCATTATTGTATGTAGTTTCCTATACTTTGACAATATATAAAACTTATCGTTACAGCATGTCAGTGAACTACCAACGTGCATCAAGCCATTGGCATTTGGTTCATCTTTTCTCATCAGGCGATGCTGTAGGGAGTGAAACATGAAACCTCTTTTTCCTACCTTCATTGACCTTATTGTTATGGCAACAATTGTGGCTGTCGACAATGACATGCATGCCAAACCCCTTATGAGAAGTGAAGATCGACACTCGACTGTGCGCTATTGGAGCAGCTCAATTGCCCCATGTTCATTCCTCATTTCTTTTTGTCTATCGAAAAGCAAGGTGAGTGATAGACTAGGTACATTTTCATCATTAGTTGCATGTGTTTGACAGACATAGGAGTTTGCCTCCCTTTCCTATCCCTTTGATGCAATTGTATTGTTCCCCTAGGTTCTTGATTCAATTCTGTAGGGATCATCTGCTTGTATTCAATCGGCTGCTGCTCGTGTTAAGAGATGACTAGTGTGGTGTTTTATGCTTTGGTAAGCATCTCTCTCTCAATCTTATTTTGACATACGAAGTGTCAATAGCAGTGAAATTCCACCAAAGCTCGATGTTGGTAAGACATGTGAATTCACAACGGCCTTAGAGGTTGTGCCAATTCCTAATGGCTATAATTGTTAGGAATTTGTAAGATATTCCCAACAATGTAGGCATTTGGGAATTAGAAGAATTCCTAAAAACTTTAGCATTCCTTTGAAGAATTGCCAACAGCGGTAGTTGTTGGTAGTTTTCTTAGAATTGCCAATATAATCGACTGCAGTGTACAGGGGACATCCCCAGCAACGTTGTAGCGAAAATCTTGACAAAAAAATTGATGGGACCCAAAGTTAGTTTCATAGTATAAAAAATTACAATTTTGATTTATTAGTATTAAAAATTTATAGCAAATTTTTAAAAACATAGAAAAGTACAAAACAATGAGCGCAAAAGAGGAAAAGTACTTTATGGAGAAGAAAGAATATCGTAAAAATGTATTAGAGGTATGTTATTCAGAACATGCATTTTTTCATTAAAAATAATCAAAATTGGCTGTTTAACTTTCTCTTAACATTTAAATGAGTGTCTGAATAAGTTTTCATTACATATGACTTGCTTTTTAATTAAAGTCCCTATGTAGCTTAGGGTTATGTAAATTGAATCTTTAACTTTTGAAAACAAACTTAGGCTCTTCTAAAAAGAAATCTAAAAGGTCTATTATTACTACAAGAAATTAGCCTTTGAGTTTAATCTTTCTTACTTTAAATGTGTAAAAAATTATGAAACTTTAGATCTTAAAATCAAAAAATGACTGGGGCCAAAATTAGTACAAAATTTGTAAATTTGACTTTTCCCCTAGAGTTACTTCGGGACTTGGGTGGACCTATAACCCAAACACCCTTCAACGTGGATGTCAGACACACTTGCCACCATTTACAGTATGGTAGAGCAATTTGGCTGGAACCAAACCTGCAACATGTTGTGCACAATAACATCGGTTCCTCCAACTGTGCTATGCCCCTTGGAGCGAGGTCAAAATTCAAATCGGCTACCGATTTTTTGGGTGGTGTCTTGGTACTTTGGTTTGATTTTTCACTACACTCACCAAGCTTATTAACATAAGATAGTTCTCTCTCTCAATTCAATATCAACTTCAAGCTTCTATCTCGAACTTTTCACCTTTATTTATGGCCTGTAATGTTTGGTAAGCAGCTTCTCCTCTTTATTGATTTGGCCAATTCCTCACAGCAAATGTGTGCCTCACATTCTTGCAAGCGACTTTAATTGCATGCTATTTTACTATGTCTCCAATAAACATGTTTGTCTTTAACAAATCAATGTAGCTATTCAACCAGCTTCCTTGCTCAACATCAACTCATAACTCTTCATCATTCTTGTGAAACATTTGCTTGGTGTAACAAGTGATTGGCCCTCTGCTTAAGAATTACATTCAAGTAGCTTGTGTCTTTTAGAGTCCGGCTTCCTCCATTGACGTTCTTACAATTGGGGGCGTCAATAAATCGAAATGAATATCCATTTAAAAAATGACATCCAATTAAATTCAAATTCAAGTTTACTTTTAAATAAATAATCGATCACTTTTCCAATAAAGGGTTAGGGACCCTACTTTCCTGCAAGTTGCATCAAAAATAAATATTCAATCAGATTTGGATTCAGATCTAGTGTTAAATAAATATCTTATATTCATTATCCATCCATTTTGAGAGTAGGTTCTGAGCATATCATTTGCAGTTTGGATTTGATTTTGTATTTAAAAGTCATATTTGGATTCATATGTACATTTAAAGGACAGATTAGGATTTTGAATTTAACAATTGGATTGTTGATATGCACTTTTTTTCATTCATATTCAAATTTCAAATCGAAGTCAAATCCAATACATGGGCATCTGGTAAATTGGATATAGCAAGATGTACTTCCAATTCGCTTTCTCTCCACAAACGACCCTAGCTTGAACCTTACCTCTCTTTCCCCCTTATGGTATAGAGAAAATCAGTTTTTGCAGTTCCCGTTTATACTTGACACCAGCGGCGCTGCAAATGGATCGGATCTGGTTTCAATATCATATTTGGGGAGTCCAAAATGGGGAAATCTGATATCCAGATTCGAACAATTTGCACACCTACCCATAGATTCGCCTTTTTTTTTATTTTTAAGGATAAAGAGATCGGACCCATTTGAAAGTTTACCCTTGATCAGGCCTGCAAGTAGTCCAGATCTAGATTGAGCGTTTTGTGATTACTAATGTATCAGATCCGATTCTGATCCAACCTTTAATACATTTAATTGCACTAGATCCTATCCGTTTTGCAACCCTCTTCATGACATTTCATCAAACCTTGCTCCAGTTAGGCGGTGATCAGGAATTCAGAGAGAGAGAGAGAGAGAGAGAGGTATTAACCTGTAACACAACCCAACCAGTTGTGCTACCCATCATTTGGAGAGAGAGAGAGAGAGAGAGAGAGAGAGAGAAAGAGAGAAGAGACAAAGGTGCCTTGCATTCAACTTTATGCAGGACAGGGCAGCATGTCTGCGAGCACTTCATGACCTACACACACAGGCAGACAAGCGTGCACACACACACACATACACACAAGCAGAGGACACATGCCTCATAATCTAAACATATACACACTATATATGCTAAAAATCTAGTTGGCCAAAGTAAAGCCTTTTGCAGTAATAAACAAGGCAGTGTAGAGAGCAGCCAAAACCGTGTTATTGGTGAACGGCATTGTGGGAGGACTCAAAAGCAAAGACAAGATGCAAAAAGAAGTCATAAATGGCACCCATGATTTGCTTACATAATTTCTTTCTTGGATTCCTTTTGTTTTATTTGGGGGAAGACTCCATTCCTCTCAAGGACAAGCAGACCAACTTCTTTTGCTCAAAGTCACAAGGTGGACCTAACCCAGCCGGAAAATGGCCATGATCTAAAAGGCAATATTCTGTAGCCCAGACTCAAAACAGCTGGATTTGAGTTGGGTCCAGCAAAAAAATTTCATGGAGTTTCAAAATCTTGGTTCAATTTAATACATATGAATCAGCAGGCCATGATCTCAATCACTGGAAGCTTTTCAAAATGTTTGCAGATAATTTGTCATGTTAAAAAATATCTGTCTCTGCTGGAATGATAAGGAAAATCCACAAGATATAGTGTAGCTGAGACTAAACATGCTGAGGGGATAAGCCTCGAAAGAATCGTTTAAAAGCAACCAAACAAGGAGAATATTTATCCGGGTAAATGTGTACTTTCCTTTCTTCTAAGCGACAAGCCATGTTGGCTACTAAACCCTCATGCAAGCAAACATCCTTCTACCACTTTCATTTCTTTTTGAAAGAAGCTTTACCTTCACAAATGGCAGATATGCTTTTCATCATCAAGGCCTTTTCTCTGGCCTCTCCATCAATGAAGAAAAAAGTATTTCTATTCAATGTTGATTTAGAAACCTCTGATGCTGCTTCACTTGTATCCGCTTGTTCCATTAGCTCTTTACCAATACATTACTCGGGTTTTCCCCAGATATATCCTCATAAGAGTGAATGGTTCTTTTCAAGCCTAGTTCCAACCTCGGAAGCCACAGTACCTCTTCTTGGTAGGCAGAGTGACCCTGGTCACCTATGTCCTGTCCACAATTCCGATACACTACATAGCTAATCAAATCTCATTTTGAAATCCTTTCTCTAGAATCGGGTCTAGTATCTGAGAAACATCTCTTGCCCTGGATTTGGCTTGCTTGCCATGTCCTAGGGGTGGCTTAGGCATCCTTAACATTAAACTCAAAAAATATTGTGCTACTGCTAAGATGGACACTTTTGCTGTCACATTCGGATGACCAATGAGCACTCTTCATTAGAGTAAATGCTTTGAGGTTATAGATCCCACCATACGTAGTTTAGCTGATCCCACCCAAGCCTTTTTCTGATATCTATAAAGCTTGGTTCTCTGCCATTAACAGCTTCAAATAGGCCAACATGACAATCCATTATTTTCCAATATAGTGCAAGAATAGTCGTGGTTTCATCTCTATATCTCTCTCTCTCTCTCTCTCCAAGTGGAGTTCCTACCTCTAGAAATTTGGATTTTATAATATTGGCCTTTTTCTAGTATATATGGAAACCAAAAAATGTAACTATTGGAATATACCTACATTTATTACAATACTAATAATATATATACAGAAGCAATTAATATATGCAATAAATTTCCTATCCGGGTGAGTGAAAAGGTTAACCTCACTGCCTAGGCAAGAGCCGAAGCACCACCTCCGTCTCTTGGCCTAGGGTCCAGAACTGTATCGTGGGGAGATTTCTGCATATATATTACATAAGCAATTAACATATGCAATATATTTCCTATCTGCATGAGTGAAAAGGTTAACCTCACTGCCTAGGCAAGAGCCACAGCACCCCTCCTTCCCCTTGGCCCCAGGGTCCAAAAATGTATCGGTACTAGGTGGCAAGATTTCTGCAAGCTTCAACTTGCACATAGTTACCACCTCCCTTACAATATAGGAGCATAACCCTCTGCAGGTTCCAACTGTAGATGCGCCCCAAGTCCGCCCATTTAAGCTAAGAACCTTAGGACATGCAATATATTTCCTATCATTCCTCACTTTCATCACATAAGCTTTTGTAAATGTTTTGGAACTTGGCAACTCTGCATTCTCACATATATTTGTGATTAAAAACCATTAATTAAAGCCTGTTCTTAACAAATGCACTATGATGACCGCGTGGACATTATCATTATTTTGACTTTCCATGTTCTAAAGACACAAGACACAACAATGGCATTGCATTTCAATTCAGCAACTTTTCAAAATCTAGCGATAACGTCATAGGCTATGATGATGACATTTTCAAAATATTAACGGCATTTATCACCAGGGTTCGAACTCAGCAAGCCGTTGAGGCTTTTGCGTAGTGCGAACTACTGTACTCCAACAATCATCTGCAGTTATTAGCATGCAAGAAATACATCAAAATGCCCCAGAAATGAATGTAACCAGACCGGTTTCAACGCAGATGTAGCTTTTACCTCCAGCCAACTAGTCAGATATTGCCTAATCAAACATCCCATGGATTCAGAATAAGATGCACAAACAGGACCCAAACCAAACGTCCATATGCACTTAGATTCGAATATCCATTTGGTTCAGCAAGAAAAATCTAGGAAACACGTATGAGTGTAATTGTTAATCAGATATAGTGATTCGATGAGAAATCGAAATCGAAATCGAGACTGACCCCTCTCCCCCCTCCCCTTGGGGTGCAGGGTTACTTTGAGACCTAGATGAACATATGGTTACTCCCATCAACTTGAGAGTGGTTGAATTTACTTATTTAATCAATCAGACAATATTATCCAAACGATTTGCATTCTTAAGATGGACCTGAATGCCTTAACGCATAAAGTTAAGCCCTCAAAACAGACATTCTGTTGTGTTGTGGTAGAAGAACCAAAGTCATATGCAAGATATATGCAGCCAACTTGATTTCAAAGAGGAAGATGATGGCAACAACTCAAATATGACCAATAAGAAGGCAAAGAGCTGGTAGCCTGTATATAGATAGAGTGCATCTGCGGATCTTCATGTTTCATGGATAACCAGCCAGGAACATTTGGAGAAACTTTTCCTTGATGCAAAATTATCGTTATAGAGAAGGCAAATGCATGCCAATTATACATGGATCGAACTTCTAAATAGTTTCTGTAGCTTGCTTAGGTGGTGTTAATGTCGGTTTGAAGATGAATCATTCACAAGACTAAGAAAATCGCTCTGAAATTGGGATAGATTCGAAACAGAAACACGCGTTGGCCATAACGAAAAGACAACATAACGCTATTCATAAATATGCACTTTTATGGTTTTTTTTATATCGAGAACGCTCGATCTGTCATTGAAGTCCCACTTGCAAGTCTAGGAAACGTCGAATAGAGTTCGAAAGAAAAAGAAATGCTGGCTGACATGAACTGACTTCGTAACAAAGGAGAGGTGATCAGCCTCTACTGATATAAAGCCAAAATGATCTCAGAAAAACTACAGGTTGAAGTGCTAAAAAATATTTTTGCTTCCAATTTCAGTCTCAACTTTCGCACCAAACATGCTCTAGACTGGCAATAGAAAGTGACACACAATGGGGAAAGGAAGACGTGGTTAACATGCACTATATAAATTAAAAAGGCAGGTCGAATGCATCCAACAAATAAGCCGCTTGGATCATATTAGAGAAACTCTTCATCGTTCTTCCAGATAAACTGTTGGGATCTCTTAGTCAGATTCGCTTTGTTGGCAAGGCTAACAAGGCTGGATCGATTATGGGAAGACAAGCACCTAGGATTATCTAGCCTACTTTTGGATTGAAGGAAGGAAAATGATAATTAAAAAAAAAAAGAGGAAAACAAAAGAAAGAGAGAGAAAGAAAGAAAGAAAGAAAAAATTGTTATAAGAACTTTTTCGTAAATGAAGTGGAAGAAATAGTTACATATAATGTTTGTACGGAAAATAAAAAAAATTAAGTTTATCTAACTATCATTTTCCCCTCTTTTCCTCCACCCAAATGAGGAAAGCATTTTCTAAACCCTCTTTTCTCTCCACTTGATAGAAAAATTGGGGCACGGTTTCATCACAATGTTAAAAGTTTTCTGGGAACAACACCCAAAAACAATTCCCGATACAGTTGTTAGCCAAAAGACTCCTCACCCTTTCATTCAATGAGAAAACAGGGGAACAATAAGGGCTGTTTGGCAAAAGGAACAGATTGTTACTGTCAATCTATGATAAATGGAGTAGATTTATTGAACACTTGTTTATATTGTTATTGTTATATGAACCTGCCCCCTTTTTTGGGGCAGGCTCATGGAAATAGTAATAAGAGTGTTATTGTTGCCAAACACCCCCTAGATTACAATCACAAATAAGCAGACAAGAAATACACTAAAACCAAAGATCATCGTTGATATCAATCATCAAACAGATAGCCTCCTCCAACAAAAGGAATTTAGGTAACGTCAGTGAATATCATACTTATTGATATTTTAAACATCGGTCTATGTCAAACATCCTAGTCGGGTTGGTGGAGACACTCTCAGGCCAACTTGTAAGCATGATTTTAAGCATTTAAGAACATACAGAAAGCTTAGGGAATGACCACGTGTGCTTATTGATCTAAGAAAGATGCACGATACTTGTGTTCAGACAGCACAACAACCGACTATCATACAAAAAAGTCTAATTGAAAACAAAACAGCAAATTACAACTGCCGTAAGAAAGCAATTCCAGCATCGTTCTCATATTCTAAAAAAAAAAAAAAAGAACGGGCTATTTAATTGAGATTCAATGTGACGCTGGAGACTTAAAATAATCGTGTGATTTTACACTCTGAACGATCATTGTCACGTGGAAACCCCGCTTATATGTCTGCTAAACCACATGACTTTGAACTTAGAAAGCACCTATCCTCCTTACCCAGAACACAGATTAGAAGCAAATAAACCACCTCAAACCCCATAGCCAGCAGAAGGAAGAGAGAGAAAGAGAGAGTGAGATCCAAAGGAGTGTTGAAGAACACCATCGTATTATCTACAGACAGGTAATAAGCAAAGGTCTTACCTATATGTTGAGAGGAAAGGATCTTACAGAAACTTCACACGGTGTTGCACTCAAAGATGAAGCTATTATTGAGATATGTTAGTCAGAGAAAGGCCAACCACTGTAACTCCTTTGAGTATTTTCTTCACACGCAGCTGAGCTACTTCCTGCAGAACCACGGCTAGAATTTCCAGAGCGAAAGGGCCAGAGGAAAGAAAAAGGGTTACGCCTCCCTTGGTTATCAGAGTTCATGTTGCTTTCCCTCCAGCCCGGATCGCCAGCAGACAAATTCCTGAGGCTTCCACTTCTCTGACCAGTTGATGAAGGAGGATTTACATCCACTGGTGTCACTGTTCTTGAGCTGGAACTACTAGCACCCGGTGCAGGCAACTGGTAACGACAGACAGGGCAAGAGTTGTGTTGAACCAACCATGGCACGATGCATTCAGAATGATATATGTGCTTGCACGGCATCTCCCGGGCTTCTGTACTAATGTCAAATTTTTCTTTGCAGACAGGGCAGTGAGAATCCACACGCAGGTGCCTCTGGCCAATCTTGATGGTTGGCAAGGCTTCAATGGATGAGCGGGATGCTGGAGGAGGTCCCCTTCTGTCATTCATGGTTAACTGTTCAATCAATTCCTCAAGATCCTGATTCATAAAAAGTTCACCAGCATTGGCAGGAAGGCGCCTCAATCCTATCCCAGATCCCCCATCAAATATTATCTCCATTCCACCATTATTCAACATTCCAGAAGGCATTTGACCTCTGAAGATCACAAAAGGGCCCAAACCAAACCCGAGAGGTTGTTCACCTTGATACCTGCCCCTTGCATCTAGATCACGGTTTCTTCTTCCAGATCGTGGACCAAGGAAAGCAGACAAAGCTTCCATTATTCGGATACTAGGCTGTTCCTCATAATCAAAACCAAGAAAGTCAAAAGGGCCATTACCCTCCATGCCATCAAGCTCTTGTATGAAGCCACCACCACATCTAGAACAAATTGTGTCCCTTCCAGACACATTAACCAGGCAGTTGCACTGGTAACACCAATGGGTACTTCCATTTCTAGACATTGTATAAAGTTTAAATTCGAAAAAGTATGGCCTTTATCAAAATGAATGTTAACTACAAGATGGCAGCTGAAATCTAAATTCTGATGCCAAGTACTTTGCCTTGTTTTGCCTTTATTTGTTGTCTAGTCAAAGAAGAAAAAACAAAAGAAAAGCATTAATTAGTTCCAAAGTTGTTTGCTCCATAAAAATGTAATCGCACAATATCTAAAGCAAGCAGATTAGGAAAGGAAAAAACCCATGCAACAAAAGATTTCCAAAAAACAAAAACCCAGTTCACATCCCCATTTAAAAACCACTCAAGGAAAGTTCCACTAAATTATGAGCTGCTCCAAGCTAGGGAAAGTTCCCAAAGCTAAAACCAAAATCATATGCGCAAAGCAACAAAACCAGAGCGATGTTGGCCAAATGAGTTAATCTCTGTAAATCCTGACACACGAATGCTGACAGAAACACTGTTGGCCAAAAAAACCGTCATGAAAAACACAAGCACACTAAAATTCAGCGGAATCTGAGAAAAAAAGAAAAAGAACAAAAAGGACTCACTGAAAAGGACAATAGTTAACAGGATCACATAGCAAAAGGGAGAAAAGAACACCATAATACAGAATTGATGGGGCTAAATGAACTTACCATCCACTGAAACGGCCAGATCAGTAAGATATCAATAAAAACCGTACATGAGGTGTAGTATCAAAGAATTGGTCTCTCAAGCAAACGTCGAAAGACATACAACACCAAAATCACATAAAAAAATTGGCAGATAAAAATTATTTTTGACACTTTGGAAAGCAACAGTTGATTCTTTCCACCATAAAATCAAGGAAAATAGAATAAGATTAAGAATTAAAATAAGCAGATGAAACCCTAACTTGGGTCAGGAATAGTAGTCTAGAAAAGGATAAATTCAGCACTGTTTAACAAGAATCAGACCAAAAAAAAGAAAAAGCTAAGTATACAAACTCTACGATACAAAGTTTAACATGGGTCACCGTCCTGATTTAGTCCAGGAAAACAAGATCGGGCACGTACATCACACTTGTACACCAAAATTGACCAAGTAATCCTCGCCAGACACTAGCAGGACGACCTAATCGCGCAATGAAGTACCAATTCAAAAGCCAAAGATCCAAAACAGCAATACTGAAAGAAAAGACTCATAGAACGAGATAAAATTTGACAAAACAACCGAAATATCCTAAATTTACACACCTCAATGAGAAAAGGGAACAACTAAAGCAACATGCCTCGAGAAAAATAAATAAAAATATCACAATTATCCATCCAAAGTAAGGAGAAATGTGCAGAAGAGAACTCCTCACTAGACGAGAGTCAAACGAAATTATGAAGAAAATCCTCATCAGACAATCATAAACACTAATTTTCTGTTGAGGATCATCAGACAATCACAAGGATTCCAAAGAAATCCGTCAAAATAGCGAAAAAATCCGCCAGAAAGTATGAGATAAGCAAAGGAGCATTAGATGAAGAATAAAAAAAACAACAATACCTGGAAAAGAAACGCTAGATGGATCTACAGGAAAAAATCCCATGGCGAAGTAGAGAGAGAGAGAGAGAGAGAGAGAAGAGTAAAACTAAAAAATCGACGGCTCATCCGAAACCCTAAATACCAAAAATTTGCATAATTAAGGAAAAACAAAAAAAATGAACAAAGATAAAGGAAAGGTTTCATGCCGCACCCAAGATTTTGCTTGTAATACGGCTGGCTGCTCCGACCTTTTTCTTTTTCCATTTCTGTCCTTACGTTTTGAAATTTATGAGAAGCTGCACTTTATGGTTTTGAAAAACTTTTTTTCGTGCGGTTCACAGACAAGGAAAAGCGGTTTTTTTTTTCCTTTGCTTCTTTTTCGTACATGTTCATATTAAACATGCCTACTATGTTGTTGATAAACTCAAGCTTTCCTTATAGCTATTGACTTGTCCATTTGTACCTTAGGAATCTCAAGTTATTTGTAATAAATTTGTCAATAAAAGCTTATTTATTTTCGCTGAAAAGCAACACTATAATAGCGTTGAACTTATACAACAGAGGCAGGCATTTTCTTAAAGGCCATCAAAACAATATTAACTTAAGTTCCTAACTGTAGGTAAATGAATACTGTAAAAGTTGTAAATACTGGACATAAATTGAGTCCTACTTGGTCAAGAACCGTTCTTTTGTTGACTAAACTTGGAACAATTTCGTAAGAAAAATGAAGGACATAATTGTTGTATTTAAATTGATAGAAAACGTATCTGATATTTTTGTATTTAAAATATTTTAATGGAAAGTGTTATGAAAACAAAAAAATTATTGAAAATGAATTTTTGAATCAGAAAGAGCCGATATCTAACTTAAGTAGAGCACTTTCCATGTGTACCGAACATGGGAAGCTATGTTCCCACGGCTCAATCACTGGGCATTCTTTTTTATTTCATGCCGGTGTTTTTTTCATTCCAATTTTGCCCTTATAGAAGGGTCTTCCATTAGGAGCAAGAAATGTCTATCATAGGTCTCTTCGAGTGGTAGAGTCGGAATTGTTGGTTGGAGGGACATTAATTTAAAACTTTTATCTGGTCAATGTATTTGATTTGAAACGAATATCCGATCAAATCAATCTAAAAAAATTGGATATGAAAAAAAAAAATTTAATATCTGATTAAAGTAATCATCTCAGATTGAGATTTAATAAATGACATATGATCGGATTCAGATATACATAAATATCTGGTCGGATTTGGATTGAATTTATTTTTAGGCAAATATCTTGTATCTAATGTTATTAGATTTTGAAAATTGATAAAATTCGGCTTAAAATTCGGATTCAGATATAAATATAAAAATTAAATTTTGGTTGAACTAAGATTGTAAAATCGGATTTGGTATTCAAATTTGGATATAACTTTTTTTTATTTGAGTTCTAATCCCAATATGTGAATATCCAAAAAAAATGATATAATTAAAGTAACCCAAATCGGATCCATTGACATGCTCCACGGGCGGAACCTTGTTAGGAGTCAAATGAACTGCTTCATAAATTTAAGGGAGTGTATTGATATCATACATAAAAAGTGGCACGCCATTGAATTTTATTAAAAAGTGAACGGCTAAAAAGAAATTGCGATGTGGCAAGTGGGCTCACAATTTTTTTTTTTTTGTCAAAAAGGTGTGCGCAATAATTCGGACAATTTGGAGAAGCAATTGAATATTGTTACACTTCCACCGAGATTTTGTTTGTTTCCATTTTTCATTAGAGGGCTCTCCGCCTTTTTCCTAATAAAAGCCCACCCATATGATCTATGTCTATGTTGTTGCCTATTATAAATTCTTTCGTGTGTGTTTGGATGATTTTAGGTTTTCATGATTTTACCTGTAAAATCAAGTTTTTGAAAGCTTGGGCGTCATTAAATCTGGATTTGAAGAAATTAAACATAGTTATGACAAAAAACCTGATTTTATAAAAAAGAGTAAAAAAAAGAACCAACTCCCCTTAAATTAATTCATAAAAAGTTAGGCTTTGAGCGTCAATAAAAAAAAAAAAACAAGCTAATTTTAATTTCATTGTTAAAACAGTGGTCTATACTTCGATTATATGGGAAAGTGAAGGGTAGAGTTTTTTTCCAAGTCTTTGATAACGGAGCAAGCGTCCTTTCACAATTTGTCATGTCCGCAATTAATTTTGCCACCAACGCCACTCGGTGCCTGCTGCAGGTGTGTTAAGATCGGGTCGGATCGTGTCAGGTCCACAATTGTTCTTCTCATAAATGTGAATAGGGATGTTAATGGATCGATTTATGTCGGATATATTCTTAATTATATCCGCTTTTTCAGATTCGAATTTGAATAAAGAAAAGTCATTTCCAAATCCAAAACCAAAATCTGATTTTGCAATTCAAATCTGATTTTTATATTTATATCTTAATCTGAATCTAAATTTTGAACCGGATTTTGCCAATTTTCAAAATTTAATAGCATTAGATACAAGATATTTACCTAAAATTAAATCCAATCCAAACCCGACTAGATATTTATGTATATCTGAAACAAAATCTGAATATGATGGAATGCCATTTATTAAATGTGAATCCGATCCGATTTTTAAATCGGATGTTAATTTTTTTTTATATTCGATATTTTTCGGATCAGATCGGTCGGACATCCAATTCAAATCAGATATTTGGGAGGACAGTTTTTGCTTTCATAGTATTAAATTAAGAATGTGCTGATCCGTTGTATGCAAAAAATAAAGGGGGAAAAAAATCATATTGACTAGTCTTGCTGCATGAACTAATTAAAAGTCTTCTAAAAATAAAAAAGGAAAATTGCATTCTTACGAGCCAATAGTAGGTTAGATGCGAGGGGCAACGCGTTTATATTCTTTTTATCGCTTCCATAGCTTTATTATCACTTACATACTAAAGAGGCGTTTGATTAACTTGGAATCAATGAAATTCTAGAATCATTATTTTGAAAATAGGAAATGTGTTATTAAACAAAGGATTTTGATTCTGGAATTATGAACTCATCCCATAATCAAAATTCTAAAATTATGATCCCACCTTAGGGGATGGAATTATGATCCTAGAATTCTGGAATTTTTTATTCTCTCTTTTGAGTTCAAAGCACAAATGTCTTAATGAATTCTAGAATTTTAGTGTCATTTTCATCAAACAAGTTATGCTTAATTGTAGAATCAGAACTCCATACTATTAAACTCTGAGAAAAATTGGAACTGAAATTTTCATTTGAATTCCAAATTGAGGAGGAAATTTGTTTTTTGGAATTTTGATTTCAAAATAGGGAAAGAGAAGAGCGATTGGGGAATGAATATCTTACACAGTTATAGTAAACGACTCTTTGAAGACATCCGAGAAAATTAGAACGATACCTATTTAAAGTAAATCCGACTTAATGAGTTTAAGTAAGTAAGTCTGAGGGATGTTCTTCATCGGTACACTAAGACGGATTAGTATGTATAGCAGTTGCCGACCTAAAACTCGTTATAATGACCCAATATTAAGTCTAAGAGGCAACCACACAAGAATACCAAAGTCTAGGGCTTGGCAACTTGATGGGCTACTAGGTTTGATGATAGATGTAAGGCTCTAGAGGAAAAAAGAGATCAGAGTTGAAAAGAGAAAATTGCACTTCTAAAATAAAAAAATATGATTGTATTGTAACTCTGAAATTAATATGTGAATAACTACAAGTTTTAAAAATATTGACTATAGTGGCAATGTTGTTAAGTGCACTTATGTGAAGCGATGCGTTGAGCTCGTGAGGCAAACCCATGAGTAATATCAAGTTCAAAATGTTCAAATATATAATATCCTTAAAAAAATAAAAAATAAAACATAAGAAAGTAAAAATGATTTCGGAAGCTAAATTATATGAGAAACTAAAACTACCTATGTATATTTTTCTATAAATCGAAACTAACTATAGCGGTATGATATCTAACTTGAAAAACTTAAAACAAAAATTATGTTTCTTCGAAGCACAATAGAATTTCATGAAAATTCAAAAACCAAAGGTCTAAAGCTTTCTTTAGTTTGTTAGCTCCATTGTGCGCATGAAAAAAAGAAGAAGAAAATTTTGACTCTCAATTCATAAAACTTGGGAAATGAGAAGTGAAAGAGTTTAATATATAAGGATTAGAAGTAGTACTCAATAACTGATGAAATCAATTAGAAGTAGTACTTTTCAGAACTCACCCGATGCACACGCACCATGCAGCAGATGCGCATCTAGTAAGACATGCACACTAGGTCAAGCATGCCTCACATTTACTTTTTGAGGCATTTTTCTATTTGATCATAGACGCATAGTGATGCTTGATGCACTCGTCTCTAAAATATGTGTCAATAAAGAGTAATAGCGACATCATGTAGGTTAGACATAGGTTAAAGTTTTGCCCATGTCCAATTATTTATCGGTAAAACATTTTAGCGGCGAACAGTTTCGTTGCCGGTAGTGTTTTTGCCGATGGCCACTAACATGTTCAAAATAATGGATTATTATTGACGCGAGAGGACATCGGTAATGGCCAATGTTTACCTATGTTTAAGCCGCGCCAGTGATACCCTATACTGACGCTTCTATCTAGATAGTGTGTCGATGATCATTTTTTTTCTGATGGTCGCTTTATCAACAAAAGAACGAAATGTCGGTAAAACCATTACCGACATGCATTTGATTTTCACCGACATTTTGTGGCCATCGGTAATGCTTATGTTTCTTGTAGTGTTTGGTAGAGACAACATGAGTTTTCATTACAACATGATGATTACAAGTGTATCAAGCATATGTTAAGCTAGTGTTTGAGCCCCTAGAATTAAGATTCCATAACGGTAACTCTAGAATCCTAATTTTGGAAATAGCGGAATTGGAAACACAATGTCATTTTCAAGCAATAAGCATAGTGTGCTTCAGCTTTATGCTAGTAATCTCGAGCAATTTCCAAATGAGTTTCACCCTAGAAGCTAGAAATTGCCATATTTACGAGTATAGAAAAAAGGGAAAAAGAAATACGTCCCCTATCAGATGCTGACACTCACTTGCCTTTCTTGAGTGATGAATTTTCCTCAAATAAATGACGATCACTACAGTTACGGGCACAATATTTGAATTTGAAACCAGCATTTACATCTGGCGTTATTGAGAGGTTGGTATTTCCTTTCTCTTTGTGTAGTTCAAAATTATTTCTAACTTGGTATTCCTGTGGACTTTTCCGTATCATATTGGCTGTCACACATGCCTTCATTCCTTGATTGTCTCAATTTGAAAATGACATAATCTGGGTGAGAATCAAATCTGTCACTAATATCTTGATTGATGTTATCTTGGCAACAATCTCACTATTTGAATTGATGATATGGACGGGATGAGAAGGATCTATTTTGCTTTCATGATTTATAACATTTTCATTGTAGTTTTAGAAATTGGTATGTAATTATTGCTCGTGTTGGCTGAGCAGGAGAAGTATTTCATCCTACCATCCAACAAGAGGGTCGAAGCCCCCTACCCTTCTCCCCATCACCCTAGGTTTCAAGTTTGCTTTCGTTGCCTTGGGTAAGGCGCTTTCGCTATGCTTCAACTTGCATATCGGTTCATCCTTTTTACAACACAAGAAGTTGGTGCCTCCAAAGATTCAAAATGAACACTGGCTACTTTACCTGCCCCCGTTCCGCCAGTTGCACCAACCCCCTCGGGGGGATTGAGTATGTCAGTGTTGGTGGCTTGGTTTCCATTGTAGGGATTCAATAGATGATCATGGTAGTAGATGCCAGTTGACAAAACTAAACCAATTTTTTGCTTGCATGGATTTTAGCTAGTTCATCTTTGACCCTAACTTTAAAGAGCTAGGAGATGGCAAATTAATTTTGGGAGAAGAGTATGCTATTTGTATGCTTGATCTCTGCCATTCCAAGATCTACCTCTGACTGGAAGGTGATTGTGATCAGTAATATGGGCAATTCCATTGTAAATAGTTAGAATTCTCAACCCATGGTTGATTTCACAAGAAGCAAATCTTCACTCTGAAATGAAGGAAGGAAGTAAAAGCAGTGGCAAAGGGAGGTGTGGGCAATTGCCCATGTGGAGACCAAAAAAAACTTCATATTTTTATATTGATATTTTGTTAGCAAATTTTCTCATTTACATATTGATGCCCCTTAAAAATAATTTTTTTTACATACCAAGTGCTCCTTAGTTTGTATTTTCTGGCTCCGCCCCTGAGTAGAAGGTTGCTCCATGATATGTATTGTCCATAAGCTCCAAGGTTTGAGTGGTAAGCTCCAAACATGAAACCGCTCCTCTTTTGGCAAAATTGAATGTCATATAAGAACATTAATGCACCAATTGTAAGTGGTGCAACTAAAAAGTGAAGGGGGCGACCTGGTTGCTTCTTGTGAGGAAGTGGAGATTAGGAAGGAAATGGAAGTGGCACTGTAATTTGAAGAAGTGATACTCCAGGTGAAATGGTTGAAAGAAAGGGACAAAAACAAGATATTATTTTAAGCGATTGCCAATAATAGAAAGAAACACAATATTTTAATGAATTATTTTCTTAAGTTAGTCGGTAAACAAGATATTATTTTAAGTGATTGCCAATAATAGAAAGAAACACAACATTTTAATGAATTATTTTGTTAAGTTAGTCGGTAAACAAGAAATTATTTTAAGCGATTGCCAATAATTGAAAGAAACACATCATTTTAATGAATTGTTTTGTTAAGTTAGGTGGTTATTTGTAATTTTTTATCACATATTAGATTTATTATTCATAAATACGCTGGTAAACTTATTGTTGAAGCAATAATACTTGCTCTCCATGTCTTTTGCCTTTGTTACCTTGACATGCATGCTCATATGTCATTTCTCATGTATTTCAAGGAAGTTAAGCTTAGTTAATAAAGTACTCAACACTAACAACCATTTGTACTACAAAAAAAACCACTAACACGTAAATTAATACATAGTAGCACATCGAAACACCCAAAAGCAAATCTTGTACCATAAAAAGATAAATGATTAGATGAAAGGTTCCACTCTTTTCGGAGTGATAAGATAAAATACTTCACTGATCAGGAGAAATAGTCAACACCAAGAACTCATTTAAAACCATTAAATAAAAATTGCCAATAGGAATTAATTCAGCAGATATACGAATTTATCAAATTGGGTCCAGCCTTTAAAATATACCCAAAAGAAACAAATATAGTGAACAATTTCGCGGAAGGTGCAACTTGAGGAGACAAGGATTATGACAGAGCCTTCAGTTGTCGATTGTAAATTAATTGGATGAAGAGAACGTCGTGGTCTACACTCTGTAGAAGGTCCCGCATGGAAATTAAAAGAACAATCTTCTAAACCAAACAAATTCTCTAACATATTTCTAAAGTTTTTATTATTTAATGGTCAATCTGGGAAAGCAAATAATTTCACGACATGGGCTCATTGTTTGTCACAAGGAGTTGCGGCTAAGGATAAAATTCCTTCAACTGAAAGATACAATTCCGATGCAAAAGGCAAAATTCGTTTAACGTAAAAGAGTTTTTATATTTTTTATTTTATTTTAACAAAGAAAAATTGCGATTTAGGTCAAAAAATGGAGGTACTGATCAAATTAAAACCTCTGTTGTAAAAATATGTTTGGAAAGGGTAAATCTCAGCAGTTCGTCCTCAAAGTTTTAGAGAATACTGGTAAATATAATAATTTTAAACATATGAAAAAATATAGAATCATATAAGACATGGAGCATATATATATATATATATATATATATATATATATATATATATAGGGAGAGGGAGAGAGAGAGAGGTTGCCAAGATTATATTGAACCAAAATAACGCGCATTTCAATATGTGCTCATAAAATGTATCTACAAAGTATTATTATTTTAATAAAGCAAGAAGCAAGACCTGCACCACTATTTCATCAATGAATACATGAGCCAGGACTTTTTTTAAGGGCGGGCCAAACAGTCCAACCTATGCATCCGGGTGGAGCCAAATTGAACTCGAATCCAAACAAAATATAGCGCAACTAAAAATTTTCAATTTTTTTAATTTATTATTATTATTTTCAATTCGTTGAGGGTGGGAACATGGCCTAAGCGAACCCCTCCATCCCTCCTCCCCTCAATACAGGCTTTCCGTGGCCAAGAAAATGTTGCACCAGAGGAGGCTGAATGTCAGGGACAATTGTCAATTGGTGGCGAAGCTTCTCTGTGCTTTCACCTTTCACCATATCTGATTTGGATATTCATATACTTGGATTCAGACTTGGATTCATATGTGGATGAAAAAAAGGCTATATCATATCCGAATCTGCTTTTAAATATACATCCAAATCCGATCTGAATCTGCCTTTTAAGTTATAGTGAAATCTGATTGAATCTAACTTTTAAGTCATATTCTAATCTGATCTGAATCCGACTTTTAAGTCATATTTGAATCTGATTAGAAGATGACTTTGAAGCCATATGCAAATCCGATTCAAATCTAACTTTTAAATTCTATCCAAATTCAGTCACAAATCAAACCAAGGCAATTGCAACTGCATGCTCATGTCTTAACTACCAAGCCATTTTTGGGTCTTGGTATTCTATTCCATTTAATAAGGCAATAATAATTACCAATATAAAATTATCATATTCTTTTTTAACATTTTCTTGAACAAAATGGTGTGTAACATGCTTCTCATCTAGGTTGAACAAATTTCATAGACAACAAAACATGACCAGATCACTTGAGAGAAAATGAACAGTCAAACTAGTCAAATGTTTCAAAATTAAGCTTGCTAGGTTTTACCATTTTAAGTAATAAACATCATAACAAGTTAATATGTGCAAAAAACATACAATAAACACCAAATGATGAACCCAATTTTAACCTCACACCAGCCCAACAGAGCAAGAGAGAGAGAGAGAGAGAGAGAGAGAGCATATTTAGTGATTTTAAACATTTTGATAGTTGACTTGGATCTAATTTTTGACCTTGGAACCAAACTCACCCCAAAATAAACCTTTAGATCCATGTCCAAATTCAAATCTCGACCTTATATCCAAATCAGACCTTTAGAACCATATCCAAATCCAAATGCAAGGTTTAAATCCAAAATTCAACTTTAGATCCAGATTTAGGACCAAATCCTAGTCCTAAATTCAAACTTCACACCTCGATCCAAAATGCAAAGCCAAGTCCATAATTGAACCCAAGAAGCTGAATCGAGTCCAAATTAAGAAATTGGATTCATAAAGCCACTCATGGGTCCAACTTAGATGCAAAACCAAAGTTTGGATCCAAATCAAGAATTTCAACTCAAAATCTAAAATCAAGGCCAAAATAACATTCCCCAACACTATTTAGCCCCACACGTGTGCACACACAAACCTCTCCTTTGTCTTGCATCTCAATCTTGTGTTGAAACTTTTAAAAGTACGTTTTGAGCCCAAAACACTCATCCATTGATTTGAGCCTTGGGCATCGATCGGAACTTTTTTGAGACCAAACGAGCCCAAAACCACCCAAAACGAGCTAGAAACCATTTTGACCTTAAAAATATACATTTCAAAATAAATTTTAAATTTGTTTAAGTTGGGACCCACCTTGGGAGGCCAGAGAAGCATAAGCTCCCTTTATTGCTCCATTTTTAAGCCTAGAGGGGGCACTGTGCCCCCACCTGGGTGCCATGGCCGAGCAGTTTACGACAATGCACCATGGCAAGGTACGCAGGCTCGCGAGGCCAATCCCAACCCTGGGCACTCTGGTGTGGCTGAGGCAAGGCCTGCGCCTTGTGGAGGCCCTCTTTTGGCTTAATTTGGGGGTGGTTTTGGGCCTGTTGAATAGGCATTAGCCCTACCAACACTACCCAAAGGCTGTTTGTAATAAAATAATTCAAAAAAAATGAAATTTGCATGAAAACCTTGTTAAATAAAAAAAAAATCAAAAATTTGAGTTTTGGCTCCCAAACTCTATAAATACCTTTCAAACCTTCTCACATGGCCATGAGTTAATCCTTGAAGAACCTCTAAAGCTTTCTTACTTAAAATTTAGAGTTTTCCCCCTTATCATTCTCTCCAATTCTATCATCTTCTCAACTTCTTCTTCAACCTTGAAAGCTAGCATATTCCTCAACTTCCATTCTTCAAAGGAGCATGGGAAAAACTCTTAGAAGATTTCGTGATTGTCTGGGATACCAACATCTTGGAGTCTCACTTAGAAGATTTCGTGATTGTCCTGGACAAGAGATTTGTTCCCTCCAACCATTCTGCAACATCTTATTCTTTTTTCCATTCATCATCTCCCCATGGCCATGCAAGAGAGCTCTAAAAACTTCTTTCCTGGAGTCAATAGCTACTTTTGAATGCATCATGAGCATGAACAAGGTGAAATAATTTTTTTTTTCTTTCTAAGCTCGAAATATGTTTCTTTCTAGGCTCAAAGTATGTTTCTTTTTTTGCTTTGCTCATTCAATATGTGCATTGTCTATTCTTATGATGATGTTTATGCATAGTCAGTTGATTTACAATTAATATGTGAATGAACGGTAAAAATGAGTGCTGGGGTTGAACTTTCTTTGTTATCGTTTTAATTTTTGAAGTTCAGATTTGTCAAGCCCGATAAAGCTTTTACGAATATGTATATGTTAAAATGCATCTTTCATTTTTACGTTCAGTATGAATTATTTCTCTTAATCACCTCATTATGGACTCCAATAAGAGCTCTTTTATGTTATTAACTTTTCATCTCATCTATATTTGATTTTTTCCCCTACCCAACGGTGGAAGAAATAAGTTTCATTGTAATAAATAAAATAACTATTGTCTTTGCATATTTATATAAATACATTTTGAATCTTCTTTTTAAAAAGAATTTTAATTTCATGAGGTTATGGAGACTTAGTTTAAGCTCTTGTATTAGCCCAAGTTCATCTCCAGCCTAAGTTATCTCTTGATTTTAATTTTCATATATATATATATATATATATATATATATATATATATATATAATATCTTTCTAAAAACTTTCTCATCTCTCTCTCTCTTCGATTTAAAATTTTCATGTATGTAAATACATGCATATAAGTATATTTCTCTCTTTCTAAAATCTTTTTTCTTTATCTCTCTCTTTCTCTTTCTAAAATCTCTTTCTCTCTCTCTCTCTCTCTTGACTTAAAATCATCTTTTATATATGATCATATATGTAAGTACATATATGAACACACACACACATATATATATATATCATTGTCTCCAAAATAATTTCCTCTCCCTCTTTCTTTTTCTCTATTTCACTCTTTCAAATGTCTCTTTTTTAAGGCCTAAAAATCTTGATTTTCATTTATCAACTTCATTAAGGCCAAAACTGAAGTAATGATCTAATCTTGAAGTCATTCAAAAACTTTTTTGTTTATAAGAATATTTTTGACAAAATGGTAGAGGATATGCAAGCAAGTGTAGGAAATCTATATATGTTTGATGGTAGGAATACTTTTAGATGAATGCTATAGTAGGAATGAATGATTTACTTTCAATCATATAGAATCAATGGATTCATGCATCCACAATCACCTGTGGAATTCAAAAATGATCATAAGAACATCTTTAAGAAAACTCAGGTAAGATGACGTGAAGTTCTAGTTATGTAGTAACCGAGACAGGGCAATATCTCAGCTCTATTTAAGATTTCAAAAGAACACTCAATTGATTCCAAATGAAATATTTAAAATATCAACATTAGCTTTCAAAGATTTTCAAATACTACTTGTAAAGATTTCATGATCCATTTCTTGATATCAAAATCTCTTAAGCAAATATAGTTTATTCTTCTTAAATGATACTTCAAAATTTCCCCATCCAAAGGTCTTTGAAATGTCAAATTTCAAAATTATTGCCAAGAACTACACTGGATGAAGACATTTAAATAAAATGAAATGCATAAAAAATAAGCATTACCTTTGGATTAGTTATCTTCGGTAAAGGTTCCAGAAATAACTAATGCTTGTACTGACGGGAGTGTTATTTTCTCTCTCCTTTCAATCAAAACCTTATTTTTCTGAAGCAGTCTAAAAAACAAAATAAATTTTGGAATACAAACACAACCTTAATAAAAAAAACATTTCACCTTATAATACGAGCTTGTAGGGATTGTCTTTCAATGCCTCCACCTACTAAAGTAGATATGTACTTCACATTTTGATTATACTTTGATCATGTTGACACTATATTGAAAATAATGTTATCAAATTAACCTATATTATGTGAAAGAAAGTTTTAATTAAATAAACATCTTAAACACAAATAACGGTAAGTTTTAATTAGTATTAAAAAAATGGATAAGTACAAAAAAATATATACTTCTGATGTATGACTCAGTTTTAATGTATGCAGATGCAAATGATGCTTTATCTTTAGCCAAAAGAATAGGAACATCAAAATCATCTAGCAAAAGAATGAAATAAGTAGCAAAAAATGCTTAAAAACATTAATAATAATTAATTACCTTCAATTTGATTCACAACCAATTTTGTGCACATATCAAAGCCTCCATGATTTTTGCACCAAATTGACTTTTATATGAATCAAGCTTGCATCTACCTATACTACATTTTGGCTCTGATGCAACAACTGGTATCGAAATAACCAAAATATCACATTCATTTTAGATAACACTGGATATTTAGATGCATTGACTTTCCATCATATCAAAATATTATTATTATTATTTTTTGCAAATAGGCACTTTCAAATAAAACTTCAAATTTGATTTTGTATGTTGACTCTGTGATGATTCTTGAAGATAGTCTTCTAGTTCATTTGTTCCAGCCTTCTTATGAGAAGAAAATTCAACCAATGAAATAAAGCTAAATTAATTTTAATATACACTTCTATTAGATTGCATATATCTCAATATTTATCAATCAAACTTTTCTTTCATCTTTAAAATCGCTATATTTGAAAGACAATATTTGAACTTGAAAACATTTTCTTAAATTCTGTTTTTATCTCACAAAACTCTTTAAAAAAGATATTAAAAGTTGGATACTTCAGCATACAAATGACATTAATACATCATAAAAATATTTTTAATTTATTTTGAATAACAACAATCTTCTTCTATTCATCCCTATTTGGTGTCAAATGATAATAACGATCAGTCTATGATGAAACTTTTTCTCCAATAGTCAAGTTGACTTTTGTTCGCCTCATACTAGCTATCGTCTCAAATATGATTGTGAAATTATATTAGATGGATGTGAAGACAACATTTCTTAATGGAGAATTGGATAAAGAAATTTACATGAAACAACTCAATGGTTATGTTACCAAAGGCTATGAGCACAAAATTTGCAAACTCAAACGATCCATTTATGGGCTTAAGCAATCAAGGAGACAATGATGTTTAAAATTTCATGAGACCATCATTCGAATGGTTTTGATATGATTGATGAAGACCATTGTATTTATATGAAACAACAAAAGGAAAAGTTTGTGATTCTCTTATTGTATGTTGATGATATATTATGAGCTTGTAATGACATGGAGTTACCGAAATCAACTAAGGATTGGTTATCCATTCATCTTAAGATGAAGGACATGGGTAAAACAACACTTATTCTAGGCATTAAAATTAATTAAAAGAAATCACTCAAAAAGTGCTCTCTCACAATAGCCATACATAAAAATCTCAAAGCAATTCAATATGCAAAACTGCAAACCAGTTAGTACTCCAGTGAGTAGTCTATCAATAAAAATGTGTCCACAAACATTAAATAAGAAAAACCAAATGTCAAAAGTGCTATATTCTAATGCGGTTGGCAGTCTAACGTACCTGACTATGTGTACATGACTAAACATATGTCATGCAGTTGGTATGGTTAAGAGATACCAGTCAAATCCTGGAAATGCTCATTGAAAAGCAGTTAAGAAAATTATGTGCTACTTAAAAGGCACTGAAAATTTGGCTCTATGCTATCATGATAGAGATTTGTGTAAAATGACTATACAGATGCAAATTGGGGAGGCGACCCTGATGAATGAAAACCTACATCAAGATATGTGTTTTTACTTAACCATGGTGCAATATCTTTGTATAGTAAAAAACAAACTTGTGTAGCCCTATCAATCATAGAACAGAATTTATAGTTGGATATATGGTTGTGCAAGGTGTTTGGTTGAAGAGACTATTTAAGCATTTTGGGATTGTTTCATATGCAAATGTCCCAATAACTATCTATTGTGACAATCACGTAAAAATTACGTATGCGAAGAATCCAAAGTTTCATAACATAACCAGACACATTGATACCAAATGTAAGTACATGCGAGATGTTGTCCAAAAAGGTAAAATGTTGTTACTAGTATATAAAAGTTGAATTAGTATATAAAAGCATGTAATGTAAAATAGACTTACTAGTATATAAAAGTTGAACTTTTGTATGATAATTCCTTTTAAACATGTTACATATATGTCAGGTTGTGTAACCAGGTAGAGATTGTTTGCTCACCTGAACTGATCGCCTCAAGCGTTTTGCAAAAGCAAGGTAAGATGAAATGAACAAGACATAGGATGCTTACCGATAAGCAAGATAGGTTTTGCATGTTGAGATTTCAATAAATCTTAGACACAGTACATATTTATATGAAAAGATTGCTTGTTTAGATGAAGATGAGGTATTACACTAAAGACCAATAACACTAATATGATCTTATAAAATCATGTATACCTGGTAGCCAGCTCTGAGAGCTCAGATTATCTTAGTTAGACTGAGATGATGGAATTTTGGTGATTTGTGCGGCAAAATTTAATTACTCAGTGCATATACAAATCTCACAATGGTGAGATAACTTTTTCACAATATGTGAGACATATCACATGTGTTACCACTATTTAACAAAGTTGACCATATATGAGAAATGAAGGATGATCCATGCTCCTTCATTGTGTGAGTTCCATGGATACTAAAATTGACATTAATATCAGTATCTAATTTTTTGTCATTATGGACTCTTGACTGTATTTTGTAATGATGAATTAGTGATGCTCCTTTAGTGTACTGTCTGAAGATTATGAATGATTTGACCCAATTGGTGTTACCTGAGAAATAAAAAAAATGTATTGGCATTGGAAATGTATTGTTACAAAAAGCAAAAAAGAAGCATTGGTGGCTTGATACAACAAAACCTAAAAACCAAGTTAAGGGAGAGATTTGGAGCAGCATTCCATGGTTTATATGGATCTGCTATACACTTCTTCTTAACTAGTTGGTTGGAAACAATAGTGATGTTCATGTTTCCATGTTGTTTTGATTGACCCTATTTACAAATGCAAAAAGAAAGACTTTTAGGATTATGTGTTGGTTTTCTTTATGAAAGAAACAAAGGTTCAGACTTCAAAAAAATTGAATAAGAACATGTAAAAGGTGTAAGGTGTGCCATATTGTTATGGATTTAGTGTCATCTTAGCAGCAAGTTTTGGTGTTGGACCCTTAGTGATGCTACATAATATAAGCCAACAAGCATAAGTCTTTGCCTCTCTCAGTAGTCTTTAGTGACATTTGTTAGTTAAAGTTGTGGAACTATAACTTCTTGGCTGACAACTTGAGATGCATTTTCTCTTTTTTTGTAGATAATAAGCACGATCATCAAATTTAAAACCATGAATTCTTATATAATTAAAAATCCAGAAACATTAGATGTGACACCTAATCAATTCAAATTTTGTCCTAAGTGATATGAAACACAAAAGAAAAGAAAGGATTTGTCAGTTTTTTGTATTTGGCAACTTTAATATTGTTAGTTGCAGCATAATTATTTTTGGAGATCTTATGTTTGAGTCGGTAATATCCATCATCTTCATTGAGGATAACAGGAAAAAAAAGTATTGAACCACAAATCAAGAATGCAGAAATAAGACTTAAAAAGAATAACAAAGAACAATGATTATGCAGTAAAAACCTCCACACATCAACACAAGAAGGAAAACCATATTAACACTTCATTCAATTTGTAGTTTTCTCTTCAAAAAAGTTGAAGTAAATCTTAAAGCCGGATGAGAAAACAAAAGTACAATGACGAGATGGTGGAAAAGAAATAACAAATGTATCCCAAATCAAATTTCAAACAAAATGCTGTTACTGCATGCCCTAGAACTCCCCTGCTAGAAGAGGTCTAGTTCACGAAGAAGCTTTCTTATTTCTCATTCTCTTCATGACCCTCCTAGTCTTTGTTCTCAGATTCCCAAATGAGCATACTCTGCCCTACCAAATAGAGCGAAGCAATGAATGGATCATGCCATACTATGCCCTCCCTTCTTCTCTTACAATGATCTTCGCTGATGCCGACACTTCCACTCATCAATTCACTCAATTCCAAGGATATCATTGCACATTAATTGGCAACCACAACCCTCCAAACACACTTTTATAAGCATGTCAAGAATGATAACTATAAAAGGTGGATTTGGGGGAACCACAAAAAACCTGATGGATTCATTGCTGCCCCTAGTTAGTTTAGGAACCCAAGGGAGCCGAAGCCCCCTCCACTTTCCCTTATCATTAGGGTCCAAGGCTGCATTGAGAAATGGATGGGAAGCCATACACCTATCGACTAGAGTGTAACACATCCATTATTTGTAGTTGAGAGAAGTAGGGCCCATGGGAATCGAACTAACAACTAGACTTTTATCAGTCTACCAACCCAACCAGCTATGCTACACACCTTATACCCCTAGTTAGTTAATTACCTTCACATATTACACATTTCTAGTGTCATCTTAGATGATGTCATGAACAATTTGGAACTTAGGCTCATTACATCATTAGCAGTAATATAATTTCATGTGTACATGTTAAGTAAAAGGAGGAACTTATGAATTTTACATGGAAAAGAACTCAAATTTGGGATGGTAAGCTGTATGCACCTTCTAAGTTGGCACCTTTAATATGTTACAAAGATTTGTTTGTTTTCTTATTATCTATAAAAAGCCTTGCTTCAAAGTGTAGGATTTTATGATGTGTTTGCTTCAAATTAGAGGTCCAACTAAACTCGATCAGTATTTAGTTGCACCTCATGTCAAAATGATGTGGGAAATTTTACTGACTATCACTCTTTTGTTAAGGAAAAAAACAAGTGTGGGGGATTGTCTCACCATTGGAAACTGCAATCAGGTAGATTCTTTTGGTGACATGTAGAAAAACTTATTTAAATAAATAGAAAAGATATTTAGTCAATAACAAGTTATTATCTTAAATTGCAGTATAGTTTTAAATAAAATCTAGGGGAACTTGGTCTTCAGCCAACTTAAGAAGAGTAGTATGGAATCAAGATGAACATTTTCGTGCCCTCGTGGCAAGATGAACTCAATCCCAAGTCCTTCCCTTCTACTAAACCAACTCATTTGGGTCCTATTACTCCTCCTCTATATACACTGCTGATCAAACTGACAAGAAACAATAATTTTGAGGATGAAACAAAAAAAATTGTTAGGTTGTAGAAATCAAAATGTACATGGCAAAATTGATTCAATTGCTTGGTCAATATTCATGTGATATTTTCAATTTTTACTGTTTTTAAATAATTTATTCTTATATAGATATTCTAATGATAATATATGTAATAATAGGGAGTAACATGCTACCGTATGCCATATGCCGATGGTTGAAAATTAAAATGTAATAATAGGGAGTAATACGCTAAAGAGTAACTATCACATGAGTATTAGCAACGATTTATGATATTTTTAATAATAATTCATGGTGCTTTTAGCTAAAGATGTTTTATTGGTAGCATTCGGCACACAGCAGCATGGAATTCTCCGTGTAATAATAATTGATTCGAGGGAGTCGCCTCATCACTGAAACGGTAATTAATGGTCAATCCATTAAATCCGTTTCCGTTCAATGTCCTCTGCTCCCACGGCTGATCGAAACCCAACCCAGAAATCAGTGGAGGAGCCAGTGAGTCAGTGGACCGGAAGGAAAAGGCATTCCGACTCCAAGATGCACAGAAACAAGGACTCGGCGTTCACCCGGGCGAAAGGAAACCGGAATCCGTCGTTGTCCTCCGCCATGGACTCCGGACTTACTTGGGGACGCCGCGGCTCCTCCTCATCGCAAGGTTCTGCCAGCGAAAGAGAAGGCGAACCGGAAAGCCTCCCCTTCGTCGTCGGGAATTGCCCCGATATGTGTCCTGGTACTCCGTCTATGTCTCTCCTTCCTGAAAGGCCTTAGAATAGTTCAATAATGCTATGGTGGTCCATTTCTAATTCTAAAGCTTATAATAGCTTAATAAGTGTTATAAAACTTGATCATTTCTCTGTTCTGGCGTCGTGTTATATCCTAATCTTAATTTGGAGAGCCAATTGAATACATTTGATCTAATTTATAGCCAGGGAAAGGGCTGAGCGCGAACGACTTAGAGATTTAGCTGTCTTTGAGAGATTTTACGGCAATCCGCGGAAGACTTCATCAAGTCTCGCTGTGAAAAAGGTAATGATGCTTCCGTCTTTGTTAAGACTTCTTCAGTTGGTATCTCATTTTACTTGAAAAAAAAAAGTGTTAGTGCTAGTTACTCGTACGGCTCAACAGTTCCAAGGTTGGTGAAAATGATCGATTTTGATAACAACCTTGGTGGGGGTACATGGTTGCTGTAAGATGCTGGTCGTAGAATTCAGTGGTGGAAATTCAAGTTCCTTTGGCAAGATTAGCTTTTTATGAAGAAAAGTTTTAAGAAGATAATGCTAATATATTCCCTTTTTAATACTAACCAATTTGTACAACGCATTTGTTCTAGTTGAAACATTCAGTCTTGAAATGCAACAATGGAAGCCCATTGTAGACTTTGAAAGTTGGTGAGTTTTCCTTGACCAATCTTTACTCTGGATCACCATGACTTGACGTGTCTCACATGTTTTGTGTTTTCACCTGCCCACAAGTGTCGAGGTGCTTGCATGCGATGTTGATCATGTTTCATCGTTGTTGGGTTTTTTACATGATCCTAAGCATTCCGTTTTTCTGTATTTTTCTTGCTTAATTGACTAACATTTGTCATGTTGCTAATAAAGCGATCCTTAAAAAATGAAAGCCTGAGATAAATATATGTACTTCATTTCGCTAACTCATTGTGGATATATTTTTCTAGTTAAACAAGTTATTATTCATTTCCTCGTCTGTTGGTTGAGTTTACAACTTGCATCCAGTCCATGGATAAGCTCTCCCATTTGTGATGACATTCTACAGTTTTTATTTTTCCTGCAGTGCTTGTGAAACAAATGGTAATGTCATTTTCTTATTGTCTTCAAATATTGAATGCATTAAGAGGCTGATTCTCCATTTATCACTAGTTTTGCAGAACTATCTCCTCTGTTCATGTGCATGCATCCGACATACGACCTCTTCCTGTGTTGCAAGATACATTGGCTCACCTTTTCAACCTGCTGGAATCATCAGACCAACCTTTTGAAGTTGTCCATGAATTTGTATTTGATAGGACAAGGTCTATTAGGCAGGATCTTAGCATGCAGAATATCAGCGGCTATGAGGCAGTTGACATGTATGAACAAATGGTAAAGATCTTGACCAAATTATAGTTGAAACGTTGCTGTCATAAGTTTTCTGTACATTGTTATCTTCAACTACGTTTATTGAAACCATCCTGTATCTTTTGTGCTATGTATTGGTTTTTCCCTTTGTGATTTTAAATTTTCATTTGATATTGTTTTATGCAAATATATACATGTGTTGGTGCATCGTTCTCTTGATTTAATAGATTTTCTACAAGCAGAGGGTTGGTCACAGGGTTCAGTGATTCCTTTTAGTTCGTCTTGCTTAATTTCCAATAAAATGTGTCTTATGCAGGTTATGTTCCACATCAAATCTCACCACAAACTTTTGCAGCGTGAAAATGTCAGCACTTCTTCCATGCACTACCTCAACTTGGAGCAACTGAAAAAATCCTTGAAGACTCTGTATGATCTGTATGATGTCAATAGAAGCTCAGGTTTTGTTAGCAAGCATGAAGCTGAATTCTACTCATTTCACGTGCTCCTGCATCTTGGTTCTAATTGTCAAGCAACGGTGAAGCTTCCATTCTAGTGAAATTTTGCAGGCCTTGTTACTCAGGGACATGTGTAGGACCAGCCCCTATTTTAGGCTAATCCAACTACCCCTTCTTTAAATTCATATTTATATGTGGTTTTTTTGTAAGATTAGTTGTGTAGATGTTATCTTCAAATGCAAAAGTTCAGGAATCTACACAAAAAACTATAAGTTTCATGAGGGTTTAAAAATCATGGCCTGTAGGTTTTGGCATATAGAACTCTATGTGGTTATCTGAAAACAAAAAGGTTGTCGGTTTTGTAAGTTGTGAATATAAAGATTAACACCTACATACTCAAGATTATGAGAGTTAATAAGACGGCCATTTTGGGGATAGGTCGTACTCATTTCTGATTTCTCTGTTACTTGAAGCATAATCTGTAATCGAACTTGTCATTTTCAGGGTGAGTCACTTGCTACATGGTTTTGGCGATTGGAGCCTCATCTTCTCAAGTCCAAGGATCTTTCTTTTGTTAGGAGCGTCTTGCGGTATTGTGTTATTCTGCTTGTTCCTATTGAACCTATTTAAATTTGAGATTCTTTTGTTTGATCTTTCTGTTTTAGTAATTTCAGTATGCTAGTGTTGTCTTTTTCCTCTTTTAAGAAAATAAGATTGTTTGTGTCACATGGGTATGGCTATCGGTTTGTAGCGTGAGATAGGTACAGCTGGTATGATGTGTTTCTCAAAAGAGTGCCGGATACGTATGAGAGAGGGAGAGAGCACAAACATATTATGTGCATACAATTTAAGATATATAACCAACAAGCATCCAGCACTGCACCATCAAATCAGCAACAACCTTACAGATGCTGAAGTGTCTGTGCAATATGGACATTCCGTCAGTTCAAATTTAGTCATCTTCTTTTGAGGCCATTATATCTAATATATGTTAGTTTTTTCTCTTGTGATGTATAACAGGTACTTCAGAATAAATAATTTTAAGCAGTTCTTTTGCATGGTCGCAGAACGGGCATCACATCTCCAATTATGTCTTTTGGAACCATTGTTCAATGAAGTAAGTAGTTCTGGAGCACAGTCTAAGCATGGAACATGCTTTGGTGCACAGTATAAACATAACGTATGAAATGCCATGTTGCATGTTGGAACTATATTATAGACAGAGTCACAGAAACGTGTGGGTGGTTGTTCAGAATTCTGTCAATAGCACTTCTGTAGCTCTCCAATGGTCTTACCATACGGATCCATCTACATGCCATATTTGGAGAACTCACAAGCAATTTTAAGATTCTGTAAACATCTTTAGGCAAAATGGACACGATTCTGTAATATGCAGGGGTCATCTTAGATTTCTTGTTTATATGATCCACCTCCTAAGCCAAGATGTATTATACACTTCTATTTTCAGCATCAAAATGCATGTGCAGGTAAACTCTTACATGAATGTTAAAACATATACCAATTTGCCTGCACATTCAACCATTCACAACCATGTCTGAGTTACCCACCTAAGAAAGGTGCCATTGAGAAAAGCCGCTCCATCCATGACCAGCTTTGCCTAGCCGAGTGGTGCCAATGTAAGTTACCATTGATGAGGTTTAGGGGTTCTAAGGTTGGGAGATAGAGGCTAGGGCTTCTGGCTTATATTTCCAGTAACTAACTCATACCACATTCTGCAATTTCATAGATTGCAAGCACTTAGAGAGTGGCTGTGTTGAACTTAAAAACAGATAGAATGCAGTGTTGTACGTATCGTTACGGGGCCATATCGTATGATACGTATCGTATCGTTTACAAAATACAATACGATACACCATCTGTATCATAAATAGAGGTACGGGCTGATTTCAAAAAAGGAGGGCTTGAACCCTCTCGAGTTTCTTTTATAAAAACCCGCCCCTTCTTCATTTCTAACCTAGAGATTGTGCCGCCTTGGGGGAAATCATCGATTTCCACCGTGAAATCATCGATTTTTACCATAAATTAACCATGGATTTGTGCGTGGGTGGCTGATTTTCATTGGGAGGAAATGAGTTTTTTTAAATCATCAAGATGAAGATAAAGAAGACGATGGAGATGAGGATGAGAATAAATATGATGAAGATTATGAATGAGAGTCGAGAGTACCTTCATTTTATATGTATTGACATTGAACATTTTCACAATTTCATTCTCATCTTGTAATGTAATACATAACATTTAAAACTTATTTTTTGATGTGGTGTCTCATAGACTTATGGACGTTATGACTTATGAATCTATGGTTATGAAATTACGATATATGTTACTTAGTTTTTGACTTGTTGTGCTTTCTAGATTGATAATGTTATGAATTTTGATGTTTATGAATGATGAACCATAACTTTATAGCAATAATAAGTCTGTCATTCTGTAAAACATATTTCTTATGAAGAATATATTATTCTTGATTTTTACTGAATTTTTATGCATTTTCGATTTTTTTCCTATTTTTCTGATTTAATTGTAAAAAAATGATACAGTTACGATACATTGCGATATTTCACGATACGGCGTATCTTAAAGCCAGATCGATACGACTTCTGATATGCTTTTTACAACATTGATAGAATGGTTTCTCAAGGGCTTGCATTTGTGTTCATGTAATATTAGGTATTGTGCACGAAAAGCAAGTACTTATTCAGTGTACTTCATTAACAGGTAAGGGCACAAGCCTTATCCTCCATTAATCATTGTGGCTACAAGCTTCATCCTTACCCACTCTCTCACCTGGCGAAGCTTTTGATGATGAAGGTACGGGAGTCACACTTTGAAGATAATGCAGAAACAACAAGTAACACCTCCCGAAAGTGGGAATGAGTGTATTGTCCTCTTAAGCTGTTTGTGATGCCTGATTGCAGGAGTCTGATATGGAGTCCTTTTGTAATCTATGTGGGCTTGAGACGATAACTGATGAAACAGGAAAGAAGTTCCTGCCCACCAAGCAGAATAGCTTCAATTTTCCCAAAGGAGGGCACCCGATGTACAATTTCGAAAGGTTGTGGAGGTAACCCTTATTTTATAATAATTATGAATTACGAAGTTCATCTTCTCAAACATCTATTCTGGTTTTTCAGGGGAGAGTTCTGGCTTTTGTAAGACTTCCCTTGTAGTATAGAATGACAAAATGTGCACTTCCATTCGGTAAAGATCAAAAGTTGCATATTGTCAGGCCAGAATAAATCCGTGTAGCTAGTCTAGCTAGCTCAGTCTTAATTGCTTAACCCTTCCAGAGATAGTCCCAAACAAGAGGTCTTTTAAGACATTCTCAAGCTTAGAGATAACTGCGATCATAGGGTATCCCTTGAAATCTATATTGATACCTTTCCTAAGTATGGTGACGCACCTAGCCCCAAAATTAAAATGTCTGGCCAACATGCCTCGACCTTGATTTGATGAGATCCCATAGAATGAAAAAGGAAAGTCTTGTATTCTACATGGCCTTGGTGCTTCATTGTGAGTTTTTCTTAGAAGAAATCTGGCCGGGGGATACCCCATCCATTTATTGACGAAAGAATAAAAGAATGCTAATGTACAATTCAAACAATACACCTCAAAGCCTTTAGCTCAATGGTCATCTTGCTCCAGGAGGAAGGAAAGAGCCCCAAAAGATAGGTGGCCATGACAGACAACAAAGTCTCTCAGTTGGAACAGGATCCAACGGGAGTAGCTACAAGAAGAAACATTGCAACTCAGGGAGACAAACAACCCCTAAACCAGTATCTTCAACATGGATCTCTTCCTGTTCTGTCTCTCCGAAGTCAGCATCCCAAGCTTCTGGACAACCTCCATTAAGGAATCACCACCCCAATATGGTTTAACCACCTTATTATGATGACACCACCTACTCAGTCTGCCAGCAATAGCAGATCTTTTCTCCATTTTCTCTGTGGCCATCTTGATGAGTCAGCCAAAAACACCAGTGTGTATCCAGATTGGGCTAAAGATTTTTGTCTGAAGCCAGATATGTATACTCTTAGCCTATATGACATGGGTACGTGAGATTTGCTTAGGTACCCATGTCAGTATGTGGGTACGGCAACACAGGCAGGTTGGTACAGCTGAGTATGGCTGTATTTTAAAACATTTAAAATTATATTTTCAAACTTAATTTTTTCTTTAATTTGACTTTTCCCTTCCACTAAGACTATATTTTCCTCTTATTTTTCTTTAATTTGGAGATTATTTGTAGATTTATATAATATGTATTTACATGTACACTCTGCCATACCCCGTGCTTAAGTTTTCTAAAATCATCGTTCCCGTATCCGCATTTTTTATACCAGTACCTGTATCGTTCCTGTGCCCATGTGACATTACTCTTAGATGCTTCATAAGTCCAACCCTGTTCCAGTATCACCTCAGGACAAGTTTGCCGGACACCCTACTGAGCTTGGGAAATGGAAAGCAGCTTATCTTGATATACTTTGGTTTCTGTAAAACCATATTTTCCAAACAATAATGTCGAAACAGAGCTTCAATTGCTTGCATCAATTTAATAATTTTCTGGTTTGAAATTAATCTTTATCTATTTTTCTTTCTTAAAGAATTACTTTTAAATATCTCTTACCAATTCACAACTGATTAGCTGAATCTTTTGACTAGCCGATTCACCAATTCAATTGCCTGGCAGATTTGATTGTAAAAGTGATTATGATGACCTTACCTGATTCCAAACCCCCAAAAAATAGATATTGTTTAATAGCCTTGTATCAGAGACAGCATAAAAAGGCATGCATTGTAAGATCCTCAGTTTGTTCAGTCCGAAGATTTTAGTGGCATGGATCTTAAAAGATGGTGGATTTAAGGTCAGTTTTTGGAGAGGTCCGGCCTTGTTAGGGATGTGTTCCGTTCTTAAATCTATGAATTTAAAATCATGATGATCTCAGATCACCGTGGCTTTCAGATCTGCAACATCCAGTGAATGCAGATTTGCAAGTTTAAAGTATTTTCGCATAAGAACGGTTACAAACCCGAGCACTTTCAAATAGATATCTCAACTAACTTACAAAATCAGAAAAATTCAGTTTCTTGTTGAGTTGTGAATCCCAACTTCAAAGAGGTTTGAATATGGTGTAGTATCCAGATTCTTACCGAATGTGCTTTGTATTGCATTCTGAAACAGCCGTAATAAAGCTTATTCAGAAAATTTGGCATCCAGATCCTCGGCGGAACTCCGACTAGGCTTTGGTCCTCAGTTCTTATATACTGACGCTGGTTGTAAACCATGCATAGTCAAGCTATAAGCAGCGTCATCTTGAGCCATTCTCCGCCCACCCCCATGGTGCTGGCCCCTCTTGGGGGCTGCCCAATAACATTATTGGATACCAAGGCTGTTGCTCCATGGAACAAAAGTACTGAGTAATGAATCAGTTATGGAAAAGGCTTCATCCTCTGGTTTTGAAAGGCCTCTCAGTTTTACCAAAAAAAAAAAAAATCAAACAGCTTGAAAATGTCAGGACTGCACAGACCTGACCACAGAGTCCGGCCCTAAGCTTCCGTGCTGGCGTCTACTACAAAGTTTTGCACTAAGAGGAAGCTGACGCAAAGATGGTTCAGCTGACGGTACTCTATGTTCCATCCCCAGTACCCTCCCACTCTTTCATCAGTGAGATTGCATCTGCAGCAGCAATTTCACATCAAATAGTTGGAACTCTTGATGTGGAACTCCAGTTCACCCTCATTTTTCGCTGTTTAATGGTAGTTCTGGACAAACTTTGAAAAGAAACTTGAGATGTTCGTATGCGGCCGTGGGGTTCAAAGGCTTACAGACAAAATTTCAAACTCAGTCCAGTATCTAAATGCTCAAGAAATCTGACTTCACCTTTTATAAAGTCCGACGCTAAAAAAGGAAGCTGTCTGAACAAGACCCAATTCCAGTGTGGAGATGCAATCATGGAAGCATATTAAACTTAACAATATAAGTACAAAAAGAAATAAGATTCACGAAAAAATTTGGAAGTAAAAAAAAAAAACCCTCTCCATGATCCAACGTGAAGGTTGATCACCAAGATGTACACTAAATTTGAAACTTGCTAGTCAACAGCATCTTCGAACCCAAACTGGAAAGGTTACCTTAATAAAGTACAACACACCCTTCCCCTTTTTGCTGCAAACATACAGATAGAGCTGAACTACGAGAAACTAAGAAGAGGTAGTAACTAACGGTTCTTGTTTCAATAACGAGAATCCAAGATAGAAGATAAAAACTCTTATCGTTACTTTCTAGCTTGCATACTATGACTAAATAATACCAATGATCGTATGATCTTTAATTTTAATTGATCAGCTCCTTCAGAAGAAGTTCGTCGGCATGATAGCATTTTAACCAGTGATACCTTTTACCTAAACAAATCCCCCACTAAACCGAGCAGTATCCCTTATTGTATGGTGTAATTGCAGAGAATCCTTGGCTCCTTTTGAACACCATCAAAATCAGGCATTTGATATATTGGCACAAGATACTTTCAGTTGCAGTTATTGTTTAGATTCACCGCTTTGAAGTACAGAGACAAGAACAGTTCTGGATAAATGTTATTAAACCATGAGAAATGGACAAAAAAGCAAAAGCTATCAAAATTGCAAAATAGTACCACTAATCAAAACTTGTAAGATTACACATACAGCAGAAGAGAATTAAGAATCTATATCCCCAGACGAAGAACAGTTCCCAAAATAGGAGATTGAGAATTATAACCACACAAGATCCATAAGATGGAATTGGTACCGCAAGAACGACTCAGCGTTTGAATTCAGTACATCTAGATTTTGTTGAAAGCAACGATGTCACAGCTCTGAATGTATTCATTTGCTGGTTCGACAGTGAGGTGATCTTCTATGAGAGTGTCAACAGACACAAGGTCGTCCACAATAGTCATCATGATCTGCAGCTTCTTTATACCATAACCAACAGGGACAAGTTTTGCTGGGGACAGAAAAACAGGTTCAGCATCCACCCTTTCATGGAGAGAAAAAAATTATAACAAGGGGAAGGCAAAGGAGGAAAAGCAAGTAAAAAAAACCATACATGCACCCCATAGAAGACCAGGCATTTCGATGCTGCGAACAGCCTCTTCAAGCTTCTTCATGTCAGTCTCATCATCCCATGGCTTTACATCCAAAAGAACCGAGGATTTTCCACCTGAAGTTGCCAGGAAACAAAAAAGAAATCTGAACAGTGGAACAAAAGCACTGGCAACACATTTGATGGACATTAAGAATGCGTAAATCTAACTTAATCAATAAAATTAGCACCACTTAGGTGTAAAACACTAGAGAGTAGAAAAAGGTATTTGTAAATTGAAACTACTTTCCTTGGCTAACATAACCAGGTCTCTACCATCGACCTTGATTTTAATCTTTTCTTAGACAAAAACAAACTTAAAGTCCTTGAGATACAACCAATTGAGAAATATCTTTGGGCATTATGATAATCAATAAACAACAAAGAGGCAAGAAGATCCTACTCTCTTTTTTCTTTGAAGAAGCTTTGACAGCTGCCTCACGTTCTGCAGCTGCCTTCTTCTCATCCTCGGTCTCATCTCCAAAAAGGTCCAGATCGTCATCATTTTCTTCTGGTGCAGCCTGAAAAGTGAAAACCTAAGTCACATGGGTACTTCAGGAAGGTCCACGTACCCGTGTCGCCGTACCCGTACCCAAAATGGGTACTTTGACACATGGGTACCTATAGATCCAAACTGCTTAATTTTACTTTGATTTAATTTTTTCCACCTTGTTTTTTATTCTATTCTTTGAATGTGAAAATTCGATTGATGTTCATATTTAACTAGGGGGCTGTTTGGTTGTCCATATGTTTAAAGTTTTTCATAGGTTTCTTAAACACACTGCTGCAAGAGCCGTTGATATATATTTTCTATGTTATTTATTTGTTTATGTTGATGTATATTCTTTATTTAGATACATATTTTCTAAGTATTTCTTATTGTTTATATATATATATATACGGCCGTACCCTCCGCACCCAAGTTTTTTGAAAATGGTCAGTACCCGTACCAGCACCGGCACCCGTACCTATGTGACATAGGTGAAAACTAAACAAACTCAGCTCCCTCTCTCTCTCTCTCTGGCACACATATCTTGTATATATTTGTCACAATCTTCCCTCCACCCTCCTCCAAAGTCCAAACACACACACATGTATTGCATATATTTTTGGCAAGACTGCAGATGCAGTCTACTTTAGATTTCAGAATCCAAGTTCTTTTCACCCAATCTCGTGTATATGTATCCACTAAGTCACACGGGTGCAGGTGCGATACGGGTGCGGGTGCGGACACAAAAATTTTCACAATTGTGGGATACCCGGACATGGCAAATATTATATTCTAAAAAATGATAAAATGAAAAAAGAACATTAAAAATCATAAAAAATGCAAAAAACATAAAAGCTTGTGCAAGTTTATACAAGTTTATGCATGAAGACAATGTTTTTTAAATTCCAAAATCTTTGTTTTCCCAAAGGAATCTCATGTTGGTCTAAGTTCTAAACTGAATTTGGAATTTAGAAAGACCTGCCATGTCCCGCGTCAGGATCCCCGTGTTGGCGTGCCGACACGGGTACACGCCCTATTTTGAAGTGTTTGTGTGACATTGGGTATCCAGCAATACAACATTTACTGTCATTTTTACCAAAAAATATATTGTTTTTATCTTGTCAAACATTGCCTAGTTTCAGCCAAAAAACTTGGCACAAGTTGAATTCTATAAATTTAAAATCTAATATCCACAAAACAAATCCATTAGATAAGATTTGCAAGCTTGGACTTTATAATTTTGTAAAGCATTCTAAGAAAGATTTCCAACACAGCAGATGATGATTGACCTTTGTCATCACCCAAGTTACATAGGTATGGGTACAGGTACAGGTTCAGACTATTTTCAAAAAACTTAAGTGTGGGGTACGGCCATGTAATATATATGTATATATATGTATGTATATGTATATACATGTATATATATGTATCTATATGTATATATATGTATATATATATATATATATATATAAACATTCATGATTCATAATTAGATTCAAAAGAAGAAACTATTGAACAAAATATGAAAATAACATGCTGAAAATCCAACATATTAGCTTTAAACTCTGACGTAAAGTTATATAACTTGTATTAATTACATACATTATTTGAATTGCAGCTATGTATGCGTTTACTGAGTACAAACGATGTAAAATAAAATACTAAAACCCTAAATTTGGATCGGAAATGACTCAGTCAAAGTTGACCGAGTCCTAAATCAGACAGATACAGTCCCAGCTACGTTGATTGTATCCGGTACTGTTTGACAAGTACTCAGGCTATACCCAAGACCGTACCAGTACCAATACTAGTGTTACCTGACTGGTACTGGTACGCTGCCTCTACAGCAGTACCGATGTGACAATGGTCATCATTGGCCACGTCAAAGCATAATGGTGAATGGCCTACCTTTATTGCCAGTAAACTACATGGTCTGTCTTGCTGGTGGCAACTCCACAATTTGCCGGTTTGGGTACGAAGATGAAGCTAAATAACTTTGGGTTTCTCAGTCCTAATATTTAACAATATGTTAAAAGAAACCTCAAAAGGTAAAATATATTAAAAATTTGGGAAAATGTGACAAAAGAAGCATTTTATCATTTTGGCATTTTCTCAAAATATAGTTATTTTTTTATTTCCCTGTTTTCCTCATTTCCTTTTTTTTTTGGCAAAACATAAACATGCACAGACCCACATACAAGAACTTATTCATTTAATATACATTTGTTCAATTTCCAACAAAAGATGATTGAGCTACATAGGGATAACTGCATGTATAGCATGTTTAGCTTAGCATGATCCAGGAAGAAAAAAAGAACAACAACCTCTGTGGATTCATCAGGTGCACATACAGGTGCCTGACCAGCTAGCCTAACTCCAACACTTTTGCCAGGAAACCTACAAAAGATTATCTCTCAGCCACCATGACGCAATACAGAAATAAGGGCAGTAAGACATAACATCACTTTATCATTGCAGTCAGAGAAAGTGATATATTGCACAATGAAAACAGATTATGATACCTGAAAAGAAACATTAGACGAGCATTAATGAAATAGGAAGGAACACATAAAGTTCAAAACAAGATCAGTGTTTCATGATAAAGGTCTCTGACAGTCACACTTATACATAATGCTCAATTCTAGTAGTCAACATGGATAAACAAAGTTTAATTTTTGAACTTGTACAGCCATATTTTGCAAGATGACTAAGAGTAAACCCTCCAGCTCCTAGTACTGGAACTCTTTCTATACCTAATCTTCAGAAGATAATTAGTTCCTAAATGCAATGCAAAATTAAAAAAAACTCCATAACAGTTAGCACAAAGATGCAGAAATAGTTTCACTGTAATGACCCAATGACACAAAAGAGAAAGAAACAATTCATACTTGTTCAAAGGAAAAGTGGTGAAGGGAAGACCGACTATGTCACAAGGGTGCGCGAAACAGCTGCTGCACGTGCGTTGATGCAACACAAGTGCTTGTGCAGCTCCAACACAATGCTGGATGCAGTCGACATGCATCCAGTGAGGGGTGAGGGCCAATACTGACCATTTTAAATGCACAACCAACTAAATTAGCCTTAAAACATACATAAATAAGACTATTAACTTCACCATGCCCGCACCTAAATTTTTTTTTTAAATTGCCACATCCACACCTACACCAGCACCCCACACCTATGTGACATAGAAGACTGGGCAAGCTACAAGAGTTTGTAACTATGTCTCCCGACAAACCACCAAACAAAAAGATACAATAGTATGAGTGCATGTACAACAGAATTAACTCCATAAAGATAAGAGTCTAGGATTTTGAACAGATATCCCAACAAACCACCAGACACAAAGATGCAAAAGTGTGAGTGAAAGTACAACAGAATTAACTCCATAAAAAATAATAGTTCTAAGATTTTGAACAGATCATTCCACAGGGGTGGGTATGAAGTATGAACGTCCAAAAATTTTTCTTATTCTTAATCTCATCAATTTTGTTCTGCTTAAGCTAACTAAAACTGGTAAATCAGATTAGCTCATTTCAAAATACTAAAAGACTTAACACCGTCTCATCATACAAGAACCAGAAACAACAAGTATGCCAGTCAACCGGGTTTACAACTTTCACTAGGCTCAATATTCTAGACTAAACAAAGCCTATTAAAATTTCAATGTGAAAAAAATCCACATCTCTGCTATGGTTGCACACAGTACAAAACATTGATAAAATATAACTTGGCAAAAAAAAACTTTCACAGGCAGATCATACTATGAGGATAATAAATTTACTGCTCGAGAAGCTAAAGCAATTGAGAACTTCACAGACTTCATCTCCATTACCAAGAACAGACAACCTTCCCTCTCGGAAGAGTGCAAATGTAGATGACTCCGGCACCAGTTTGAGGCTTCCACAAGCCTTAACATTCTTGGGACACAAACTACTTGAGTCGATATATTTCACTCCATATCCCTCCAACTTTTGAATGATCAGATCTGCTCTTCGACCAACAAAATGGGACAAATATTTTCGCCTTCGAGACACTTGGCACCACAATTTCGTTCCGATGTTTATGTTGACTTCTTTACACGGAAACAAATTAAAGGATGGATCCTCATAACCATGAAATCGAAATCCAAGCACCCAAGAATCAAATCTTCAGAACTCATCTCCTTGTAGAGAAACTACGGAACCATAATCCACGTAGTCTCGCTAAACGAGAAAAAGTGTCGCACCACGGAAAACAATTCATACAAAAGACCAAGAGCCCCAAAATCATAATTTCATCACATCAAACGTCAGAAAGGAGTTAATATAACACAGTCGAGAAAATAAAAAATGACCAACTAGCATAGATGAATCGAAGAACACCAAAGGAAGCGGAGATCAAGGAGACAGCCAAACCTTGCCGACAGGCTCGAAGAGATGGCCTCGTACCACCGGCACACGTTCGGGAACTCCCCACTTGGCGCCTTCATTACTGCAGCGTACACCCTGATGTCGTCCTTAGTCAGCAGATCTCTGCAACGAGCCAAACAGATTCCTCAGCTCAAATATCCAAACAGAGAAGTTAACCAGAGAAACACCAAAGAAGAAGAAAATTAAGCTTCAGTAAACCCAGATAAACTCGGAACAGAAAATCAAAGACCCAAAACTCGACACATCAAGAAGAAGGAAAATGAAGGACTCTCTAGGCGTACCCAGAAATGTAAGTCTTGTTGGAGAGGAACCCATTGAGGTGCTTCAGGCCCGCTTCGGTGTGGAGATCACAGAAGGTGGCTGCCATTGTGAAGGGAGAGATATGGAAACCCTGTGGAGAGCGAGCGAGAGAAATGGAAACCCTAAAGAGGAGGGACTCAAGTGACCCCGAGGAGTGTATATATGAAGATGAATATGAGAAGGATATTCTTTACCCTCCGGCGTCTGATAGTATGGCCTTACTTTAGAAAGAAATGGGACACAGGTTACTTGTTGAGAAATTTCCTTTCGACTCCCTAACCTTTTTTAGGTTGCGTTAGATATTAGAATTTTAAATGCACGTTACATGTAAAAAAACCGCGAATTTGTGATCGAATGGATTTGTGATCTTAAATCCGTTGAGCTCTGCAGTGAAATAAACATACCATTAGTTTTAATCGGGGCAGCATACAATAATCAAGAAATGAATCCAATCGGTAATGCTGCCGATTCATGCAACAGTTCACCTGAAGTTGATTATGGATTGGCAAACAATATTGTTGTATAGTATTTTTTTTAAATTAAAAAGTAAAGAACATTATACGATATCTTAAATGATATATGGAGAATAGCACACTGCATTATCAAATAAAATTTTAATTGACTGCCACCAATTGAATTAAAAGTGACCGATTCAATGTAATGCAAATTTGCAGGAGAATAGTCCCTGCATGAACAATTGTGTCTGGCTCTCATCAGCCCTCCGCAAGTCTCTTTTTATTTCGCTTGAAGAACCAGTATTCATCGCCTTTTTTTTTCCCGCACTTGTGAACACCAGAACACCCGCCATGAATGGCTTTGTCACTCAAAGTATCCTACCTTCAGGGGCGGAGGGAAGGGGGGCCGGGCCGCCTAGGCCGTGGCCCCACCCTAGCCAATGAAATTTTTTATTTTTACATTGATTTTTTTTTTTAATTACGTAATGTATTTTTTGTATTAAAATTCAGTTTGACCCTACCCGGATTCAGAGGTCGAACTGTCGGCCCGCCCCTGAAGAAAATCGTGGCTCCGCCCCTGCCTACCTTTGCCCTTTTTATATAAAGAAAGGCCTTCCCTGTCAGAAAAAAAGTCTGTAGTCATCCCTGCACCTCCCACTTTTTTGCCTCCCTCTCATTCAAGCCCTAAACTGCATTATTATGAGCTTTTAGCAGACCAGTTGGTTCAGTTGTTTGGAAACAACCAAGGCTTCTTAATCATCAAAACTAACAATAGCATATGAGAGAAGCTAGTTATCATAGCGTACTAGATCGGACGAAGGTTAAGGCTTGGAAAGGCGATTCAATTTGTTCGTGTTGATTTTATTGCTAGTGTGTGTGAGGTAGGTAAGGTAAGCAAGAGTAGAAGGAATGCTTCAGCTTGTCTCTTGTAGAGATGTCAATATATTCTATTTGAATCGAATATCCGATCGATCCGATCCGAAAAAATCCGATATAGATAAAAATTTAATATCCGATTAAGAAATCGCATCAGATTTGGATTTAATAAATGACATCGGATTCAGATTCGGATATACATAAATATCGGATCGGATTCAGATACGGATTCAGATTCAGATATACATAAATATCGGATCGGATTCAGATACGGATTCGGATCAGATTCATTTTTATACAAATACCCTCTATCTAATACTTGAAAAATGGCAAAATCCAGTTCAAAATTTGGATTTGGATTCGGATATAAATATAAAAATCGGATTCAGATTGTAAAATCAGATTTCGGATTCGGATATGACTTTGCCAGTAATTATGCACAGTAATGGATTTATTAGTCAAGAAATTGCCAGTACTACTCAAGACTCATCCTGGTACCTAGACACAAGCACTTCCCACCATCCATGTGATGAACTCTAATCAAAACCTGCAAGGTAAAGTCCCTTACCATGGATCTAGTTCTATTATTGTTGACGATTGTAATAAAATCCTAATTAAAAACTATAGGGAATGTGTCCCTACTTGGCAAAACATCATCTTTTGTTTTAAAAAATGTGTTACATGCTCCTGATGCATACAAGAATCATAGTGGCAAGGTTTACCAATGATAATTGATGCTCCATTCTGTTTTCTTGTAATGGTTTTATTGTTAAGGATATGCAGATAGGCAAGGTTCTTCACACAAGGCCGATTGAGGAAGGAGGGCTCTATAGATGCATGAGGGAGAGGCGACTCCAAGGGAAATGTAAGCAACGTTTCAAGATGATGGCCAATTAAAGGCTACTAATGTTTCCTTAGTTTCATAAAATTCTTGCTCAAGTTTTTCAATTATGACATTTGTGTCTAGGACATGGACAGTTTGAATTGAACTCCTTGAAAGATGCTGGTTTAATTTCTATTAATGATAAACATAAACTAGACTTGTGTTCTACATGCGTGCTTGGAAAAATGCATAAAATTTCTTTTCCAAAGGCATGAATTTCATGCTTCTAAACTGCTCTAAGTGATACACGCTGATATTTGGGGGGCAGCACCATGTGCTTTATGAGAAGGCTACATATATTATCTTTTAATGGTTGGCGTATGACTATTCCCACTTCTCATGGATCCTTCCTTTATCCAAGAAAAGTGATATTTTTTCCTGTTTTATAGCTTTATTAAACATAGTGGAACGTCAACTTGAGACCAAAATTAAATTTTTTCCCTCATAATATGTATGCAGGAGGCGATTTCTTGAGCAAAGATGTTAGCACATTTCTTGAAAACCAAGGTATCCATTGAAGGATAACCTATCCCTATACATCCTAGCAAAATGAAATAGTAGAAAGAAAGCACAAAAGCTGGATATAAAGCTCTTGCCGTAGCTGTTTCAAAACTTGTTTGATTGAGATCTTTTCTCAAGAAACTTAAAATTGACATTGAAGCTGCACTAGTGCTCAGATGTGATAATCTTGGATTGCTGCCAACTTAGTCTTTTATGCAGAAACAAAGCATACTGAAATCTACTTTCATTTTGTTAGAGAGAAAGTCACCAATAAAAATGTTCAAATAGAGTTCATCATGTCAAAAGAACAGTTGGCTGATATTTTGACTAAAGAGATGTTAGAATAAATTATTTCCAAACCAGAGGAGCTATCTAAATCTGAAGATTCCTCTCCAGATAAGAAAGATATTGTATTCTAACATTATTTCTTGTACTCTTTTCAAAAGCTGTAATCACCATGTGAATCTAGATCCTAAAATCAATGATCTCAAATGTGTCAAATGAGCATCAAAAATCATATTACTCTCTCTCTCTCGTGACTCTGTGTGAAAAGAGAGAGATTTCTATTGTGGACGTAGGCTGCTTTCTATTACATCTTCTCTTTCTCTCTTGATTGTGCGCTAATATTGACTGATGTGGGTGTCGACAAAGTAGAATAAAGAAGAATGGAGATTACCTTGGGCTGCTGTCCTCAGGGGAGTAGTTGCTGGTCGCTTAGGAAAAGCGTGGGGACGGTAACACTGATCTTTAGTTGGTCGAGTTTGAGTCAAGTGAATCCTTTGTAACAAATGGTGTTCAACAGCAGCGGGAGATATGTTTTCAGACGGTGTAGCAACATGGACATCATCTTGTGATTCGCAGTCAGGAGAGACCAAAGGGGTTAGGTTCATTAGAAAGATTTGATATAAATAAATAGGGACTATAACTCCCATTGAGGCCCTTGGATTAGGCGATCCTTTGGTTGAATGTCATGGACTTCACTCATGGATCCACAAGAAGATGATGGGAGTGGAACATATGCGGTCATATTCATCATCCCATAAACCTTCTATCTGAGGATTGCATTTGATGTTGAATCTGAAATAAACATGGGGCTGCATTAGACTCAGAGAACAATTATGACACCATGTTAAAGGAAAAGAGGATAATTGAAAGCCTAGGCTAATCCTTCAATTAATTAATGTTCAACAGAACATGATTAGGCTCGCATATCTCAATTGATTCATGTCCTATGTTTCCTTCTGACAAAAGGGACCAAGTCCCTCTGCTAGCAAATATTTCGAAGAAAATGCTTTTCCCTACTTGGCTTGTCAGGCTCCGAACCAACTCTGGACCCTGGGGACAAGAGAAAATGGCATAGGCTCTATGTCACACGGATACTTGGGTTTGGCCCACGTATCCGTATCTATACTCTGATACCTGAATCCCGATACCGATACTCCTTGGATACGTCTGGATCGGGTCTGAGTCAAACCCGATCCGAACCTGTTAAAGAAAACCCGATTTCTTTTTGATCGACATTTCTTTCTCCCTTTCACCCGACGAGGTGTGTGCCTTTAGGGTTTATGCAGCTGTAGCAGATCATGGGCAAAGATGGCAGATAGTTTAATGTTTTTTGTGATGAACTATTAGTTTTAGTTTAATGTTTTTTTTTTCATTTTATCATTTAATAATATAAAATTAGCCGTATCCGCGTATCCTAAAAAATTAAAAATTACTGTATCCGTACCCGTATCCTCGTACCCATACCCATATCGTACCAGTATCCGTGTGACTTAGCATAGGCTTCTTCTCTTCGAGTATCTCCACCCCTCCCCCTCTTTCTTCATGTCTTAGCTAGCTACCGTAGTAGTAGATCCATTCTTGAAGCATTGGCTATCAAAAGCTCAACCTGAAAAAATCACTCGGGATCTAAAATCCACATCCGACACCACCCCCCAGCCCCCCTCCTCCTTCTCATCCGATTTCAAATCCTTGCTTTCTACGTTAAAGTAAGTATGGATTTGAAATCCACGTTACGGGTGCATTGCATACTGAAATCTAGAGTTCCATATAAGCGTGGATTTCAGCTATCATGAATTTTAGATTTGCTCAGATTTAAAATCTGTCAAACGCGACCTTAGAGTATCATTCCCCGTTGTATTTATTTTGATTTGGAGATGACCTTCTTAGGGGACGTTTGATCGCAACTTAGCTGCTTCACCTATTTGGTACATGATTTGTCCCAATTTCGAGTAAGTTTTTAAAGAGAGAGAGAGAGAGAGAAAGAGTAAGTTTTTTGTCGTTGGAAATTTATAATCAGGGGATGATAAGAAATTACCAACGGAAACGTCCAAGGCTTTAAGCCCGCTCAGTTTTGCGGCTAAATAGCAATTGGAATAAGCCTTTTCTTTTCGCGATAAAGATTTCCTCCTCGCAACCAAACACGTCCTCGTAAATGAGGACTCATCATATAAAATAACTGAAACAATCTACTAAAGAGCAGTGTTCATGAAATTTATTCGTTGAATGTCAAGCTACGGTTGACCCGTTCCTACCTGTTTATGATGGTTTCGCATGTAGATTAGATTAACAAATTGGGGCTACCATGAATTCGCGTAATCGTGACAACAAATTCACGAGAACAGGACGCCCACGAGACGACGAGCTCAGGCTCGGCCAGCTCCAGCTTCGCTCCACCCACATATTACTTAGCTCGAGTTCAACTTCGACTCGAGCTTTGTGACGCGAGCTCGAGTCAATAAAACCGCTTACTGATTCTTTTTTTTTTTTTTTTTTTTCTGTAAATGAAAATGGAAACCATAAAGAGAGTTAAAATTCGTTAAAAATTATGCACATAACCTCAAAGATTAACAAACAAAAAAGACATAAGCCAAGTTAATTTGGTCGAGGTCGTGTAACTCAAACTTGAATTCATCTATTATTCAGGTTCTAATTAAAGCTTAAAGCTCAAGATTAAACGAGTCCAAGTTGACTCGCTACCACTTGTCTATTACTCAAGTTTTAACTAAAGCTCGTGCTTGATTCCTTTTATTAGATGAGGCAAGCTTATGTGAGCAAGTTTGAGAGCTCGAGTGGAGCTTCCATGGGTGAGTTCAAGTCAATGGCTCGTTATCAAAACTAGATTCATAGCTTACAAGTAGGGACAATAATTGTAACTCAAAGTTTCACAATTTCCTCGTGACGTCTTCAAGGGCCACATCTTTAAAACATGGTATATTTTGAAACAGCACATTTAAGCATGTCACTACATTAAGTCCAAATTCTTCTTTTTAACTTTCCTGGCACATGCAAACACTACCAATACTTTACGAGCATGTTTCCTTGAAATTCAAAACCCAAAAAGGAAAAATATTTTCAAAATGTTTTCAGTGGTGTTGGCGATAACTTTATCCGTAACCAATGTGAAGACACATATTAACAAATTAAATACATTCTTCATTAACCAATTGAATATATACCAACATTACCCTAATTTTTAGGGAACTAGGCACATCGAAACATATTTACAGAAATAGAGCAAAATTCTATCGTACACTAACTAGATCTGTTTCACAAGCTGGACATCCGGGATCTGAACAAAGAATTCAAGCTGTTCCAAACGGAAACATTAGATCCAAAGAAATGCACTCTCACTAGCTTCCTTGATCCTTCCTTGTGGAACTCAACCTCCCTCGAAAGGTCATCTTCGACAAACTCAAGATCATCAAGAAGGGGCAGGGAAACAGCACCATCGGACTCCAGGTTTCCAATCCATCCCCGTAATAGATAGTTCACCACCTATTAACAGTTTGCAGAGGTGAAATTTCAGTAACTACCAAAGTGCAGTATAATTATTGTTCATGGGATGAAAACTCTTCACAATTTCCTTTTACCACTTTTTTGCATGCAAATGTCATATGTGGATGTAGACTACCTCGAACAAATCCCATTTCAGCAGGTGTTATTAGCCTTGATCTAGCATCCTACGACAGCTCTTGACTGACCTATGTTCTAATACATATAATGCTCGGGGTAATTATGCGCCACGGTGTTAAATTTTCAAATAAAATACGTTAATTTCAATCAACAGTATCTTTGAGTTTCAACAGGGGCTGGCATTCCTGTAAATATTTTACATACATTCACGAGACGAAATTCTACCAGGCCAGTTACAACATTTCATGAAGAATATTAAGTAGAAATTAGTTAACGAACTAAGTCAATTTCCTTGGCCCTGAAATGTCCCAAATGCACTTTGGAAGGTTAGTTTTGTTAAAAGCAGCAAAATGAGAAAGAATCCTGGCATGAACCTATGTAGAGACCGCAGTTGAGTCAAAGCCAAAAAGAGCAATGCTGCAATGATAACTTTTACATGTTAAACATCAGTTGAAGCTTACCTCAGGCACCTCATCATGTGGACAGTGACCAGCCGGACTAATTTCATAATAAGGAGCCTCAGGTAATTGTCGTTTCACCTGGCGCCCCCACACAGGCTTCACCCATGGATCTTCTCTACCATACACAAGACACACGGGTACCTTGTTCATCTCGCACCTGCAACAGCATAAATTATAGAGTCAACACACAAATGTAGCAAGACAATCTAGGAATTTACCTGAATCAGTATAATACCTGGACAAAGATTCTTGAAAGGAAAGTTGTCCCTTAGGAGCAAACATTATTGAAGCAAAAGATGCAGCTGCAGCAGGGTGTTGTGTTATCTCCAGGATACGGGAAAGTACTCTGTCAGTCTTGATTGATCCATCAGCATACACTTGCTTAAGCACCTTATCTATGCTACGAGGGTCACTGATCCTTCGCCACCTGTGAATAAGCAAAGAATGGATCAATCCGGGCTTCATCTCACCTTGGGAAGTGAAGAAATACACACATGTTTCTTTCACTGATGAACATGAGTTAACTACAATTAAGAGAATAAATACATCATGATCTGGAGCACTTACACAAATTCTAAAAATTTCTTCAGGTTTTGAGGCAGAGGGAATGTTCCAGCCCATGGGAATAGCCTGGCCAATTTTGGAGAGGTTACTGGATTAGGAAGAAGGCCCCAGAATGGTGTGGCATTGAGAAGTGTAACACCCTTCACCAACTCAGGATTGGATGCGGCCAAATAGACTGCAACGAATCCACCCAGTGAATTGCCGACAACATATACAGGTTGACCAATAACCTGTCACAGGAGAATATCATTCAGTCCCCTTCCATAGGAATCTCCAGTTAATTCTAGGCGACTCTTCAGTTCGGCCACCAAATTATGGACATGCTCCTGATTTATCAGAAAAACAAAAAGGAAAAGAACAACACGAGAAAGAAAATAACAAGATCGGGCCACTAAAGAAAGTACCATCCTCTACACACACACACACACACAAGAACAGAAGCACATGCACAAGAATACACAAATCCCCAGCCACACGTGCGGTCTGGTGCATACTCATGAGGAACAGTTTGCTGAGGTTTATTCCAGCCAGCAATGCATTTCTAATTATTCATACGTCCACTCCACGAAACATGCAAGATCCATGGAAAAAGACTGATATTTAAAGCCACAGTTCACCAAAAAATAGAGCTCTCGGCCTTATGCAAGGTTTTTTTTTTTTTAATTATTTATTTATTTAGAAGACTGAAGCAAGCAAACCAACGAAGGCAAATACAATGAGCAAGCAGGTAGATAGACACAATAACTATACTTGAAAGGGACGAGAACTAGAAAAACATAGAAGTACTCACATTTATAACGCTTAAGCAAGCAAGTATAATAAGAATTTGAAGAGTCAGTTTTGTTATCAGAGGCAGACACCTATACGATGCAATAAATAAACAGAATAGCATATGGGTTCAGTAAACACATAGCTTCCAAATTATTCAACAAAGATAACCCCGTCTTAAATGCAAAATCGTGACATTCCAATATATTGGCGAAATAGAATCAGCAAATTTTACAGAATCTCTAAAAACAACAAGAGCAGCGATTTTCAACAAAGTTACCTGCTCAACAAAGTCACGAATTTGATCCCTCCACAGATCAACCGAATACGCCAACTCCTCCGCCCAGGGCTCGGTTTCCTTCCCAAAACCCCAAAACAGATCCTGGCCTTCCGAATCATGCCCTCCGTCAGAAGGTGCAGGGTCTTCGGCGGGCAAAGACATCCCTTGACCGAGGAAATCAACCGCCCAAACCCTGTATTCTCTGCCCAGATCCATCAGTTGCTTCTCAAAATGGAACGCCCCCACCCCGAAACCCGGCAAGAAGAGCACGGCAGGAGAATTCAGGTTCTCCGATCCCGCCGTCTCATAGTAAACCCTCAACCGAGGTTTCCACTCCCAAAAACCTCTACTTATCGAAGACTCAGCCTCTCCTTCCCCAGAATACTCCGGCAGGCCGGGAATCACAATTCGCTGAGAATCATCCTCAAAATCTTGGACCAATTTCTCCGGTCTGGAGTCCCTAAGAAAGTCGATGAGCCGAGATCTGTCGATCCTACCGCCCTTCAGGCTCCCGCGACCAGACTGCTTGGATCTCACCCTAAACCTCGCGGAGACGCACCACTTTTCATTCTTCTTCGGTTTGGGACAACATGATTGCAGATGCAGATGGGATGAAGAGCTTGAGATCGACAACAGCTCCATCAAATATCGCGAAAATGAAGCACTTGTATGAAGGAGAAGAAGAAGCACGAAGAACACACTTCCCCGCGTGAAAACCCCACGATTTCACGCGCGGGACACAGACGGAGAGGGGGTTACTGAAGGCTAAGGGAATAATACCGTACGGGACCGAAAAAGGCGGAAGGAAAGAGAAGGTGCCGGAGAGGATTCAAGGAGGTCTCTTGTTCTCCAGGAAGGCCGGAAGGAATCAGGGAGACCAAGGAGCAAGGAAGTCGGCGACCTTCGATTCTTTCCCGCCACCTGCACTCCGCGGAGATGGGGGCAGAAGAAGGGAAGAAGCTTGTGGCAGCACGGAGTCACAAATTACAACAGTACCCCACTATCATGACGATAATGCCCTTCCAAAGTGTAGGCAAAGGAGATCAACTTTCGACGATAAGACCCCTACGGTACGGCAATAATTTTAAAACTGCCTCTCTTTTTTTATTTTTTATATTTGTAACAATTTAGATTAAAGTTTGTAGTCTAAGACTTCGAATGCTACCGAAACCAAAAGAAACACAAGGCTCAACTAAACGAACCTTGAGCTTGACTTCACTCTAAACTCTAACAATACCTTTTTTGAGTTCCAGCTTGACTCGATTAAGGTTCGACAAATGAGTTTATATTAACTTGATTAAGGTTCGACAAACTTGATTAAGACTTGAGCTCGACTCGACAGTTACATGTTGAGTCGTTAAGCAAATGATTCAGCTCGAACTGGTTCACGAGCCAAACTTTCACGAGTTGTATTTGTTTTCATTCCTACTAGTTGTACATATTAATTATGTTAATGATGGTGTGAATACCAAAACTACTTTTTTTGATAAAAGGTGAGTATGAAAAATGATATATGAGAACTTTACAATGGATGTTACTAAAAGTAACTCATAATAATTGGTAAAACACTGCATCATAAACCATCGCCAGAGAGCTTTTAGATTTGTAATTTTAATCGAGAAAAAAAATAAACTTGTATAGATTTTTTTTAAACTCGTTGCCAGGGGCAAGAAAGGAAAGTCGCTAATCCGCAAGGGATCCTGCTCCTGACGGTGTTAGAGGGTGATTGGAGAGGGGAAGGTTGGTGAGGCGTGGAAGCATCTGCCGAAGCGCCACGCCACCACTACCAGCCCGTCACGCTACTCTTACTGACGTGGCGATATTTGTCTTTGTGATCTTCACGTTTTCAACACACGTCTCTTCCACTTTCCGCCGAAAATGTCAACAAACCTAACGCTTTTGCCCGTATTCATAACGATGATTCATCTCTTTTATTTTTAATTTTTGAAGGTTAAATCATAATTTTAAAATATTTTAAATTAACCTTTTTTTTTTTCTCAAGAAAAACTTATATCAGCCACCCATCCTAAAATAAAAACCCTAAAACTCCACCTGAGGTATTTATACTTCAAGTTAACAATATTCCAATATAGGCCCAAACACTAAAACTTGATCCAAGACATCCAACTAAGTTGGGAAGGGCTGAACCTGCACCGCCTTTGCCCCTTTGGTGTGTGCCGTGGACCTCCTCATGCGCCCCTCCTCTGGTTCGATCTAAAAAATCGCATATGGAAAAAAAAAAAATTAATATCCGATTAAGAAATTGGATCGGATTTGAATTTATATATGGCATCCGATCGGATTCGGATGTACATAAATATCTAATCGAATTCAGATTGGATTCCTTTTTAGACAAATATCATGTATCTAATGCTATTAAATTTTAAAAATTAGCAAAATCCGGTTCAAAATTCGGATTCAGATATAAATATAAAAATCAAATTTAGATCGGATTTGGATTGTAAAATCAGATTTTGGATTCGGAATTGGATATGACTTTTCTTTATTCAAATTTGAATTTGAATCGAATGTCCAAAAAGCGGACATGATTAAGGATATATCTGATCTGAATCCAATCCATTAACATTGCTCGCACCTGTACCGCCTTCCCATTGGTAAGATCATTCAAGGCTTTATAAGCTCGAATTTTTGCATGTCTGAGTTTTGTTTCTCTCTGCCTTCAGTTTTCTTCTTGCTGGCTTTAACTGGTCTGTTTTGTGGGTGGGAGTGATTGTGTCTAGTCATTTGCTCTTTTGTTCTGTCTGATGCTCAATCAACATCCATTTTTGTTTTCTTTCGGTCTCTGTAAATATCTGTTTTTTTGTCAATAAAGCTCGAAGTAACCTCCCCCGCAGTCCTTCATTGAAAGAGGAAAGGAAAAAAAAATACCAAGGAAAAAGTTGTTTCATATACCATGAATGGAGAGCATTATAGTTTTGTTTTTTTTCTTCAAAAGTCTGATTATTTGAGGCAGATCAAATATGGCGGTTTGCAGGAGGTGAAACCACCACACTTTTTTTGCTTTCATGATAATGGATGCTTTGGAACCGAGATAATCATATGATATACCTTTTTACTCAAGTATCGTGTGTGCCATCATTTGCCGTAAATGTTGGAGATGAAGCAGTGGAAGACTCTTCAGGGTCTGATCGCCGTCTCAGCAGGTCACCAGTGGAGGATTCGGGTCTGCACATGAACTCGAGGAAGCGGCAGCAGCAGAAGTGATAGAGAAGAAGAATCGTAGGTTTCCGGGCTTGCTTCTATGAGGCTCCAATTAATCACTGGGCATATATAATGCCACCTCATAGGTCTTCTTGTAACTCAGTGGGCGGTTACAGCAAGTGAGAGATTGGTAGAGAGAATCAAGCTTGTAACTGCGAGCGGACCTCATCGAGGCGGTTACTAGATAAATGGGTAGGGCTCTTGGTCACTCTTCAACACAAATAAATAGCATCAACGAAAATCAAACTAAAAACACATTATTGCAACATGACACGACAATACACCCCTCGGGGCCAAATAATATGACAACTTGCATATGTTAATAAAAGGAAATAAGATGGACGCCACCCCTTCTTGGTGATTCCTGGTCACCATCGTCAACGTTCACGTTATTCGTGGACCCATCGCTTGTGTTGGAAATGGCTCCGCCGGACCAACTTGTCTTAGGGTGGGGACGAATGATCCATGCGTTTCGTGTTCGTTGGCTATTGCATCTCAATAATTGTAACGGGTAAAATAATGCCTCACATAAATGGATCAAACAAGAAAAAGTATTTATTAAAAAATTGAAAAATGTTTTTCAAAAACGTACATAAAGATTTGACAATAATAAAGAAAAGTACCTAATTCTTGAAATTGTTTAAAAGCACCAAAATTTTAAACAATTGATATGAAATAAACTTTTGGCAATTAACCCTTAAGTAGTATTCTGATGGCAGAATTTAATTTAGAAGAAACCAGGTTATGTCAAAATCTTAGTAAAAGGCAGGTCACTAGTTCGATTCTCCTGAATGCTATGCTTTTATATTTATAATATATTACCTAAGTTGAAAAGTTCACCATTATTATCAATGACACTGATGCCGCGGTTCAAACAGGTAGGTGGGAGTCCTTTGGACCTTTCTTTTTCAGGTCATAGGTTGTTACATCATGCTCCCACAAAACAAAAACCTGGTTTGTATATTTGGTTATCTTGCCAACTTTTCATCTTTTCGTACTTGTTTTATAATCCACGACAAGAAATGAGTTTTTGCATATATTTTTTTAAATTTAATATTCACTGAACATTGAACGGCAGTTACGTTACAATTAATACAAGAAAAACAACTACAAAATCAACATCCAAAATGTGCATATTATGAATAATACAAAGCTGAACGGGTCAGAATTATTGTATACATCATATGACACTTTCATCAGTTCGGATCCAGTTTGAATCATGGATTTTCTCTCATATATCGTGTTCTTTGAATCACTTCCCATTTATGTGAAACCAACTAAGAAAAGGATCGCATAAGGTGAATCACGCCATGCTAGTCTTATTACATATTTTATTTATCTTTCTTATTACATAAAATATTTTTTTTGCTTGTAATCCACGGGCTGAACTGAGCCTTCCAAAATCTATAGCTGCACAACAGAAGGGGATAAGGAGAGAGCTGACGTAGCAAAAGGCTGGCTATAATAAGATGATTCTCTTCTGGTGGGAGAAGAGATGATCGTTGATATAAGATCAATGTGATCATCTTTATACATAGGTAGAGATTCAACAAAAATCATCAAGCAATCATGTCTCTGATAGCTTGGGATGTTGAAGAGAAACGGAACTGGGATCCTCCAAATGAGGGCAGCTAAGAGAAACAGCATAAAAGTCAGAAAAGAGCTTCAATTATTTTCATTTTCCAAGTACTAATAATTTCTCATGTACACTTGGTATCTATCTAAGATAAGGCAGGGGATACTCCGAATAGGCCAAAGCCCCTCCCCCTTTCCACTGGTCCCTCGGATCTATGATGGTTTGTTTCGAGGTCTAGGTAGGAAGAGGTACACGCAGGTGCAGAGGCAAGGTGGGGCAGGACCCTCGGCCCCCCTCGGATTAAAAAAAAAAACTTCAAAAATGTATACATACTCAAAAGTTTTAGTTTAACATATATAAGAAAATTAATAATTTTTGTTTCAGCCCTCGTTAAAATTTTGAAACTATAGAATTCAGCCCTGTGATGAAAATTTTCTACCACCAGGCCACCCCCAGGTTACACCTGTCCACTAGAGTGTCGTAAGTCAACCGTTTCGCAGTTTTGAGAATCACAACTATAGCAATAAAATAACTGGACTTTTACTGCTTCACTAACCCGACCAACTACATTCACCCCTTAGGGCTGCATCTCTCTGAGATTAAACAAAAAAAGAAACATTAGAACAAAATCGTTATAATATAGGTGATCATGATTATTAATTCCACCACCCCAAGCGAAAGCCAAAGCAACACACCCCCTCCCCCTCTTTTTTATTTTCCCCGTTCCCTGTTGATACGAAGAGGTGTGATCTCTACATGTTTCAACTTGCACATAAGGACCTCATGGTACACGAACATAAGCTCCCACTGGTCGAACTGGAGATGTGCCAAATAACATAGCCAACTTGTTTGAGCTATTCCCCTTGAACCTTTTTAATAGATACATTCCATAAACCATAAAATCATAAGTAGTTTTCTCCATGAACAAACCATTACCTGAAGAGATCAGAACAATTCATCAACAGCAATAGAGTTTTTGGTGACTGTCATATGGACCAAGTTCAATTTTCCTTTCACTGGGAACTCCATCCATGTTTATATATCTTCATAACCAGCTCTTTCGGGTGAGCAAGGGGTATGAAACCCACCGCTCGAAAAAGGCCCGAAAGCCCCCCCATTCCTCCTGCTTCCGGGGTCTTGAGCTGCGTCGGTGTCAGCGATAGCAACGGTGCACCCTTCAGCTTGGGTGCCGCGCCCTACCGTCTTAAGACACAAGAACATAGTGCCCACGGGAATCGAACTAGATACCTGCCTTAATACAGGCCCTTAGCTCGACCAGCTACGCTATGCCCCTTGAGGCCATAACCAGCTCTTTCTTACAGCAAAGTAACACGAGGTTTAACTGAAACTCATTTTTCCCAAACGATATTTTGGGTGAACCAGTCATAAGTTAAACAGTGGTTCAGAGACACTTTGGATGAACCAATCATAGTGTTTCAGAGGGAAAACGTTGAATGCCATTTGGGCGTGTTACTCAAACGGCCTCTATGCTGTTACTAGTTTTAGTCGCCGTGAACGAGTCAAAGCCACTGAAAAAACGTCAATGAAGGCAAATTTAGGTTGCTTAGACACCTTGTCCATATCGAATAATATTGTTACATGATTAATTACTTCTGAACTAAGTAGTCTTTTATTAATATCTAATATAATCACATGACTAGTTTTCATTCTTTATGCTATAGAGTTCAGAAAATATGTATTTTTCGGTTATTTTTACTTCAGAAATTCGTTTCTCAAAAATTTACTTTAAAACAATCATTTTTAATGAAATTCCAACGGCCCAATTCTTGGGCATGTTTGTGAAAATTTCTCTAAAAATAAGATGGGTTGACAACAGAACCATCTAATCAGGACCTAGATACAGATCCAGGAAAAGCACATGCCCATAAGGATTTGAAATCACCCTTATATGCAAGCCTTATTCTAACCCAACGATGGGTATTTTATCTCAAAATTTGCATCTGTAAACAATACATTGAATTTAGATTTTAGGATGGATGGACTGCATCAGTTTAATATACATCGTGTCTTATCTAGTACATGAAAAAATTTTGAGACCTCAGCCTCTGAGAAAGCATTCTGGAGGTTCTTGAAGAACGAGAGGGAAAATTGAAGGGAAAAAATACTAAGAAATGCCCTCTAATTCAAGAACAGAGGCACAAGATGCTACAGGACAAGACAAAATGAAACGGCTCGATACTTGCTACAGATGCTTTGCTCTCCAATCAACAGTTTCTTCTTCATCTTCTCCCTCACTTGAAGATTCTTCACTTGACTCTCCAGCCATAAATGCAGGACGCTTGCGCTGACTGTTGAACTTGGCAGCTCGACGTTCCTCCAAATTCTTTTTCAACATCTCCACTCTTTCCATGTAAGTCCTGTCGATAAGCAGTAAATGCAGGAAAAAGAAGAACTCTTCAGATAAATAGAGAGAGAGAGAGAGAGAGAGAGAGAGAGAGAGAGAGAGAGAGAGGGGGGGGGGGAGGAGGAGGAGAATCATGTCAAATTATTTTGTATTTGAAGATTACTTCTGCTCAAGATAGTCCGTTGCTTCTCTCCACTCTGCTGCATCAAACTGCCAAAATCAACTCCTGTTAGCACCTCAACCTGTGTATTTTAACCATACATGTGTGCTTGCACGTGTGTTAATTTGTGGTTACCTCTTCTTCCTCCAAACGATCATCAAATTCCTGCAGGTCCTCCTGAATCACCTTCTGAAATTCTTTGTATTCCTCCCTGCATTGACAATGACTCGTTCAAATTGCAGCAAAACAAGAAAAAAAAAAACTAACCTGTATGAGGACCATATCTGACACCGTCCCTGAACGTCCCCACCAATCTCTCCCATTGACAATAGCTACATACCCTTGCGCTGCTCATTTCTCCAGAAGGGAGAACAAAACGTGTGTGTGTGAGAGAGAGAGAGAGCAACTTTGCTAAACCAGATTTTTCTCTCCCGTATATGACCAAAAGCAATGATTTCTAAAGAACAGTGAGGACGGAGCCAAATTTTTTGCATATTAGAGAATTAAAAAATGATCCTGTGGACTAAATTCAATTTATTATCAACCAGTCATAACAAATTAATAGGTAATTGCCAGAATATTCCGTGCAATACTGCAAGGGTATCTTGTCAAACAATGTTAATCTTGATTAATTTTTATACTGCTAAGCATTGCAGGAGTTAATGGGGGTACCAGAACTCTCTTAAATTAGATAAAACCATCACTTGGACTTGTTTACCCAATAAACCTCTGAGGGCATGTACGAAGAAGTTCTGTCTAGAGTCTAGACATAATTAATCCTAACATTTACAAAAACATGTCTGTTTTTTCATCCCAATTCACTTTAAATGAGGGGACTATCTACACCATCAAAATAGAGATAAGGTCATCCAGGTCAAACTTGCCTTCCATGAGTTTCCCCTGTGACCATAGACACCCCAAAGGCATGTTTAATGGGTCTGACCATCGATGTAATGGTTGAAAATTTTCCCTCCCTAGTAAAATGGGGGAACTATTCTACACCAGTCAAAACAGAGACAAAAGTCATCAAGGTGAAACTTACCTTCCATAATTTCACCAGAGATCATAGGGCCCTATAAAGGACATGTTTGACAGGTCAGACAACCTTCAGAACAGTTGAAGAAAGTCCCTCTTGTATACACTCACTACAGAGCTTCACCTTCTCCTGTTTTTACATGAAAAAAGTGGAGAAAAAGTAGGACTTGTAAGGTCTGACCTCTTTCTGCAGAAGGCACCTGGATGACTTATCCCACCATCAAACATGCACCAAAGTTGAGGATCGACAGACACTTAAATTGTTTAAGATACAGTTAGGATCATGCCTAAGAGACAGAGGTGTCAAAAGTTTAGTAGTTAAATGCACATGTTCAGCTATCCTAGCATAGTTTCCGTATGTTTCCACCTCTCCAATTCCCAAGAAATAACATTAGCATTGATTCAAGCAGAGAGAAACATTTTAATGTACACCATAAGTTCCTTTCATTAGAAGCAATATAAGAAAAGTTACTTAACAAAATACTTACTTGATATCAACTTTAACAGGTTCAATACCACGAGCGCGTAGATCAGCATCTTTGTTATCAAAGAATCCTTCCGGAAGGGCTCCTTTAGCTTGCTTGGCTTCTGAACTACGAGCAGTCTTTGGTAGCATTCCAAGCTGCTGATCTGGCACACTTACTTTGCCCTCATTTGTGTCTAATCTGCCAAGAGTTGCCTTATCTCCCGCATCATCTTTGGATAATGATGCTTGAGTTGATTTATTTGAAAGCAAAGATGGCCTTTCCCCGTCTCCCTCAAGTAATTGGACGTCCACAGGCTTGACTGATGATTGTGAAGTAACAGTGCCACCCTTACTGCCTGCACCAGCAAGATATCCAAACATTAGGAAGCAGAACAAATAGCAAACTTTCAATTCATTGTATTTAGAATGCACAAAAAGCAGCCAAAGTACACTAACTAGACATGAGGACAGGAATAAAGAAAAAAATAAGCTGTTAACAAAACCAGCTACATAGCATTTTTTTTTCATTTCATCAAGCATAACATGAGATCATAAAGATTTTTATGCATCCAGAAACATGAGATCTTAGAAATGTTCAGAAATGAAAAGGGAGGCAAGTTTTAAAAATTAGTTTGAAAAAGGGTGGTTTTAAGTTTTTAACCTCATATTTTTCATAATAGACATGAATTGTGTGATACGGGGTGTAACACCCTGTATTACAGGTTGTGAAACACATGATACATGCGATATACCACCTGTTTGTGATACAGGTGGTGTATCGTATCATTAATTTAAAAAGCAACGGTAGCGTATCGTACTATACGGCCCATATCATACGATACGTACAACACTGCTTTTAATTGTTACATCTCTACAGGATTAATTGCCAACAGAGTTTTGAGCATGTTCTTGGACATTCTGTCTTAATCCTTCTAAATCATGGAGATTCTTTTACTTCACCACTCATGTTGGAAAGCTTTTTGATCCTTTCTTGGTGTTCATTGGGGTATGTGTCTATGTCTATATATATATATATATATGTGTGTGTGTGTGTGTGTGTGTGTGTGCCGGCTGTTGGATGACAAAACATTTAAAAACCACACCAAAAACACCATGCAATGGAAACATTAGCTACAATTCATAGTACAACGACAGTGTATGGTGTTCTTAGCAATGGCTTACATTGCATTTAACCATGCTTTTAAATATTTAGTGATCCAGGAAAATCTGGTGGTTGAAAGATTTCTCTTCTCCAATATATATATATATATATATATATATATATATATATATATAAACCTGGCTTTGATACCAATTTCTAACTGTGTGCTTCTCCATGGGTGTTCTCTCTTGTTTTTCAACCTTCTTCTGTTTTAATGTTGGTCCTACTGTATAATCCCATTGCCTAAACCTAAATTCTTGAGGTGTTACCTACTGACTGCATTTATGGGTAATTTTCTCTAACGGCAACTCTAGCCTAAGCGGTATTTTGCCCTTAGCACTTTCGTTTTTTTTAAGAGGTCCAGAATGAAGACGAGGTACAATAATGCAAATAGCAAGTAGCAAAAGGCCGACATGCATAGGCAAAGTAACAGAAACAATGAGAGAAAACATAAGAGAACTTACAGAGAAGTACTGAGCAACTCCATTATTTGAACTTTAAAAGTTGTATATCCTCCCTTATGAAGAGAGGTACTATTAACTACAAAGGCTTTTTCCATCCCAAGGACAAATTCACACAGGTGAGAGTTCCCCCTCGTAACAGAGCGGAAAACCAAGGATGACAACTCTATCTTCCTGATCTGAGGTCCCTCCCCATCAGCCCAGTTCCTCTACTTATGTATGCTGCATGAGATCTCTCGAGGCTGCTGGCGACTGGCATCTTTGTGGTTGACATCAGTCTTCTACTATCTTTTGCATTATTAGAAACAAACAACGGATTTTTGAAGCCGAGCAACTTCTTTATCCTTATTTGAGACCACAAAATTTGTCATTATCAATAATTGTCACTTTTACTTATCCGCAGCTTTTCCTCTTTTGCGGTAAAAAGTGAAGGGACAAGATGTCATTCAATTATTCTTTTGACAAGTCTGCCGAATACAACCAAGCAACTTTTCTTTCACCTAGTCAAGAGGGTCTTGTGGTCCATTGACAATGACCACTTTCCTTTTCGGGCTATGTTCTTTTAGACACGTCAATGCTTACATTGACATGTTGTCTCAAGAGGAATCGGATTCCCGTTTATATTGAGGACAAAAACTGGCACGTGAAAGGGTGAGTTGTCTGCATCCTCTTGTCGTAATCATCCTTTTGACGGTAAAGGTTTTGAGGCCATCTTTGGTTTCACCTGTCGTCAATTTTTTACTGCACATGTAGCAAGTTCCTGTCGGGTGCTTGATCAATTGACAATAGGTTTTGTTTGTTTCTTCTGAACTTAGGAGGTCTCTGCGATCAATACGATCGACAAACCATTGGAGTTGCGGTAAGGTTGTGGCATCTTTCTTTTTATGTGTAATAATCATTGCACACCTGCTGCTAGAGGAATGGTGCCACCATATTCCTCTTTTTGCTTGGGTTCTAGTAGTGTTGACCAAGACTTTTATGCCTAAACCTCACCTGTAATGAAGAAATTTCATTGTGTCCTCTATATAAGGATACGGCTTTGGTTTATGTTTGACGTCAAATGTTAGCTGGAAATCTGTTCCGACCTCTTGTATTGACTTCTGATTTTCTCGCGAAAGTTAGGTTTTCTGTGTCGTAAACCCCCTTGTTTTGGCCAGTGTTGTCCTTTTCTCCTCAAATGCCTGTAGGAGGTCCATTGCTTCATCGAGTCGACTGGTAAGCTCTGAATACTTATCCAGGCCTTCTACAACAGGTTTTGTCATTCATTCTACTGAAACCAACGAGCATATTAATGGCCTCAAGCATAATATGCTAAGACAATATCCCTAAAATTGAACCATCTCCTTGCAGAAGAATTTTTTCCTATTTCATGGAGTTGAGCTTAAAATTTCACAATGGCCAGTCAGTTCAAAATAGAAAATTGTTTTCTAAGAATGAATAATTCAAAGGATTTTAAATCATATGATATTGCTAATAATTCTATATCTATGGAGGAAATATTCCCTTTTAACATGAATTTTCATGAGGCATATTAGCATATTTCTTCTGTGGCTTTTGATTCTTCAGACAAAGTTGCAGGTTTGGAATGGAACGTAGGAAAATTTGTTGACGAAGAAGTCTCAACACCTATTCTCCACCATACACTATGAAGATAGGCATGGATAAGAGTTTATTACGTTCATCACTTATGAGCAGCAACATAAGACATCATTCGAAGATGATGATCAATCACTGAAGGACCTAGAAGATAAACAGTCAAGATGGTAGTCTATATCCTTCTAAAATATAGAAAGACTTAAAAATCTAAATTTAAGTCTAACCAGAAAATCTTATACAACATGTATAAGCCAAGACAATGTTAGTCATTTATGTCATTTTGATACAAACCATCAACATAAAATTCATGGCCAAAACAAGCAATTGAATACGATTACAGATCTCATCCTTGCATAAGGAAAACTCTTAGAAAAGAGCGAAAGATCCAATAAAATTATGCTAGTCTCCATAATCAAGTCTACGCATAAAAGAAATAAATTACTAAAAGAACTAAGTTCTAACCTAGATTATCAAAAGGCACAAAAAATGATTTAACAAAATCATTTAAAAACATCAAAAGATTAAAGTACCTTGAAGGCCTGAACCAATCTTGTAAAAAGCGTATTGTAAGCTGTATCTGTCTGGCTTTAAGATACATTGTATCGTAAAATATCATAACCTATTGTAACCGTATCGTATTTTTTTTTAATAATCAGAAAAAACAGAAAAAATTCTAAAAAATCATTAAAAAATCAGTAAAAATCAAGAATAATATGTTGTTCATAAAAAACATGTTTACATAATGATAGACTTGTTATTGCTATAAAGTTGTGGTTCATCATTCATAAACATCAAAATTCATAATAATATCAATCTAGAAAGCACAACAAGGATGCATCAAAATTCATAACAATATCAATAAAAAAACCCCTTTCCTCCCAACATTGAATCAGCCACCCACACACAAATCCACGGTTTAATCGAGATTTCACGGCGAAATCGATGATTTCCCTTCAAGGCGGTACAATGTCCAGGGTTAGAAATGAAAAAGGGGCGGGTTTTTAAAAAGGGAATGTGAAAAAGGAGGTTCGGGACTCCTTTTTTTGAAATCAGCCCCTATCGTGCGATACGGGGCATATCGCACCATATCGTACGATACAGTGCCTATATCGCATGATACGTGCGAGACAGGCACGATACACCACCCGTTTACGATACAAGTGGTTTATCGTATCGTCTTTTGTAAACGCCACGATATATATCGTACGACATGGCCCCGTATCGTACGATACGTACAACAGTGCCTTCAACAACAAAATAAAGTTCTCATGGAACACCAACAAATTTGAAGAAATAATTATATATATATATATATATATATATATATATATATATATATATATATATACACACATATCCTTCTTCTATCTTGAGCTTTGTCCAATCACGGCCACCCGATGCACTACATCAAACCGGTGTAATTAAACAACACATTATAGCATGCTGTGAGAGACCGGAGGATTTATCCGTCCAAACTAGGATAAATAAATCCACAAATCATATATATATATGTATATGTGTGTGTGTGTGTGTGTACAGGGAGGGAGAGAGAGAGAGAGAGAGAGAGAATTGGTAGGTGTCAAACTCTTAACTCTTAAGTGCTAGACCAGTAAAGAATGATCTCAGTTTTTAGTCTTTCAATATATATATATATATATAGGATTTGTGATTTCTTTACACGAGTCTAGACGGATAAATCATCTAGCCTCTCATAATACACTACAATGTGTTGTTTAATCACATCGATCTCATGCAATGCATCAAGTAGCCGTGATTGGACAAAACTCAAGATAGAAAAAGTGTATATATATAACCTATGAGATTCCACAAATGGCGGAAATTACGGATCTCATGAATGGAGATCAAACAGCCCCTCAACATTTCCTTTCCTGCCCGCTCTCTCTACCCCCTGCGCATTTTATCCCTCAATGTTTCCCTCCTTGCCCTCTCTCTACCCTCCCAGCTCTCCCTACTCCAGAATGCTTCCTGCCCAATAGATTCACTACAACCACATATACCTACAAAGATTGGTGTGCTTGTCACACAATCAATGCAAGTTCCCATGAAACATTTCCATTCCACTGTAAACATGATACAGATACAGGAACTAAAGGAGAGGGGCAGTTTATGTATTGCACATCTATTCTCTTACGAACGAACAATGCTTTTATGAACATGTCAAGGAGGTATCTACTTGGCTTCAATTTGTAGTTGGATTCAATCAATTGAAAAAGTATGTTTGAAACAAACACAATGGATTCAAACCATAGCCTCACGTCGAGCATTATATAATCCCCTTAACCTCAAAAAAAAAAAAAAGGGTCTATTCCAGTCTTCCAGATGCCCCTTCTCTATTTCAAAAAAAGGGGGCTATGCCAAAGCAGCCCCTCAGCAAGCCTGTTCATCCATGGGCTAGGAGCCCCCTCCTTAAAATGCATCAGCCACAGCCAACAGAAACCATTGTTATAGAGCGAGAGAGAGAGAGATGCATCTTATTGGTAGCCTTTGCAGTCGTGTGGAAGGAAGCTCTCACTATCATGTTGAAGGAATCCCTCACCAATAGTCACTCCCCATGAGGGACAACATGCCAATTTCACTGCTCACAGATAGGCGGTGCATGGAGAGTAAGACCAGGAAGGAGGAATGGGGGCCAAGGAGAGAAGGAGAGGGAGAAAAGAGAAGGTGGAGAGGAGAGAAAGCAGGAAGCCCTTGGCACCCCTTTCGATTTGTTTTTTTTTAATGTCTCATCAAAACCGTGGGACGAAAAACGATCAGACAAATGGTAACCCATTCATGAGATCCATGGAAACCATTCATACGTGCAATCTCACTCTCTCCCTCTCTCTCTCTCTCAAAACAAGGGATTGGACATGTGAATAGTTAACTCTTATGTACTACACCTGTAAGGAATCATCTCAATCTTTGATATTTTCCATATTAGTAGTTGAGAGAAAAAGAATGAGAAAAAGTTGTGAACTAATATTAGATGAGGAAAATGCTCCATCTTTTTTTTTCTCTTATTTTTCTCTTGACTGCTAAAGGTTGACATAGTTCCTTAAGAGTTTATCACCTAAGGCCTAGTACTTAGCAATTTCTCTCTCTCTTTCTCTCTCACTCTCCCCTCCCCAACCTCTTATATATATATATATATATATCACAATAAACTCATCACTTGAATTCTGGTTTGTTTTTGCATCTATTCCAAAACCATAAAAGGTAAGCATTGATATCTGATATATGCAATTATTTATATTATTTTATAGATCAACCTCTTTATTTATAATTTTAAATTTTTTATGATACAACTGTTGAATCAGGAGTAGCATTTCTAACTAAAAGCAACTGATGTCTGGCATGCATTACAAGCTAAAAGAGTTCTAGGATATCAACCTGTCAAAGCAATGAAGATTAAAGAGATGAAGACACTGCTAAGTGCTAACATCAAAAGGGAATGTGATTTCATTATTTTGTGTGCAGTTGACTAAGCATTTCAATCAACCTTTTTTCTTGAAGCCTTTTCCTAACTTTGACTACTATTATTTACTAATAACTCCTTTAAATTGCACATGTTATACATAATTTACATATGCAAAAGCAAGACTGCGAACCAATCAACATGTTTGTTTTTGCTTTGTGTTCCACCTGCAAGCCATTGAAAGATTTCTTACTAGTGAAGATTGATGATTGAATAATGATAAGTAGATATGTTATTATGTCAATACTCAACACTCCACAACATTAAATGACGATTGACTTAAGTATTCTAGAGGGGTGGGTGGTTTGAGCATATCAATCATCAATTATGAATTGATATTCATGAATAAACATCAAATGTATGGACCTCATTGATTTATTTAGATCAAATATTATCTAAAAACTAAGATATCTATCTTATGCTTATTAAATGTGCATAAAAATGTGTTTTTTTAATATTGTTCTTGTGAATGTGACATTTTGTCAAAATTGGTTTTGGATTAACATGTGGCTCATCTATGAGAATTCGCTACTACAGAAATTCAAATCCCTAGATACCCAGCTTCCATAGTGTCATTGATCTTATTCAGGTGGTCCACAATGAGAGAAGCAAAGATTTTATCGTCATATAGAAACATGAAATGAAATCCCATAGAAATGTGATAAGGAAAACACACCTATAGCTCTTTCAACATTTTCTATGTTCCCTTTCTTTCGGTCATACCACCTCAGCAACTATAATAATTAACAAGGTGCCTTTTTTTTTTGTGGGGTTCATTTTTCTTTTAGGTCACGTTTGATTGCCCCGGGCCTAAGATCCAGGTCTGATTTCAGATCCTTGATCTAAGAACCGAGGATCTTAAAATCTGTGGTTATAAAAAACCATGTTTGAGAGCATGTGGACCTCAGTCTCTCTCGCTCATTGTCTTCGACCACCATGGCTACTGTTGGAGTTGCCGGAGTTGCCCTCGGAAGTAGGTGAGCCTCTCAACCTCTCTCCCTCCCTCTCTCTCTTCCTCTTCCCCTGTTTTGGTTCCAAGTGGTAGAGGGTTTCACTAAGGTTTTTATTAATATATATAATCATATATATTTATAACGATTAATTATATTAATGTATTATTTTATCTTTAAAAATATATATTTTTATTTTAATCGGGCCAGGCCCAAGCTTAGGTTTCAGGTGTCAGGCCGGGCTTGGGCCACAGTCACGAGCTGTGGCCCTGCCCGAAACCGACTCCTTACGGGATCGGGCTGGGCCCGATGCCCAAGCCTAGGTTTCACAACCCTATGCCTTTCTTTTATCCTGTTTCAACCCTCTCTCGCAGAGAGTTGAAACCCTCTGCCTTCTCTTTCCTGGCCTTTCTATCTCTCTCTCTATCTCCCCTCCCTATAGGCAGCAAAGGGTTGAAACCCTCTGCCCTCTCTTTCCCTCTCTCCCTCCCTCCCTCCCTCTTCGTTTTGCTTGCAAGTGGCAAAGGGTTTTCACGAATGAAACCCTCTACTCTCTTTCTCTCTCTCTCGCTCTCTATGTTTTGATCTTGGCCCGACCAACCTCCTCACCATGGAGGCGAGAGACGGACTGCACCTCCCGCCAATCCTTCTCGAACCTCCCCCACCCCCCCTTTTCCAACCTGACATCCTCGGTTTTCAAGTCTCTAGCGGACCTGAAATCCAACGATTTCAGATTCCATGTTTGATGAAATGTAGATTTTCTCACAAAATCCAGTCTCAGTTCTGAGATCGAGGCTATCAAACGCACCCTTCAAGAGAATGGAGGGTTGGAGTGGAGAAGAGTGAAGATGCACTAGTAGACCTAGCACCAATGTTGTAAAACGTGTATCGTAAGCCGTATCGATCGGGCTTTAAGATACGCCAACACAAGGAGACACATCTTTGGAGGTTCCTGCCAAATGGTGTTTCATTCTACTAATCCCTCCTGAAAATGTATTCCCACAAAAGCTACATTTGAGTTTCAAGCGGTTATTCTCCTTCACCCTTTCGCACCATTGCCATGTAGGATCCATATCTTCAAAAAAAAAAACGAAATCCTATGGTAAACTTAATGAAAAACATTCAAAATCTTTCAATCTACGATTGTACGGTAAAAAATTATGAATATATGGTAAAAACATGAGATTTCATACCTTACGAAGAAGAAATGAAGAAAACCCCTTTCCTCCCAACGAAAATCAACCACCAACGCACACCCCTTAATCTTCGATTTCACGGTGAAAATCAACTTTTTGATGGTGAAAATGGACAATCGCCCTTCTTGACGGCAGTATCCGAGCGTGAGAAATGAAGAACGGAGGGTATTTTTAAAAAAGAAGTCGAATAAGTAGGTCTCGGGTGGGTTCCTGCACAATCAGCCCGTATCATACGATACGGGGTGTATCGCCTCGTATCGTACGATACGGGCCCTATATCACACGATACGTGCAATACAGGAACGATACACCCCCTATTTACGATACGGGGAGTGTATCGTACCATATTTTATTGTACGACACGAGTACGTATCGTACCTGAATCATATGATACATACAACACTGCCTAGCACCCAGGTTAGTTTTGGGCAATGTTGTTTTTCTTGGAAAAATCTCAGCAAAATGCGGTAAGCTTTGAAAAATGAAAGGGAAAAATCGTAAAAAATGCAATAAATTTATTTTTCACATTTTTCAATATAGATATCATATTTTTTCCCAATTTTTTCGTTTTTCTCATTTTTACATTAATATCATGATATTTCCAAAAATATCATGATAATTGTGACACTCATTTTGGGCCATTTGTTACAAAGACTGAGTTAAGTATTGAAATGATGCATCCAAACAAATCAGCAAGGCCTAATCTTTTAACTTTTAAGTTCACCCAAAAAACACCATGTTGTTTCAGAATTCAAAAAAATAAAATTTCTGCAAAGCAAAAATTTCAAAAATGCACCTGAAAAGCTGGCAATTATAAAATTACTCCTATGTTTTCTCTATGGTTAAAAAAATCATATATTTTAAAATTAGTATTAAACAAATACAAAATTAGCATTTTACCTTCTAAAAAGATGATTAGGCTTTTCTTGGAGAACATTCTCATGTTAATAAAAGTATATCACAATTATTTAAAAACTGATAGAAAAACAAAATTATGTGGGTATAGTTAATCATGTCTCATAATAAGTCAAATTAAGTTAGCAATAACATAGAGTTAATGGGAAAATAATTTTTGACTAATGGTGAAAATTTAGGTGTCCTCTTAACAATATGAAAAGTGAGTTTTTTCTATTACGACCAAACTTTTAGGTGCATATTGAATATTTTCGTTTTAAAATTACAAAAAAAAAAAAAGAAACAACCAGAACGTTAAATTTCTGAATATACAACCAATAAAAAAAATATAACAAGCGGTTCACATTTACAGATAATATTAGGAATTTAGGATGAAGCATCAGACAAGTACTTGTGAAAGAAACTTTTGCTGGCTACATATGCATATGGATCATGAAAACCCTGCAATAAAGTAACTTTAGGGCCATGACAGCGTGTTTAAGAAAGATTATTCCCAAGAATGCCAAGCATAATTGCAAAGAAAAGCATACCAGTGTTTGGACGCTTGGCCTCCTCCTTATCGAAGAAATCTGCAGGAAGTGAGGAAGATGGTCGGGCTTTTGAAACATGCTCATCAACAGGTGCATCGATCTTTAATTTGCTAGCAGCAGTAGAACCAGGAACACTAGCAGAAGCAGAACTAGGGGCACGAGTAGCACGAGCTTTTAGACTGTTAACGGCCTAAAACAAATATATTCCTCTTTATCAGTTACCAGCCACACATTCAACAAAATATACTGGAAAGTTGGAAACATTGTACGAAGCAAAAGTAACCAGGAAATCTTGAGCACAAATGAAGCAAAAGTAGCCAGGAAATCTTGAGCACAAAGACTACGAGGATAAAATTAAAACATTTTGCATTAATCATTTCTCTTGTCATTCAGTTGTCAAGTTAAACTGACAATATTCTTATTCGCACAAACATGGATATATCAAATTCATGCACCCACAGAAACATGCATGCACACAACAAGCAGGCAAATACACATACGACATCCATTATGGTGCACAGAAGATAGGATTTCTTTGCTTTTCTACTGATTAGTTGTTTAAGTAGGAATGCAAAGAACGGGTGCCTAATGCATAGTCTAATGACTAACTTAAACACATCACAGTTTCATTTTTGCTTTTTACCAACAACAAGGAGTTGGACAAGAACAAGGAATTTCTGTAGGCTATTGCTTTAAGTCGTGTCTCCAATATCTAGATGACCAATTTATTTGACAAGCAGTGATATTTCAGAAATTAAATGAATTTTTTGGTGCCAGCCCTTGAAGCATTCAAAGTTTTAGATGGTGTCTACTGAGGTTGGTTATTCTTTGTTTTTGCATGTACCCCAAACAACATTTCTTTTGCATTTACAACTTTGATCTTTGGCATGTTCTGTACATTAGCATCTTTTTTCTTTTCAGTTCCATTAATGTTAAGAGCTATGTCACATGGGTGCAAACATGGTACGGGTTTGGGTACAGCGGTATGAGTTTGGACACAACAATTTTGAAAATTGTGAGTACACGGGTACAACAAATTTTATATTCTCAAAAATGATAAAATGAAAAAAAAAACATTAATAGTGTTATAATCCACAAAAAATCTGAAAATTAAGGAAAAATGGGAAGAAAATATAGAATCTTAGTGGAAGGGAAAAACCAAAATTAGAGAAAAAATTAAGTTTGAAAATATAATTTTAAATGTTTTAAAATGCATACCCACGTACCGGTGTCGCCGTACCCACGTACCAACACAGGTACCTGGGCAAAAATGACGTACCTGTGTCAGAGCTTAAGAGACTCAGATGCTTATACTTTTAGAGATATTAACTTACTAATTTTAAGATTAAGAATTCATTTTTCACTTTAATCAACCATTCCTACAGAAAAGGGATACATGAGCCCAACAATTTGAAGCCAAGAAACTTTTTATCCAATACCGGACATAGAAGCTTACTTCTTGATGTTTACGAGATATTTGGTGTGCAGGCCAAGCAGATTCAGATTTCACAGGAACATTACAGACTTTGCATACCGGTTGATCTAGTTCATTATACCTGCAAAACCCAAAAATAAACAGAATGGAATTCCATTAACAAAATATTTCATCGGAATATGAGATCATAACCTTACATTAAAGGACTAAAAGGAACAGAACTTGGAGTGCCAGAAGAAATGCTAACTGCTTTTGGGATTTCATAGAAGAAGAGTGATCCAAAGGAGAAATGAGTTTCAAAAAAAAAATAATAATTCTACACAGGATAACCTCATTAAGTAGGAACCACATTTAGTCATTTACTAGATCAAGCAATAAGCCCATTGAAAAGCAATTTGTTTCTTGTTCAACTCTTACACAAGTAAAGTCCCAAACTCTTTCCTCAAACTCATCCGTACAGGGTATGGGATGCCAAGAGTCTGTCAATGTAGTTATATAGTCACCTTGGTCACCCTAATCTTTCAAGTCAGTTCTTTCCCTTCATCTCATTCTATACCTTCGTACCTTCACACATTCACACACCTAACTTTCTCTTTTTTTTTTGTCATTTATCGTTTTTAATTCTCTGGAACATAGATGAAATCCACGAGACCGATTAACTTCATTATTGTATGTAAGACCAAACTCTGCGAATTGTGTATGGCCCAAATTCAACCAAAATAGTGCATCCTATGCCATGTCGTATCCAGCATCAATAATATGGGCAAAATTTACATGCACCATTTTTGTTCTGATCTTTATAGGCATGTTCAGGGCCTCAGGCAATTTAGTGCATTTTCCTCTCTCCACTCATGGGCAGTAATTATTGTTTGGTGGAGATAATGTAAGCAGATTTTAGCCAGCTCTTCTTTGGAGAAATGCATCGTACCCCAGTGTGTTTGGAAGCATGACAATTCTTTTATTTCCATCTTTTATGCGCAAGAACTTGTACAGAATTACTATGGTCACCCTAATCTTTCTAACTTATTGCACATCCCTCAACACTAAAGTCAAAGCAATGCAACTTACAAAGGAAATGGGCTCAATGCCTTCCTTCGCTAGCAGCTATCACAAGATCAGGATTGTAGAAGAAGGTCTCAACACCCACTAGGACCCTATGAATGGCTAGTCATGTCATTTAGGTTGAAGCTTCCATTCAAAATTTCAGACCTAGGTGAAGCTTTTCAACCTTATGTCAGTTTTATTATCAATTGCATTGATGACTCCTTGATCGTCTCTCAATACATGCAGGAATACTTACAAGTTACAGCACTTGAAAATTCTGTGAAACCATGCGAATAACGTGACATAGGATTTCATTTGCAGAAGAAAATTTTCTAATTTATAGAAAGAAACAACACTTTGAGGGATAAAGCTGAAACAAGAAAAAGTTAGAATGCAGCCGCGTGTTGTTTCCAAAATAGATAAATGCCCAGATCAGCTACATAATGAGTTGCAAGTCAGAAGCTTTTTAGATGTCCCAACTATGTCAGATAGTATACTCCCATACATTTTGGGAAAACAAAACAGAAAAAAGTCATTACTCAATAACATAGACCCCTAAGAATGAGATACTAATACAGGCAAGGCTGTGTAGACCTTCAAAGAGGGAACTCAATAGCTCCAAACACTTGAGCCTGCATTTGGAGGTTTACAAATGCATCATTGGATACATGAGCAAACATGCTAATTTAAAAAAGAAAGTTAAACTGACCCACAAAACTTCTTATACAAATTGACATTTCAAAAGTTGCGAGACAAGTTACGAGCCTGTAGAAGAACAAATTTTAGCAACAAAGGATGGACTGGAAACCCTTATCCAACTGAAGATTTTATCCTAGGGATGACTTATCAAAAAATTGTCAGTAGACTCAGTACTACTGAAAACAGAAAACTACAGATCATTCGAAATTGTGATGCTTTGTTTGTAGCAGTATCTGTTGTCTCAGTACAAATTCATGGTATAAAATAGTTCAGATTAAAATCATTCTATTTTTCATGCTTTAACAAGGAATTAAAGTGAGATATTCAGATGAGACAATCTCTCGGAAGAACATAGGGAAGCAGGAATAATTATGCTCTTAAGGGAAAATGAACAGTGCCAAATATCCAAGATTTATACCAGAACATGCAGATGCCATGCAAAGAGGCCAACAAGCTTTTTGATTTTCTTTATATGACATCATGAAGGATTAACGATATAACAAACAACGTTAGATGACTATTTTCTAAATACAAATTTTAATATGAAGGCTAAAGCAGAAGTTCAAGATGATATTCTCATTCACAGAAGGCAGCTAGTTGTAGATAATGGCTTTAGGAATCATTCAACATTTTAGCAGGACCATATTGAAAGGCATCGAGTACAAGAGTCCAAAGTTTCAGAGGATCAAGTCTCTAGATTGTCCAAGAGTTATTTTCTTCCAGGATGAAGACATAGTCGGCACATTTGACCAGCAGATGTGAAAGAATTTCTTCCTTGCTAGAACAACTTACCCAAAAAACGAAAAAGTTAAAAAAACAACGAAGTAATGTTGCTGCCAAAAGCAAACCAAACGGTTTTGCACAAGGCATCAGTATAATTTGGGGACTTTTCGAAGATGGATAAACAAGTCAAAATCTTCATTAACATCAAGTTGCAGTGTTATTTTTGGTGATAAAGAATGAATCTTCCATTAGCATTTACTTTTGTTGTTACTTCTGCTGTTGGCCAACAGGTGGACTCTCCCCTCTCAGACAACAAGCTGCGTGCAGCAAGACTAGCCCAATACATGTCAAGCTCTAGTTTGAACTAGCAGAGTCATCTTCCCGGCCCGACACTTCATGGAGTGCTACTAAATAATATTGTTGCATAATATGGATAAGAATCCCAGTCATCTCATGTTTCTGAGAACATTCTCAAGACGATATATTGTCTATTGACTCTATTCTAACTATCATAGCAAGTTTTCATTTATATTCATAAATTTGTCAAGACTCATGGGGATCATTAGCATTGTTGTTTTGAAAACTCTCACCTTAAATATCTCACACATTCAAAATTTTCACACTATCTTGGGGGATTCCTTCCTGAATAACTACCTTCATTAGACTCAAGGCATCCTTCAGTTGTAAACTATCAAAGGTTGATTTTTGTTATGAGAGTCTCCTCAATCCTCATGTATCCAAATTTGGATCAGTCAAGTTGCCACTAGAAATAATCTATATATGGGGCATTTTTGAAAAGCATCATGTTGCTACCATCGTCCTCCACTCTCCATGGTATTTTGATGCTCACTTGCAAGGCAGACGCATGTTGGAACAATGTGTAATCATAAATTTTTACGTCTTTCATGGTGATGATAGCCAAAAGAAGAAAAATGCAAGAGGAGACATGATGTGTCTGTCTATGTGCAAAGAGAAAGATAGAGGCCAAAACTACTGCAGCAAAAATCAAGCTGGGCAGACCAAGAAACAACAAATGTCAATTAATAGATTGGCATTATCTTAAATACCTCACAAGAGGAGAATCTATGCGCTTTTCTTGCCTCAGTACACTCAGTTTACTAGAATATGCCTTCTTTGCTCGAGCTTCCATTTTTCTCACCTAGGGCACAACATCCATGTAGCACACGTTAAATACACATGCACTTCACCCAAGTTCGGGAGAAGTTTAAATTTAACAGTTTTTTATTGCTTGGAACAGTTATGAATCAAAATATAATCTATGAAAGAACTGCAACTACGATTATAACTTGGAAGACAACATACACACTGGAACTTTACAAGTACCCATAACAGAAATGTACTCAATGCCACTTGTAAATGCTCAATTAACTTGCATGCTAAATGGATAAAATAATACTAATAAATTATGTTTCTAGATGCCAATATACATCTAAAAGAAAGAGAGAGTGCACATGGATACACCCATTGCTGAAATTGACACAGGCTAAAATGCTGTGGTTGTGCTAAAGAAAAAATGATAGAAAGTTTAATGCACAGCACCGAAACATAAACATTCAGAAATGCCTAAAAACAACTAGAGGAGTAATCCCATGATTTATAGGCTAAGCATAGAGGTTACGACCTTAAAAAACGGAAACCACAAATTCATTGGCCTGGACTAGGTGCTAGATTAAAAAAAAATATAGATTTATAAGGCTCTGAAAGCCTGGTTTTGCCACTGCTAGTTAGGTTACAGTCAAAATATGGTACCACTAGAATAAGGAGGGACAGAAAGACAAGATGAAGAAAGAAGTTTGAAGACAAGATTGCCTTAAAAAGAGTTACATCCATTGCAAAAATCAGTAAATAGATGATAAATATTTGAATCAACTGGAACTGGAATATGTTGTCAACGGCTTGCCCATGCCTGGCCACCTAGGCATGCTTTTCCTAGGTGACCTGCTACTTGTAAACAGCTAGAACATCAGTACATCACATAAGACCCCTAGGCTCACCAAGGCACTCAACATCCTAGGTTTTTTTTATTTGACAACCTTAAATTTTTGTTCCTTTTCTTTTCTTTTTTTTTCTTCTCTTCTTTTGAGACAGAATTTTTTTTCTTTTCTTCTGTTTTTGTGTTGCACTTCACTTTTTGTTGTTGCATGTGTAATATGAAAAGTACATGTATGTGTGTACAGTTACAATTACGATTCATATACTATTACATTTTGAATATTTGCATGTTATTTTAATATTTAGGGTCTTAAATCTGCTTTGCTGTATATATGTATAATGTTCTTCACAGTTTTTCTTGTTTATTAGAATGATAATAGAACACAATTATACAACAAAAAATGTTGATATGAAAACCATAATTATAATGAAGATTCATGTTCCCAACATTTTTTTTCTGAACTAGATTAGTGTTTTTTTGTTTCATTTTAAACTTTTTCGCTTTTTTCTTGTTTATTAGAATGATAATAGAACACAATTATACAACAAGAAATGTTGATATGAAAACCATGATTATAATGAAGATTCATGTTCCCAACATTTTTTTTCTGAACTAGATTAGTGTTTTTTTGTTTTATTTTAAACTTTTTCGTTTTAGATATTACTATTAGAGGTTTAGCAGTTGCATTCAGGAAATGCTTATAACATTTAAGAGCATTTATTTAGTTATTCTTTTCATTGTATTTAACTTGTAAACTTTAATTTTTCAGCTTTATTGAATTTGATATATCAAACTTTTTATTATGTTTATTATCATATTATGTGTTGGTAACTTGGTATGCAATTTAATTGGTTTATTGTCCTAAGTTGACAATAACAGGTTTTTGTTCAGAGATTCTTTAGTTTCAGTGTTAATTTTAACAATTCGTATTGCATTTATTGGTTTTCCTTTCTTGGGAGACCATTCAATGTGCCCAGTCCCACCTATGCCCTGGGCTTAGGTTACAACCAATGCTTTTGACAACATTGTCAATATGCGTGTGTGCATGTGTGACTATACATAACATTTAGTGTTGCAATTATTAGTTCCATATATTTTTTTTTTTTGCTTTTATTGCTTAAATGCTCTGGACAGCCTATTCAAGTGCACATTCTAGTTTGTAGTCCCCACTCATCGCCTAGGCTCAGACTGATGCTTTAACAACATAGACTTGGATCTACCAAGACGTTTCAACATTTACTTGAATATTAAAGAATTGATTACTAGACGATGCATCTAATTACAAAAATCATCTTAAGAGTACCTTACACCCACTATTTATCAAGTAAAAATCAATGGTTTTCATAGGAAAACAATTTCCTGCACAGAGGAAAGCTAAGTTAATCATGTTAGCTGTTCATCCGTTTTTATTTTCTTAAAAATTAATCACTAGGCACAGATAGGGCTCATGTCAACATCCAATGTCATCACAATGTCACAATTGTAAGAAGCATCAATAAAACAAGATGAGACAAATAAATGGTCTTCTGAAAGACTGAAACCACTGAGCAAAGATGTTAACAGTTAGTAATAACAAGATCAACAAAGGCAAGGATTGCAGGTGCATGCACACACTTACACGTATGCATGTGCGCATGTGTTCTTATCTACAGGAATTGACGCATAAGCAACAAATTAACAATATCAAAAGAACACGATTATTGAAAAGGGTTTCAACCTGCCTCATTCTGGGACTGCTTCTACCACACCCTTTATTTTTAACAATTTCCAAACAATTTTTACACTATCTACCTCACCGACATAACCTTTACATTCAAAACATTATGAATGTACAAAGAATGATACTTGTTAATCTGACTGGTTTACCACACTGTTCATTTTCATTTTTAATAATTTCCACTCGTTCTTTCCATGATTCACCTTGTAGGTGTGATATTACATTCAAAACATGATGAATCTATAAAAGAAGGATATTTGTGAAATGCATAAATAAGATCTTAACATCAAAAGTCTGAACTTTTTTAGCTTTTCAAAGCATGTCCAAATGACATAATTGCTATGTTGATTCATATGTTTTGAAGCAATGCAGATTACATCTGCATGATTATTGTTTAGGAAAAACCTTGGAGTCTAATATATATATATATATATATCTTAGTGAAACTTTTTCCATGTTGTACAGCAGTTGAAAGATTTATGGCAATGTTGCCAAATGTGATGAACCAGAAAGTCGAAGCAAAGCATCAGTATCATAACCAAAATCATGAAGTATATAATATCCATAGATAAATTTCCATCCCCATTAAATTTCAAAGAATAGAAAATTTTCCTGTGTTTGTACTTTTACTCTGTTTACCTATGCTGTAGCAAAGCCTTGATAGAGGACAATGATTCCATCCATTATATGCATTTCTATCATTTTTCTCTTACTCTTCATGCCAAACATCTTCAATTAATTCTAATGAGCACCACTGAGTTTTTGTCGTGCAAATATCTTCAGTTCATTTTAATAGGCACACCGAGTTTTTGTCATTCTTTATCCCATAATTTGACCAGATTTACTATTAAAGAATAATAAATCTCAGGTGTACTTAAAAGAAAATATTGATCAGTGTTTTTCAATTCTGACACTTAGCTTAGATGAAAACAAACAACAAAGAGTGACCTACCTCATTTAGGGAACAATACCGACTGGAATTCAGACATTCAACCGATGTCATGTTTCACTCTGAAACACTTTCTTTTATCTAATTTTGCAAAATTACAACCTTCACCAACATCTAAGAAGACAAACAGCTAACAAATCATAAAAATGAAGATTCAAGAATAGACCAGTCACCAGTGTCGTTTAGATATGTCATTTCAGCATACTGATCCTAGATTTCAATGACAGAGAAATATAACTAACCAATCGTAAATATATTGATTTCTAGATTTTACTTTGCGGTGCTGATCGCCCAGCTCCAATCTATGAGAAAGAAAAGGTTCAAACTTCAAATAGAAGTTCTTTCTCCGACAGCAAACCAACTGGAGCTCCAAGATGATTGCAAACTTCCTAAACTAAAATTCCCAATTACAACAAAAGCAAGAAAGGAACAGAAAATGGAAAGAAGGGCTACCCTTCTTCCGAAAAAAAGTATTGCCTGCCAAACAACCATTCAAAGAATCAAAAAGGGAAAACCATTCAAAGACCCAAACCTTGACAACAATGGTTACAAAATTAGTAAAAAATGAGAAACCAAAAAATCCCGCTGCGGCTAAGCTCGAAGTGCAGTGAGCGTATGCCTAAGAGAGAATGAGGGGCACCGGGGACAAATGTTTGCCGGTTATTGTAGAGCAGGGCACCGGAGAGAGACAGGCGTTCACCCGAGAGACAGATAGCAGTGCCCGAAAGAGAGAGATGTTCCTGGTGTTTGGTGGACATTGAAGGAAGAAGACTCAAAAGAGAGGGTTTAAAAAAGATGGCCTGCAATCGAGAAGGCCTTCTTCGCTTAACGAGGTAAACAGAAAAACGCAGCTCATTAAAACCAATAAAAGAACGTAGTTTTAACATGCTTTTTCAAAAAAAAAAAAAAAGGTGCTGAAAATTTCCCATGCTCATATTCGTCTTAAGCAAAGGGCAAGAAAAGGAGAGAGAGAGAGAGAGAGAGAGAAAGAGACTCTGATGAGAATTTACCAATTTGAAGGCACTCTCTGACAACCTCAACGGGTCTGGAGGTGTGCTTCCTCTTTCTCCAATATGAATCCACAAGTGATTATTTTGTCATCACTTTAACTAAAACAGAAATCCAATACGAACTCCTGCACAGCATGAACCACCGATTGAAAAGGCACGAAAAAGGAACAGCGTACAATATAGAGTTGGGAACTTAGAAGTTGAAACATGAGCAATCCTTAGCCTTCGATGACACATCCATAAATTCCTCAGCAAAAGGTAATAATAATGGAGAATGGGAACAAAGCCATTGCAAGGAAACTGAAGAACAACACCGTTCGGCAAAATTAGAGGGTTTCAACTTTCAAGCCTTCTCATTCGGCACAGGAACGAAAGAGCGACTTGGGTCGCTTACAGCTTTGTTTTTTGTTGTGCACTACGTTGTATTTGCATGGTCCAAAACTTTTTGACCATGGTTTTTGGCAACGTTAGCGAACTATTTCTCTCTCATTCGGCACGGGAGGAGAGACCCCAAAGCGCTCTCTCGCTTCTTGGCAACAAAAAATAGAGGGCTTTGAGCCCTCTCTACCGTACTCATGTTGCTGAATGGGGCTCAAAGCCTTGTCGCAAGAGAGAGAGAGAGAGAGAGAGAGAGAAGGGTTACCGAGTGTCGACTACGGGTGTGCTGCCAGCGTAAGAGAGGGATGAACACAGACGCGACCGATGTGACAGAGAGGGAAAGGGGAAGAGCAGCAATCGCGAGGGGAGAACGGAGAACCATAGCGCGCGACGAGGAGATGAGAAAAGACCCGTACGACCCGAAAAGTAAATATAGGCAGATGTAGACCGAAGTTTCCCGGCAGTCGGATGAGCGGGAAGACTTGGCCGGCTTCCTTACGTAGGCAAAAGTCACCCCACGAATCATTCCTCATAAATGTAGGGAAATTGGTAAAAACCAGACTTCGAAACAAAAACTCATTAATTTTGATCTTTAATTTTTTTTTTTTACAATCTAATCTAACATGTTGATGCAAAACTCGAAACATGTGTTTTATGTCAAAATATTTTTCATAAATGTATTAAGATGTTTATATTTTATTAAAATAATTTTTAACAAAAAAAAGAGCATCTCACTTTTGCTTTCTAATCACCTTGGATGTGGTCGGGTTGAAACTTGAGGAAGATTAGGACAGGGCGAAGTCAAGGGGCCGCAACAGCCCCTGCTTCATCTAAAAAAATCACATGTAAATTTTAAAAAAAATTTACGTGTTTTATATAAAAATTAAAAAATAATACTTCAACCCAAACCAAAATTTAAAAACTTTAATTTAATTTGACATCCCCAACAAAAATTTTTGCTCTACCCCACGCCCAAAGCCCTAGCCTCTACCCTCATTTCACTCTGCCCTTGGATGGGAGTGGCTCCATACTCCTAACTTGTCTAACTATATTTATATTTGTAGCAAACTTGTAAGGCACAAGCGATCATGATTTTCTGTATCAGCACGAGATACCCAACATTTGGGGCAATAACAAATCCCAATTTCAGGTTATCGAAAACCTTCATTAATTTGCTGCGAGTATTGAGAACATCACTTGTGAACGACAAGGTGGCTGGTTAGGTGCTGCTCAGGGTCGGGTAACGGCAGAGATGGAGTGCCTATAGCGTCGGATGTTGTTCGAGGAGAGCTGCTGCTCAGGGTGCCAAGAGGGTGCTGCAGTAGAGCTTCGGTCAAGTGCTGGAGGAGAACGCCGGTCAGGTGCTGCTCAGGGCATCGAACGGGTGTCGGAGGAGATCGTCGGATAGGATCTCTACAAATGGGCACCAGAGAGGGTTGCTTGCTGAGGGAGAGAGAGTGTGTGAGAGTGCCGATAAAATGAGAATCTATATCAAAATTTGGGGATAAGAAGTCCCCTAGTTACAAAAATTTGGGGACAAAAAATCTCCTAGTTATAATAACAAACAGCAAGACAGAAGCAAAAAAACAAAATATACAATACAACTCACAGAAATACGAAATAAGAGGGGTGGAGAGAGAGTGAAAAGACGGAACGACACCATCACTCAGTCGCAGAAGGAGGACGACACTGCAGCCGAATGGTAACATAGACATCCCCTGCACAAGTCAAGCCACACACTCCGACGAAGAGAAGGTGTCCTTGAAGACCCTGTTGTTGCGCTCCTTGTAAATGCACCACCAATCTGAAATGAGTCACAACCTTCAAACACAACCCCATGAAATAGACAAGTGGAGGGAATGATAGAAGAGGAAAAGAAGATGAATGGAGGGTGGGTCTGGAAGACTACTAACAAGAGAATACCAGGCAGAGACAAAAACACTAAAGAAGAAAGGGCAAGAGGTAAAAAGGTGGACCTGCGACTCAGCTGCGGCGAGATAGAGGTGATACTGGTTAGCTAAATTGATACCAAAACGCTGCAAGTGGTTAAAAGTATTGATGTGACCAGTAAAAAGAAACCAAACAAAAGCAATGGCACGCAGAGAAGGACCAGAGGACCAAAGGGATTGGGGTGGGAGTGACGCCACAAAAGAACCAAAGGAAGCCAGATAGCAAGAAGAAAAAGTGAAACCACGAGAAGGTGAAAGAAGCAAGCATGGGGATGAAAACGATGGGAGGTCAGCAAGGCAGAGGAAAAGAGGAAGGGCGGAAAGCATGTCGCACCAGAAGTGAGAGAAAGAGGTGTGAGAGATAAGACTATTCTAAACACTAGGGAAAGACATGTCAAATTTGAAGCAAATGAATAGGGTGATGGGAGAGTGTTCAGTTGGCAGACACCACCACCAAGAACAAAGAGAAGACTCACAAGCTTGACTAAAGTTGGTAACCCCAGCAACACCAAGAAGACATAGAAAGACGACTATATCCCAATGTGTAAGGCGATCCGAAGGCCGATCACCATCCCAGATAAAACTACGAATGATTTTGTCAAACCTATCCAGAACAGCCATAGGAGGTTGAAAGACCGCCAGAGCATGGAGGGGAATAGACGCAAGACAGTGTTTGGCAAGAGTAATACGATCTAGGAGAAAAAGTAGCTTTTCTTACCAACATTGAAGGCAATCAACAAGCTTCTGCTCCACTCCATCCATCTCAAAAGGAAGGTGCAGGAGGCGACAACGTAATCTGAAGACCCAAATAGTCTATAGGCAGGCCAGCAGCCTTACACCCAAAGCAAGCTTCTACAAGAAATATCGTGGCATGATTCCCGTCCATAAGAGAAAGGTGACACTTAGAGGAATTAATAGAAAGACCCGAGATGAGCTCAAAAACTCGAAGGATGAGCCAAGTTCTGACAATCTATTGGCGAGATGCAGTGCCAAACAAAAGAAAGTCATCGGCATACTAAAGGGTGGAGAAGGCCTGTAAGTGGGGGAGTGAATGCGGTGTGAGGAAGCCAACGATTGCTGCGTGATGAAATAAAGCAGAAAAGCACTCGACAACTAAGTTGAAAAACAAAGGTGATGATGGACAACTCTGACGAAGGCCACGACTGAGATAAAAGAAATCACCACTCAACCCATTGAAGGAGATCGCAAGCTGGACCCCAGTGACAAGTGAAAGGATCCACTACCTAAACGACAGACCAAAAAAAAGGCAGGTGAGGAGGTCAGAAAGGAACTCCCAACTAACCGAATCAAAGGCATTAGATATGTCCAACTTAAGGATGAAGAAAGGAAAACACAAACAGTATAGGAAGTGAACAACCTCATTGGCGATGACAACAACGTCATGCAAACGCCGACCATGAAAGCGATCTAGAAATGGTTAATGATAGAAGGCAAAACAAGCGCAAGCTGTAAGGAAAGCAACTTAGCAATAATCTTATAAGGTGTTCTCAAGATAGAGATCGGGCGAAAGTGGGTGACGTCTATAGGGTTAAGACGCTTAGGCACTAAGACGCAGGTGACTCGATTAAATTCTTTAAGAAAGATGGAGTTGGAGGCAAACTCATCATAAAACGCAAACATATCAGCGCTACAAGCCTTCCAAAATGCGCAAAAAAATTCAATAGGAAAACCATCAATGTCGAGTGCCTTACCAGAGCTAAGGGCCCAGACAGCGTCTTTGATCTCTTGGTGTAGGAAGGGCCGCTCAAGAGAGATCGAACACGAGACGGAAAGGGAGGAGATGTGAAAGTCTGACAACGGGACACAGAAGCGAAGAGGCTTAGAGTAGAAATCTCGAAAATGAGCAATCAAAGCTGAGAGGATGTCATCACTAAGAAAAACCCTGTGCCTAATAACTATGGACTAGAGCAATATCTAGCAGTGCCTTTGAGAGGCGGCCAAGTGGAAGAATCTACAATTCTGGTCTGCATACAAAAGCCAACCCAACGTAAAATGCTGCTGCCAATGGATGGACTCCATAATCTGCCACTCCTGAGCAAGACACTGGAGACAAAGGAGACGGGAAGACTGACTCGCAGAAATATTGTCAGAAGACTGGACAGACATGATCTCCTCATCCCAAACGGTCACTTCAAAAAATTTGCCACTCAAGACAATGCATTTCCAGGCGAAGACCTCCCTTCTGATGGAATGTAACTTCCACGAGAGCCTAAAAGCAGCCCACCTACCATTGATGATGTGAACCCTCCATTTAGGGACGGCAACCACAAATGACTCATCACGGAGCCACCAAAGCTCAAAACGGAACCTGGCGCACCCGGTACCAGCCCTACCCCGAAGAAGGGAGAGAAGCAGTAGAGCATGATCAGACAAGTGCCTCGGTCCTAGAACCAAGGAGGACGAAGGAAAAGTAAAAAACAGCTCAGGCGAGAGGAAGACACGGTCCAGCCTACGGAGAATGGGAGGATTCCTATTGTTGGACCAAGTAAACTCACCATTATTCAGAGGCACGTCAAAAAGACTGAACTATTCAACGAACGAGCGAAAAGTATACATAGACGGACCAAAAGTGATAGGGGAGGATGAATCAGCAGGGCTAAACAAAGAATTGAAGTCTCCTGTCAAAAGCCAAGACAAATGAGCAAGCTGATGAACATGATGCAGCTCAGCCCACAGCTGGTCACGCAAAGCCCCAACACAAGGGCCATAGACCACAGTAACTAAGACCGAGCCATTGGGCCAGAGAGTGTGAAAGTGGCAGAGATGAAAGAGAGGGAAAAAATTGAAATGGGGGCAGAGGAGAGGGTTTTTCCTGGTGCATCCCTCCATTTCCAACCCATCTGATGATTGGAGTCAGACTACCAAGATCAAAGGACGGGTTCATTGGTGTGTCGGGTTAAATTGAATTATTATTATTATACACAAATGCAACAAATTTCTTTTCAAATTTCATTATTTACAAAAAAAAACACACCAAAAGTTAATACGAAAAGAGGTTCAACTCCTTGCATTAGAAATACACAAATCTAGTCTTCCACATCTAAACTTACCAAGAAGTTTCTCATCTTCAAAATCTTGAGTATTGAAATTAAACAACACATCCAGAAATCCCAGGATAACCCAAGAAACTATAGTGTACTAATTAAGCAAATCAAACAAGTGCCAGAAAGAGCTGACAACAAAAAGATGAAAACAATTTTTCACCTTCAAACAAGGAAGAGTAGCTATTGGAGGTGTTGTTTTGGCATGTGTAGTCAAGCCTCTTTGATTCTAAATGTCTGAACTTCATAGGTATTAATCAAAGAATATTTTATATAGGCCTCCTTATCCTGGTGAACCTCCTGGAAGGAGTGGAAGAAGCAACCCTGACTCTGTGTAGAAGAGATATTGGTAGGCATACATGCCAAAGCAAACCTCTCAACAAAAAAATAGTTTATTCTAGTTGCTTTGTCTTTGCACAGGATTATGTTCAAAGTGTGTTGCACGTCATGTAGAGGTCTACCAAGTGGTAAAGATTGAAGTAGTTGGTGGGATTCAGCTAGGTTGTTACTTTGATCGGCCACACAATTTTTGGGCACATTGGAGCTTCCAACTATAAGTGGTCATGTAGTGGTGAACACATCTTGAGAGAAAGCGAGGAAAAAATAGGGTGCAACTGTCAGCTTAGCTGCTGTAGGGCAGTATGAACAGGGACACATATTTGCTAGACTATGACACTTGATCTTCACCATTCGTGATCGGTTTCTTCTTCTTAACATGCCTCCCACAAAAAAGAACATGAGGTTTTGGTTCTTGCTATCTAAGCATCGCCTGAAATTCAATGTGGTGCAAGCTGTATAGCAACAATCTCCTAGTCTTGAGTGTGGAAGTTGTGTTCTCCCTTGAGTAGAAGAGTAAGAGGACTGCCACTGCTCAGGAGAAAAAACTTGTAGCTCTTGTCTTGGGCAGTAAAAAAAAAGGAGAGCAATTTCTATGCATCACCCTATGCACACAATGAGCATACAAAGTGGGGAAAGTGGGGGTCGCTCTATTACCTATATATGAACTTCCAATATTAACATTTGTGATAGAGAAGGTACAATATGTTTATTCACTTCAATGTCCTAACATTGCACAGACACAACATACATTTCTAACATGCATGCATTCATACTAAAAAGGACAATCTGCAAAGAAAGGAAAAAAGAAGCTTCCTTTGAAGGAAGGAATGCGAGAGGATGTTGTCGTTGAAACAAGGTTGACTTCAAAATAGAAATGGTGGCAATGTCATCAGAAGGAAAGGATAGTGAGTTTATAACAAAGTAGTTGTACTTTTTTGTTCGTCGACATTGAATGGCAAAAGCAACGACTTCTGCAAGGTTTGATTTTTTTTCATGGATGGACATTCGAAGAAATCGAAGGAGAATGTGATATAATGCGTTTGAAGTAATGTGTATGAGACAATGCGCCTGAGATAACGAATGTGTGAGATAATGAGTTTGAGTTGATATATGAGGTAATGTGTCTGAGATGGTGTTCAATGTTGTTTGAAAGATGGACTTCATCTATTACAAATGGCACAACGTATGTAGTATCGACATCATTAGATGGCGATGAAGAAGGGAATGAGTCAAACACATAGATTACATCATGTATGTCATCTCATAATTATCAGATGACAACAAGGAGAATAAGTCCTATTCTGAAAAGATGAACAATGCAAATGAACATGCTCTTACTGTAAGAATGAAGTTCAACATCGAGTATGAAGCATATACTTTTACAATTTTATGCTTTAAAACACGGGTTCAATGTAATGAAGTGTAGGAATGACAAAATTCATAGGGTCCGGTTGTAAGAAGGTCATATGTTGTTTATAAGTAGGATAGATGAGATCATCTCCATGTGTAAAGAAATGTATGATTGATACAAAGTGTGGCTATACAATCAAATTGGTGTTGGGAAGCTTTTGAATGAAAAATGTTGCATTCATTTATTCATGAGTGAACATAACCATCCTTTGGCACCTCCTCACATGAGTCGCGTGTTGAAATCACATCACATATTGTCAGTATCGTATTCTTAAATAAGTGAGTTTGTTGATGATGTATGCATCCTACCAAGGATGACATATGACCTTTTGTTAAATTAGATTATGGTTGTGAGAATGTTCCATTTACAAGAATGGATCATGGAAATGACTTGAGGAGAAAGATGATATAATCAATGAAGGACAGAAAATTTATGGCATTGGTCAATTACATTCTAAATGATTAAGCAAAAATATAGGGTTGTACAATGCCATTCAAGTAAACGATGATTGTTATACTACAAATGTCTTCTAAGCATACTCAAGGTCAAGGATAGATTATGAATGTTTCAGCCGTGTTCTTGTTTTTGACAAAACTGTGAAGGTTACCCATCCTGGCCCTTTGTCCAGTTTGTAGAGACAAACCATCACTCAAAAAGTTGCATTTTTAGTGGCGCATTTTGCTTCTATCAGACCATTGAGACATTTGAGTGGTTATTCAAGGTACTCACTTAGGCATGAATATGAAGCATCCAAAGATTGTATTTACATACAATGACAGTGCAATAGCAATTGCAATATCTCTCATATAGCTAGAGGTGCATCATCGACTGGGTTGTGACATATATTCCAAATTGCAGCGAAGAACATATGACAATGACAATCTATTAATGATTGTCTATTAATGGGTGAGACAATGACAATCTATTAATGGTAAGAGATAAAAAATTGTTTGTTCGTGGTATGAGATAATGAGTGTTGTTAAAAGTGTGAGATAAGGACTACTTGTTAATTGTAGAAGATAACAATTTTGTTATCAATGTGAGATGAGGACTGCACATTAACGCTGTGACTAATGGTGTGATATAAGAACTTTTTGTTGATGGTCAAAGATAACAAGTGTCGACTAAGGGCATGAAATGGGGACTGTCTATTGATGGTGTGAGATAAAGACCTTGTTAATGGTATGAGATAACAACCATATGTTAATGATGTGAGATAAAGTCTGTCTATTGATGGTGACATATAACGAGTGTCTAGTAAAGGTGTAAGATAAAAACTGTCTGTTAATAGTGTGAGATAACAACCTTATTAACGGTGTGAGATAAGGACCATCTATTAATGGTGAGAGCTAATGAGTATCTATTAATGGTGTAGGATAAGGACCGTGTGTTGATGGTGAGAGATAACAAGTATATGTTAGTGGTGTCAAATAAAGAGTGTTTATTCATGGTGTGCATAACTTGTGTCTCGAGATAGTGTAAGATAATGATTGTTTGTTAATGGTGCGGGAGTTTACCTCTTCATTCTTTCTAATACCATTAACATACAGGTAAGCTGAATCATTATTAACAGACAATATGAACCAGCATGAGCAGACTGCAATTGTAGTTACTTCTTGCAAATGACATTTGACTGGAGTGAACTTACATTCCCAAAATAATTTTAGATTGAAGGCATTAGTCATCCAATGGTCCTATAGAAGAACTATAAATTTTAACACACCAACCACATAAATTATTGTACACACCAAACAAATAAGTTGTCGTCATGATCTAAGGATGGATCATATATTTGTACTTGTTTTCTCACATTATGGATGACGTATAACATCCAATGTTTTTGTTCTTTCCACATATTAGGAAGTAAGAGCTGAAACACACAGGTATTACTTATAAGAGAAAAATAGAGCAAGCGAGTAAGACCAAAACACATAGAGTAACAACCATTTCAACTTCATCGAGCATCCTGTCTTGAATTCTTATAAAGTACTCTCATATTTGAGTTTATCATTGGATGGTGAACAGTTTCTTATTATTATTTGCTTGTGTGAAGAATATTTCTATATTTCAAATAATATAATGAAGCAAGCAAGTTAAAAGATATCTACCATGAAGTATGACGTTAAAGGAAACCTTTCAATGTTGTCGTTCACACGTTTATGTTCTAAAAGTTCAGCACAATACTCGATACTAATATTGTTGATTTTTTGTCGAGGTCGAAAATCTTCAATGTAAACAACGAGTATATTGTCCTTATGCTGTCTAACTTTGTCACTTTCAACAGGCCAGCATGATGATTAGAGTTGCTGGTTTCACTTTTGCTGTGAGCTTTTTTATGGAAACAAGTGGTTTGCTGGAGTTGTCGATGAGATTGATGGTGGAACATGTAATCCTCATTAGGACGGAAAGCAACTTGCTAAAGTCACCACCGAGATTGGTGATGGAACATGTAATCCTCATTAGGCTAGCTGGTAGCTTGCTGGAGTCACTAACAAATTTTTTTTGGTGGATCGTGTTGTCTTTATTGGGCCAGTGGATAGCTTGCCATAGTCATGATCTTCTTTTCTATAACCATCGATTATCTCTTCCGCTATTGATTTTTTTCGGTGGGATTTTTATTAGAGCCAGTTGTTTTTGATGCCCTCACAAAATTGGGGTAAATCGCCTTTTGGTATCCCGATTGTCTTAAGGAGAAACAACCTTTTGGTATTTCGCCCATTTTAAGGAAAAATTGCTATTTATAAAGTAAACTTTTGAAATTCAAACAAAGTAGATTATCTAGACATATAATTTGATATTGTTGATGTAATTGTTATGTTGATGTTATTTATCATCAACCATAACTTCAACAAGTTAATAAAGATTGATTCGATTAAACATTGATCATTGTCCAATTTTTATATGTGGATATTATTTACATACATTCATTATCTTACACATTAATGAATATTGATGTAATTATGAACTTATAACTTGGTATTATGTATGTAATTGTAATGTTGATTTTATTTATCTTCAATAATTTTCTAAGATTTATATGTAGATATTATTTAAACACATTCGTTATCTCAACATATTAATGAATATTGATTTGATTGATTTCATCACAAACATGTAACTTGATATTATTTACGTAATTGCTATGTTGATGTTATTTATCATTGATTATCATCTAAGTCTTATATATTGATATTATTTACACACAGTTGTCATCCCACACATTCACAAAAACTAATTTGACCGATTTAATTACGAACATACAATAGTATAACTTGGTATTACATAGGAAATTGTTATATTTATGTTATTTATCAACGATCATCGTCTAAGTCTTATATGTGGATGTTATTTGCACATATTCGTTATCTCATATGTTAACAAAGATTAATTTGATTGATTTAATTACAAATGTATAATTAGTGTTATGTAGGTAATTGTTATATTGATGTTATTTGTCATTAATCATTGTCTAAATCTTATATGCAGATATTATTTAAACGCATTCGCCATTTCACATGTTCATGAAGATTGATTCGATTGATTTAATTATGAGCATATAACTTGATATTATATACATAATTGTTATGTTCATGTTATTTGTCATCGATGATCTTCTAATTCTTATATGTAGATATTGTTTACACATATTCATTATCTCACACGTTCATGAAGATTGATTCGATTGATTTAATTATAAACGTATAACTTTGTATTATGTATGTAATTGTTATATTGATGTTATTTATAATCAAACATCATTACACATATTCATTATCTCACATGTTGCATTCCCATGGTTTTCATAATCATTCCAAACCTAAACCCGCTTTGGAAACTAGAAAATAGCATTTTCAAAACCAGCCTATCCCATGAACTAAAACCAGATTTGAAAAGAATCCAAGTCATGTGAAATCATGATGAGAGGAGCACCATAGCTCAAGTGGAAAGTTGGCACATTCGACTATGCATTAGATGGTTTTAGTGATGTATGTGAAAAGAAAGGGATGAGTGAAGAATCAATGATATTTTTATTCTGTGAATGGATGCAGAATTGAATTCTATAGCCCACCAAGTCCACTTCACCAAGGGTCGGATTCACTCAAATCATGAGTGCAGTCCACCTTGCAAGTGAAAAAAGTGATCAGATTAAGTTTATTGTGACGCATGTTTATGAAATTTTCAAAAATTTCATGGTTTTGGAAACTAATTTACCAAGATTAACATGAATGCAAATGCCTAATCTAGTTGGGTCCCCCTTGACCAAAATATAAGGATATTAGCCCAATTGATATTCGAAATCGACAACCACCAAAAAGAAACCAAACTTCTACAAGTCTATTTGAAAATGCACATTTCCAAGCCCAAAACCAAACTATTCGAATATCAAAGTTTATTGACCTTCCAAAAAAACCAAGTATTCTAATAAAAATCAACTTTCAAAATAGGGCGCTTTGTCCCAAGGAAACCTAGAAGAATCAAATTCAATGTTCTTTATTTGAAAGAAAATTTGCCAAGGCTTGATTCATAAAATTTTCAAATATCGGGTTTTGATCAAATGAACCCATGTTCCAAACGTTTATGTTAAAAACAAAATAGGGTGAGACCATCGTGTCAAAATTCTATCAATTACTCACAAGTTAGTTCAATTAAAACAAATATTGAAATCTTATAAATTTTAAAACCAAGATTTCAAAATCTAACTAACTTAGAGACCTTACTCTAGAAAGCTTTCTTGACATCAAGAATGGATTCAAAGGTTGTCGGACATTTTTTACTCCCAAAATGGGCCAATGTCTATATGAAAACCCAATTAAATTGTTCATAGAGGGAAAGAGAGTGAAGCATGGGTAAGCATATAGTTTATCTCACGAATGCATGCATGCACTCACTTCACAAATATACCTGCTCACCATTGTCAAGATCTGGGTTAGTGAAGTTGGAGTTGCCACCGTGACCAAGTCATATTGCAACAAGAATTTGGGCCCCTCACATACTTTGAGGCAAAAACACCAAAAGCTTTTCAAAATGGCTATAAGATCAATATTTTCAAAATCAATCTCAAACAAATTCCATGATGTTTGGGTTTTTCCCAAAACCAAACTCATCATAAAACGAAACCAATTTTCAGTCCATCAAAATAGTTTTCTTAAAACCCACTCAAAATCAAGAAAATTTTCACAACCTTGGCCAAAGTTTTAAAAGTTTTCAGATTTCAACCAAACAAATGAAAATCAAATCTTCTAAAAATCATTTCTAGAATCTGACCAATGTGGAAACACAATCCACAATTTTCAACTCTGATTTCTAAATTTTGATCTTGAAAATGAACCAAAGTTCTGGTACCAATGTTTAAATCCCAAAATTATCTCTGGATCTCCCAAATTTTCCAAATCAAGATCAAAATCTGGAACAAAGTCAATTAAATCAAAATAAATCTCTCAAATCTGTTTGCAAATTCTATCCGGAACCATGCAACTTTCACAAAATCCCCTTCAGCCATTTCCAAACCTAAATTCCAATTTTCCAAAATCAAGAAGATTTCTCAAAACTGAATTTGAACTTCCAAATTCCATTTCCAATCTCCAATTCCCGTCCTGGGATCAAAACCAATCAAATAAAATCAGCTTCTCTAAAAATGCCAATATCTTCAAGACTAGGTTTAAGTCTCGAAATCCAAACCAAAATTATTTTCACACTTTACAAGATCAAGCTAATTCTAAAAATTGATTTCAACTCCCAAGCTCCAACCAGTCCTCACCCAAATTCTCAAACCCGGTCTCTAATTTTAACCTCAAGACAGAATCAACTCCAAAAAGTCTAGCTAAAATTCAATTTCAAACTCACAATTTCCTATTTAAAGTTCCAATCTTGGGATCAAGTCAACTTTCTAAACATCAAAATTATGGGAGTTCAAATCAGAATATGAACTCCCATTTTTGAGATTAATCCAATAATCCCAATTCAAAACAATTTTCTAGATCTTCAAAATTCCAGACATATAAACAAATCCAAAATCTTTGTTCAAAGTGAACTTTAAAATCCAAAATTCAATTTCTGCACAAGCATATAGGAGAAATGACTTGACAAGCTTGAGAAAACCTAGACTTTGGACTGATTACCCTGTCAAATGTGGCAGAAACAGTCGGGCCTCGTATCGATGGGTAGACCCCTCTCTCTTAAGCTCTACTTTCAAACAAAGCTTCAATTTTGCTGATTCGTGCGCCTCCCCATTTCACGGGATGTGAGGTGTGCGAAAAAATAGTAGAGGCTGAAATTATGGAAGGAAGATCATGCGTTGATGAGAAGAGAAATCTTGTCGTTATACATAAACAATTAAGAAAAGAAAGACATAAATACAAAAGTGGAAGCCAAGATATTTTACCATTATCATGTGTAACAGATCCACTAAATGTGGACCTGCAATGTAAATCTCCTCCTTAGCCTATTTAATGGAACCTCTCTCTAACGATGAAGTTGTTGAGACTCAGATAGGGCATTCGTAGACGTAAGCCATCTAAGGCTGAACCATGTTAAAAATTCTGTTCTAGTTTCCTTGCTTTTTGTTGCTTTTTTGCCCGGTTTTACAAAGACGTGATCGGTAGCTCTTGTATATGGGTACCACTTGGTAGTGGGATAGCTCTCTATAGCAATGGAGTTGGTGTGTGTCATGGCTTGAAGAGATACTATTTCCAATCAAGAGTGGCATAGCCATGAATGGTTTGGGGATGTCGCAACACTGACACGTTGTGTGTGACTTGTCCAACCATAGAATTAGCAGTCACCCCTTTGAGAAGAAGAGTTATTTTGCTTCTTGTTGCTCTTAGATCGAATATGATTTCTTTGACTACTATAACTGTGCTTGGGGGCACCACCATATTTTGATTGAAAACCTCCATGCCTACACCCCTTTTGGGCAACAAAAGCTGTAGAGATCACCTCTAGCTGAGCAATGTTATTTGGTGAAAACATATTGAGGTGTTCTTCTTGTGGTATGTGCAAATCATACAATTTATAAAAAGTGGTAGTTACTTCTTAGTAGTAACTGAAGCAATAAAAGATTCATAATCACGACTAAGTCCATTCAAAGCATATAGAACCAAGTCGAAACCTTGCACCACATGATTTACAACACATGGGGAATCACTAACGAATTTCACATGGTTGAGATAATATGCCATCGTCATGTCATTTTTCTTAACATTTTGTATATCTCCCTTCAAATGAATAATATGCATATTTGACTGAGACGTCTGCTATTGTTCTAGGGTCAGCCAAACTTCATGAGAAGATGTGTGGTGAATGAGTTGAGCAAGGATCACCCCTGTGGCAATAGTCTTTATCAACATTGTTAGGATGAAAGAAAATCACGATCAAATATCTCGTGATATACTTGACAAAATTAGTGATGAACAAGATAAAGAAAGAAGAGATATGCTTGCCAAATCAAAAATTGAAAATCAGCTACTCTGTAGGCAACCATATCTATCCAAATGTAATCCCACATAAATAAATAGTCGAACTTGCATTTCTCTAATCATTGAGAGAAATCACAGAGTCGTGGATGTAAGCATAAAGCTGAACCACGTTAAAATCGTTGTTCTCCTTCTAAGTCACTTTCTCCTTCGTTTCTCTTAAGTTTTATCATGGTATTAGAGCATGAGTGTTTGCTGTGAATCATTAGCCAAAGACGGCAGTCTGCTTGCTGTTCCTTGCAGTAATCTTCTTTTCAATTTCTCATCGCAGAGAGCATCTAGTCTTTTGTTCTCTACTATAATCTACGACAACAGATTTTGTTTCTCTATTCATTCAGATTATGTTTTCCTGTTTCCAGCACGTTCTGACTACTGAACCAAATATCATAGTTTTCTTTCATCCGACATTGTTTCCACCAGCCATCAATCGGCATAAAATTGTTTAGGCAGAGACTTGGACGAGTGGCGGTCCAAAAAGCCTGAGCTCGACCGCCAATGTCATCGGTATCAGCTGGAATTGCCTGTTTTTCGGCTGTCTGCCCTATTACTACTAGATTTGGGTGTTCAAGAGTTTCACAACAACAAAATCCTCAGGTGTTGTTTGCTCTGGAGATTTCTGCTGTCGAGCAGGAGTTTATCGGATTCCTAAGTGTCTGAGGAGAATACTCGCACAATTTCAGATTTTTCGGAGATCTTTGGAGGAATCTGTAGATTTTTTAAGGGCCGCCACTCTGTTACGACACTTTGAAAGTGACGCCACTTTTCTGGAGATCACCTACTCTGCACCTGTTTCCACCTGTGACGGCACTCTGTTTCAACGACAAATCAAGAAAAACGAACATCGGTTCTGGAGTTCTGTATCTTGGTATTCATGGCAGCTTCAAATCCATCATCATCTATATCAAATACATGTTCCATCTCTCTTTAATCTCAATCCATGTTTCAATGGAATGCTTTCTCCAATCTTGTTTCGATGAAGCTAGATAGTTTCAACTATTTGCTATGGAGGTCACAAATAGAATCTGTTATGTTCAGTCAAGATCTGATTAAATTTGTGGATGGTTCGTGCCCTCCTCCAAATCAATTTATTGACGAAGGAGCAAATAAATCTGTTAATCCTGAATTTCTTATTTGGAAACGAGTGGATCAGCTAGCCTTGAGTTGGATCAAGGCTACAGTAGATAAATCTGTTTTGGGTCAAACCATAAGATCTCCCACATCTAAAGATGCATGGATTCAATTGGAAAAATCTTATGCATCACAATCAAGTATGCTGATCTTGCAGCTAAAATGAGACCTTCAAGACGTACAAAAGGGAGATCTTCCCATGGTTGAATATTTGAATAAAGTCAGATTTCTTGCTGATGCTTTATGTGCTGCAAATGAATTCATTTCTGATGATGCTATTGTTCACCATACTCTTAATGAGTTATCCATTGAATATGAAGGTTTCATAACTTCGATCACTACTATGAAGAATCTACTACATTTGTTGAGATATATGATCTCTTGTCAAACCATGGGAAACGACTTCAAAATATGAATCGTCATTCCTCTCAACATGTTGAAAATTATGTGGCCTTATTTAGCCAACGAGGCTGTGGGCATAGTCGTTTCTATAGAGGTCGAGGTAGGGGCAAACAAGAACCTCATCAAAATAATCAGCCAAATAGCTCTTATTATCAAAACCAAGGAAACTGTGGGTATAAGGACTCTAGCCCAACGAATCAGCCAGTAGTATGTTAGTTTTGTGGCAGAAAAAATCACACAACTCGCCAATGTTATGATATTCCTAAGGCATTTGCTGCTATTGCCCTGGGTCAACAGCCTACGGATATGGCATGGTACTCGGACACAGATGCATCTCATCACATGTCTGCACATGAAGACATTCTCTCAAATAAATCAGATTATATGGGTACAGATGGTGTTATTGTTGCAAATGGTTCTAATGCTCGTATCTCCAATATTGGTAATGCTTCTATCCCTACTAATGGAACTAAATTCAATTTGCCTCAAGTTCTTTATGTTCCTGGAATTGCCAAAAATTTGCTATTTGTAGCCAAATTTACCAGAGATAATCAATGTTTCTTTGAGTTTTATCCTCATAAATTCTTGGTTAAAGACATGCAGACCAGATGCACACTCTATCACAGACAGAATAAGCATGTACTTTATGTCTGGAACTCCTCATTTGCCTCTCATAGTAGGAAACGGACTTATGAGCAGCAGATACATGAAAAATCCTCAAGATATCAAGCTTTGTCTACTTTAGCAAGGAATAAAGATGCCATGGTTTGTCACTGTCGTCTTGGTCATCCTAGCCCTAGAATTTTGAGTTTCATGAATCAGACTTCGTCTTTGTTTAAACATTATCAGTATGCTGATTTTTGTTCTAGTTGTGTGGTTGGAAAAATGCATTGCTTACCTTTCAAAAGTTCAAATAAAGTTGTTAGCTTTCCTCTTGAAATTGTGCATGCGGATCTATGGGGACCAGCTCCTCACGCATCTAAAGAGGGGTATTGGTATTACTTGCTACTTGTTGATGATCATTCTAAATTCTCATGAATTTTTCCTTTCACTAAAAGGTCTGACGCCTTCCATTGCTTCAAAAACTTCAAAAACATAGTTGAAAATAGATTGGTTAGAAAATACAAATTTTTCAGAGCGACGGTGGGGGTGAGTTCATGAGTCATGAATTCTCTCAATTTCTTAATGATCATGGAATAAAAAGAAGAATATCATGACCACATACCCATCAATAGAACAACATCGTCGAACGTAAACATAGACATGTGGTTGAAACTGGTCTTACCATGATGTCTCATGCTTCATTAAAGGATATCTTATGGTTTGACGCTTTCAAAATTGCAGTGCATATTATCAATTGCCTTCCATCGTTTCAACTTGGAAAGAAGTCTCCGTATGAAATGCTATTGAAACACAAACCAGATTTAAAACATCTCTGTGTGTTTGGATGTACATGTTATCCTGCCTTGGAACCTTATAAGTCTAATAAGCTTGCTCCTAAATCCAAGGAATGTGTTTTCAATGGATATGGCATTTGCTATAAAGGTTATCTCTGTTCATCTCTCGTCATGTGGTTTTTGATGAAAATCAATTTTTATTTCCCAAGAAGAATTTTTGTGCTCCAGATATAGCTAAATGACTTCTAGAGGAAAAACAGTCTTCAACAAGCATAGCAGACAATGAAATTATTGAGCTGCCAAATCCTCTTCACAACACTCTTCCTTGTTCTCAAGCAAGACAAGAAGACGACCAATTGATCCTTCAACAAGATTTGCATGAGACATCCAATGATACAGAAATCACAAATCACATGCCTCAACGCACTCATCACATGGTAACCAGATCGCAAGATGGCACAAGACATCCTAAAGTTCCCTTTTCTTTTATTTCCTCCTACTCAAGAGCGAGTCAAGAAGACAAGGAACCTCACACTCTTTAGCAAGCCCAAAACAATGCCAAATGGATGAACACCATTAATAAAGAGATGTTAGCACTTGAACAGAATCAAACTTGGGACTTGTTCCACCACCAATCAATAAAAATATTATTAGGTGTAAATGAATTTATAAACTCAAACACAACGCTAATGGATCTATTGCTCGACACAAGGCAAAATTGGTTGCCAAAGGTTATAGTCAACAGGAAGGGGTAGATTATTTTGAGACATATAGTCCTGTTGTCAAGCCTACCACTATTCGTCTAGTCCTCTATATTGCCATAAGTCGTGGGTGGACCATTCAACAACTTGACATCAACAATGCCTTTATGCATGGAGCACTACAAAAGGATGTCTATATGATGCAGGATTTGAAAATAAACACATACCACATTATGTATGCAAACTATAGAAAGCATTGCATGATCTTAAACAAGCTCCTCAAGCACATGATATGACAGATTGAGAATATATCTGGAAAAATAAGAATTTCATAACTCCAAGGCAGATTCTTCTTTATTTATTGTTAATAGAAATAATCAAACTACACTCTTACTTATTTACGTTGACGATATCATCATCACATGTAGCTCCAATGATTATATTCACAATCTTATAAAGGCATTTGCTTCATAATTCTCCATTAAAGATCTTGGATCCATTCACTATTTCCTTGGCATTGAAATTGGTATAACAGAGAAAGACTTAGTTTTATCTCAGTGCAAATACATTAAAGAATCATTCTACCAATCCAATATGGAAGAAGCAAATCCAACTGTTACTCCTGCAATAGTTAACTCCACACCATTAAAATATAGTGGGCATGCTTTCAAAGAGCCCTCTTCTTATAGGAGTATAGTTGGAGGATTGTTATATGCCACTTTTACAAGGCCTGACATCTCTTTTGCAATAAATAAAGCTTGTCAATTTATGCATGATCCAATTGAGGAACATTGGATCTATGTCAAATGAATCTTGAGATATCTTAAAGGTACTCTAAATCTTGGTCTTCATATTACTAAGAGTGACTTTAAGTTATCTGGGTATGCTGATGCTGATTGGGCAGTGTGTCCAGATGATCGGCGATCCACTGGTGGGTACCTTACATTTCTTGGAGCTAATCTTATCTCATGGAGTTCATCCAAACAATGAACAATGGCCAAGTCTAGTACGGAGGTTGAATATAAGGTTATGGCAGAAGTAGTTGCTTAAATCAGTTGGTTGCAACAAATTCTTCAAGAGTTGCATGTAACAAATTCAGTCACCCCAAAAATATGGTGTGATAACTTGGGAGTTACATATCTTGCAGTAAATCCTATATTTCATGCCCGTACAAAACATATAGAAGTTGATTTTCATTTGGTTCGGGAGAAGGTCGCAAGAAAAGATATCAAATTCTTTTCGTTTCTTCTAATGAACAGCTTGCAAACATTTTAACCAAGTCTCTACCAGGACCTCGGTTCATATTTCTTCGAGACAAGCTCAATCTCCTTCCCATGGAGATTAGCTTGTGGGGGCGTGTTAGGATGAAAGAAAATCACGATCAAATCTCTCGCGATATACTTGACAAAATTAGTGATGAACAAGATAAAGAAAGAAGATATATGCTTGCCAAATCAAAAGCTGAAAATCAGCTACTCTGTAGGCAACCATATCTATCCAAATGTAATCCCATGTAAATAAATAGTGGAACCTACATTTCTCAAATCATTGAGAGAAATCACAGTCGTGGATGTAAGCATAAAGCTGAACCACGTTAAAATCGTTGTTCTTCTAAGTCACTTTCTCCTTTGTTTCTCTTTAAGTTTTATCAAACGTAAGGCCAGTAGGTCCTAGATTAGATCTGGTTTTAGCATCATCAAGTAGTTAGAATGAACCATCTACATACTGCATAAGGTATTGGCGCATCATGTCAACCTATGATCACCATAAAGGATAATTGGTGTGGTCAAGTTTGTCGGACACCAACATGGAGAAGGCATTCCACTGCATCCCAGCAACGGAACCAGCAGGATTAATGGATGACAGGGATGCACCAGACGATTTCTCAGAAAGCTGCTCGGCAGTAATTGGAATGGGAAGAAGCTCCGATACCAAGAAAACATAGTGAAGAGGGAAGAGAAAAAGCAACAAGACAAGTTAACGTGGTTCGGCTGCAACACAACCTACATCTCGAGAATATGGTTCTCGAACACATGACTTGCAAATTTTATAATTTATTGATTCTCATGCATGAGGTAAGGCCTGCTTTTATTAATTAAAGAGGTGGATTGCAATTGAGATCCGAAAAAGGTAAACCTTGATTAGATTTGGCAAGGAAATAGCTGTCAACAGTTCTCTTAGATTGTGGTGGATGCCTTTGTTTATCATTATCAACAGTGGAAGGTTGCATATTGCCCAACGGTGCATTGTTATCAACGAGAGCAGGGGGGAGACCTAGGGCGAATCACCACGCGGGGATGAGATCATGAGAGGAAAGAGAATAAAAGGAGGGAAATGAAAAAAGAAAAGTACGTTTTGTTACACACAGACACAGATGATAGTCCAAAACCTCTGTTTAGACAAGTGTGGATGACACTAAAACTGGGTTTTGCCAAAATCAGAATCCAGTTTTAACAAAACCTGGTTTTTATAATAAACTTGAAAAACTTAATTCCCCATGTTTTTAATGCATCTTTGCCCCATTACTTCAAGTTTTTGTTTTTTTCTTTCAAACATCCAAACAAGGTTTTAAAAATTTTGAGACTTTTTTAACTAAGTTTTGACGAAGCCTGATGATAAAGGGTGTTACCCAAACGCCCCAGGTACTGTTGGTTTATTTTGTGAGTAAATGGTGGCAGGGAAGCTACCGGACCCACCACCTCTTTCTTGATTTGAAAGACGCAATAACAAAAAGGACATCAATGTAGACGTCTGCAGACTAATTACTTTGTACGACAATTTTCCGTCTACTGAGGTAACCTATCTCTGACGCTTTCCCTCTTGAAGAAGGAGGAAATAGCTTACGTTCTTGTCATTGTACTTGTACTACTACTACCTGGTTTAGAAGAGATTATAACTGTGACTGCTCGGAAAGGAAAAATATGCTGTTCCTTTTTCCTTTTTGGAGATTCGGTTACAAATTCCCCTTGTTTACTTCTACTTCGCTTTTGATTGGATCAGTCCAGGACGTTTCTGAGTTTCATGGCTTCCACCATCCTTTTCTTTCTTCTGAGAATCTTGTTATCGGGTGGTTCTCTGAATTGGTGGTAATCTATAGAAAGAAAAGTAGAAAGAAGTCCCTTTCCGGGTGAAACCACCTGTCTGTCTTTTTCTCTTTCAGCTTCCAATCGTTCGAGGACTGCCTAATCTTAGTTGCCCGTGTGTTCGTTTTTTGCAGGTGGTCTATATAGAATTAAGTATAAAGGGAAAAGAGAGAAATCTTTCTGGATGAACTAATTGGCTGTCTTCTTCTTCTTGATTCAGTTTCTTATAGATTGAAGGGTTCTAATTTGAGACGTTGGTATGTTTGACTTCTTATTTTTGCTCTAAAACCATTTCAGGGAGCCTCTACTCATTCCGTTCTCTGAAAGTTTTTCTTCGTTTGCAGTTGATCAGGATCTTAGCTTTCCTCACGGTTCTTGAGTAGGATCGAATTGCTGAACTGATTCTGATGTGAAGATTGCTTTATGTCTTCCTTTTTCTCGTTTTCTGATGAGAGGAAAAGCTGTACCTCTCTGGGCAGGCCATGTTTTGCTATCTGAGAAGATTTGAACGTTTACAATACTGCAAGTCCTGTGCTGATTATCCGTCAGTATAAGCTGTATATTTGTGCCTTAAATCTATGAAATTTCTCTTACTCTGCTAGAGTTAATCTGTTCTTTCACCTACCCCCTTTCTGTCAATCTGAAACTTTCGACTGTTTGGATACAGGTATGTGATACCTTACATGAATCTGAGGTAATTAGTAACTGTTTAACTTCGAGCATTCTCTAATAATATCTGGGAGAAATCAGATGCCTAAGGTGCTGTTGCAGTTGCCCATGTCGCAAAAGTGAGAAGAAACTGAAATTCCCCATGATTCGCTGAAGTGGGCTTCACTCTGAACAAGATGGATGATGCTGAATCCAGGTCTTATGATGATGGAATCATGGTTCACCATGAAAACTCCACCAGTTTTTGTCAGTCATCATCTTCAGAAGACCTTCGGCTGGATCATCAGTTCAGGAAGAACACAGCTTGTATGCACACACACATTTGTCATCACACGCACACCCAAGTTTTTGCCCCAGCGTCAGACGGTGGGAAAGAACAGAAACAGAGCCTCATAACCAAGCCAAGGAAAACTTCAGGGAACAAAGAAGCAGTGAGGAAGTACAGGGAGAAGAAGAAAGCACACGCTGCTTACTTAGAGGAGGAGGTTAAGAAACTACGGGCTTTGAATCAGCAACTGGTAGGGAAACTGCAGAGCCAGGCGTGTCTGGAAGCAGAGGTGCTGAGGCTGAAATCTCTGCTGCTAGAGTTAAAGGACAGGATTGGTATTGAACTCGGCGCCATTCTTCCTTCCCAAAGAACTCGTGCAGGAACCTTCAAGGAAGGAGATGGCAACCCACCATTTGGTTGCCATGCCAACGCAGATCGAAACCCGGCGACCGGCGGGCAAGAAGGAACCTGTACTGCACCTGTTGTTTCCAACTGTGCAGTTAACATAAATGGGGATGATGCAGATTGTTTGGGGAATATTGGGGGTCACCATGAACAGATGATTCCGAGCTCCAACTGTGGAGGGTAGAGGCATATATTTGCATTCTAGGCTTCTCTTGTATCTAGTACTGACTGAACCTGATAAAACACTAGATGGGGACATTGCTGATGTTATGAGGGGAAATTTATGAACATGAGCATTGCGATTGTGCAATTTGCTGTAATGCATGTTGTACGATGGAAAGGTCTCTTAGTTCCGATCGGAAATGCTGGGAGATAGGCTCTCCTCTTTAAACTTGAAATGTACATTAAAAAAAGAAGGGTTCCAGTGAGCATCAAGAATCAAGCGACTAAAGAAACAAAACTGGAGAACTCTGCAACTCCAAAAAGAAAAAGAAAATCAGAAAACAGCTTTAAGTGAGGAAAGGTCTCTTAGTTTCCATGGAGAAAGAGAAGCTAAATGATGAGGAATAAGAATCTTAATCGGAACCATATTCTTCCCTCTGCGTGAGGGCATTGGTCTTTGCTTAATTTGTAAACCCCATATGTGAGGGAAAATAAGGTTTTACTGTGGGAACTTCTCAACTAGAAGGGTTTTCTCCCATGTCTTATTCGCACGACCTGAGAAAAAGTGGATCACCTAAACAAAAAAAAAAAAAGAAAAAAATGGCAAAGTTAACTGTCACAAGAAACGAAGTTTTGCCAATAAAAAATTTATTCCTCTCGAAAGAGATGAAAATTTTTTCCTTAGCAAAGGGGATTGGACAGACAAAATTTATCGTGAAAGAACTTTTTTTTCAAAAAAAATAAAAAAAAAGAAAGGAAAAATGTGATTGATGAGGAGATCAAACATTTACATGTACACAACAAATTCATTATCTCATATTATTGTTATTATAATACTTGGTTTTTTATATTATTGTCCTCGAATTATTAAGTCATTTAGATATAGTATTTTTGATATCAATATATCTGATTTGAATCGAATATCCGACCACTATTTTAATAAAAAGGTAGATATATAAAAAAAATTAACATTCGATTAAAAAATCGAAACAGATTTGAATTTAGAAAATGACATCTGTTTGGATTCAAATTCAAATCAGATTCTAGATCAGCTAGCTTATGTTCAAAGTTCAGATTTGGATTCAGATGTGAATGTAAAAGTTAGATCTAAATCGGATTTGAATTGTGAAATTAGATTTTTAGATTCAGATTGTCTTTTTTTCTTTGGTAGACAAAAACAAATTATTTGAAACAAACTTGAATATTCGAAAAGAGCGGATGGATATGGGCAATTGTCCACACGAACCTCAAAAAACTTTTCGATTTTCTATTTCATATTTTTGAGTATTTTTTTTTCACATGTGTATATATTACGCCAAAATTTTATAGCACGGCTCCTCCATTCAACAAAAAAAAAGTTATGGTCCTCATCATTTCCCCAGAAATGGGAAATGGCCCTGAAACTTTACTCACATCTACGAAACAAGCCACCTCGACAAAATCAATTTGAGCTAGGTGGGAGATGTATTTCTAAACGTTGTCATTTTAATTATCGTGTTATTCCCATTGTCGCGGTTAGTGGCGAAACCAAAAAAATTGGTTGGAGGGGCACTTGTTTAAACAAACTCAAATCTGATATGGCACTTTTATCCCTCCGACATCCTTGTTTGAGGGTAGGGCTAAGCATCGGGCTCAAGTACCTGAGGGGTACCCAGTACTCATTCTGAAAAAACCAGCTCGGGCTAACCCAACAATGTATTGAGCCGGTCCGATTCAGCCCAATAAATTATTTAACAATTTTATTTTCTTAATACTATATATTTTATTATTAAAAATATATTTTATATTCAAAAGAATTTATTTTATATTTAAAAATTATTTTTTTATTTGAACCAAAGCGGGCTGAACTAAGGTAGAGCTTGGGCTCGGGTTTCAAGCATCGAGTCGGCCTGGGCTCAGGTTTCATGTGTTGGCCCGACTCGAGTCCGACTCTTATCCGGCCCGGCCGGCCCTATGTCCAGGCCTATTGGAGGGGCCAACAAAGTTTTTATTATTATTTTATTACTTCAAATTGGTTCTAACATAACTTTTAAAAATACTAAACGAGCATATAGAGGTCGATGCAGATTCGCAGATACAAACCTGATTCACCCTGCGCCCCTGCAAACTGGCGACAATTTCACTTAAATTGCACCATCTAGCGTTGCTAGATTTATGCCAATGTAGATGAAGATTTTTTATGTATTTCATTGGTGGGCATTTGGAAATAGGAACGCTAATAGTATTCTATAAATATGTCTCAATCTATAATGTTAAGAGCATAAATGGGCAGCCATGGTCAGGTGTTACTGCTGCAGTAGAGGTGCATTGGAAACAAAGTGCCTAAATTTCAATTTGAATCGAATAGGTCGCAATTCGCCGATTCGTTGAGCGATGCAAGGGAACCCAGTGTTTATATATATATATATATATATGCTGCATTGCCATTGCCAATAACTTCCTTTAGAATCTCTTGGACCGTGGCCAAACACTTCCTTTTACTGTAGTAGAAACGGTTAACATTAAAAGTTTTAAATAAGGTACTTGAAGTTGACCGTCAGAACTAACCAGATCTGGAGGTAGGCGGGGCGGGAACCTCGGGCCAGCCCAGTCCGGCCCGATGCCTGGTCCAAGGACCTAGCATACATATGCCACGGATGAATTTTCCAAGTCTGAATGAGAGACCTAAATCATAAAATAAAACTGATGGTCCAGCCAAATGCCCCATGTCAAACTCAATTACGAGTTCAGGTAGGGATGCCACCAACTTGTACTTATGCATCTTTTTCAACATCAAATAAATCTTTTCCTGCGTCAACTTCTGATTTTCTTTAATAATGAAATCCCCATCTTCACACTCATGTCAGTTCCCTAAAGCAACGTCTGATGTAGAAAAACAAAAGGAATAGTCCCATTGGATATTAGCGTGGAAAATAAATAATAAATTGAAGCCGTGGTCATATAAACAACTAGAAGTTTTTTTTTTTTTTTTCTATTGGCTGATGATAAAAAAATATTAATAAAAATACTTGGAAGCCACTGTTTCTTGATGCTGTGACAACAAAATCAAATGGTGGTGTAAGAGATGACGAAGCGCCGGCCCTTTTCTGTTTTCAAAATATTGTGTGCATATATATATATATATATATATGTGTGTGTGTGTGCACGCTGGTGCATTTCCCTTGATTCAGTAAATGGCACGTATTTTTTTCGTGGAGAATTTTTTGTTTAAAACTCCTCTAATTGTAATCAAAAGACCAAAATTTCTTATTTAAGCTTTTGGCTTGCTTAGAGGCACGATGCACCTTGATCCTACGAGAGGGAGGGGAGATATCTCTTACTTGGGTAGTAACATATTTCTTCAGCACACCTGAATTGAATTGATCGCTAACAAGTAAAATTCATGTCTGCGTTAAAATAATTTATAAGGACAGCTTATTTTCCAATTACAACTTGGTTATGACACTGAGATTGGATCCTGATTTTTTGGTGAGCAAGAAAAAAAAAAAAATTCATTCTTACTGCCTGGCTGAGAGGAGAAGTTTTTACCCTTTGGTCTATTCTCGCAAGATATGAGGCCTGTTTTTAGTGTTTTGGAGTAATTCTCTGCCATACTTCAACTTTCATATTTGTGTCAATCTTTTGCAGTACCGAAGTTAACATTATTATGTCAGGGTAAAGTACCAAAGTTGACAGTACTATGAGAGTTTGAAATGGATGCGAGTATCACCCCATCGGATGCCTAAACTCCATATGACCTTTAAAGAAGATCAAAACTTCAATAAAGATAAAAAAGTACATTTCTTCACCTAAGCCGGTAGGGATCTGCCAACCCTGGATTTAATTTACCATATAAACCTTTTCTTCTGTTTAAATTGAGCAAAAAGTTTTGCTAAATAACGTGGTGAAATGAAATACCAACATTCTGAAAACTAAGTTAAAGACTTCATGGAGAAACTTTACACATATTTCTTGCATCGGGTACCAAAATCCTTCACTAATCCACCAAATTCAGTCCAAAGTCGCCTTCCTGAACCAATGCATCCACCATAGAGCAAATAATAATCTGACCACCATAATCCCTGTGGTAGCGGAGCAGTCCCTCAAGCACCTCAATTCCCGATCTGACATCCCTTTGACACCATCCCCATAAACCTAGGGCTGGGCACCGGGCCGACCTGCTGCCCGGTACCTGGCTCGACTCTGGCACATGCTTGGGTTCAGGAAAAAGAGACCTAGGCTAGCCTGGGTGGGCCTAATAATCAGTTTTTTAATATATATATATATTATAATTATTTATATTTATATATTATTTTATATTAAAAATATATTTTTTAAATTTAATCGAGCCGAACCTAGGCCCGGTTTTTGGATGTTGTGCTGGCCCAAGCCGAACTCGATCTTGGGCCGAGCCGAGCCGAACTCCATATCCAACCGGGCCGGGCCGGGCCGATTCCCAGGCTTATTCACACATGACATTCCCATTCCCATTGCCAATATGACAAAAATACTTTTAATTATTATTACTTTTTATTACTTAAAATTGGTTCTAAAATAGTTTTTAGATATACAAAACGAGCAGACAGACAGATAGAGGCCGATGCACATTGGCAAATATAACCCTCATTCGCCCTGCGCCCCTGCAAACTGGCGACAACATCGCTTAAATTGCACCATGCACCACATTGCGTTCCTAGACTTATGCCTATTCTGATGTAAATAAAGAATTTTTATGTATTTCATTGGCTGGCATTGGACAATAGAAACATTATCTAATAGTGTTCCATAAATTAGTCTCAATTTATAATGTTTTAAATTTGCCTTAATCTTTATAGAACACAGCCAAACGTCTCCTGTGGGTTTTCTATGTTCTCCCTTCATTTTTTGTTCGAAGTTTGGTGTTTGTTGGAAGAGTTTAAATGGGCGGCGATGGCGAGGAGCTGCATTGGGAAGAAAGTGCCTAAATTTCAATTTGGTTAGAATGGGTTGCAATTCGGCAATTCGTCGATTCATTAAGGGTCTGTTTGCTGGGCTGAAAATAGGAAAAAAAAAATTAAAATTTATTTGTTTTTTTCATTTCCTTTCTTCAAACGTGAGAAAAAAAAAACCGTTGAATGGATTTTCAAAAGTCAGTTCCACTTCTGAGGAGGGTGGAAACATATTTTAGAAAGCAAAAAAAAAAAAAAAAAAAAAAGCCATCAGAGATATTTTGACGAACTCACCAAAATGTTCGAAAGTTCTCTCCCTTTGCCGACTCTTCCCGTTCTCATCGCTGCTGCTTCTCCTCCTCATCCTTAAAGACGAAGTCTGCCAGCCCCAAGCTTAAGAACACCAACAGCCCTTCTGACCGCTCCTTCTTGCAGTAGAAAGCACGCGTTCAACATAGATTGAGAGAAAGACGACGACGGGCGATGGGCAGAGGTCCTCTGCGCGTGGGTGAGAGTGATAGAGAGAGACAGAACGAGTTACTCACCTGCGTTAGAAGTTGTCATGCGGAGGAGTAGCCATGGGCGATGAGGGAATTTCCGACGAGGGCTCCTCCTGCTTTTTTTTTCTGCACGTTTGTTGGTTCTGTAGTTGTCTGATGATGATACTCCATTCTTTATAAAAAGATGCCGATTCTTTGTATTCCTTCTTGGAGCTTCACCTTAATTTGTTCTATAATTTTTTAGCTTTCTCACTTGCTTAGGGTTCCATTTTGAGAAAGATGTGAATGTTTGTAAGATTTGTACTTTTTAGATTTCATTATTTCCCACGCCAACTAAGCTTCTTATTATCAGTTTTGCATATGTGTGAATGATCCGCTCCTTTGTCAAATTTCTGCTCTTATCCGGGACGCAGATCATTTGTATTCAAGCTAAAGAAACCAACTGAAGGGACATCATTGATTACCAAATTGTTACCAACATAAAAAGAAAGGTCCAATTCAAATCGTGTACGGCACTACAACATCTGAAATACAATTGTTTCAGCTGGATAAAATCATAGGACTTCTTTTTAGGTTAATTCACGTTATGTTAATTCTCATTTTTTAGGTTTGACCTTGATAACTTAGATTAATTCACGTTATGTAAATCTGAAAATATGTTCATTTTTCATCAAACTAAAAAATAAATTTCAGTCTTCACACAAACATCAAAATGAGAATCCAAAAGATTTTTCTTATTTTTTTATTTCAAAAAACTTATTTTCAGGAATATTTTTTTCAATTCTAGATTTCTTTGACATCAAATGGCCCCCCAATGTCATATATATATATATATATATATATATATTAAATAAAGATGGGTACAAAACAGAAAACTCAACAGGGTCAGGTAGAGCTTCAGCTACCCGTGACAGGCTGACTCCTAGGTTTATGGAGCCTTGGGCCAGCCCGATATTTAGTTGGATTGCCACCCATGGCTTTTCCAATTGTGATTTTAATGCAACGAGAGACCGAGCTGATAAAACTGAAACCGAGCTGATATAACTGAAGGTTCCGCTTGAACCTGATCTGACCCGATGCCAAGCCCTACTACTACATAATTAGTGGTATTATTGAATCAAACTCAATTACGAGTTCAGGTAGGGACGCCACCAACTTGGACTTATCCATCTTTTTCAACATCAAATAAATCTTTTCCTGCGTCAACTTCTGGTTTTCTTTAATAATGAAATCCCCATCTTCACTATCATGTCAGTTCTCTAAAGCAACGTCAGTTGTAGAAAAAGAAAAGTAAGAGTTCAATTGGATATCAGCCTGGAAAACAAATAATTAATTGAAGGCATGGTCAAATAAGCAACTAGAAGTTTTTTTTTCTTTTTCTTTTTGCTGATGATAAAAAATATTAATAAAAATACTTGGAAGCCACTGTTTCTTGGTGATGTGACATCAAAATCAAATGGTGGTGTAAGAGATGACGATAATCGAAAGTTATAAAGCGTCGGCCTTTCTCCGTGATGATATTCTGACCGACAACGATCCGTTGAGGTACCATGTATTTCCCTTGATTCAGTGCATGGCACATATTTTTTTCATCATAATCTTTAAGGAGATTTTTTTTTTTATCAAAACTCCTCTAATTCTAAACAAAAGAGCAAAATTTCTTATTTACGCTTTGGCTTGTTTTGAGGCACGATGCACCTTCATTCTACGAGACGAGAGGGAGGGGAGAGACTTCAGCTCTTACTAGGGCAGCGAGATATTTCTTCCGCTCTCGTAAATTGATCATTATCAAGTAAAATTCATGTCTGCGTTAAAATAATTTATAAGGACAGCTTATTTGCCAATAACAACTTGGCTAAGACACTAAGAGATTGGGTTCCGATTTTTTTGGTGATTCTTAGCTTATTCCCCCAGGTTATTATCAGGTTTGCTTTTGGTCAGGGGTGGAAGGAGAGGGGGCTTGCTTACGCCATGACCTCACCCAAATTAACTGGGAAAAAAAAATTTACATTAAAAAAGTTAAATTTTTTTTGTTGCGCAATGTATTTTTTGGATTCTGATTTAGTTTGGCTCTACCCAGATAAGTACGTTGGACCGTTTAACTCCTCCTAAAAAATATCCTAGCTCTGCCCATACTTTTGGTGTCATAGAGTCATGTTTCCGCCATACTTCAACTTGCATATTGATACCCTTTTTTTACAATACCCAAAGTTGACAACATTATGGTAGTTTAAAATGGATGCCAGCCCCACCCCACCCTATGCGCAAACTCCTTCATGAGACCTTTAATTTGAAGAAGATCAAAACTTCAATAAAGATAAAAAAGTATACATTTCTTCACGTAAGCCGGTAGGGATCTGCCAACGGTGGACTTAATTTACCAGAGAAACCTTTTATTTTGTTTAAATTGAATAAAAAGGTTTTGCCAAATAACGTGGTACATGATATACCAAACATTCTGAAAACTAACTTAAGACTTCATGGAGAAACTCTATACATATTTCTTGCATCGGGAAGTACCCATTTCCTAAATTAGAGAGAAAAACTTTGCCTCGGAATCATGCCATCCCCAAGTAGTTGAACACTGTAATTGGCGTCGCGTTTGACTCATCTGTTCTGGCAAGTTAAGCGTTATTAAAATATTCACGAAGCACCTAGATGGACAATCTGCATGCTCGACTAATGTTGGCTTAATGAATGGCAGCATGTTTGAATGTAGAGGAATTAAGTAAGAGGAATTTCAATTTGATTAAGAACGAACTTTTTTAGCATGTTTATAGAAATAGGCTCCTCTTATATAGCTAAGAGGAATTTCAATGTGATTGAGGATGACCTTTTTTTACCACACTTTTAGGAATAGACACTTCTTGTGTTTGATCCAAGCGATGGATATGGCCAAAACTTTTGTAACATTGCCAAAACGAAGTGAGAATAATGCTGTTTAACTCCCATTTCTCTGCCCATTTAATCAAAAGGACAAGAACATCCATCTTTGGAGGGACTGGCGCTCGGAGTTTAAGAAATCCATTCCTGAACTGAATCGGCAAAACGATTCAGCTGACTTGTTGTCTATCAGTTAATGCAGAAATTAATAAAAAAATATACAAATCTTAAAAAAGATATAAAAGATCATATGGCATGTCCGGCTTGTAAGTTGAACTTGTTTGTCACTTTCTCTATTCAAATAGACCCATTCAAGCCATTAGTTTGAAGCATAAATCAGTTAACACAGCATATATCAACCCTTTTTCTTAGTAAAAGTTAATTATCTTTTCAAAGAATTAACTTTTAAATTGTATTTTCTATAAAAGCTCGCTTGCAAACTGAATACAAAACTATTGAAAAAGGGCTTCCACGATGTTGCGACATTGAGCCAAACACAAAGAATGGAAGACAGGATGCAACACAATTCCAATGGATGGGACACAAAATGCTTTAAAGTAGAGATTACAGCAACTGACCTGCAGAATAATGTGAGTGAAAGCGGCAGAAGTGAAGTAGAGGGTGATTGACCACATAGAGTTTTAGTTAAGATTCATTAATTATAATATATAATTAGGTTTATCACGTGGACTACAGATTGCTTAGACTAGCAAAGTTGATATTTAGCGCTGGAACTAATTCACAAGTTTAAGCAAATGACTTAAGTTCAGTTCAATTTTTTGAATACATGTTCATGCATACATGCATGTTATTTAGTTGTATCTGATTTTGGAATTATGAGCAACACTAAAATAGGGAAATGAGTCGTATTCATGATATAGGCTAGTAATTGAGTTCCAAGAGTGGTTTATTTAATGATAAAAATGTTTTTTTTAGCTTTGAGATGAGCGCAATTGATAATGTAAGCTGATTAGTGATGATAGATGTGAAAGTCTGCCCATGCATTAAATTAACTGAGTATGACAGATGTTTATTTACTTTATGCAATCTTTGCTCAGGGCCTGGGTTATCATTTTGATGTGGGCAACAACCTAGGGCCAGTTTTACATTTCCAAGTTGATGGTATAAGAAAAAGTCAGAGACTGGTCCAATATACCAAAAATGCAAAGTCCAAGGTCAGTTTTTGGATTGAGGGTTAGGAGAAAGTCTGATAACGGCCCAATATACCGAAAATGAAAAGTTTGATATCTGCACATGTTGCGACTACAAAGAATCGAATCCAACCGTGAAACATAAAAGGAGCTAGGTTGGGTGGCGCATGGGTTTGGGGACCCATGAGAGGAACCTTTCTTGAATGCAGGGATTGATAAAGTGCTCCTTCCCCTAGCTACTTAGAAGAGCTTATTCCCACCATGAGGCCGAGAAAGTGGGATGCAGTTACTACACTAACACAGTTGAGCCCAATGACATGTGAATCACGGTAGTGGTTATCCCAAACTCTACTAATATTCTTAGTGACTCAGTGTTTGAGTTTATGAGCTGCGCAACAGTCTGCCCCAAATACGAAGATGAAATGGGTGGCATCATATGATTTTACTCAACTGTCACATTTGTATGCATCATAAAAATTCATAAAAGTTGTTCAAATGTATACAAACAAAAGTTGTTCATTCAATTATCTGTTTTTTCTGTTGTCACTGATGTGATTGGTTTTTGTGGACTCATATCGAGTCCGCTTTGCTGGAACACCGAAGAAATTGGCGAACCAAACTTAGTGAAACTTTTGAACTACAATTCGGGTATTATCATCAGTGCTGGAGTAAGCTTGTCTGCAGTGATGATACTCATTATTATTTTAACAATCAATACAATACATAAACTTTACACTCAAAAGATATATCAAATATCTTGTCATGATTTTCATTGTACTCAGTGGCTGCGCTGATGCTATGACTATTTGCTTTCATTAGGTTCTTACTATGTAATAGATGATACTCATTGATAGGACCGCTGAAAGGATGGGGGATTGCTGGGAAGAAATGTGACAATGTCATATACATTTCCCCTATGCACTTTTTTTCTTTTTTACATACTTGTACAATTTTTTGGTTGTTTGAAATTAAAACTTGAGAGTTGTGGCTCAACAACATTTATATAAAGTCATGATTTTTATTAACAGGTGTTTCTCATTAGAAACATTAACTGTTAGGGCAACTCGTGTCGTGCGTTAATTACACAGGCAATTAATTTATACATGATAGATCGATCAGCCCTACGCCAACTATGTAGGTGTGTGATTGTTCTGCTTTTGGTACAAAAAAGATATTTTTATCTATTTCCTTTTAGTGTTCAACTGTGCATGACATAGGAGTGTTACATTTATTGGTATCAGAGCAACCCCATTCTTTCTTAGATAAGGCTCTGATCATAACATCGTTCGACAAGTGAGTATTAGGTAAAAGTTATTGTTAAGATATTGAGAAATTCATTATGAGTTGCTTTAGATAGAACATATTGAAAAGTTATCTAATAAGAAATAAAAATTTGTGCATTATATAGAGTAAGGCCTTCATTTATGAAAAAATGTCTCAATATTCTAGACAGAGGTCTCGGCAAGAGGCCGCAAGAAAGAGACAAGGGGCATAAGCTAGAGACCAGATTGACCTCATGCAGATTCTATGGAAAATTTTTGGGTCTTTGCATAACATGGCTCAGGCAAGTGCTCATTGGCAGATTTGACTTCATCAGAACCAACTATGGTAGAACAAGTAGTTACTGACAACCAACATAAGCAATTCATGAACTTAAATCCACCGAAATTTACAGGACGTACAGACACATTGGATGCCAAAGAGTGGTTAAATGAAATCAAAGAAGGTTTTGAACTGGCGGATATACTAGCTAACCTAAAACCCGAGTTTGGCACCTACATGCTTGGCAGAGATGCCAAAAACTAGGGGAAAACTATTAAGCAGATAAAGTTTGACATTCAAGCAGTAACTTGAGAACAATTTAGGCAGAGTTTCACATAAAGATAACTGTATAGAGAGAGAAGAATATATTTTGGTGTATCATTCCAATTTTATCAGATGCCTCCAAAGAGATATTACTTTACAGCTCCTGCATTTCTCTCTGTGATTAAAGGGTTGTGCTTGAAGTTGAGATTTCCGTTGGTGAGTTCTCATCGCCATCGAGCCAGAAGAAGTTTCGGTGTTCTGCTAAATAGTGAGGTATATATATCGTTTGTCCCTCAATTTTATAAAACATTGGTGGAAGCTCAATTGCTTGAAGCTGTTTCCTTGAACAAGTAATTATACTCATTTTAGTTGTTATCGGACACAGAACAAATATCTCTTTGTTTATTTTAAAAATGAAAGGTCCCACTCAACATATTCCGATTCATGTTGATGACATTGCAATAGCAAGAACTCGAATGAGCTTATCCAACTCCGGATGCATGGAAAAGCAAGGAATTGGTGGTTGCCTTAGCAACAGATCATCTAGGGCCCTCACATAACTTTCTTGTCTTGAAGTTTGATTCTAGAATCTCTCCAATGTTCATGTTGCAATGAAGGAACACGTTTTGGCCTCTCCAAAAAAGTTTCTCTGCGAGGTGCTAAGCGTCCACCACTAACATGTCTTTGCTACCAGCCTTCTCCACTTTTGATGGCCCTCAATTCACCAGGAAATCCAACTTTGTATGCAAGTAGTGAAGAAGGATTACAAAGCCCCACAACGATTTGACTAAATACTGCCTTTGCAATTAAAAATCTCCGATAATAAATGCAAGATCCAATAGATTCCAGCCAGATGTTAGTCAAGGGTGTTACAACTTCTTGGAGAAAATCACCTCATGAGTTGCCTTATTTTGTTATGGAAAGACAACTCCTAGAAGAACGTTGAAGAAAGGGATGTTGAAGAGATGAACATTGTCTTCTTTCCTTCTCATCGTTTCCTCTCTTAGTTTTTTCAGCCGTTGTAAACTCAAAATAAATTGTACCACTGCAACGAGCAAAGTAGTAACAACAGAAATAAAAAATTGGTGACTTCTCCCTTGGACATAGGCGTTCAAGCGGAACCACGTAAATCCTGCCCCTGTTTTTCCTCTTGATTGACACTCCATTAGATTCATTTTCTTAACATGGTATCAGAGCACATCTCTGCATAAGGCTCTGTTCTTTTTCTTTCTGTTATCAAAGAACATCCTTTGCTTATACCTATGGCAGAATCACATGGTAACGACATCAGAGATTCATCCAAGACATTAAAGGATGATCACAGCAATCATACTCTGAAGATCACCTCAGCATTGCTGAATGGAGCAAACTACCTCAGTTGGGCCAGAGCAGCTTGACTCTTCCTCAGCAGCAGATCAAAGATTGGGTACATAAATGGTGACATCAAACAGCTACCCAAGACAGATCCACAATACAAAGGATGTGAGTTAGAGAACGATCTGGTAATGTCTTGGCTCTTAAACTCTATGGAATCTCATACATTTGATACACTTTTATATCAAGAGACTGCAAAAGAACTATGGGAAACTTTGAGAGATCTTTTTAGTGAACAAAACAATGCTGCTAGAGTTTATCAGATTCAGGTCGAAATTGCTAAGTTAATCCTTGGACAAGCCTTTACATATGTACTTAAGCCAAAATGCAGTTTATGGGAAGAACTTATGCAATATACACCACCAACCTCAGATCTAGAAATTTACAAACAACGCGTTGAGAAAGACAAGGTGTTCAAAATTCTTGCTGGCCTTGCCAGTGACTATGAAGGATTCAGAAGTCAAATTCTTATGACTACTACCCTTCCTAGATTCAATAGTGTATGTCAAGCTATACAACAAGAATACTCTAGGCGTGAAGTCATGAACCAATCGCCCAATACCCAAACCAGTTAGGAATCATCTGAGAAGATGGCTTATCTTGCTCTCAACGATGCAGCCAACTCAAAAAATCAAAATAGCAGCAGCTACCAAAGAAACCGGAACAAGATCAAGTGCACTCATTGCAAAAAACCAGGTCATGTCCATAAGAAATGCTGGGAATTGGTCAGGCGTCCTACTAGGGAGGAGGTACCCATGTCCAAGCAAAGCGACAACAAATTTCGTCACCAAAGAAGATCTGGAAAAAAAATTTTCAGCAATTTTCCAAGACTAACTTAGTTTCCTCCCAACCTGCCCACAACAAAAAGGGTACGTCTCATGCTCTTTACACTTTTTCAAATGAATCTCCTTGGATTATTGATTCCGGTGCTACAGATCACATGATGAGTGACTCTTTAAAACTAGCTAATTTAGAAAATATAAAAAAGGGTCATGTTTTTACTGCTAATGGAGCTCCTATTGCTGTCAATGGGACTGGGAAAGCATCTTTGCTTGAGAATAAAGCATGCTCTACAGTTTTATACGTGCCCAAAATTTGTGTTAGTTTAATTTCTGTTAGTAAATTAACAAAATCTCACAACTGTTTGGTTACTTTTTCTCCAAAGGAAGTGATCTTTCAGGACCTTACAACGAGGAGGGAGATTGGAAAGGGGCGTGAACTCAATGGGCTGTACGTGTTGGATCAGCCAGACTCTAGCCTTCTTACCTACTCGAAGAATGCACATTTTTCAAAATATCATAAGTGGCATTCCCGTATGGGGCATATTTCAGACCGTACTTTTAAACTTTTGTTTCCTAATGTTCATGTTGATCATTTTATTTGTGATGCATGTGAATTTACTAAGTCATCTAGATTACCTTTTCATCATGCTACTGAACGATCTGCTGAATTTTTTAATTTGGTACATTCTCATGTTTGGGGAATAGCCCCGGTAGACTCTTATTTGGTTATAAATATTATGTGACTTTCATTGATGACAAGTCTCGTGTTACATGGTTATTTTTTTTAATTCAAAAGTGAAGTCCCAAAAAATTTTGAAGAATTTTATAACATGATTTTTACACAATATGGAATTAAAACAAAAAAGCTTCGATCTGACAATGGTGGGGAATACATGCACGAAACATTAAAAGAGTTCATGAGAAAACACAGAACTCAACCACAAAACTCTTGTGTCGGAACCCCGCAACAAAACGGAGTGGCAGAACGCAAAAATTGGTAATTACTCAATATTGCCCGTTCTCTCATGATACACATGAACGTTCCCCAACATTTTTGAACTGATGCTAATGGAACAGCTTGCTACCTCACCAATACAATTCCAAGCTCTAGTATTGACTACAAAATTCCTCTTAAAATCTTATTAAGTAGAAAAATATCCATCCAACACTTAAAGGTGTTTGGGTGCAAGTGTTTTTCTCACATACAAGCTGGTTTTCGAAATAAACTTGACAAAAGAGCTATGAAGTGTATTTTTCCTGGTTATCCTAGTAGAAAAAAATGGATACAAATGTTATGATCCTCATTTAAAAAAATATTTTGTGACTCGAGACGTCAAATTCTTTGAGCAAGAGCCATAGACCTTTCTAGCAGGGAGAAACAAATTCTACAAAAGTCGACAGCTCCACTCGTCCACTACTTGGAATTTTTTATGAAGTTCATGGATCTTATCATGCTTCTCCTGAGCCTCTTGTCGATGAAAATGCCTCCAGTGAAGACCAACACCAAAACCTTTGTAAACATGAGTCAGCTGAGTTAGCCCCTCAACCTGAACCTACCATTCAATTAGACCAACCTATGGCGAACCAACAAACAAGTCAACTTAAGCCCACCACTATGGAAAACCCTAGGCAGTCATCAAGACTAAAAAAACCTCCATCAAAGCTTAGTGACTACTACACTTATTTATCCACCCACAACTGTCACTCTATCGACAACTACTTTACCTTTGACAACATCTCTGAATTCTTCAAAGACTATATCCTAAAAACCTATTATATCCAAGAACTGAAAAACTATGAGGAGGCTAGCAAAAATAAATAGTGGAGAGATGCCATGACAGAGGAAATTTCAGCACTACAAAAAATTAATACTTGGGACCTAGTACCATTGCCAAATGGAAAGAAAATCATTGGATGCAAATGGATCTACAAGGTAAAATATAAAAGCGATGGCACCATTGAATGTTTTAAGGCCCGACTAGTAGCAAAATGATTCACTCAGACTGAAGGAGAAGATTACACTAAAACTTTTACACCAGTTGCAAAAATGAATTCAGTAAGAACATTGCTCTTAGTTGCTACAAATAAAGAATGAGATATTATGCAACTTGACATAAAAAATGCATTCTTCTATGGAAACATCAATGAAGAGGTCTACATGGAGGTTCCTCAAGGCATTGAAAGCAAGATGGGCTATGTGTGTCGATTAAAAAAGGCCCTCTATGGACTTAAGCAATCTCCACGTGCATGGTTTTCTCGACTTAGTGATGCACTTGCCAAGATTGGATTCAAAAGAAGCTCTGCTGATTACACCATGTTTGTTTCCACACGAGATTCAAAGATCACAATTCTCCTTGTGTATATTGACGACATCATTATGACAGGTGACGACATTGACTTCATGAGTTGAGTCAAAAAGTACATTCACAGCCAATTTGAAATAAAAGATTTAGGCAGATTAAGGTACTTTCTGGGTATAAAAGTGACACATTCAGATAAAGAAATATTCTTGTGTCAACGGAAATATGTTTTGGATCTCCTTCAAGAAACCGGATGCATGGGAGCTAAGTCAGTCGACACTCCATTGGAACTCAACTGCAAACTCACACATGATGATGGTGAAATAGTGAAAAATGTCCATAGCTTCCAAAAATTAGTTGGCAAGCTAATTTACCTAACTGTAACTCGTCTAGATATTACTTATGCAGTTAGCCTTACATGTCAATTCATGCATAAACCAAGATCAACACATGCGGAAGCAACTCATAGAATAGTAAGGTATCTAAAGGGATCTCCTAGAAAAGGGATGAAAAGAAACAAATCTTTTGATGTCTTTAGATACTCCGATGCAGACTGGGCTGATAATCTCAATGACAGAAGATCTACATCAGGCTATTGCACATTTGTTCGAGGAAATCTAGTAACATTTTGTTCGAGGAAATCTAGTAACATGGAGAAGCAAAAAATAGTCAGTCATAGCTCGATCAAGTGCAGAGGCAGAGTATAGAGCCATGACATCTTGCACTTGTGAACTGGTATGGTTGAAATCATTACTGAAAGACATGCTTGTGGACATAATGATTCTCATGAAACTTCTTTGTGACAACATGGCAGCAATTTACATTGGAGCAAATCCAGTTTTTCATGAGAGGACAAAGCATATAGAAGTTACTGTCACTTTATCAGAGAAAAAATTCAAGATGAAACTATAGAAACTCCACATGTTAAAAGTGAGAATCAACTTGCAAATATTTTAACGAAGGCTCTTGAATGAAGCAAGCACAAATTCATTTCAAACAAGTTGAGATAAATTGACATCTGTGCACCAACTTGAGAGGGAGATTGTTACAACTTCTTGGAGAAAATCACCTCATGAGTTGCCTTATTTTGTTATGGAAAGACAACTCCAAGAAAAACGTTGAAGAAAGGGACGTTGAAGAGATAGACGTTGTCTTCTTTCCTTCCTCTCATTGTTTCCTCTCTCAGTTTTTTCAGCCATTGTAAACTCAAAATAAATTGTACCACTGCAACGAGCAAAGTAGTAACATCAGAAATAAAAAATTAGTGACTTCTCCCATGGATGTTCAAGCCGAACCACGTAAATCCTGCCCCTGTTTTTTCCTCTTGATTGACACACCATTAGATTCATTTTCTTAACAAAGGGAACTTATAGACATTTAAAAAGAGCCATTTATTGTGCTCTTCAAATAAATTCCCCTTCCTATATATGTTAGTGCTTGTCTACTAACTCTGCTGGCGATATGGACAGGGACGGGGCTAATATTGCTGTAGTGGTTATATGTATCATTTTCTTTGGGTTCAATTTTCTTGGTGTAGCTCATGAATATGAGCCAGTCACTAACCCATATTGCAGTAGGTTCAAGTGCTAAGCTGAATATATACGTGTTGTGCTTCAATCAGGGCTTCTAAGAGACCTACTGAAAGTGATGAGTTTTGATGCATCATTGGAACCAATTGAGGACCCAGTTCTTTATGGATGTTCCTTCGAGCTATTACAGACAAACATAACCGCCTTCTCCATTCCATGGCTCAAGCATTCATGCTGCGGGTCACAAGAGAACGATCGTACAGCCGGAGCTAAACACCCAGCCTTAAATTTAAGTGCAACTATAATGCTGGTATATAAATACCACATCTACTAAAAAAATCTAGCAGTTTCATTCCACATTTGTTCGGGCATTGTATTTTTTTTTTTGGATATGGAATGCCAACAATTCAAACGTCCCTTCAATTTCTTTATTTATGTTCCTAAACTTCTTCTTATCTAATTTGGCGGTAATTTCATCTGAGTTTTCCAATATATATATATATATATATATATATATATATATATATATATATTGCCTAAATTTCAATCTGAATCGAATGGGTTGCAATTTGCTGATTCGTTGAGTGATCCAATATATATATATATATATAATCTTCCTCACATTGATGCTGGCAGCCAGGTTTCTTAGAAATTCATGCTGCGTTGCCAATAACTCCCTTTGGAATCTCTTGGACCGTGGCCAAACACTCCCTTAGAATCTCTTGATGTGTTACTGTATTACAAAAGGAAAACATTAAAAGTTTCAAATAAAGATGGGTACAAAACAAAGTACTCAACAGGTATGAAGTTGACGGTCAGACTTAACCAGATAAGGAGGTAGGCCAGGCTTGAGTTACCCGTATGGGGACAGGCTGACTCAAGCTTGGGTTTGTCAAGCCTTGGGCCAGACCGATGCCTTGTCTTAGTGTACATATTTAGTTGGATTGTCACTGATGGTGTAATGCTCCAAATGTTTAGTCTCGTATTGAAGATTGTGAGGAATATTCAAGGACTTATAAAGAGGGGTCATTAATGAGATAATTGTCCTGGTTTTTAGCCTTTTTGAGGTTGGAACCGAAACTGCTAGGGGGTGGATTGAGATCCGCCAAATCAGGGGCCCGAGCCTAAGAGTGGGTCGGGTTGTTATAGTGGTATCAGAGCCGGTTCAACGCTCAGACCTAAGGTCCCACACGCGCGGACGCTTGTACCTTAAGGGAGGTAGATTGTAATGCCCCAAATATTTAGTCTTGTATTGAAGAATGTGAGGAATTTTCGAGGGCTTATAAATGGAGGTCATTAATGAGATGATTATATGGTTCCTAACCTTTTTGAGGTTGAAACTGAAACTGTTAGGGGCGGGTTGGGACCCACCAAACTAGAGGCTCGAACCCAGAAGTGGGACGAGTTGTTACAGATGGCTTTTCCAATTCTGATTTTAATGCAGCGAGAGACTGAGCTGATAAAACTGAAGGTCCGGCCTGATGCTCAACCTGATCTGGCCCGATGCGAAGCCCTAGTTGTGCATAATTAATCGTATTATTGAATCAACCATGACAAACTCATTTACGAGTTCAGGTAAGGTAGGGACGCCACCTACTTGCACTTATTCATCTTTTTCAACATCAAATAAATATTTTCCTGCGTGAACTTCTGATTTTCTTTAATAATGACATCCCCATCTTCAGTGTCCTGTCAGTTCTCTAAAGCAGACGTAGAAAAAGAAAAGAGTCCAATTGGATATTAGCCTGGAAAACAAATAATAAATTGATGGCATGGTCAAATAAACAACTAGAAGCTTTTTTTTTCTTTTTGCTGATGATAAAAAATACTAATAAAAGTACTTGGAAGCCACTGTTTCTTGATGCTGTGACATCAAAATCAAATGGTGGTGTAAGAGATGACGATAATCGAAAGGTATAAAGCGTCGGCCTTTTTCTGTGATGATGTTCTGACGGACAACGATCTGTTGCGGTGCCATGTATTTCCGTTGGTTCAGTGCATGGCACATATTTTTTTCAAGGAGAATTTTTTGATTAAAACTCCTCTAATTCTAAACAAAAGACCAAATTTTCTTATTTAAGCTTTGGCTTGTTTTGAGGCACGATGCACCTTGATCCTACGAGAGGGAGGGGAGACTTCAGCTCTTACTCGGGCAGCGTGATATTTATTCCGCTCACCTGAATTGATCATTATCATGTAAAATCCACGTCTGCGTTAAAATAATTTATAAGGACAGCTTATTTGCCAATAACAACTTTTCTAAGACACTAAAAGATTGGATCCCGATGAGCAGAAGTTCTTGCCTTTTGACTTCTGCTTTTGATGTCTTGGAGTGATGCCTCAGCATACTTTAACTTGAATATGGTGCCCCTTTTTGTAGTACCGAAAGTTGACAGTACTATGAGAGTTTGAAATGGATGCCAGTCTCACCCCATCCGATGCTCATCCTCCTTCAAAGGCCTTTAATTTGAAGAAGATCAAAACTTCAATAAAGATAAAAAGGGTGTGCATTTCTTCACCTAAGCCGGTAGGGATCTGCCAAGCCTGAACTTAATTTACCAGAGAAACCTTTTCTTTTGTTTAAATTGAACAAAAAGTTTTGCTAAATAACGTGGTACATGAATACCAACATTCTGAAAACTAACTCAAAGACTTCATGGAGAAACTCTATACATATTTCTTGCATCGGGATGTACCCATTTCCTAAATTAGAGAGAAAAACTTTGCCTCGGAGGGATAATTTCCCTTCCCTCGGCATGTATCATGCCATCCCCCAGTAGTGGAACAGTGTAGTTGTTGTCACGTTTGACTTCAGATCGTCCATCTGTTCTGGCAAGTTAAGCGTTATTAAAATCTTCACGAAGCACCTAGATGGCCAGTCTGCATGCTTGATTATTGTTGGCTCAATGATTGGCAGCATGTTTGAATGTAGAGGAATTAACCAAGTGGAATTTCAATTTGATTAAGAACGAACTTTTTTAGCATAGTTATAGAAATAGACTCTTCTTATATAGCTAAGAGGAATTTCAACTTGATTAAGGATGACCTTTTTTTTACCACACTTTTAGGAATAGACTCTTCTTGTGTTTGATCCAAAATATGGGCAAAACTTTTGTAACATTTCCAAAACGAGTTGAGAATAATGCTGTTTAACTCCATTTCTCTGCACATTTAATCAAAAGGACAAGAGCATCCAGCTTTGGAGGGACTGGCACTCGGAGTTTAAGAAATGCCTGAACAGAATCGGCGGAACGATTCAGCTGACTTGTTGTGAATCAGCTAAGAACATTATTTCTAAAATACATTAAATTAATAAAAATAAAAAAGTCTTTAAAAAAATATAAAAGAACACATGGCATGTCCCTTGAATCGGCTTGTAAGTTGAACTTGTTTGCCACTTCCTCTGTTCAAATAGACCCATTCAACGTAATTCTGATGCGATTAGTTTGAAGCATAAATCAGTTAACGCAGCATATATCAACCCTTAGTAAAAGTTAATGTTCTTTTCAAAGAAATAATTTTTAAATTGTATTTTCTATACAAAGCTCGCAGGAAAACTGAATATAAAACCATAGAAAAAGGGCTTCCTCGAGGTTATGAGATTGAGGCAAACACAAAGGATGGAAGACAGGATGCAACATAATTCCAATGAATGGGAGACAAAATGCTTTAAAGTAGAGGTTAGAGAAACTGACCTGCAGACTAATGTGAGTGAAAGGGGCAGAAGTGAAGCGGAGGAGCAGACTTTGGATTTCAAAAAGCCTGCCTAGAGCCTGTTGGTTTGCATTCTGCTATGGTAGGCTGCCAACAGAGAGAAGAGTGCAAAGGGTGGGGTTTAAGATTGCATCTAATGCAGATTATGTGGACGAGAAACTGAGGGATTTAAGATTGCATCTAAATGCAGATTATGTGGACAAGAAACTGAGGACCAGGACCATTTAGTTGGGAAGTAAACTTCTCGCAAACCTGATAATCATTGATCTAGAAGGATTTGACATAATTCTAGGTATGGATTGGATGAGTGTGCATGATACATTCATTAACTGTCGTAGAAAGAGGATTACTATGCGAGCCAATAGCTCTAACCATATAGTATTCCAAGCACAGACTTGTGAACGCATGTCAGAAATTACTAGAGCCAGCTTGTGGATGCAAGAACACAAAAAAGGTTATGACGTAGTCTCTTATCTATGTGGCTATGGAGAAAACTGAAACACCAAACATAGACCAGATCCCAGTGGCTCGGGAGTTTGGAGACATATTCCCATAAGATCTCTTGAGATTACCACCTCCGCGAGAAATCGAGTTTGCTAATGATTTGGTACCCAATACAGCTATGATTTCAAAAGCACCCTATAGAATGGCACCGGCTGAACTAGAAGTACTAAAGAAACAGTTGCAAGAGATTATCAATAAAGGATTTATTAGGCCGAGTGTATCACCATGGGGCACACATATACTATTTGTTAAGAAAAATGATGGGTCATTTTGGTTATGCATTGATTATCGAATGTTAAATCAAGTGACAATTAAGAACAAATATCTCCTTCTCAGAATTGAATATTTGTTGGATCAACTGAAGAATGCCGATGTGTTCTCCAAGTTTGACCTTAGATTAGGGTATCATCAATTAAGAATTAAGGAAGAGGATATCCCTAAGACTGCTTTTAGAACAAGATATGAACATTATGAGTTTCATGTTCTACCTTTTGGTTTGACTAGTGCACCACTTGTGTCCATGGATTCAATGAACAGAGTGTTTAAGGAATTTCTTGATTAGTTTGTTGTTGTGTTTATTGATGATGTGTTAATTTCATCCACCCAAAAAAAACACAAGGAACACTTGATAAAAGTGTTGAGTATTCTTCTACAAAACAAGTTATATGCAAAATTCTCAAAGTATGAATTTTGGTTATCCAAAGCAAAGGTATTGTTGTGGATCCAACTGAAATCGAGGCACTCAATGTTACTAAAGTGAGAGCCTTCCTTGGATTGGCTGGTTACTACAGGAAGGAATTTTTAGGCTTGTTATAAGAGGGGCAAATTGAATCCTTGATTTATTGGACCATTTGAAATTATAGAAAGAATTGGTGAGATGGCATATCGACTGACAATGACATCACAATATTCACAGGTATATAATGTCTTCCATGTTTCAATGCTGGGAAAGTATGAACCAGACCCCATCCATGTTATCAACTATCAGGATTTGGAGGTTCGAGAAGATTTGACTTATATAGAACAACCAATTCGCATAGTTGACGAACATGAATGGGTACTAAGAACAAAAAGGATATCAGTAGTAACAACACCATGAAGCTACTGACAATACTTGGGAGTTGAAAGCCGATATGCAAAAACACTATCCCCAACTATTTTCACAAACATAAGAAATTTCAATGAAGAAATTTTCTTAAGAGGATAAGAATTGTAATATACACCTTCTTAGCATCAGAAACAATTTATGAATTACAGTTTTAGTCCTAGAAGTTCTTGAAACCTATTGTGTTTCTGTGATAGTATTGGTAAGATATTACATTAGAATTTAAAGCTAATAATACATATAGATAGTATACGACTTAATCTCACTCATAGTTCAAATCAGACATAAAATAGATGTCCGGGTGGTTAAGAAACTCTCAGTAAAGCGAGGAGGCTAAAATAGTCCAAAATTGAGTATGGTCGGTGGCAGATTTGTAATTTTCGGCCATGACATGGGTAGTAAATGACTAATTGAAAATAAATTATGCTAATTATGATTAAGTTTCGCTAATGATAGTTTAATAACCTAAATACCCAAATGTCGGATTAGAGCTCTTAAGCTATGATTAGACACTAAGCTAAACAAGAACTGAAGCTAATGTCCAAATCTAATTAATTAAAAAAACCTCTTAAAAATATTTTAGCTCAAGATAGAACAATATAAAATATAATATAATAAGTAATAAAAATTAATAATTTTTTGTTATAAATAGGGGTTGCCATATCCTTTGAGATGCAACGTGAGGGAGAAGAGGAGAAAGAGAGAGAAGAAGCAAAAGAGCAAGAAGGGATTAAGAGAGAGAAGAGGGAGACGAGGAGAAAGGGAGAGAAGAGGAAAAAGAGAGAGAAAGGTGAGAGACTAGAGGATAGAGAGAGAAAAATAAGGAGAGAGAAAGTATCTGTCGGTGACAAAACTTTGTCGAATTTTCCTCTCGCATGTTGTAATAACCTGGAGCAGAGACCTTGCTAAAATATCAGGTATAATAAAAATTACTATAGTTTTTCTGATTACATGCAAAAATCTTAGATTCTTTTATAGTAGAAATTTTAATTGCTTCTTTTAGGCTGCAATCTTCAGTTATTCATCATGATTCTGATCGATAGACAAGATGCCATCGAATTTTTGTTAGAAACCTTGAACCCTCTTGTTTTACGCGTAGCGCATACGAGCAATGAACGGACTGCATCAATATTGTTTGTGTGGCTTAATTGTCTATGCTGCATCGAAATTCATGTCGAACCATGCATCGGCTTGTTGTATCGTGAAACAGGCCATGGGACCCAGCTAGCCTTAATCGGCCATGATTGCTAGTAAAATTTGGTCGGCTATGATTCAGTTGTGGTTAGATTACATTGGCCGTACCTAGAGTTGAGATGAAGCCGGGTAGGCGATTGACCACGTGGAGATTTTGTTAAGATTCATTAATCATAATGGCTTGAACTAATTCACAAGTTTAAGCAAGTGACTTAAGTTAATTAAGTTCAGTTTGATTCGTTCAATACATGTTCATGCATACATGCATGCTATTTAGTTGTATCAGATTTTGGAATTATGAGCAACACTCAAATAGGGAATTCAAGTTTTGTTCATGATGTAGGCTTGTAATTGAGTTTCAAGAGTGGGTTATTTAATGATGAAATTGTGTTTTAACTCTGAGATGAGTGTGATTGATAATGTAAGCCGAGTAGTGATGATAGATATGAAAGTATGCTCATGCAGTGAATTGATTGAGCATGATGACTGTTTATCTATTTTACACAATGCTTGCTTATGGCCTGAGTTATCATTTTGATATGGGCAACAACCTATGTTGGTTTTATATTTTCAGGTTGATGGTATAAGAAAATTTTCAAGTGTGGCCCAGTATACCGGAAATGAAGAGTCCGAGATCAGTTTCTGGGTTGATGGTATAAGGGGAAAGTCCATTAATGACCTAGTGGTATGAAAAGTCTGACATCGACACATGTTGTGACTATAAAGAATTGAATCCAACTGTAAAACATAAAGGGGCTAGGTTGGGTGGTGCGGGGGTCTACGGACCTGTGAGCGGAATCTTCCCTGAACGCAAAGATCGATAAAGTGTTCCTTCCCTAGGCTACTTAGAGGAGTCCATCCCTATCGTGAGGCTGCAAGAGTGTGATGTAGTTACTGCAATAACACAGTTGGACTCAACGAAATGTGAGTCATGACAATAGTTACCAAAACCAGGCTAATATTCCCAGTGACACAGTGTTTGAGACCATAAGTTGCACAACAGTCTGCCCTAAATACACCCATGAAATGGGTGTTGATTTTACTCAAGTGGGTGTGTGTGTGTATGCATCATAAAAATTCATAAAATTCTAAAGTGTTCTTTTATTTATTTATTTGTTCATTTTTCTCCTTTTTCTATTGTCACCAATGTGATTAGTTTTTGTTGATTCAGATTGAGTCCGCTACATTGGAATGCCGAAGAAATCGACAAACCAAACTTAGTAAACAATGCTAGAGTAAGCTTGCCTACAGTGACAATACTTACTCATTATTATTTTAACAATCAATACAATATATAAACTTTACACTCAAATGATATAACGAAGATATTGTTACAATTTTCATTGTACTCAGCACCTGTGCTGCTGCTATGACTATTTGCCTTCATTAGGTTCTTACTATGTAATGGATGATACTCATCGATTGGGCAGGTGAAAGGATGGGGGATTGCTGGGAAGAAATGCAACAATGTCATACACATTTCTCCTACGCACTTATGTTTGTAACTTGAACAGTTTTTTGATTGTTTGAGATTAAGACTTGAGAGCCATGCCTCTCTGACATATGTATAAAGTAATGCTTTTTATTAATAGATATTTTGCATTAGAAATATTAACTGCTAGGATAGATTGCATCGTGTGCTAATTACGCAGACAAGTTATCTATACGTAATACACAGATTGGGCCTAAGACAACTCCGTAAGTGTGTGATTGTTACACTTCCCTACAAAAAAAAGAAACTCTATATCTAGTTCCTTTTTGTGTTTAGTTGTATATGACATTGGAGCTCTACACACATAAACAACTTAAACCAGCCAAGCATTTGCTGGGCTGGTGTTAGGTGTAAGGAAAGACATTATAATATATATATATATATATATATATATATATATATATATATATATATATATATATATATATATATATATGAAAGAAAATTGAATGGTGACTCACACCATCCAATCGAGCATGATGGATAATTAATAGAAAAATAAGAAGAAAATGTGATGGGTATTTTTGTCAGTTTACAACTTGTTCTCTTTGTTTTTCTCTCAACCATCTATCTACTTTAGATGGACGGTCTTGATTAGATGACTGAGTGACTCGGATAACCAAAGTCTTCTATCTTGTTCTCTTTGTTTTTCTCTCAACCATCCATTTGCTTTAGATGGATGGCCTTAATTAGATGAGTGAGTGACACTAGGTAACTAGAGTCTTATATATATATATATATATATATATATATATATATATATATATATATATATTGCAAGGATATAGACAATTCAAATTACCTTCATGCAGGGGCGAAGCCAGAAATTTGTTATGAGCGGGGCAAATTAAAGTTTCTAAATTTTGACTAGGGCCAAAATATAATTTTTCAAAATTTTTATATAGAGCAAGTGAAATTTTCTAAAATTTAGATATAAATTTAAAAAAAAAATTAAGGTGGGGCCAAGGTAAAAGCGGGCCCTACCTTGGCTCCACCCCTGCCTTCATGTGCATTGGTGAATATAGTCCTTTAAATCTTCCTCTAGCTTGAAATTCCACATCTAAGTATGCTGAGATCAACCTTACAATAAGTCCCTAAGCTCAAATACCACTCAAAATATATAGCACAAATAAGTAGTGAAGCTCCAAAAGACCACCCTCACTACAACATTTATTAGCATAGCCAATGGCTCTAGGCATCGGTAACGCCCTGTTTGGTTGGAGGGAAAGGGAGGGAAAGGAATGGAGGGAAAGGGAGGGAAAGGAATGGAAAGGGAAGGGAAGGGAAGGGAAGAGAAAGGGAAGGGAAGGGAAGGGAAGGGAAGGGAAGGGAATGGAAATAGGTGATTATAAAAGCTTGTTTGGATAAAAGTGAATGGAATGGAAAGGAAACGATACAATTTATAATAATACCCTCAATAGTCAAAAGGTTGGGAGGCAGGGAGAAAAAAAACGTGGAGGGGTATTGTGGGCAGTCAACACTTTTGTACTTACTCCCTTTCCTTTCCCTCCCAATCCGTCCGATTTGGGAGGGATTGAATTTACACCATACAAACCTTTCCCTTCCTTTCCTTTCCTTTCCCTCCCCTCCCATCCAAACAGACTTTCTCTCTTTCCCTTCCTTTCCCTCCTTTCTAATTAGCCAACCAAACACAGGAGGGATTGCTCAATCCCTCCCTTTCCCTCCCTTTCCTTCCAACCAAACAGGCCCTAAATGATTTGCTGATGGCTTGCAAGCTCTTGAAAAAACTCTTACTAGCATGTGCTATGGTAACGTTTTATAGCATTAAAAAATCATGAATTCCCAACACTTCCAACCATTTATTGCACTCTCAAATGTTGTAATTAATTCTCAGTCGTATAGACAGTTGAAAATTTTTGTGTGTGTGTGTGTGCATATATATCGTGAGAGAGAGAGAGTAGCATTTACATGCAAGAAATTTAGGAGTTTATATATCAAGCCCAATAGATTTCAATACTTTCATTTGATATCATTTGTGTTTGTTAACCACTCTGCTAGACTAAGGGACCACTTCTTGTGGATACATGTGAAGTATATAAGATGAAATATGTACCCAAAAGCAACTTAGATTTGGTTTGGCTTATTAATCTATGAGATATTCATCATAGTCTATATGAGAGCAAAATAATACTCAACTTAGATGGCCTTATAAGTAAACTACACAATGTGGTGAATTTAAAGTATGTCATGATCCATTTCACAACAGGCCACGGTAATCAGGTGCATCGGCGCATGAACTAGCAAACTACGTTCACACTTAAGGAGATGCCTAGGTGAGTCAAAGTGAGATGTTGAAGAGCACTAATCATGTATCAATACAAGACATCTCCAAAAATGTTGATTTTATAGAAGTTTCAGTAGATGTGAAGATCTCTATAATGGCCATTAATTTTTCTATAAATACAAGTTGTTTAGTGTTAATGGATGAAAATATATTTATTTTTATTATATTTTCATACAATTACCCATGAATTAGTGATTTATGTTGTTGTATGTCACACCCCAACCCTTTTACCCCCAAACAACTTTTTTTTTTGTCAAAACTTAAAACGTCGAGGTGTGACGACACAACGATTTAAAAGGAGCTATGCACATCAAAAGACAATGAGGCTAACGTTTCATTATGTAGTAAATTCAGTTTATACAAAATCACTTCATATTTCTCAGTAACACATATGACGAAAATGCCCCAAAACCACAACATTGATGTCTAACAAAAACAACACATCATTGAGACCAAAACATGACATGCTGGCACTACTGTAGACCCAAAATCTCCCCAATATGATGTGAGTTGAGTCATCTGATCAACTTGCAGCCCCGATTTTGCTAAAACTTAAAAAATGTAAACAAGAGAAAGCTTAGCCTTTACAGTATGTCAACCAACTAGATAAATCCCTAAGCCTCTATGGTAAGAGCTCAAATCTGGGATGTAACAAATACAAAAACATGACACTATCATATCGTGATAGGAGCATGCAGTTACATACTTTGCCATGGTAGTACTTCACATATACCACGACATGTAAGAATCACACAATGACCACAATTAACACACTCAATAATCACATTCATTTCATGCATATTCACATAATTTACAATCATTTCATCTACATTTGCTTTAGTGAATTGGCAGCTCTTGGGGGTGCAAATATAGGTGTGTGCACACCACGAGCGACCTATAGTAGGGAGACAATCCTCGTGGTGGCCCGAAACGATACGGATCCGTTGACGCTGCAGCGGTAAAGCAATCATCATTGGGTGTGTGAATTCCAATGAGAGTTGCTCAACCTTTCTTAGGACACTCAAGTTGGGAAGGCGGGAGCCCAACACTCCAAGCACATCACACAACGATATCCTGGGGCCTTGCATCGCCTGCGCTTTGAGCAGGTGAGACTAGTGGTAAAGGCGGAACATATCTCAAACATATTGGCATAACCCACTGGTCTCATATCCATTATTCTTTCTTAACTAATCATTATGAGAACACATTTACAAAATGACCGGCTAAGCACACAACGTTTGTTCACTTCACGAGTGCACCCATACCTCAAGTCACCTCCGTACAAGGGCTACACACACAATCAATGATCTTAGCTAGCCATCATAAAATTGCGAGCTTCAAATTCATTCAATTTCATTATTGCCCACAACAATGCACACGAAAAAATATTACAACATTCACATCAATCAAACATAACAAGCATATCATACAAAACTTATCTAAAACACAGAAAGTAGTCTCATTCTATAATTGACTCGTAGTTATCCTATGCAACAGTCATTCTAAGATGCTTTTTAATGTACAATCAGGGTCGGAGAGATACTCAACTCGATACACCACCTAATCTGTCCTAAGCAGTTATACTTGCTAGCATGCACATGTCATTGCGTAGTAGTTCAAAAATATTCAATCAATATCATAATCATTCAATCACATGCATATATTCATTTAACACCGCATAATCATCGGATTCAACGATCCTGAAAGTACACACTCTATATTAGCCTTAGGCAGAGGTTTGCCTTAAATGCCGTCATACTTGTCACGCGTCACCAAGATTACGAAAATCGCCTCGAGCTTCAAAACTTGTCACTCAAGGTCTACTCGACGTGCTCGATAAACCTGTAAAAATATCTAAATGATAAGTTTTCTACTCGATTCGCTTTAAAATTTATACAAATAAGAAATATGATCATTAAAGGCATAGGTCATTGCCTCAAGAGGGTGTCGACAGGTAGTATCGAACCATAAAGCCTTTCAATAGGTTTCTTCCCAACTCTTTGAGGTTGTGACCAAATGATTAAAACTCAAAACTTCGATTCAACTTATCACTAGTATGTTTCTCACTTGTTTTCTTACTTGAGGCAGCAATTATGCTTCCCAACATACATACTTTTTCCCAACAAGTGACACAATGTGCATATCAACAATAGTATACGTCACGAGTTTGCTAAAATGGTTCTAAACTTTCTCAACAACTCAAAATCTCTACCATGCTTCGTAACCACTTCAAATATTAACCCATCATGCTAAAAAGACAATTACATACATTCTTAGGGCAAAAATCCTTAGGCTTGTTTAGTCATGCTCGACTGATCCTCAAGTGGCTAAAGCTATATGTTGTCATCACCTCCAATGCCTTCTATTCTCTGTTATGAGGTGAAAGACGTGTTCCTCAAGATTTAATCCAACCCAACAACATTAAGTAGGGTGAGAATGAGTGAAAGAGAGATCAAGAGAGAGGTCTGCCGTTAGAAGAGGGCATGCATGGGTGAGATGAGAGACATATAAAAACAAAGGGCGAAAGCTCGGGGCGAGGCAAAAAGAGAAAGGTGAGAGAGACAATGCAAAGAGTGTGCTTGGTTGAGGGTGAGAGACCGTGAGAGTGAGAGATGTTGCGAGTGAGAGGAGGCTAGCGAGAGAGAGTGCGAACAGAGGGACGAGAGAGTAGTGAAGGAGGAAGAGAGTGTGGGAGAGAGGGGGATGAGCAGAAAGAGTGCAAGAGAAACAGACGAGGGGGTGAGAGCTGGCGAGAGAGGGGGGGGGGATGAACAGAGAGAAATCGGGATAGAGGAGGAGACAAACAGAAAACGACAAGTGAAAGAAGGATAGAGCTGCAATAGAGTGTGAAAACGATGGAGACAAAAGAGATAGAGAGAGATCAAGACGGCTTACCTTAGCACCGCTGTCGTCCTTCAACTCCATCGCCGCTGCACTTCCTTCCGCCTCCTGCTTCTCTACCCGTGCAAAACCCAGTGAGAGAGAAGAAGAGGAAGAGCCGGCATCAGGCCTCCTCTTCACGTGGTGGAGTTCGGGTCTGGGTCTGGACCTGATTCACACCATGACCAACCTGCAAAGACTCCAAGCCTTACATTGCAGGTGTTTTGAGGCTTAACTTTGCATTTCCTCAAAATGAGGGTTAAAACAGGAAATAAGCATAAACAGTGGAATCAAGATTCAAAGTTTGAAGTGCAAAATAGTTATTTTTTAAAGCATCCAAATATTGATGTTGGCCCGTGCTCAAAATCTATGCCATATAAAATATTCATTTTTGGGGGTGAGCCGGAAATTGTAACCCACTTCTCACTTAATTTGAAGAAGAAAATGTGGGGAGTAGAGTTGTGGAGGTGTTGGACCATGTGGGGGGTCATTCCACTTCTCCAATCAACTCCGATGGCAAAATCCTTCTTGGTAGGAATCTATGCTTAACAGTTAGGATCTTTTGCATGTTGCATGTCCATATAGAGTTGTGCAACCAAGTCAAGTTCATTTGCATACACAAACTTATAGCTAATCTCAGCTCTATGTGATAGGCAAACTTAGATGAACAAAGGCCTAAATACACTTATTTGATAGTTTGACAGGCTTCGTGATTTTGAAATGTCAATACACTTAGAACTATTAACACTAAGTTGGTACATTTTGCATATTTATTTTGTATCAAACATCTCTTTGACTGAATCAAGATGTAATCTTATATTATGAAATAGCAACCAACATGATCTCCCAAATTATGCAGGCTTCGTTTCTAGATCCAATGGATCACATTACCTTAGTTGGATTAAGAGAAATATCTTCAAGAACTTGAATCAATTATCTGAGAGAAGTTAAACTTTCTGTGATTGTACGACAAGCAAACCCTGTTCTCTATTTATTGCATAAGCTTATACTTATGAGTTAATTCCATCATAGTATGTGAGACATCCCATGTATATTGCACTAATAAGTAATTCGATCAATTATGGAAAACTAAAAATGATCCCTACAACTTCATTATATGACCCTTAAAGATACTAATTTTTATGTTCTTCCATATCTCTTGAACTTTTTGTTACCTTTCTGGTGCATTTTCAGATGATAAATTAATGTTTCTACTTAAACATGTTACCCAAGACCGTGACTAATTTGTTTGCATGTGGCATGTCTAGGAAAACAACTGGTTAGATCTTATTCAATAATTTTGTGTGGGAGAGCAAAAACATCTATCATTATACAGGTGTTTACTTTAATTATCAACAAATATTGGTAAGGCTTGTTGTTCCCTATATAAAAATTTCACCTAGGTGAATCTCAACACATGAATCCCTCAACACATGATAATTTCAATATTGAGATTGAGAAGTCCACTACAACTATGAAGATTGCAATCATTATGCCTATCATGTGCGACTGAGAGAATGCTGGATTATGAGATTTGGATCCACCTATAACATGGTAAGATCCAGACCAGCTCTCACGGAGGGAGCAATTTGATAGGTAATTGCCCCATGTTTACCAACATACCAGCATTTCACTCACATTTGTTGATGTGCATCCAAAAAAACTGAAGGTGGACTAAAAGAGGCAAGAAAGAAAAGATAACTGGACAGAGAGAAGAATATATTCTGGTGTATCATTCCACTTTTATCTGATGTCTCCAAAGCGACAATATATATATATATATATATATATATATATATATATATATATTGGTGCTCCTAATACTACTTTACCGCTCCTGCATTTCTCTCTGTGATTAAAGTGTGGTGCTTGAAGTTGAGATTTCCGTTGATTAGTTCTCATCTCCGTCGAGCCAGAAGAAGTTGCGGTGTTGTGCTGAACAGTGAGGTATATATATATTGGTGCTCCTAATACTACTTTACCGCTCCTGCATTTCTCTCTGTGATTAAAGTGTGGTGCTTGAAGTTGAGATTTCCGTTGATTAGTTCTCATCTCCGTCGAGCCAGAAGAAGTTGCGGTGTTGTGCTGAACAGTGAGGTATATATTTCGTTTATCCCTCAATTTTATAAAACATTGGTGGAAGCTCAATTCCTTGAAGCCTTCTCGCTTAAGCAAGTATTTACTCGTTTTAGTTTTTATTGGACACAGAACAATTACCTCTGTTTATTTTCAAAATGAAAGGTCCCACTCAGCATATTCCGATTGATGTTGATGACATTGCAATATCATGAACTCGAATGAGCTTATCCAACTCCGGATGCATTGAAAAGCTAGGAATGTTGGTGGTTGCCTTAGTAACAGATCATCTAAGGCCCTCACATAACTTTCTTGTCTAGAAGTTTGATTCTAGAATCTCTCCTATGTTCATGTTGCAATGGAAGAGCACATTTTGGCCTTTTCCAAAAAGTTTCTCTGCGAGGTGGTAAGCGTCCACCAACATGTCTTTGCTACCAGCCTTCTCCACTTTGGATGGCCCTAAATTCACCAGGAAATCCAACTTTATATGCAAGTGGTGAAGAAGGATTACAATACCCCACAACGATTTGACCAAATACTGCCTTTGCAATTAAAAATCTTCGATGATACATGCAAGATCCAATAGATCCCAGCCAGATGTTAGTCAAGGGAACTTTTAGATATTTAAAAAGAACCATCTATTGTGCTCTTCAAATAAATTCCCCTTCCTATATATATTAGTGCTTGTCTACTAACTCTGATGGCGATATGGACAGGGAGGGGCTAATATTGCAGTAGTGGTTATATATATCATTTTCTTTGGGTTCAATTTTCTTGGTGTAGCTCAGGAAAATGAGCCTGTCACTAACCCATACTGCAGTAGCTTCAAGTGCCAAGCTGAATATATACGTGTTGTTCTTCAATCAGGGCTTCTAAGAAACCTACTGAAAATTATGAGTTTTGATGCATCATTGGAACCAATTGTGGACCCAATCCTTTACTGATGTTCCTTCGAGCTATTACAGACAAACATAGCCACCTTCTCCATTCCATGGCTTCAAGCATTCATGCCGCAGGTCACAAGAGAACGATTGTACAGCCGGCGCTAAACACCCGGCCTTAAATGTAGGTGCAACTGTAATGCTGGTATAAAAATACCACATCTACTCAAAAAATCTAGCAGTTTTATTCCACATTTGTTGGGGCACTGTGTTTTTTTTTTTTTTTTTGGATATGGAATGCCAGCAATTCAAACGTTCCTTAAATTTCTTTGTTTATGTTCCTAAATTCTGCTTATCTAATTTGGCGGTAATTTCATCCAGAGTTTTCCAATATATAAAGGAAAGGCGTTTATGTCTGTTTTTCTGTTTTCCCTTTAGTCTGTTCCTCTACTTGCTGGTCCCTTGATTGGCCTAAGTTGGGGGTATATTTTCTTTTCCTCGGTGCATTTTTCAACCTACCTCCAGTGGATGGACGATTGCAATGGCCGTGTTGACGCCTCATTACGGTGCCTTCTCCAGCCCGACAAATCTCTGGACAACCGTCTGCAAAACTTCATCTCTCATGAATGAGGGATAAAGCTTTTGCTAAGAATAGCAAAATGCAACGATGAAAAGATTTTGTCTAGAAAATTTATGGAATTTTGCTAGAACCAGCCACTGCAGACTAGTCATCATATAACCACTCGAGATGAAAATCAGCGTGCTGCAATTGATTATGAAGCTACAGTGTAAACTTTTTTTTTTTTGTTATTCAGTGTTTTAGACATTGTTTATAATTTTTTAGATGCAAGACCGACCCTTCTAATTAACCGCATCAATTTCGAGTGGCAAAAAAAAAAACGAGAAGACTTTTAAGACCAGCTGAAGAAGAACGAGTACCACCAGCATGCACCAGACATCGCACGCAGGTGGAATCCGCCTGCGGAAGACACGTGACGAAGGAGAACACAAAAATGGTGCAATGAGCTTTAGAGGCTTTAATTTATTGAGCTGTACCGAAATTGATCTGCATCTGATTACTTGAGTATTTTTAGTCGATTCAAACCAATTATATTCCCTAGCATCTTCGACAAGCTCCACAAGGCAAAAGAAATAAGCCTATTAAGCTCCTAAGAAGTCGAGCCTCAGCTGTACTTTGCTTAAAAGAGAAGCGCCATAATCACCAGTAAGACCAGGTTGCATTATTGCTCTCATGAGGGGGTTTTCCCTTTTGGCTTTCAGGGACAAGAAGTCCAGTGGTAATGGGAGCACAGAACCAATGGTTACACCGGGCGAAACCACCATCAAATCAAACCAAACAAATTTTATGATCAGGCAACAGCGCATTTGACCATAGAATTGCTCGCTTTCCGTAAATTCCACGTCATAGGCGAAGTATCAAAAAAGCCTTGTGCAAATAGATATACATTACATGGCAGGTCCACAAAAACTAGCAAATTCAAGTTCCTCAAGAGGAGCTAACATTCTTGTTGATACAAAATTTTGGAGCCAAATAGAAAACCGCTCTAACTTGATTGCCCGAGAAGGGGGATCCAGCCAAGGACCATAGGCCACACTCGGCCCGTGAACCATTCCTTCCTCTCACAAGCTCCGAGCCACTCTGTCATATAAATCCTGGGGCCAGTTCCTGCTCATATGATTCGCCACAAAGTTTGAAATCTGAAATGGAGAAGCAGATAAATGGTTCATATTGATTAGCTGGTATCAAAGCATTAAAGAATTCACATGGTCATGCACCATGACAAATAAGAAAATGAAACATTTAGCACTAAACTGACTTTGCATGATTTTACTAGTTCAGGTGGCCAAATGCGAAGGAAATTTCATAAACATCTCCATATAATATTCCAATATTCAGATGGTAGAGAGCAAAATAACAAGATTGCCATTATGAAAACAAAATGTAAATAGCATTTGTACCTTAGCCTTCAAAATACGAACCATGCCATCCGCATCTGGCACGTTGTCCAGGCATGTTAGGGCTACTTTTAGCAAATCAGGCACACAAGTTTCAACCAAAGGAGATAAATTTTGAAATACATCAGCTGTAGTATCTGGGGATCGTGGATCTAAAGGAAGAAATTGGAGCTTGGAAATCTCTCTAAGAGCATCTGCATGATGACCACTTCTGGCCAACTTCTGAATAACAACCACTGCCTCCAATTGCCGCAATATTAACTGCTGCTCTGAAACAAGACCTCTTTCCTGGATGCTATACGAGTAACCAACAAGAAAATTTAGAGCTGACAAGAACAGAAAAAAACAAAAAAACACTCAAACCAAAGTACTTCCATAATGGTTCTAATATGACATCCATTAAGGCGTCTATGACAAGCAAATGTTTCAGTGGTTTATCTATCAAATCATGTCAAACAAAGATAACTTCCAAAGGCATCTTTTAAGCGATTGGAAAACATGGACATGAAAACAGATGGCATGAACTGGAAAAACGGGTACATCTATAAAAACCTAATGACCAAAGAATTGGTGTAGAAAAGGAAAGGAAAATTGTGAACACAAAAAGGCATCCCTACAAATATTATAGGTCTATATTAATTCATACATCGTAGTTGATGGCCACTTTATACTTTTGAATTGGAAAAAGTACAAAGAAGCTACAGACACCAATGACATGGCTCCATCTAAGTCACATGGGTACGGGTACAGAGATACACGAGTACGGGCACAACAACTTTAAAAAATGTGGGTACGGGGGTAAGACAAGATATATGTTTGTATATATGCAAAATAACACAAAAAAATCAAAATGAAAACAACATTTTTATAATACAAGTGATATAAATAAAAACATTATATGTTAATGAACAATAAATCTAAGAATAAAATGAAAAGTAAGGTGAAAAATTAAATCAAAGCAAAATTAAGCAGTTTGGATCTCTAGGTACCCAAATGTGTCCAAGTACCCATTTTCGGGTACGGGTACGGCAACACAGGTACGTGGACCTTACTGAAGTACCCATGTGACCTAGGACTCCATATTTTGACTGAAGAACAACCTTACTTGCGTTGCTCACATCCCAATAACTTTGCCATGCCATAAGAGGAGTATTATTTTTAAACCTCATTCAAACCAAAGACGGTTACCATTAATTGCCATGATGCACTTTCAGCTTGCCATAATTTTCATGATTACAAAAATCCTATTGTAATCATTTTAGGCAACAAGCAACAATCCTTTTCAAATACGAACTAGAAATGCAGAGAATGTCTTAAAAAACACAAAAATTACAAGTAAACTTAATGCAAAAATGTCTTAAAAAACACAACAATTACAAGTAAACTTAATGCAAAATTACTAACAATAATTGTTAATATCAAGTGGACAATATAGATAGATAGATAGATGGATAGATAGACACACACACACACACACACACAGAGAGAGAGAGAGAGAGAGAGAGAGAGAGAGAGGATGAAATACCTGGATTCAGACATGTACTTGTATGCCTCCAAAATATCATTACCAGCATGAATCAAAGCAGCAGTATGGCTATCACCATCCAATTTACCACGAAATGAAGCACAAATAGCTTCAGAAAGGCACTTGTTTATTGTTTCCAATGCTGTTCCAAAAGCCCCAACCCGTTTTTGGATTTCCACGGACTGTAATTATTGAAAAAAGAGGAGAGAATAAGAGTAGCAACACAAGGAAAGGAAAAGCATATCAGAAGTCACGAATAAAACAAATAAGATGTTGACACAATGACAGATCAATATGACAAACAGTTTATGACTTTATTCTGCGAAATCACATACCTAATAACATTTTCACAGATATAAAATAAGAGATGCAAATTTCTATCAAACTGTTCAGTAACCTTGCATGCATGCCCTCGCTATTGATTAACAAATAGAAATACTGAATAGTACCATTTTCTGCAGCTGTTTATATTGATAACAGTGCTTGAGACATCCATAACTAGTATCCGCTTTCGGAAAATGATCAAGATTGTCATTTTGTGCCACAGTTTGCACCAATCATGTTTGATTTGTCATAGACCTATTAAACTATATTTATCCTTAATTTAATATTTTAAACTGTATTCCCCTCCCCGCACAAGAAAAAGGAGAACTTTCAGAAGTGTACTTAAATATTTGGCAAGAATCAAAGGCACACCTACCTAATTCAATATTGTAAAGGGCACACCATCAAAAATAACTTTCTGTCAATTAAACCCAGGCTTGGGTTAATGCTATAAAATGATTAAAATGCCCCAACCATAGACAATATTGTCTTGATTAGTTTGGATAGCCTCTTTAGTTACACCAAATAGTATTATCAAATTTATGTTTAGCTATATCTAAGTTAGTTACTTTTTTTTGTTAATATCAAAATTAGTTAAGGAAGCAGTGGACCTGCTAGACATAAACTTCTGGATGTCGATTAACCACGAATAATCAAGAAATGTACGCCTCAGCATGAATCACACTTTTAAAGGCCCTGACCAATAATATGATTAATGCATTCAAAACAAATGCCTGAAATGTTCCAAAGACTATTTTCTATACTCTTCAGTCAAAAACACAAGCCGTAGGTAAGCCTGGGCACCGGGCCGCCGCCGGGCACCCGGTACCCGGCCCGCCACGGGCCCGGGCCTTGACAAAAAGGTTTTCGGGCCAAATTTATCGGGCTCGGCCCGGCCCGGGCCTGCCACTGTGATCGGTGGCGGCCCGATAAGCCCGACATGGGTTTTTTTTTTTCTTTAAAAAAAATGAACTTAGATAATTAAGAACTTAGGGTTATGGGTTAGGTTTTCTTTTTCTCTTTTCGTTTCATTAAGAAATTTCATCACCGCGAGCTCGAGACTGCCTCCTCCAGTCCTCCAGTCTTCCTCATCGGCCGTCGCCCCTTGGCTGCCTCCTCCGGTCCTCCCGCCGGTCGCCGCCATCGCACAACTGCTCTACTTGCTTCATTGTCGGTTGCATCGAGTGATTCTCCTCCAGAGGACTACTTTCTACTGGTTGGTGTTGTTCTTGTTTTTGTTATTCTATTAAGTACACATGGTTTACGTTCGTGCTCATTTTTTGAGTGAGCTAGAGGCTAGCAAGTAGCAACCTGCCTCAAAGCTCGGCCCGTTAATAATCGGGCCGGGCCGGGCCTCGGGCATAAACCGAAGCCCGAGGCCCGATATTACATGGGCCCGGCCCGGCCCGTTTAGAAACGGGCCGGGCCTCGGGCCAGCCCGTTTTGAATGCCGGGCTTTGATTTTTTCATTTTTAACGGGCTGGACGGCCCGGCCCAATGCCCAGCCTTAGCCGTAGGCTCTAACTTAAGAAGCAAAATTTCCCCTTATTGAGTCTACTAAGGTTCTCCATCTACTGATGGTTTTCAGTTCCACACTGAATCAATGTTCCTTATATATATATATATATATATATATATATATATATTAGGAATTGAAATCAACTAGGCGGATGGTTTTTTTTATTTTGTGCCACTAAAAACCATCGCAAAAGATGCATTGGTGATGATCAATTGCTTGGCCACAATTTTTAGCAATACAAAACTTAAAAAAAAAAAAAAAAACCTGGCCACAATGTAGCCAGCTGATCTCAATTTCCTATATATATATATATATACACACACATCCTATTGTTCAGGCCTAGATCTAACTATTTCACAATTTAGCATCTCAAGACAGTTTCAGACTTTATTCACTGCCCATCAGATGCTTATCTGGACACTAATGTTGAATTTTCCTTTTTGGCTTTCAAGGATTTCAGTAGGAACATGCATTCCTTCATCATGCTCATGAATCTGGGAATGTTTCCCAACATTGCCACACATACAGACATAAATCTTCCTTACAGACACCTTTTTTAACAGCACAGAAACACATATCATGCTTGTATACATTGGTGGAAACTTACTTTGTCATAAAGCCCAGCCTCCTGGCACTGGCGAGCAGCTTCAAGCAAGAACTTCTGTTGTATCACCCTATCGCTAAAAAACCGTTGTAACTCACCTTCTTCTCCATAACCTCGTGTACCAAGCAGAAAAGGAATACCTCCATCCCGCAGCAAGATCTCAGTCAGGAGCTGTCTTAACATTATATTTCTCTGCCTCTGCTGATCCGTATTACCACGCCCAACCCATGACAAGCGGCCTCCACCTACTGCAGCAGCAGCTTGAGCATAATACTCTAAAGCTAGTGGAAGATTACCCTGCCGCAGGTATAGCGAACCATACTGTCGAATGATGCTAGAAACTTCTGCAAATGCATCCAACATTCCAAGCTTCTGTCTCACCCCAGTATCTTCAGAAAAAGCCCCATGATCTGCTAGTGCTATAGCAATATGTACAGCATCTACATTATATCCTTCATCCCCACCTTCCTTAAAGAGGTACAACACTGCTGGCAGCAGCTGAATGCTTAAGAATAGTACATATGGGTAGACTAGAGGATCCTTCCCATTTTTAGTGTAATAGGATGGCTCAAACTTGTTCAAGTACACCTGCAAATCTTCCAATTTGTATGGCATCAAACCATCAATTGGAACTGAAGAAACTCTGCTCGGATCATCTCTTACTGCTGAAAGCATAAACCACAAAAAGTCCTCTATAGTAGTGAAAAGTGATGGGAGATCCCGAAGAACCCTATCAACTTGCCGACGACAGCCAGAGACCATAGCATAAAGTAGTAACTTTTTTTTGTCATAGCCAGATCGTCCAGCCCTGTCTCCTATTCTAAACATCTTTTCACACTCCTCAGATGCAGCAGCTGAAGTTTCAGGAGGTACTAAGCCTCCAGACATGATCCATTGAGCAAGCTGACAAAAGGGGAGAAAAAGGTAAGCAAAGACTTCTCCAAAAAGGAGAAAATAAAAGCTACAACAATCAGAGAACATACCATAGAGGCAAACTGATAAGAAGCTCTAGAAGACTGGGCAATATTCCTTGCTTCATCATAATAGCCAGTTCTCAAGCAAAAGTAAATCTGCACCATTTAGATGAACAATTTTCAAGTCAATTTCAAACATTCAGCTCAAGATAGGAATAGAAGAATTGCTTCCTCCCAACAGCCAGCTCTCAAGCAAAAGGAAATCTACCCCATTTGGGTGAGCAATTTTGCAGTCGATTTCTAACAATCAGCTCCAGATAGCAATAGCAGAACACACACAGAAGCAAACAAGAGAGTTTGTAGCAAATGATCTTCATAAGTTCTCATTTTATTTCCTTTCTCATTTTCATGAATTACGAAAAATTGCTGAGCAAATGTTTTCAAGCATATGGCAGCATTGACAGCTTGGACTTTGTTCTTCCCTCTCTTTCCTACTATGTCAAATAGGTGCAAGGTATGGGTGCAGCTGCAATAATTTTCAAAAAAAATTGAGTGCAAGTGTGATGATGGTGTATATATATACATACTTATATATAGAAGTATGTGTATATGTATGAGGGCCTGAAATGTCATGGTCAAAATGGTCATAGCATTTCTATGGCCCCTCACAACATGCGCTCCCATGAATGCTGTGAGAATACCCATCATGCATTGGGGTGCAAGTTATGAGAACACCTGCCTGATGAGTTCATCACAGTGTCACAGATATCGCGATAAGCGCTAGGAAGGGAGAAAACGAAAAAGATGCCCAAAATCGCGATATTTTGAAAATATCTGCAAAAGAACATCTATCGCAATATTATTGCAATAAAATCGCGTTTTTTTTTTGCCACTTAATTTGGATGCTACACGGTGTTGAAACAACGTCCTAATTGTCCAAGACAACCATGGTCGTTCCTTTTAAAACGGATCATAGGTTGTCATCCCTTCTGAAAAGAGATTAAAGGATGATAGTTTTAACTTTTAATTGTTAATCCCTTTTAAAAAGGATTAAAACGACGATAGTTTGTCGTCATTTTGGATCCCTTTTAAAAAGGATTAAAAGGATGATAGTTTGTCGTCATTTTAATCCCTTTCAAAAAGGCACGACAACCTCTCATTCCCTAAGCAAAGAGAGAGAGAGAAAGAAAGAGATGCATGAAAAAAAAAAAGAGATGGGAGGGGGGAAAAAAGGACATGGGAGAGAGCAAGAAAAGGGTGAAAGAAAGAGGGAGAGAGAAAATATATAGGGGAGGATGAGGGGAACACTTTTTTCACTATGAAAGAAGGGGCAGGCGGGTTAGCAGAACCCAACTTGGTCAAACTGAGTCGGTCCCGTGGGTGCAGCTGCAAAAATGGCACGTCCGTGTGACTTAGCTTCTATGCAAGATGGGCATACATTTTTCTCTTATTGCATTGCCATGCCATCAAGATGGATCTTTAAGTTTTTAACTAATAATAACATAATTTTAAAGCTTTTAGTGTGATTTATGGTCTACAGTCTACTAGTTTAATCTTAAAGTTTTCAGTGTGACTTTGTGGGCTACTAGTTTGTCAGTGAAACTTTTTGAAGTAGCATAACATCATAATGTGACACAGTGATTAAACTAGTACCTGCAATCAGTGTTGTACGTATCGTACAATACGGGGCTGTATCGTACGATACGTATCGTATCGTTTGCAAAATACGATACGATACACCCCCTGTATCGCAAATGGGGGTGTATCGTACCTGTATCGTACGATACGTGCGATACGGGCCCCCGTATCGTACGATACGGGCCCCCGTATCGTACGATACGGGCTGATTTCTAAAAAGGAGACTTGAACCCCATTTTTTCGAGTTTTTTTTATAAAAACCCACCCCTTCCTCATTTCTAATCTATAGATTGTACCGTTTTAGAGGGAAATCATTGATTTCCATTGTGAAATCATCGATGTCCATTATGAAATCATCGATTGTCACCGTGAAATCATCTATTAAACCATGGATTTGTGCATGGGTGGCTGATTCCCATTGAGAGGAAATGGTTTATTTTTAAACCATGAAGATAAAGATGAAAAAGAATGATATTGTTATGAATTTTGATGTCTATGAAGTATGAATGATGAACCATGAACGTGTAAGTTTGTAGCATTTAGCAAAATAATAATTCTATCATTATCTAAAAGACTAAACCATGTTTTCTATGAAGAATTTATTATTTTTAATTTTTTCTGATTTTTTATGAATTTTATGATTTTTTTTTTAATTTTTTCTGATTTATTATTATTATTTTTTTAAAATTTACGATACGGTTACGATACGTTACGATACGGCGTATCTTAAAGCCCGACCGATATGCCTTACGATACGTTTTTTACAACATTGCCTGCAATAGAGCAAATCAGAAGAAGACAAAGAAAATTGAACCAAAAAACAACGAAAAGAACAAGGGACTTAGCATTATAAACCTAGAGTTTTTATTAATCAACTTTACTAAACTCAAAGAATTCATGTGCCTTTAAATAGGGCAGACCAAATAAATTAGATCTTGGATCCTGAAGAAAACATCAGTATAAATAAAGCTTATAAATGTAGGTCCAAAAGAAGCAACAAAATGGATCTAAACTGATCCAAAGTCCAAACTTTCTACATCAATCTCCCATATTGAAAATTTTGGCTCCTAATGAATGGATGATTAATGCAATGATGTGCATGAGTTGTTGCGCTGCAGCCACCAGATGGTCGAGTTGGGTACAGCCTAGGTGCGGCAACAAACAAAAAGATGCCACTAATGACGCCTTGCTGGTCTGCTTTCAAGGGATAAACACTTCCATATTAGAAAACTGGCTGACAACTACGATAATGGATCAAAACTTTGCACTATCTCAGGAAGCCCGATGATATATAAAAATCCATTGCAACAAGGTCCAAGGGCGGTCAAGTATAAGTAAAGAGTTGTACAGACTACTATTTGGAAAATGACCTTCAGCCAGTTGACAGACTGGACAACAATCAATTTGACCACACCTTTATTCATCTTAGGCCAGTAATACTACTCATCCGACAAAGCAAAAGTCTTGACTTGGCCCAAAATGACCTGACATACAACCCCCATGAAGCTCAGAAATTAATTGTAGGCTGAGAGAGAAATTAAAAATGCATAACTTCTTGTTGTGAAATAAATAACCATTACAAGTTGTAAAAAAGAGAGTTTGAGGCAACAGGTTTTGAAAAACATTCTTCCCAGGCTTTTTGAAAATGTAGGTCAGTAGAATACAACTACTTAAAATTCTCAAAAACAATTACTTAAACCAACACTGTCATAAAGAGACTACTTTTCCTACTTAAGGCATCAGAAAGAGAAATAGATTGATGGTTATGAAAATTGTGTACTCTTGTAGGAAACTAATCCATCTAGCAGGGCTAGCACTAAGTTCTTCTTGGTATTTAAAAATGACAATGCTTTGTGACCTATATATAAAACAAATTCCTTGGGAATCAAATAATGCTGCTAGTAACATCAAGCTTGCACCATGTTATAGAACTGCATAAATGGAATACAGGCCCTCTGCATAAGCTAGCTTTTCATTGAAAAACGCAATAGGTTTTCAATTATGACTCAGCACAACACCAATTACCCATTTTAGAAGCATTCAAGAACCTTTGAACAATCAGGTGGTGCTAGAAGAGAACAGTGGTCATTTTTCTTGATAATGATGAATGCTCTCCCAATAGCAAGGCTCCACAAGAACTAACACTCCAAAGGCACTACAGATTCGCATGAAACATAGATAGAAGGAGGCGAACCCATGGAAACTACGGACTTCTTCGATGGTCCATGGAGTAAGCCAAACAACTATCGGCTACACTTCTGACAGTTACTTTGACCCTTGAGACAATATACTCATGGAAAATTAAATTGTCAGTGAGAAAATCACACTTTTTGGCATTGGGAAATCTCAAAATATCTAAGGCTTGCCTCAGGTGGGTAATGTGGTCAGACTCTGACTAACTGTAAATCAGAATATCATCAAAAGAAATGATAATAAACTTTCTAAAACACAAACTCAACACTTGTTACATAACGTTCATGAATGCACTAGGGGCATTAGACAGCCCAAAAATGCATGACCAGCCACTTGTATAACCCATCACGAGTCTTAAAGGCTATCGTCCACTCATCCCCTTCACCAACTCAAATCTGATGGTACCCAATTTTAAGACCAATTTTTTGAAGCACGACAATCACCTGCCAACATATCGAGCATGTCAATGAGATGGAGAATAGAGAAAGATATTTGACAGTAATGTGGTTAATCACTGTAGTATCCACTCACATATGCCTGGACCCTTCTTTCCTAGGGTAAGCAAGGCACGGTCTGCACAAGGACTAATACTCCTGCAAATGAAACCTTTCTGCCTATGTCACATAGGTGCGGGGCACCGGCTACGGGTGCCGGAGCGGCACATCCCAAAAAATTGAGGTATGGCGATGCGGAGAGGGTATTTTATTATTATTATTATTATTATTATTATTATTATTTATTATTATTATTATTATATATAACAATTCTATTCGACTCTTGAGGATTTCGATTGACACAATTGTCTCTCTCTTTGTATCATTTGGCACTTTTTGCTCAATCTATTGATTATCTGAGGTAATTTTTTTGGGTCATTCCGGCCTTTTTTGCCTACTCAATCTTTCGATTCATTTGAACTAGGGCTCAATTCGGCTTTTGTTTTTTTGGTTGGTTCCATTTCTTTTTTTCATTGTGGTTTCATCTGAATTAGGGATCGATTTTACAGTGTTGTTGGCCATGCTAAATATTTTCTCTTTCTTTCTCTAACGTTCATGAAAATATGCAGAACTAGCGGATGATGGTTCTTGTTTCTCACCGGTTTTATATTTCATAGTGATCCTCTTCTGTTTTTTGAGGATCTAATTTTGTCATGGAAGGGTTCTGTTGGCCACCATGCTTCTCTATAACCAACATGTTACTAATAGAAACATTACGAATCCATTTGATTGTATGTCTTTGACTGGAAATATTGAGTGTGGTAATATGTACCATTGGTATCTTGTGTAGAACGGAATACTTAATTTCTGTCTTGGTTCTTGTTGGGTCATGAATCAGGTTGTGCCATGTTACCTCAATGAATGGTTGCCCATCGGTCAATGAGCATCCTACAGGAGCAATGGTTGATCTTTCTACTTGAATGGTTCCCTTAAATTGTGAACTTTTCATTGGAGGGGTGGTCTCATGATGTATGAATATGCTATTTTGTTTGTTTGAATTCTCATTTTGTGATATATATATATATATATATATATGTGTGTGTGTGTGTGTGGCCGTACCCCCGCACCCAAGTTTGTTGAAAATGGTCTGTACCCATACCCGTTTGCTGAAAATGGTCTGTACCCACACCCGCATTGGCACTGGCACCCGTACCTATGTGACATGGGCTGTATACCACGATGACATGATATGAAAGTATCAAACAGCAATAAAATTGACTTAAAAGAGATGAAATGAAAGACAAACACACAAGGTGCAGTGAGAAAACGAACAGATGGAGCAATTCCTCGTGCTGGAATCCAGCATGTGGTTGGGTTATGGTGGGTTCAAACTTCAAAGTCTTCAGCTTCAATCTGTTTGTTTTTTGACGTATTTGGGTGAGACACAGGGGCTCTCGTTTCTGTAGGAGATGGTGATGGAGGAATCTCAATGCAGCAATGACTCTCGTGACTTGTCGTTGGATGGCCGCTGAATCAATGCCTCTCGTCGCCGGAAAAAGGTTGAAGACAGACACCACTTGTGGAAGATTGCCCACCAGTCACTAGAAAAACGTGAAGATCGCCGAAAGGAGGAACATGCCGCACGGCAAGGGACGGGGAAAGGTAGTAGGGGTGAGGGCTTCAACTAAAAAGAGTCAAAGCCCTAACTCCCTTTTTGTTTGTTTCAACAAATTAAAACAAAAAACCAAAAAAAGGAGACACATTTAGACCGGACGCGGGTTAACCGCACCTGACGCGAGTCGGGTGCACGTTGGAATTAGATGAATATAGTATGGTGTAGCTGACCACATCCAACTCTCGTTGACTGGGCTCGGGTGCGAGTTGGAGCCGCACCCATATCTGCACCCGCACACCTGAGTTGCATCGACTCGGGTGCTACAACAAAATAGAAGAGTCTATGTGTCATTGCTTTCTGCAGTAGCTCCCCTACTTGCCGTTACAACTTAGCATGATCTACCAGGTTCATGCAACATGCAGGTAGGTTAAGTAGACTCGATCCAAGAATAAAACATATGGCATGTTGAGTGGTCCTCTTGGGTGATAACCATCTAATATGACATGAGACCACTTCCACGGAGCCATTAGATAGGGAGGCTAACATAGGTTTAGAATGGGTGTGCTTCTCGACTTTTAAGTTCATGGTTTTAATCGTCACAAATATCGTTCTCGGGTTTTCAACAACAATGTCGTTTTTTCTGGAAAAATCAGTGTTGTACGATACGATACATATCTTTTACAAAACATGATATGATACACGCCCTGTATCTTATGATACGGGCTGGTATCAAAAATGGGGGCCGGAACCCCCCCTTTTCGAGTTTTTTTTATAAAAACCCGGCCCTTCTTCATTTTAAACCTAGAGATTGTGCTGCTGTGGAGGGAAATAAACGATTTCCATCGTTAAATCATCGATTTTCAAAATGAAATCATCGATTAAACCATGGATTTGTGTGTGGGTGGTTGATTCTCGTTGGGAGGAAAGAGGTCTTTTTAAATCGTGGAGATGAAAATGAAGAAGAGGATGGAGATGAGGATGAGAATGAATATGATAAAGATTATGAATAAGAGTCGAGAGTCCTTTCATTTGATATGTATTGACATTGAACATTTTCACAATTTCATTAACATCTTGTGATGTAATACATAACATCCAAAACTTGTTTTTTGATGTGGTATCTCATAGACTTATGGACCTTATGACTTATAAATCTATGTGTTTTTTATGAAGAACATATTCTTCTTGTTTTTTACTGATTTTTTTATGAATTTTTTTCCTACTGTTTCTGATTTATTAAAAAAAACGATACGGTTACGATATTTTACGATACAGCGTATCTTAAAGCCAGACCGATACGGCTTACGATACGCTTTTTACATAAGCCTGGGCGTCGGGCTAGGCCGCCACCGGCCCGGCCCGGTCAGACCAGGGTCCGGGATGGGAAAAACCTGGCCCTGGCTGGGTCCGGACCCGATAGGCCGGCCCGGCCCGACTCCCGCCCTCCGTCCCTCGCTCCCCCTCTCCCTTTCCCTCCTCTTGTCCACTCCCCCTCTCCCTCTCTCTCTCCGCTCCTGCTCTCCCTCTCCGCTCCCCCTCTCCCTCTCCCTCTCTGCTCCCGCTCCCCCTCCACCTTCGTCGTCGTTGCTGTAGTCGTTCATCGATTTCTGCCCTTGGCGGAGACCCAACACGCCCTAACCAGCCCCTGCGGGCGCGTGTGGGCCATCGGTGGGGACCCAACGCCGTAGCCGGAGGGCGACGGGAGGGTGGGGGAAAAGGGGGTCGGGAGGGCGGGCCGGGCCGGGTCCGGGTCGGGCTGAGATGCCCGACGGGACGGGCCGAGACCCGGGCTATTGGGCCGGGTTGAGCGGCCCGATACCCACCCTTATTTTTACAACATTGCGAAAAATATCGGGAAAACTCGAAAAATTTTAAAAATCAAGAAAGTACGTGTAATTAAAATAAATGAAAAACTAATAGGAAAACATAAATAAAACTATATAAAAGTATTAAAAAGAATGTTTTAAGTATAATAAAAATGATGAAATGATTTAGTTTAAGTTTATATTTGAATCCATGATAGTATGAATGCTAAAAAATAGAAAAATGAAAACATCGGGAAAAATACGAAAATAATGTGATAATAACACAAATAATACATGTTCCCGTTTTTTTTAAATATCATGATTTTTTACCATTTTTTCATTTTTCTTTGTGACACTAGTTTTAATAGTACTTTCAGCCACCATGTTTTCAAGACCCACTATCTAGGACAACATCACAAACAAGCCTCTCTTAGGGGCACTTCATCCTAAAGATATTATTTCATGACCATTTAGGATCAGAAGGGGCCTTTGGGGTGGTTAAAACATGATCCATGGACAACAAGCTTGGTATATCATCCCAACATAAATGGAAAGCTTTTTCCCATTGTTTGATTCTCCACTAGTGGACTTGCTATACACATCTTCCATAGATCCATTTTGGTTTCATTTTAGTTGTTTTTGTTTAATTTAGTGGTTGTGGATTTGACTTTTTATTTGGCTTCTATCTTGGATCCAAAAGGTTCAAATTGTTTAGAAAGTCCTATTTTAAGGCATGTGGGATTCATTTGAGATTAGAATGAAGTTGATTTATTGAAAGTTTGAAACCCTAGTTTACTTTGTTCTTCCTTTTTTTTTCCTTTCCTCGCTTTTGTTTGTTTTGCTTTTGTTTCTTTGTTCAATTTGTTCTTCCACATGGATTAAAGCAAAAACCTCTAATCATTAGATCATATTGGTATCAGAGCTAGGTTTGCTTCCCTCTTTGCAATGGCAGAAGAAAATTACGGAAAACCCTGTATGGCATGAGCATTAGCAAAGTGTAGTAAGAACAGCTATAAAGTTTAAAATAGGCATATAAAGAACAAGGAAGATGAAAACTTACAATGGAGTCAAAATCTTAATACCATGAATGAATATAATACATACCTGTTGCCATGTTGTATCCACAGGAGGTTGCCTGCGTGCATCACTTGCATCAAAATCTAGTACACCATAGTCTCTTAAACGTATCTGAAGACATGATCAACTTGTGTTTAAGAAAGTTGTAACAAAGAAAGTCACCAAAACAGATGATATGGCAAAAGCAAACAAACCCTGAGAAAAGCTCGCACTCGCTGCAAATTTCCCACTGCCCCACCAAGAGCAGCCTGCAAGAAAATTGAACAATGCTGCTGGTTGGCGCAAAATAACACAAAGCGAAGAAATACAGCAGACAAATAAGTCTAGGCATAGTTGGCAAACCCAGAATTGGACTCAGATCAGTAGACGACCAAGTCAGTGGGTCAACGAGTTGACTCGGTGACTTGGCCACGTCAGATAATAAATTTTTGATAGTGTATTTTTACTATAATCTTGTAATCTACTGCCTCTCTACCCAATATGGAACAACATGAATTTGGTTATGATTTGTCAACAACTCTAACCATGAAGGAGGTCATGAATCAATAACAGTTGCTTAGCTTGTATTTATCTCTCTCTATATATATCAACCATCTCATTCTCCATAGGCCTCTGGATGTTTAGAGATTGATGATGAAAACATATTTGGAAATGGTTGGCTGCGGTAGTATTCTTTTCACGTCCTTGATAAAAGCTTTCATGAGAGAAAGAAACAAGCAAAAGGTGGTTAAGAACTTGGGAATCAAGAAGGATTTTTACACCTTAAAGCAATTAGAACCAACTTGGGCAACTCCGATGCCACGAGTCATCTAATTCTTGGCCGAGTCACCCAAGTTTTGATGCTAACTCGCTTGGGTCCTGACTCGTGGCCCAGTGAAAGAAAGATCCCAAGCCGACATAGGTGATTCACGAGTCAAGCCGCCAAGTTTGCCAACAATGAGTCTAGGAAATCAAGGATAAAACATTATGTTTAAGAAAACTTTCATTCTACTTTACAGTACCTACTTGACTCTTAAAAATTTCCAAATAAGATCGTACATCATAAATAACTTTTTGCATCCTTCATTACATTTCACAGGTTTCTTGAGTTCACCAAATTAATTCAATGAGTTTTATTTTCTCTAAGTGCCTCAAACATTATATACTGGAGAAGGAAAAGTGTCGTCCAAGCACCTCAACCTACTAGCAACCATCAACCAGTATTAAAGAAAGGATCACCTTACATGTATCATGGGAGAAGCTCAAAACTTTGCTTCAAAATATAGATACCTGAGCAGGATGACTTTGAATTATGTCTAGAATATATCTTTCATGTCCCCATTCTAGGTGTCTCCTTGCACCAATAACCAAAGACATTCTTCTAGAAACTTCATGAGGTCTAGCAGCATTCTCCCCTAATAGTGTCTGAATAACACCAATCAAGCAACAGAAGTTATTGTAAGTCATGTATAGGTACACAGAAGCGTATGCACACATGCAGAATAACAAAGTTCTTTCAAATATATCAAACACAAATATAGGAACTGCAGTGCCATTTTTTGAAAACAGCATTAGAAAATTGGAAAGTCACCAACAGCACACCCACATCTACACATGCATGCCACGCACATAAGGTATCTCAGGGCACACACATGTATGTTTTTATGTCTTCAGGCATGTACAAATGTATGTATATGTGTATGCACAAGCAGAAAAGGAAAATTTTGACAAGAACTTCCCCACAATTCAAAACAATTCTAATACTTGGAATGATCATACTCTGAGCATATCACAAAGTATTACCCTAAAATAATCATTTCAATTTATCACACTAACATTGACGTATCAACATCAGTATTATTTATGGTTCAAGGAAGCATTCGATGGGCTGAAAATTCTTCAGGAAAAACAACTCCCTCTGCGTGGTGCATGAATTAGGAAAAAATTGAGGCTTCCGTCTCTGACTCCCTGTTCCTAAAGGACAGAGAATTATAACCTTAAAACGGGCGAAATATTTTATTTCACTCTCCTTGGTTTAAGGATGTATATCAAGTGAAGGTTGCGTCATCCAGTACAGACCAAGAAAAAAAATCAGTTCAAACACCCCATAATGGATAGACAAACTAGTTCCCAACTTTACCTGAATCAGGTGCCATATCTTCTGCATGCTGACAGATTTAGTGCCAGATGATTCAAGATTCAGTTCCTCATACGCATTTTTAAAAGTAGTAGCAGTCTGATACAGAAATATAGAAAGATGTCAGGTGAAAATTAAGAATTTTAACACGGAATGCAAGACCTTGTAACAGTACAAGCTCAAAAATATCAATTCAGTTCATGACCGCAAAGCACCGACAAGCCAGAAATGCAAGTTCTCAAGTAAATAAGATGACTTCACATAAAAGACTTTTCCTTACATTAAACGGTAGTCCACGCTCCCTTGTATCATTAAGATTCTTCACAACATCTGAATAAACAGAAGCCTTTTTCTCAAGGATATTCTTGTCAGACAAGGGAAATAGTTCTATACCCGAGTGACCAACAGAAACCGGTTGTCTTGCAGCTGTGGTTGGCACCTGGCTTGAGCGAGTAGCACTGCTTGCTACAGCACTGTTTTTCCTTGGCATGGTAGATATGCGACTCATACTCTGTAAAAAATCTCGTTTTTCCTTTTGCCAGTCATCCTGTTGCACACTAGAGGCATCAGCATAGAAGATTCTGTAAGAAATGAAAGAATGTCCTTTTCTATGTGACACACAAGAAACAACTTCCTTGCAAAATTACATGGTTGCTTCTCATTTCCATTGCAAACATGAAAAATCCAGAAAACTAGCAACCCAATGTCATTCTTGTCAATTTCCCAAGAGTTCTTTTAAAAATTCTTTTTCTGGAGAAAATCTCATGAAGATCTTGGGAATTTGAAAAGAAACAAAAAGATAGAGGATAACAGAAAAGACATGAAATTACCAGTTATTTTCAGTTAACAGAAAGAAATATAAAACTGCAACTTATTTAAGTTTTCCTTACAAAAACATTGATAAATTTTATAATGGTTTTTAAATTACAAAATGAACAAAAAGAGCATAGACTTCAAATAAATATAAATGAAGGATTCTTTCCTATGAAGTTAATAATGAGATATGATAGAGTTACATTATTTGTTTATGGGTAAAATTTCAAAAAATATCATGCACTAGTATTGACACTATTGTGTGAAGAATTTTTGGTAATAAAAATACCATATTTTGAAAATATGGTTGGCATTTGAGAGCCTGACCAAAAGAAAGGAAGATGTGAAAAATTGGATAACATTGACTCCAAGAGGAACTAGTGTAATCCTTTCATTCCTTTGTGTTGTCCACAAGAAGGTCCTGATAACCAAGCTTTAGGAAGATATAACAGAGGTGATAGTATAAGAATAGGGCAAAAAAAATCGAAGACAAGTCCGCAACTATAGGTGAATCAGAGTCCAAAGCTAACAGAATCACTATCCAATTCTATTGAGGTGATTGTTTGACAAGACAACCATAATTGACAAGACAACCATAATTGACAAGACAACCATAAAACACTAATGGATAAACAATTAGCAGAGCTTACTGAATAAAGATTGACACCACAGATAACATAGAACCCACAAAAGAGCATTCATTATAGGGGCAGGTGCTTCCCCTTGCACTGACCTTAGGTCAACAATCACAGACTGCAGTGAATCTTAACCAAAATTATGTGTTTGAAGATGGCTCCTATGCTGTTAAAGCAATAGGTGAAGCCCAGGTGATAAGTAGAGCTAGAGCTTAAGCATTCCTAGGCTGTACTAGGCTCTTTAAGCAACGAAAAATAAAATGAAGAAACTAATAAATTACAACAGTAAACGTTACTATACATAGTCACATGTATGAATACATAAATTAGACAGAGTCACATAAAGATGGTTAAAATAATAAAAAAAAAAAACAAACAAATACGCTGTCGCATTATGTTTTACATACGTACAGACTATGTTGTTAAAAGGACTAGGTACAGCTGCAGTTAGATGAGCCTAGAGTCTGGGCAGAACTAGGTGTGTTAGTGGATGCCGCCAAAAAAGGGAACCAATAAAATAATTAACTAAATTTATAGAAACCAAGCAATACTCAATGGGAGGCCTATAACTATCAACTTATAACAATAAAACAATTAAAATGCACAATAGCAGAAACATTAAATATCTCAGAACTTGGCAAGAAACATAACTAAAAGTTTGAAGGAATAAATTTAATGAAGTTGAACAACTAAATTGACAAGTTTTACAGCACACAAGAAAACTTATGTATCAATATTTTTCAATGTTGCAGAGTCTACAAAAGTTTACCATTTCCCAAATGCTAACTGCTAAATCTTTAATTCTAATTTGTAAAAATAAAATGCTAAAACAAAACATAAAACTACTAAACTAACTAAAAAAGAACATATAATCATAGTACATATCAACATTGCTTGCAGTATTTAATTGTGATAACCAAAAAAGTATAAAGAAGAGAGTACATATATATGTCAAAGTTAAAAATAATATAAAATATTCGAAGTATAATAGTATATGCATTGTGGTTGTAACTGTAAGCTCCTTAACAATGAATGTGCATGAATAAACACAGACATTCAATGCAAAATCATCTGCAACAAAAAAGGTGAAAAAACTGCATAAACTAGAAGAAAAAATTATACATCTCGAAAGAAGAAAAGGATAAGAATAAGAGAGAAAATTGAACAAAAATTTTAGGTTGCCAATCAAAAAAGCCTAGGCTATTGAGCAGCAAGGCGAGCCCAGGCATCTTAGGTGATATTCTAAGTGTTTTCAAATGGTAGGTCACTTAAAACCAACTAACCTAAGCGATCAACTAAGCCTGAGAATTCAAGCAAGCCTTTGACAACATAGATAGGTCTAAAGCTTACTACATCTAAACCTATATGTGATCCTTATTAGGTACCACAGTAACAATAGTTAATAGGTCACAATAGTATATGTTATGTAGAAAGGTAGAGAAGAGGGAGAAGAAGAGAATGTGAGGAAGAAGGAGAGAATAGGAAGCAGTCAAGAATCTGTCTGCTGCTCCTTTTTCTTTAGACTAAATAAGGATTAGGGTTCTGTTTAACCCTTTACATAAAGAGTCCAACAAAACTTTAAAAATTCAGAAAGCTACCTAATACTAAATTCCAAAATACAGAAAATTTCAAATCTCAAACCAGCACATTTCCTCAACACTCCCCCTCAAGCTGGAGCAGCACGTTTCCTCCACAATCCCCCTCAAGCTAGAGCATAGATGTCTATCATGCTCAGCTTGCTATAACACTTCATGAAATCGAATATAGGAAGAGCTTTGGTAAATATATCTCTAGGTTGGTCTTTTGAAACAATATATTCAATAGAAATAATTCATGTTTGAACCAAGTCTCTAATGTAATGACAATCAACATCAATATGCTTGGTCCATTCGTGGAAGACCAGATTATTTGCTATATAAGTAGCCGCTATAACATTGCATTTTTATAGGCAATTCTATCTGAATTCCAAGACCTTCTAACATGGCTCTCACCCAAGTGATTTCAGTGGTTGTTTGGGCCATGGCTTGATATTCTGACTTTGCACTAGATCGAGCAACAACAGCTTGCTTTTTACTTCTCCAAGAGACTAAGTTACCACCAACAAAGATATTGAATCCCGTAGTGGATTTTTGTCATCAATTGAACATGCATAATTTGCATCAGAATAAGCTTCTATCTGAAGTGAAGAGCTTCTTCTAAATAATAGACCCTTTCCAGGAGAATGTTTTAGAAATTTCAATAATAACATAGTTGCATCCCAATGGGCTTTTTTTGGCTTATCCATAAACTGGCTTAGTTTTCCCACAGCAAAGGATATATCAGGTCTAATAATGGTTACATATAGTAGCTTTCCAATCAAAGACCGATATGATTTGCCATCAACAGATTCAGATTTATCATCATATAAGTGAGTACGAGAATTCATAGGAATAGATGTCGGTTTAGTTCCAGTCATACTTGTTTCTTGTAGCAAATCAAGAACATATTTTCTTTGGAAAAGGACTAGACTTTCTTTACTTCTTGCTACTTCTATTCCCAAGAAATAACGTAGAGAGCCAAGATCTTTAGTAACAAAATGTTGTTGGAGATACTTCTTTGTGTCTTGTATTTCTTGTTCATTGTCACCAGTTAAAATAATGTCATCCACACATATCATCATAACAACCATACCTCTTGAGGTCATTTTTATGAACAATGAATGATCTAAAGGCGATCTCTGAAACTCAAACTTAGACACAACATCACACAACTTCTGAAACCATGCTATGGGACTCTGTTTCAAACCATATATAGTCGTTTTTAACAAACATACCTTGGTACACTCCCCCTGTTTCTCAAAGCCAGGTGGTTGCTGCATATAAACCACTTCAAATAAATCCCCATACATAAAGGTATTTTTAACATCGAACGTGTTCCATCCATAATGAACTGCAACAAATATAATGAGTCGTATAGTGCCCAGACGTTTTCAAAGAAGTCAATACCATATGTCTATGTGTACCCTTTTGCTACCAAGTGTGCCTTGTAGCGCTCAATTGTACCATCTGAGTTGTACTTGATAGTGAATACTCATTTCGAGTCGACAACATTTGCCCCAGAAGGGGGTTCAACAAGATCCCAAGTGTGACGAGATATTAGAGAATCCAAATCCTCCTTCATTTGTGAAATAGGAATGGATGTAGCTGACAAGGTATCAATAAATTTGCACATATGATCTCCCAAATGAGCTTTACTAACAAATTTAGAAAGAGGATGAATTGTGCATTCTCTGATCCCTTTACACAGTGCAATAGGTAATTCATCAGGAACAGAAGTATCAAGGGAACACTCAGGTATGTCATGTAATTCAGAAGTACTTATCTCTCGAGAGCAAGATGGTGCAGGGTCATTAGATAATGGATTCTTTCTTGAATATGTGAGAAGAGGATCTTTAAACCATGGAATGGAGGGATTGGAACAGGTGAATGATGATGAAAAAGGAAGAGAATCAAGTAGAATAGAAGGAATTGGAAGTGGAACAGAAGGGGGCATCTTAGACGTTGGATATGAAGGACTTGCAGGAGAAAATGGAGACGACTCGAGAAAGGTTACATCGGCACTGACAAACTCTCGATTAGATATAGGATCTAGGCATCGATACCCTTTTTTTATTTTTAGAGTATCCCATAAATACCATGAGATTTATAAAATTCAAGTAAATGAGTAAATTGAACTCGAGAGCATTGTGAGTGAGAACAACCTTGACACAAGAATTAAATTGAATTTTTATTTCCAATATGAAAGATTTCAAAATACAAGGAACTTTAGTTTTGTCTTTCATCAAAAAAACTCAAGTGACATGAGAGAAATCATCAACAATGGATAGATAATAACGAAACTGGACAACCGATTTGGAACCCGACTAGGCTCCCAAACATCAACATGAACTAAATCAAATAGACTTTGGCTAGACTGACTTTTACTCAATGGAAAAGAAGTACGACTATGCTTGTCCAGTTGACAAGCTTCACACTCGATAGACATTGTGAAAGAAATCTGAGGACATAGCATCCGAAGTTTATGGAAGGATGGATGACCCAATCTGAGATGCCACTGGAAAGCACTTGAAGATGAATCAACTAAGAATGACGTCTCCTTATCAAATGTATCCAAAAAGTAGATTTCATCTCTTATGGCCTCCACCAATCTTCCTCCCAGTCGATAGCTCCTAAAATACACAAGTACCCGGGTCAAAAATAACTCTGCAATTCATCTCTTTAGTTAGTTTGCTTACAGATAACAAATTCTTTGAGAATTCAGGAGTATATAGCACATTATGAACATGCAAAGATGGAGAGAGATAAACATCTCCATGTCCTTCTACTGGAGATAGTCTTCCATCTGCCAATCGAATATGCTGAGGGGAATTAAATTTTTGTGGGTTTGAAACTATACCGATAAACTGTGTGTTTGAAGTAGAACTAGATGAAGATGTCATAGTCGAAGAAGTGGATGAGTTAGGTTTACTCACTTTGTTCCAACACCTAGCCTCTAAGTGGCCAAGACGACCACAATATGTGCATTGAAGTCTTCCACGTCCTCCGGGACCCCGGCCTCTTCCTCTACCACGTGAAGAGTATAGTCCACTTCTTCCTCCTCCAAATGAGGCAAGGTCAGATGACTGTGAGTTGTTCGAGGATGGAGAAAGAGTAACAGCCAACCTGTTTAGCCTATTGAAAGTCTCACCAAGATCAGGAAAATCTGAACCTGTAAGCATTTGAGCCTTGGTTGCAGAATAATCAAAAGATAGTCCAGCAAGAAATTTAACGACAATCATTTGCTCCATGTAAGATTTGAGACAATGCTTACAGGACGGTTTTAAGGAGTTCACATCTTCATAAGTGAACTTCAACTTTGTAAAGTATTCAGTTAAATTCATGTCACATTGCTGCATTTGTAACAATTCTTGCTGAACCTGTAAAATTTTGTTGATGTTCTTGTCTTGAGAGTACGTTTGCCGAAGAGAATTCCACGTATCTTTGGTTGTATTATAATAACAAAGCCCTGCTGCAATGTGGGGCTGAGTGCTATTCATAAGCCAAGCACTAATTATGTTGTTTTCTTCCTCCCACCGTGCGTATTTACTAATCTTTTCAACTGGTTCATCTTCTTCCAATATATATTTCTTTCCATGTCCAACGACTGACAACATGAAGGCTCTTGCCCATACATCATAGTTGGCTCCATCAAGTTTGATAGTAGATCCAAAAGAGAATGGATTTGAGAAAGCTTCGTACTCAACAGCAGCCTCTATTTGCTGATTTCCAGATTCAATTCTATCAAGTTGTATAGATTTATTGGCAGCCATGCTAGAACCACGAAAATAGGTAAATATAAAAGCCCACAGTGGACAAAATATAGACTAACATGCACAAATTTCTGCAGCCACAATTCAACACCAACCTACGGTAGACTGAATATAGACTAACATGCACAGACTTACTGCTGCCAGATTTCAAGACAAACCTGCTCCACTTTAACTATGAGAATCAACCATGCACCACACGGCCAAGCAGATCAGAATTTCTCTGTTCTGAATTTCTTCAACGGCATCAACTGAATCAGATCTGATATATACTGTGACATTCAGATCTTGATCAACATCAACAGTTTGTCAACGACATCACTTGAGTTAGATCTAATACACTACGACATTCAGATCTGAACGACGACAGCAACTTGTCAACTTGTCAACTGCATCAGATTTGGCTCTTCAGCAACATCACAACTTTGACAGCAATATAAGGGTGCAAATCACGTCTCTACATGTTGAACATGATCAGCCCCTTTCCACCAAACAATCTGATTGTTTTTTTTTTTTGGTAAGCAGCAAAAACTTTAGACATTCAACCTTATCTTGAATGAAGAAATGAGAAATGAGGGAAGTGGCGTGAAACCCTAGATGGCACAGTCCTAGGTCCGATGCTCTGATACCATGTTACGTAGAGAGGTAGAGAAGAGGGAGAAGAAGAGAACGTGAGGACGAAGGAGAGAATAGAAAGCAGTCAAGAATCTGTCAACTGCTCCTTTTTCTTTTGACTAAATAAGGATTACGGTTATGTTTAACCCTTTACATAAAGAGTCCAACAAAACGTTAAAAATTTAGAAAGCTACCTAATACTAAATTCCAAAATACAGAAAACTTCAAATCCCAAACCAGCACGTTTCCTCAACAGTATATCAAGTATTTTGGATTATAGTCACATTTAACAGCAATATTTTCAAAATACTGCACTAGAATCCAATCACAAGTGAAACCAAAGAAGAGCAAGATATTGTGGTATGTCGAAAATGTCGCCCAAATAAAACACAAGTTAAAATATCGCAATATTCTTAAAGTTTTTCAAAAAACACATTTCTTTAACATAATTTAATTTCCTTGGGTTTTTTTGGGTAACTGTTTTGAATTTTTATCAATGATTTTGCGAGAAAATTAATGGAGAACTCATAATTTCATAATTTACTATGTTCTTTATAGACAACATTTCTGGAGAAAAAAACAATTTTTCCAACTAAGGCTAGAGAAAAACCTTGCCAGAAATCCCAAGAACAAAAATATTTGTGACCATGTTTTGCATGTGTGAACCTGTGAACTAACAAGCCAAATTGAAGAGCGCTCTAGTATAACATAAAAAGGATAATAAGAATAAAAATGAAACACCTTGCTTAGTATCTATACACATGAGTATTTGGTTTATTTTCTAAGCCACAGAAGCAAACTTCCTGCACTGTTGTACGTATCGTACGATACGAGCCTATATCATACGATACGTATCGTATCAATTACGTTTTACGATACGATACACACCCCGTATCGTAAATGGGGGGTGTATCGACTAATTTTTAAAAAGAGGCACCCGATGCCTCCTTTTTCACTTTTTCTTTAAAACGTCCGAGGGTTCTTCATTTGTAACGTGGGGATTGTGCGTCCAAGGGGGAAGATCATCAATTTTCACCGTGAAAACATCGATTTTCACTGTAAAATCGAAAGATTAAAGGGTCGATTTGTGCGTGGGTGGTTGATTTTCGTTGGGAGGAAAGGGGTTTTCTTCATTTCTTCTTCGTAAAGTATGAAATCTCATGTTTTTACCATATATTCATAATTTTTTACCGTACAATCGTAGATTGAAAGATTTTGAATGTTTTTCATTAAGTTTACCATAGGATTTCGTCCTTTTTTTTTTTTAAGATATGGATCCTACATGGCAATAGTGCGAAAGGGTGAAGGAGAATAACCACTTGAAACTCAAATGTAGCTTTTGTGGGAATACATTTTCAGGAGGGATTAGTAGAATGAAATACCATTTGGCAGAGACCTCCAAAGATGTGTCTCCTTGTGTTGGAGGACCAAACAAACTTTGCCTTCATTTGTGTGTCAGCAATGTTTAGATATACTTCATGTTTTACGTCAAAAGAAGATACAAAAAGAAATTGAAGAGGCAGATGTAGGCTATAAGAAGCTTTTCGAAGAGAAGAGGAAGAAGCTTATGAATGTGATGATGAAGATGATAGCAGTCTAAGAACAGATTTGGAGACCACAAGAGGTAGAGATCGTAGAGGAAAAGGGATCATGTATGAAGGAGGTCGATCTGGCATAACGGGAAGGAAGAGAAGAGGCACAGCAGATATTAGGGCCAGGCGTGGTATGCGACCACCTTGTGGAAGAGTTCCTACTGGTAGGTCTAGTGTTGGTTCTATTAAGAGTTTTTTTCCTTCATATACTAGCCCAAGTGGTCAGCCGCAGATTCGTGTTGCTATAACATCTAAAGATATGCTATATCAGGCACAAAAGATGGTAGGAAAATGGTTTTATGATGCATGTATTCCATTTAATGCAGCTAATTCTTTTCAATTCCAAACCATGGCAGATGCAATTGCTTCTATAGGCCCCGGATTCAAAATGTCATCATATCATCAGTTGAGGGGCAAAATTCTTCAAGATACGGTCAAGGAAGTGTCTGAACATCGCGATGAGTTGAAATTATGTTGGAAGGAAACAGGTTGCTCCATTATGTCAGATGGATGGACTGATACAAGGTCAAGAACACTTGTAAATTTTCTTATTTATTGTCCTAAAGGTACAATGTTCTTGAAATCTCTTGACTTGTCTGATGTTCCTAAGACTGTTGAGATTTTGTTCAATGATTTTGATAATGTCGTAGAAGAAGTTGGACCTGCAAACATTGTACAGTTTATTACAGATAATGCTGCAAATTATAGAGCTGCAAGAGATTTGTTATTTCAAACATATAAAACATGTTTTTGGAGTCCATGTGCCACTCATTGTGTTAATCAAATGCTTCAAGATCTTAATGAGATGCATGATATGAAATCAGCCATTGACCAATGTCAAGAGGTAACAAAATTTATCTATAATCATGCATATGTACTGAGTTTGATAAGAAAGTTTACAAAAGGAGTTGAATTAATACGACCTACACAAACTAGATTTGCCACAAATGTATTGACTGTGCAGAGTGTGGTGAAGCAAAGAACTCCTTTGAGGCAGATGTTCGCTAGTGAAGAATGGGCTGCATATCCACATGCTCATAAAAGAAATGCTTCTTTAGTTGTGGATATTGTATTCAATAACGCATTTATTTTGGGAATCATGTGTGAAGTTATTGAAGGTTTGTGTTCCATTAGTTAAAGTTCTCAGGTTAGCTGACAACGAGGATAAACCTTCCATAAGGTACTTATATGAGGTTATGGATAAAGCAAAAGAAGCACTTCGAGACAACTTGAAAGGAAAGAAAAAATTATATATGCCCATATGGAAGATTATAGATAAAAGGTGGACTGGACAGCTTCATCAACCTCTTCATGCAGCAGCTTACTATCTAAATCCTGCAATTAGATTTTCTCCTACATTTAAGGACAGAGAAGTCTTAGGTGGTTTGTTGGATTGTATTAACGTGTTAGTGGCAGATTCTAGAGAACAAGATGTTGTGCACAATGAGTTGGATCTATATGATACTTGTTTTCGGAACATGGGACAACCTGTCGCCATTCAAGTCAGGACAACCATCCGTCTAGGTAAATACATAGAAATTTTTAATTTACTTTGCATTTGTTACATTTGATTTTTTTTAAACTTTCACATTGCTTTGTTATATTTTTGTTTAGATTTGTGGTGGAATAGGTATGGGTTTGATTGTTCAAACCTAGCACGTTTTGCAATCAAAGTCCTTAGCCAGACATGCAATGCTAGTGGATGCGAAAGAAACTAGAGTGTGTTCTAACATATCCATAGCAAAAAAAGGAATAGGCTCGAACATAAAAGGTTGAATGATGTTGTGCACAATGAGTTGGATCTATATGATACTTGTTTTCGGAACATGGGACAACCTGTCGCCATTCAAGTCAGGACAACCATCCGTCTAGGTAAATACATAGAAATTTTTAATTTACTTTGCATTTGTTACATTTGATTTTTTTTAAACTTTCACATTGATTTGTTATATTTTTGTTTAGATTTGTGGTGGAATAGGTATGGGTTTGATTGTTCAAACCTAGCACGTTTTGCAATCAAAGTCCTTAGCCAGACATGCAATGCTAGTGGATGCGAAAGAAACTAGAGTGTGTTCTAACATATCCATAGCAAAAAAAGGAATAGGCTCGAACATAAAAGGTTGAATGACTTTGTTGTTCGATATAATATGAGGTTGAAACAAAGGTAATATAGGCATATAGTTTAATGTTTACATTTTTGTACAATATATTTATATGAAATTATATATTAACAAGCTTTCTCTTATTTAACGTAGAGAATTAGAAAAATCATTAGCAAGGAAGCACACATCTCAGTTCGATCCTATCAGCTTGGAAAATTTTGACGATCTAGAGCCATGGATTGAGGAAGAACCAGCTACAATATTTGATGATGAAGATCTTGAATGCTTTAACCTTGAAGCTGAAGCAACAGAAGGCTTTGTTGAAGAAGGAGAGTCTGCTATGGGCACTGCTGGTGTTGAATATGTTGGTGAGGATCTTCCAATTTTTGACGATGAAGATGAAGATGAAGATGATTATAAAGGATGAATCCTGATTGAGAGTCAAGTCAAGACTCAAGGGTGCTTTCATTTTATATGTATCGAATGACTTAAGAGTTATGAATCTATGGCTGTTGAACACTTGAATGTTTTATTACTTTATGGCTTATGCTTTGTTGAATGCTATTGTTATGAATTTTGATGTCTATGAATGATGAACTATTGCACGCGCAAGTTTATAGCAATAATAAGTCTACCATTATCTCAAAATGTTTTCTATGAAGAATTTATTATTTTTAATTTTTTTCTGATTTTTTTATGAATTTTTCGATTTTTTTAAAAAAATTTCTGATTTATTAATAATTTTTTAAAAAAATTTACGATACGTTACGATACAGCGTATCTTAAAGCCCGACCGATACGGCTTACAATAAGCGTTTTACAACATTGACTTCCTGAAAAAAAAATACACACTATCCAAGATAATGATCAATAAAGTAAATTGAAAACTAATTCATCCAATCAATGACAAGTTGACTGTGGGAGCTGGTTCTTGTTTGAGGAACTTAATGACAAGCTTAGGGGGTTGAGAGATAGATGAAGGAGGAGATGGAATCGAGGATGAGTGAGGTAAGAACCTTGTGGGAGAATGCAAACCCAGTTTAGAATTGGAAGTGGCAAGCACAAGGGCCTTGTGAGGAGGAAGAGGAAAGGTCCCTCTGTTGCCCTTCATCTCCGTTAATTTTGCAAAAAGGATGAAATGAATGAGTTGTGGAGAGACAATCAACCTGATGAAGCTTAGAGACACCAGAGAAGAAAGCAATTTGAGTTGTTTGTATCTTCTATGCGAAAGCACATCTATACACCTCTTGTGGCGTGTGTACCCTTGTAAACTTAGGCACTGAGCATATCATGTTAGTCTTTTGTTATGGCTGAATGACATTGATTAAATGATCTTAACTTTACTTGTTTTTGAGTGTGCATACATGATTATATTAACTCATTAAATGTCAGCTTTTTCATCATTGTCATTATTGTTTTTGCTGCATCTATTGCTACAGTTCAGAATGTTTGCAGTTACTACCACTTACAATATATGTTATGTGAGCCTAGAAATTTTTTATTCAGTGATGTATAATCTTGTTTAGCTTAATATATAGCTATAACTTTGCATGTTGAGATTATTGTCAAACTAATACAAAAGACAAGTCTTGGCTTTTGAAGTATGATGTATTCTTGCAAGACAAAACTCGGTACCAGCACCACTGAATTGAAATGCAAATGTGCACCTCAAGAGCCATGGATGCATGGAATTTCTGTTTAAGGGGATCCAATATATGGTATTTGCCTTGCTGAAAGTTTGAAATGCTGGAACATACCGTCCTTTTTTCTAAGAAATAAATGGTCAAATGAAATACAAGTTTTCTATTTATTAAGCTAATTCTGCATATCTAATATGTATATGCACGCTTTTGCTCAATTGCCATGGCTACCTTTTCTTTTATGATGGTTCATTAATGGAAATTACATTTTTGCTTAGCAAGAACAGCAAAAAATAACTGTTAACTTGATACTGCTAAACAAAGAAAATGTGAAGCTACTGGATTGGCGATGATCTTGTTCTTTCAGTACATCTAAGTACTTTCTATCTGATCAAGAGAAAAGAACTTCTTTTATGGTGAACTATTAATCACCCAAGCCATTGTAAGGCTTTTCTATCACCCTTTCTCAAGTTGATGCTTACACTACAATTTTCTACTTGTTTACCAAAAACTTGCCAGTCCTAAGAGCGTCTGCCTAGTTTTCGATTCTTTGAACTGGCAATATGTTGGAAAGAGCCTTTTTTTCCAGTTCATATTGCTGCTGAAGTCCCAGAGGGTTCTGGTCATAACTATTTGTTGGCTTGGTGAAGCCCCAAAAAGCACTCAATTACTACTTACATATCATTAATATCATATTTATGAATGATCGTGATCACCAAATTAGAATAAATACACACCTGCTTTTGGATTTCCTCCAATCTTTTAGATAGTGGATCATGACTCATGAGGGGTGAGGCATTATCCATTTAGGCATGACTCACTAGTTTAGGCTCAATGACGAAGGCTATAAATCACCAGGTTCTCACAAAAGTGGAATCACAAATACGGAGCATAAATGAATTTTTGCCACAGAAGTTGTGCTGGTTCATGAAACAGGATCCTCGATGAGCTTTTGCTTTCTTGATCTCTTATTATCAGGTGTTCTATGACTTGGTTAGTGATCAACATGTTAAATTTTCCAGGAAAGGTGGTTAATATTGAGTGACGTTAGATGACATGGGTAGTTAGAATTTTCCAGCCTGAAGAAAAAACAATGACAATAATTAAAATGCAAGAGTAGGCTTCCAGCAAAAGGACCAAATGTTGAAAACATCAGATAGACTGGTCTCAGTAAAAATGCTTTAGGATATACTAGGATTTCTAGATCATTTATCTCTAAATGTGTGCTCCTTGATGCCTATGATGCTCTAAAGTTAATGATTGCATTGTACATGTTTGTTTCAATTTGTAACTGCTTAGACTGCTCTTGATTCAGGTTTAGCTCAAATGAAGGGACACTCGAGGGAGGTGGATTATTAAAAATGCCTGCTGAAGCCAACTTTTAAGCTGCTAAAGGAAAAGCGAGTTCAGCACTTTTAATAAGAGTTACCTTTGGCATTTGTACTGCAAATTTAAAAGGAGAAAACAATATCAAAGCAGATGCAACTACTGTTTTTTTTTTGTTCCATACACATTTGCCTCAACCATCTACCAGCTAATAAGCATAACACAGATTAATGATGTCATCATCCTCCCAAACTAAGAAATAAACCTCCCATCCTTCCTCCACTGTTTTAATTCAAACTTAAACAAAGTAATTATTTGATGTCAACTAGTTTCTGAACTTGCTTTCTGTGTTAGCTGCTTCATATGAACAATACCTAGTCATGCTTTCTGTCACTCACTGCTTTTTCAGGAAATACCAATCATTTCTGACTGCAATTCAGAGTCAAGAAGAGGTGAGGTTTTGGTGCTTTCATGATGAGAGACATCTCCTATTGAAGCTGAGCCTGCTATTAGATCAGGTTTAGCTCTTTTATAAAATCAAAAAAGAATCTTTTCAAGACCAGATCTAGAAATACTCAAACAGGTTTCATTATGCACAAATGTATATGTTATTTGAATGCAAAATAACTTCTTTTTCTTTTTAAATATATCAAAACCAAGAAGTGATCCTCCAAACGTAACATGGTCATCGAATGTGAAACTAGATACAATTTCATATCCTTCACTACCATTTAAACATGGCCGTTGGTTTTGGATTTTAGTATTTTGTAACTAATGTAAAATGATTCCTGAATTCTTTCTTTTTTTGAATATATCAAAACCAAGTTATGATCGTCCAAACATAACTTGGTTATCAAAAGTCAAAATCGATTAGGGTTTTCACCCAAACACAACTACTAGGTTTTCAACCACATCGAAGAGCTAGTTATGTAACAAGGTTTTGATAAGACCGAATTTGGATGAAAACAAAGTTTTTAGCCTTGTAATGAAAACAGTGCCTTAGTGTATTCTCTGGGTCTCAACACATTGCCTAGGTTCACCTAGCATTTTGTCATGTGAAAATAACTAGAACAAGTAGGTAAACATAACAAAAAATTTGAACTTGACCACAACATTGGCAATAGCATATATTAGTTTTAGGCTTATAGTGCTTGTATCATGGACATAACAATAGCAGTACCACACAAAGTTGTACCTGAAGCTAAATATGTCATCAAGTTATCAACATGCATCTTAATTACATACTTACCAGTATCACTTCTCCAATATGCATATGTCAATGAAGGTGAAATGTTTTCAACGGCTCTTATCACAAGTTATTTACCTCTAAAACTTGCATCATGTAATCATTGAAGCATCTCAGATTGTCCTTTTGGGCTTCCTGCACAGCTGAAACCATTGCCATTTCATGAACCTAATGAAAAGCAAAACACATTATCAGTTCAAATACAATACTCAGATAATTAAGGTTTACACCAGAAAAAACATGGAAGAAATCACAGCAAACCTGATTCATAACTAGAGAGCTTCTCATGTCCTTCATAGCAAAGCATTATGGAGAGGAAAAACATTTAAATTGGAAAAAGTTCAATTACATAAGCTCATTTCCCAAGATATTTTTAATCATGGAAATCATTTGCTTACAAATTGCAACATCCAACAGGCAAGTTGTCATCTACTATCGCAAAATGTGATCACTAACTCTCATTTCCAGAACATCCTAAGTTTTGAGCCATCCCATGCTACTGCATAGTGTAACTGCTATCAACTGTTTCATCTCTAAATTCTAAACCTTTCAAGCCTCTAAAAAGAAAACATCAGGATGCAATGATCCAGTTCCAGTAGACCCCATCTCACACCCTTTTTTCTTTCAAGAAAAGGTTAAAAATTTCAAAGACATCTTGTCGTTACCTGCTTTTCATAGGAAAATGTATCGATCAGTTTAAGAAGACAATGAAAAGATTCTCGTAGACTAATGTTTTGAAACAAATGGTGTGTTAGAATAAGGATGGTATCATGGTGGACTACCCATCAAGATCTCATGGAAGCTCATCATAGTTCAAGCTTCCATAAACATCAAAATTTTACCCCTAATGGGAAAAAAAAGAAAAGGTCCAATTTATGGAATCAAAAGTAGACCGAGTATTTTTATATCAACACAGACTACAACACTGTTTCTATAACGTCATAGCAACTTTTGCTTGAATAAGTTCCCATATACAGATGCAGTAAAAACTCAAAATTGAAAGAAAAAAAAGAGTATGAGATATAACCTGGAAGCACCTCAAAGAATGAAAAATAAACATTTTCCACAAGCTTAGCATCAATTAGATGAATGCATAACAAATCAAGGCTTCTATGCCAGGCTAACCACACACAAATTTAAAAAATAAAAACAAAGGCCTCTTTATCAGTGGTGTGACTTGGATCATGATAAGGTGATTATTTCCATCATAAGGTAGAGTGGTAGACAGTAGACACCAAAGTTGCCAACCTGTTGCAAGTACTCCTCCACAGTTGTTGCCTCTGATGGAAAGACATCCTCAAATGTTGTCTAGCATAAACAAAATAAGATGTCAATTCTAAAAGACATGACCAGTAAAGTCTCAGGTTTGGCAGCCAATAGAATTCATAGCACTACAGAAAATGGAACGCAAGAACAAGTACATGAGACGTCTGTAAGAATAATAGTAGAAAAATCATATATAGAACTTGTAAATTCTTTATGAACCATAGTCCCACCCACCCAAAACCCACGTTAGCACAGACAATGCTTTCGAAGCAGGCATTATCAGTCACTGTCCAACTTCGATATACTGAATTGTGGAAACACTTTTAAATAGGAAAAAGATAACAGCAAGCCACCATCAAGGTTGAATTAAATGATTTCAATATGAAAAAGACATAAAAGCAAATTCACTTTGACAATTCTGAACCTTCTGACAGCAAAATAGGAGTGGACAGGAATAGCACAATGAAAGCAACAAAAAGTCCTTCGAAAAATTATACCAGAACGAGCACAAGATGCCTCAGGAGTAAGGGAAAATACCATGATACCTTTATTTCGAAAGATTTCAAATCACGAGCAAGTTGTTCTGCATTTATTCCTTCACGAGCTAATAACCTGCAGAACCCAATATGTGGATAGAAATTTGATCAATATCTATCCGGTGAAAGCGCAAAAATCAAGCCATATCACGAGACGACAAGTTCAACTAGAACGCCCTACGTTGTCTGTGCAATTCTAGAATAAGCACGTCCTTCTCATTGCATATGAACCCAAGGATAACCACATAGGGGCGTGCACAATGTTGCGCTCACACGATAACAGCAAAGCATTAATGAAAACAAACTTTTCCGATGAAAATCAATCTGAAAACGGACATTGGAACCACTAACAAGAAGCAAGTCCAATCGAAACGAACTTTTCAGAAGAACGCCAGAGAGACTACTGACTTTGAAACACTGTCGCAAAACGATGTTCGCAGAAACAAACAGCACACTTGAACCACCATTCGAGTTCGGGAAAGGATTAGAAAGAAAGAATACAGCGGGAAGGAAAAAACCTTATTATACACAACTACAACAGCCAAAGAAACACATCTACACTCGAAAAACGTGAAAAAACCCTACCTTGTCGCGGCGATCGACTGACTTGGAGTCTCCGTTCTCAGGGTTTTGGCCTTGAGCTTCTTCGACAATGTCTCCAATTGTTCTAAATTCCTCTGAGAACACAGATTAGGAGCAGTCGTTAGGAGAACACGGCCTTACATCAAAGGGCAAAAGCCGAAAACTCTGAAAAACCGAAACGAACGCCGAAGGCATGGGAAAAACCTGTAAAGGAGGGAACTGAGCGGAAGGAGTTGCTTGCTCGAGAAGCTTCGTGGAGGAGTGGAGGAGGTCGGACCAACCGCTCATGTCAGCATCTGCAGCCATTCTCTCTCTCTCTCTCCCCCTTTCCCTCTCCCTCTCCCTCTCCTTCTCCCTCTCTGTGTGCCTGCGATGGAAGGAAATGCCGGGCTCTGGGTGGAGGGAAAGTGTTCTTCCCTCGTAAACTTGAAACGGAGGAAACGATCCCGACAGGGCGAGGGCTTCAGTGTAACTTCTTCGCGTAGTCAGATCGAGTGTCCTGCAGTCTGGAGTCCCGTCCGCGAACTTTTTCCAATTTCATGCGCGAATAGAAAATTTAAAAACTATAACCACGGCTACGCATATCCTTTAAATTTCTACCCAGGGTTTTGACCGTAAAATCGTTTAATACACTCTTTATTTTAGTTTCCAATTGAAAAAAAAAAAAGCTTGTCATATCTGGATCTGAATTTGAATTTAGATAGATATCTGATTTTAAGATTCGCTTCTCAATTAGAATCTCATTTTTAAACAATTCAAATAGCATTATATAATATGTCAATGTACAACTTTCAAGACATATGGGTTCTTTAAAAGTAAATCTGATCCAAATTCAAACTTCAAATCTGTTTACTTGAATCCAAATTTGTTTTGAATCCAATCAGATGTCATTTCTTAAATTTGAATCTGATCCAATTTCTTAAGTCTGGCATTGTTTATGACAATTATAATTAAAGTTACAACAACTATTTTTCTCACACCACCCTAGATTTTGGATGGTAGGCCTCCCTCTAGAACTTGTGCTTGAGGGCTAAGAGTCACTATGATATAGGAAGTATACTGCTACAAATCTTGGCAAAGTTTCCCTTCAAACTCAATTCCAAAAATTTTTTAGTGTGCTTGGAGTAGGGGCCAACATTACGTGGAGTTTAATTCATATATTTCATTTTTAATAGCAAGTATCCATAGCATACTCATTTCATGTACTTAAGTTCACAGCCAGTCAATCTCTCATTGCAACATCCTGCCCTTAATATTTAATGGACAACCTAGCGTTCTTCAAATAGGGAAGATATGCAATCAATAAGAAAATTCATCTTATAACATGTACAACATTGATATAGAGTTATATAAGAACTCTTTTAAGATCAAACTTGTTTAAGCCCCTAAGGTAATTAATTAAATAGTTTACCCTAGATTCACTATGTGAATATGCAGTACTTAACCATGCCTCTATATATAATGCAATCACATACATAATACTAAATATACCAAATCACTAATTACAACATACATATGATTTATCAATTATTCATATACCACATTGTTCATTCATTATAGAACCAAAATAGTTATGCTAACTTCACCAATCTGATAAAGCACATTATCTACACATTTTTTGTGAGAACTTAGCTGAAAACATTGTCCTCAAAACATTTAGAAAATATGCATACACAAACTTAGAGGTAACAAAGGCTGCTATTTGGGGCTACTATTTGGAATTATCGCCCGCCCCCCCTTTCCTCTACCCACCCAACCAACACAACCCCCCGGCCGCTCCCAATTTTGGAAAATGAATTTTTACCAATTAAAATCTTAAAAAAAATTAGTTTGGCCTCAATGAAAATTACAAAACATATAGTGGGAAATTATGAAAAATATTTCAGAAAAATCTAATTAATCAATGTCACTCAGGGCATGGTCTTCATTTTTCAGTCTTTGAGGCCTTAGAAAATGAAAATAAAAATAAAGTGCTTACTTAATCCCTAGAATACCAATCAACTCCCCCATAAGAAAACCTTTGTTCTACCCCTAATGATCATGCTCAAGGTCTACAACACATATCCAACATGTCTTTAGCAAAAGGGAGCTAACATGCACAATCATTTATTTCATGGTAACAGATTCATAAGGTTATACCAGTTGGAACCAAGGCTTCTACATAGATAAATGCAACTAAGTGAACCTTATATACACATGAAGAACTTATATTAGACTCGACTTGCATAATAAAATAGTGTGTACAACCAAAGTCTAAATACCATACTCGCCTAGGTTTTCATAAAAACATCACGAAGCCATTCTTGTTGTTTCAACATGCATTTCTTTTACAATTTCCGGTTTTTTTTTTGTTAACAGTGTTCGTACAACCATGTATCTCATTGGCATGTTCAAAATGGAAAGTATAAAGATATACCTTACATAATGATATGGTAAAAATATAGTTTGATAAATAGTACATATAATTTCTTTCAGGTTTCTAATAATTAGCTATGGTATTGTTCTAGTTTTATTAATACCTTCAAGGAGATGACATAAGTATGGTAGAGTTTTGTGATTTGATGTGCATGGTTGATTGCAATTGTAAAATGTGTTTTCTCTTTCTGCATTATTTGCTTATAATATATATTGTTTATCTGGTTGACAAAGAATGTGATTTGATGTGCATGGTTGATTGCAATTGTAAAATGTGTTTTCTCTTTCTGCATTATTTGCTTATAATATATATCGTTTATCTGGTTGACAAAGAAATTTATTTGAAATTGTCACAATCTTTTAATCAGTTATCATCTTGTAGGAACAAGGTTGTGTATAAATGGTTACATACATACTGGTTACCTTTCAGAGTGTTTAAATATGTTTTTTGTTTTCTCAATCTTTTACGAGTTTGCATAAATTATAATTGTTATTTGTTTTCCTTACGTATATTTTATATGTTGTTATAGCTTACATTGAGAACTATTCTGCAAACATATGCCTCATAATATGTTGCCCTGGGCTATCTTTGATAGCTTAGGTTCTTCAAATAACTGAGATTGTGTAAGTTGATCATTTGATGTTCTTGTCAACTGTTCTTTAGTTATTTTGCATGAACTATATGACATATCCCTGCTTAGTTTCTACACAATGAATAAATGATATTGTTGATAACTTTATGATGTTATGACGATTCTTCTCGTGCAATAATAAATTGTACTGGTTTAAGGACAATGATGTGCATAAGACCCAACAATCAATGATAAGCTTAGAATTTTTCATGGGGGAGCATATACCAATAACAAATATTATACAAAAAAGTTCACCATGACAGCAAAATAATGCAAATATATAAAAATTTTAGCTGATATGTTTGTAAGCTCTACTATGGAATTCAACACTGATGATGCTAAGGATGAGATTGAATATAACTATTGAGGAAGCAATAACATATTTTAAACATTTAAAAATGTAAACAAGAGTTATATTTACAATTTAATTTCTCAAAATTGTCGTCTCTTGTTCGATTTATCACATAAGATGTCTAGGTAGATGGAGTAATAAATGTTTTATTATGTTGATGGAGTTCTGAAAAGAATTCATGCTAGATGGGAATTTTATATGAGATATAAATGACTATTGGAAATTGAGGGTTGAAATATAACTATATCCATGTGTATCCAAAATAGTTTCATATTGTATTGAGAAGAACTATAAATAAAGAAATCTACAATATTTGCACTGCTTCGAGATAGAAAATTTTTTAGGTAAAAGGAAGATGGGAACATAGATGTGATGGGTGAAAGGAACAAAATTCATATGAAAGTAATGTGATACTTTTGATTAATTTCATTGCTTTGTCATTTATATTGTTAAAACAACATCGTACATGTCATGGCGTCATGAATACAACATGAAAGATGCCATTTTATAATTTTCAATGGATTTTTTAGCATATAAGTCATTTGATGATAATAACATTTCTTTTACTTTTGACTTTCACAATGCAAGATTTTGTTTAGCATTTGATGTTTTAATTCATTCAAACTAATAAATCACATCATACAATTTGACTCCATGTATAGTTATAAAACAACCCAAAATAATAATGAGTTTATTGATCTATAGTTTGTTTAGTCCTGGAAATGACACACACACACACACACACACACACACACACACATATATATATATATATATATATATATATATATATATATATATATATATATATATTGAAAGTTTTGTGGGTAGTATATAAACAATTATGATGTCTCAAAGAAAAAAAAAACACCCAAAAAGCATGCTGCATTACTTTGGATGGTCAATGGTTGTGTAATGCTAATGGTAAATTGGCATGTCTTCATTATAATCTAAAACCAATTTTACTTAGTTGAATAATAGTAAAAAAATTTGTTATTTGAGTCATTACAGTTTTTTGCCAAATGATCATAGGTTTTCATTTAATAGGCATATATTTGATGGAAATGTGGAATAATGGGTGCTCTAATAACTAGTTCTGATAGTGTCAATTATTCAATGGTGCAACACATCGTCAATTCATTTGCAAAAAAAAAAAAAATCAAGTTCAATTGCCATTTGATTGGAAAAAAATATTGTTTAATTTAGATATTGGTAGTATAATATTTTGCGACACAACTTAGATATGAATCATGTGATTTATGTTGAGAAGAACATGTATGAAAATATTCTGCATAAATTGTTGAATATAAAAGGAAAAACTAAAGACTTTTACAAAGTTAGGTTGGATATGAAAGATATAAATATTAGACACTCTCTTTACCAACTGCTTTATTTTTAATGATGAGAATTTAAAAAGATATTTTGTAAAGGATTAAAAAGCTTAAAGCCTCTTGATGGTTTTGCATCAAATATTTTAAGAAGTGTATATTTAAAACAAATAAAAAAGTGGGTCTTAAAAGTTATGATCCTTATATTTTAATGCATCACATTATTGCATTACCTATTACAAGATCATTGTGAAAGAATGTCAGTTTGGTACTCGTTGAGTTCTATATATTTTTCAACATTTGGATTAGGTCATTAGTGTTATACTTTGCAAATTGATAAAAAATTTCCCCTTGCCTTTTCTAATATCATAATGTAACTACTAGTACATTTAGTTAAAGAAGCAGTTTTAGTGGAATTATAAGATATCATTGGGTATATCCCATAAATGTCAATTTTATTGTTTGTTGCATTTTAATCTTATGCTTCAAACATTTTGTAGTTTTTATGCGTATTGATATCTTATGGCACTAAGTTCATATTGAAAAAATAGAAGTTATCAAGAAAGTTCAATTACAGAAGATTATTTAGTAAAAGAATTTGTTCCATGTATCAATATGATGTCGCAAGCATATTAAATCATCATACATGGAATGAAGGTAGTGACTATGATGATGCATGATTTCTATACTGCAAAGAAATTGACGACCTTTTGCAAGAGAGTTGCCTATGTCATATTGAAACAAACATAATATGTGCTATTCAATCATCCTTATTGACAACATATTGAGTAAATTTTGAATTTAAATTTTTTATCAATAACATTGATTAATTGAAAAAAAATAATTTTATTGACTTTTCTTTTCATAGTCATCATTTTAAAATGCCTTCAAGATAATTCAAAAATCATATAATGTAGAGATAGGTCATAAACAATAATTATCAATATGGTTTTGAGAATGTGTACGTCATCTCTTATTTTCATTGTTATTTTATTATATACATAATAGCTGCATTAGTTATAATCTAACAATAATAAATTTCATATTATTTTAGGTTTATGATGAAAATTGTTAGAAAAAAAAATTAGAAGAAAGTATATGGTTATCTCAAGTACCATTGATAATGGCAAAAAGGCATAAGAGATTTCCTGTCAATGAGTTTAGATCCACACAAAAAAAAAAAAATACAAAGTAGTAAAGTCAAAGTTCATGCATGAACATATAGGCGTGATAAAATTCTTATGTAAGAGATACCTTATATTATAATATTCCCAAAGACATTGTTAAGATAGGAGTATTTGCAACAAATTAGATTTATCCTCTTCAAATATAGGTGGCTTGATGAAGTCAGATCACCCAGTCCAATTAAAATGATGAAGTTGGATTTATAAAGATGCATTCTAAGTATACATGCATGAAAAATGAACCATTGCTATTTAGCTCATCAAGCCAACCAAGTTTTCTACATTCAAGATTAAATTGACCATATTGAGAAATTATTTTAGAAATGGTTCGAGATAATGTGACTTCAATTCATTAGTTGAATTATCACTACATAGTGCTAACCATGGGTTAGAACTGACATAGACGAGGTTGACAACAACATGCATGAACAAGAGAATGATAAGGTTAAATTATCCAATGTAAATGTTCACAATGTTGCTTTTTTCTTTAGAACATTCATCTATAAGTTGGCAAGACATTCATTGATTTTTATTGATTCATTGAATTAATTTTATTTGCTGGCTATGTTATTTCTATCATCAGTTCCAAAGTGCTCATTTTTGTTATTTATTTTGTTAGATTACAAATAATGTTGGAAAAAAAAGAGAATCCAAGTCAGTGTTGTGTAAGTATACTATTACATGAAATTTGTTCTTGACACTAAGGAAGAAGAAAATGCTTGTTTACTCGATATCAAATCTGACGTGAAGAACAAGATGATGTAATATCTGATATTGTCCATGATACTGACAAACAATTTGAGCCGCTACATGTAGTTCATAATTATGAGGAGGATGATGATATTTGTGCACCATGAAAGAAATGAATGAAGATGCATCAAGAGAGTGCTTATATCTGAAAAAGGAATCTAGTCAAGCTATCAAAGATTGATTTAACCCTCTTATGTTGAACAGTCTTATTGTATACAATAATGTGCTTTTTGTAGTAATTCATTTAATATTAGACTTTTAACACACTTTTCCTTGCTAATGTATGATGTCATATGTCTTTATTTTAAGGGAGTTCTTTGATTTATGCCTAGTGCTTTCCATGATTGATGTGTTTACTTTATATATCCATATATTCTAACATATGACATATACTTATCATTGTGGTACATGTTCAATAATTTACATCTACTCCTTATAAGAACAATAGAATATTGAAACTTAAAATGTTGAATAATGGTGACAATTTTAGTTACCTTTTGTTGTTTTATATTCGTTTCATGTATGGTATTTGATATTTTTGGTATTTATAAAAGATAGAAAGCATAAGGAACGAGACAGAACTAAATGGTTAAAGGTAGTCAAATTGAAAGATAGAAGTCAAATGCAATGAACTTGGTTAAGCAGCTAAAGTCAATGTATCCATAGTCTCAAACTTTTTTATCACATTGCTAGGTAATGTTCAATTGGGTCCAATCAATTATGATACTTGGTCACAGATGCCTAAGACATATATGGACAATATGCTGAGTTAAGTGCAGGTATATAGTTTTTGAAAGTTTATTTGTATGTTTATATGTGAGATAAGACAATGCATGACCCCACATTATAGGCAAAATTTTGGTTAGACAAGCATATGAAGTTGTAGGTCATGTTAAAGTTGAATGGCATGTGGAAAGGAGGTGTGAATTGAAGCAAACAAATTTGATCCATTTGAAAACGATGATGACCATCTGATCATTGATGAAATAGAGGACATGATGAACGTACAGAGATGGAGTTCACCACGTCTTAGGTAGTTGTATTAAATTTAATTGTAGTTTTACAATATTATAGATGCATCTCATGATATAATTGCTAAAGTTACAAGCAAAAACAAAGAGAAACAAGTCAAAATGGGCTAAGTTAATGTTTCCACACATAACAAGATAAAAAACCTTGACAAAATTGTGCAATGGATGGATATGACAAGCTGATTCCATGTATGATAATGTTTATTATGAAACTGAAAATATATAATTGGTCTTTATGTTTTGTTAATGAACATCAAAAGGAAACACACGATGGAAAGGAGCCCACCTGTGTGTTAAGTTTTCATACAAATACATTTGGGAAAAGATAAACATATAATAAATCATGGCTTGATAAGAATGGTTGTATGTAATATTTCATTAGCTACATATGCAGTGATAATGGGATGAGAGTGTCTTGGACATGTGCATGCTTATGGATTGGAACCAAATGCTAATAACATATTTGATTAATTATGAAGTCAAAACGCTTATGAATGTGAAGCTACCCAGTTTTCTACAAGGGCAGAAATTGCAGAAGAAAAAGTTATGCAACTTGAAAATGAAATATGCCTTATTAAAAAAAAGGTCACAAATCTGAAACAACAAGTCAAGTGTCCCAAAGATTTGGCCACTAACCTAACGAACCTTTCATTGGACAATATGTGAAATGACTTTATATTTTTCATTAAACTGGCAATAAATACTTCATTTGCTTTTATTCCTTGTTGATGAACTGGAACTTCATCACATTTTACTATTGTTTTTTTAAGATGGAGTGGAAGTTTTTTACACACTTGTGTGCAAGCCTTTGTGCCTTGGCCTGCATATTTTTGATGTTTTTTGCACTATCAATAATATCGAAAAAGTTAAAATAAGTTTCTTCAAAGGTGGGATTTTTTTTCAGTTCTATTTAAGGGATGTGATTTATGTCTCCTCTAACATACATAAAAGTATTGAAACACTGAACAATAATCACTTTCAAAGTCTTCAATAGTAGTAAATCAATTTAGGTGACATCTTAAAGTTGTTTGACTTATATTTGGTGGTTATCAAAAAATTCAGCTCACACATGGTTAAGGCTAGACATCGAGTGACCTGGTCTGGCTCAATAAGTAGTCGGGCTCAGGCCTGGCCACAAACTATGACCGCAGCTCAGGCCCAGCTCGACTTCCCAGGACATGGCCCATGCTTGGCAAATGAGAATTAAAAAATATTTGTAATATGAAATAACATATAATTATAATTATGTATAACAATATAAATATAGATAATATAATTATATATATATTAAAAACAAGTTATCGGGTTTGGATTTTTCGGCATGCTTCTCAAGTTGATGGATTCGCAGGGGGTTTCTCCTTACTTAGTTGACCGACGAAAGACTTGCATTGACTCGACACCCATTTTAGGGGCCAGGTCTAAGTCGGACTGGGTACCAGGCAAGCGGCCCGATGCCCACCCTTACATATGAATGATTTAATATTGTAATGTTTGAGTAGCTGTTCTTTGGTATCTTATGCTTAACTTTTTCATTTTTCAGGTGTAAAAGATGCTAGATCTCCTTAGATTAAATAAAGTTTAATTTGTTTTCTGGAATCAATGATGTTGTAATGGTTTATGATTTTGTACATTATTGAATATCATGACTTCAGACCTCGAGCATGCTCTATGATTGGTATCCAATTAATCCAGCCTGTATATCATCCAATTCTTCTATCAGTTGACCAAAGTCAAAATTATTTGTGTTTTGTGAGTTCTGGAATAGTTTGAACGTTGTTCCATGTCAGTAAAAAATTGTACTTTTATAGATGCATCCATGCATCTTTTTTAAATGAACAAAGTCTGAAGAAAGGTTGTGTATCTACAGAAATGTTTTTGCCATTCAGCCTACATAACCACTATGTTGAAAATGGGCCAAATAAAGTAGGAAAACAATAAAATCAATTCTTACCCGACCACAAAAGTGCTTAGATGTCCTTGATCCAGTCAATACATAGCCCTATTTGTGACTAGATGTGGTGTTTAGTTGGCAACTTTAGTGCCATGGCAACCTTACTTTTACATTCTTGTCTATTCTTATAGAAATTATTTAGACCTCAGGAATTATGATGAAGTTTTCATTGTAGGAAGTTGCTTGAAAGATTAAGAAAATATTTTTGCTTAATGAAAATATTTTAGTATTGTTGATGAAAAATAGTACAGGCATGTCCGAGACATGTCATGTGGACTTGACCATCTTAGAAATGTCTACACTATTGTAGATTTTCAATATTATAATAAACGTTTTGAAATTTAATTATTTTGATGTTCTCAATAAAAACAAATTTGTCGTAATATATCATGTGGTAGTTCCATATGTCTATTAAAATGTAGGTCCTCTCTATAAACAGATAAAAATCTGATGATTAAAATGAGTCTTTTTTCACTTATATAACTAGGTGGACTATTATTTAGTTGAATCTTCCCTAATGAAATATGTGAGCTCAAAATGAGGCCCATCATAATCTAATTTTAGTGTCTCAAGTGAATTTCCTGCTATATTCCGAGGCCAATTGGTTATACTCTTATTATTTTGAAAACTATCGTGAAACAACTTCAAATACGATCTTAATTGCTCATCAATTTGATTATTATCTCCCCCTCCATTTTGTGTATCTTCAAGTTCATAGACCTCAATTGAATAAAGTGGCTGATTTTATGACAATACATGTATGCAGTTGCTTCTGCCAAAACAAGAAGCACTCTGGATGCTTAAATTAGCTACTGGTGATTTCAGAAAATGAAACAAACATTTGATTGGTAATGCTTCTCTTATAGAATGTTTGAGTGTTATTACTTTCCTCAATCCTAGCAATGCTTTTTACACAAGTTGGTTGCAAGAATAGATCATCTAGGTGTAAATAATTGGAAGTTGCTGCCCTTGATAAGCTTTCTTCACATAGCAAATGGCAAACTAATTGAGAAATTTTGCATGAGCCGACCAGCAATTCTGCATGATGGTCCTTCTAGAAAAGTTAAGGACAAACATATGCCAAAGTAAGTCATCGAAATTCAAAGTGATAATGTGCCTACAAAATTATGAAGGTAGCTTCATTTGTTAACATGTTATAGCTATTTGTTATTCTGATTTATGTTTCCAGTATATTCTGATAGGGTGGGAAGGGTCTCTAAGAGATTCACATGTATTATATTAATATTTTGATATATAATAGATAAGATCAATTTTATATATTAGTAAGTGTATAATTTTTTGGTTTTCTCTCTCAATCTCATTTTGATATGTAAATTACTGATTAAAATGAAATTTTTATGATTTTGGCTATTGGTAACTCATGTGGATTCCCAACGACCTTGGCTGCCATGAACTTTATGAATTCCCAACAGCTTTGGCGTGTTGGGGATTTATAAGAATTCCCAATGGTATTGGTTGTCAGGAATTATAAGAATTTCTAATCCTAGCTGTTGGGAATCGTAAGAATTTCCAATGGTTATGGCCATTGGAAATTATAAGAACTTCCAACAGTTGCGGCTATTGGGAATCCTTTGGGAATTGCCAATTACGAACAGCCACGACAATTGGGAATGGAAATGCCAACAACATTTTCCAAACAGCTCCAATTTTGCCAAGGGCTAGTGCTATTGACAAATAAGAAAATTCTTCTAGTGACATAGTTTTTGGGAATTATATGATCTATGCACACTTATGTTTTCATAATGACTCACTGTGTTTCTTCTCAAACATTAGAATAAACTAGATTTCGATCATACACATTTTGCCTCTTCGAAACCAAATGCAGCCCAAATGGATTCAACAGCTTCACAAGCATGCCGTTGACTTAATATGCTAAAATGGACTTAATATGCTAAAATGGACTATAGCTTGTGTAGTGGTGACAGCTGACCTGCCAAGCAAGTCTCACATGAAAAAAGGTAGACATGTAGCTTGCAAGTACAATTTTGTACTAGTAGCAAGCTTGTACTTTTTGTGACTTTTGTCATGAGTACTTAATATTGGCCCATGCCCATATCACACTTGTTTGAGTTATTTAAGTGTAAAGTATTTAGGACTTAGACTTGTTTAGCTCATTTCATGCAATTTATATTCTATGTAAAACACAGACTGAAAGCATGCAATATTTATTAGTCTATTTCTTTCCCTTTTCTGTTTTCATCAATGTTGGCAATCATGATGTAAGGTTGGTGGTTGAAGGTCATTCAAGGTTGATATCCTTCAAATAAAAAATGACACATGTTTTATGTCCTCATGCATTTTTTTATGTGAACATTACATTTAAATTTTAAAAATTACATTTGTTTGCATCTTGACTTAGAAACTTGGGTAAAATTTTTCACCAAAGAAGAAATATAGTTAAAAATGAAATAGATATATGGTTTATTATTATTTGGATGATAAAAATATGTTCTTAAAATAAATAAGATATAAACTTAAAATATATAATTTCTTTTATATACTTTTCTGGCTCCAACACTGCTGTTTACATATTTGCACTCATTCATGCATGCTTAATTCAGTCAAAACAAATCCACATATAGGACATCCTTGGATGATCCCCCATTATGGTCAGTCAACCATTCTATTCTTACCCAACCTAGACAACACCATAAAACTAGCTGTTCCAGTGTAGAACCATGCAGATATGTTAACTTTGACGTATAATACAACTCTGGAGGTGTGACTGAACTTGGTAGATGGAATCACCTCTTTCTTCTCCATCGAACATTTCTTCTCCATCGAACACCAAAGTTATCTTTGGTTAGAAGCTAAAAACCTTTCACATCTTCTTTAAAGGGGCATTTGAATGCCACATACATCCCTTTGTGGATAGACATCCTTGAATTTCTATTCATTGATAAAAATCCATGCCCTCCAAAAATTTCAGTCACATGTGAATTGCATGGACACATATTTGTGGCAAGCTTTCCCTCTATCTGATAGAAGATGGAGAAGGCTTTGTTGACAAAAAAATATTACTGTTGCTTCCCACCAATCACAATAGTAAAGAAGAACTTGCAAGCATTTTTTCCTCAAATAAAACAATGCCCACCAAACCCATTTGAACCTGATAATTTTCAAATATCAAAGTTCTCACATTCATGAAATCAACCAATAGACCTTTTTTCTATTGAGAATATTTATTTGTTTGTATACTTAAAAATAACAAAAGACACATAACCAAACCTAGTACATCTACAAACATGTAGATCCCACTAAAGAGGTCCAAAACAAGCTGCATATAAACTGCATACAACATAAAATTACAAAGCTATGGATAAAGTAGCAATCTGTTTAAAATGCAGCAATTAATGTTACAAGAAAGGCAGCTACAAATAAGTTTGGCACAAGGCTAATCCACAATTCTGCTCCCTAAAGACATTCTCATGATAAAGTAGTCATGGATGATACATGAGATGATTATTAGGGATACCATTAACTATAAAAGTGAGAAAATGGATGCAAATCAGTCAATAATTATATATCAAAGACAAGAATCAAAAGGAATAGAAATGAATAAACACTAAATCGAAACCACACTGCCAAGTAATGTTAATAGAGTAATCTAAATAAACCAAAAACACACATAAAACTGAAACAACCATAACATGAGAGTTCAACCTTCCTGGTCCTCAAGTCCAAAGAGATATAATTTCAACCCCACCAAAACATGAAGTTATGTTTAGTCTATAGTAGGTTTTAGGTATAGACCCAAAATAAGAAGATAATGAAGAAAAAACACAAACCAACATAGTGACAATGTCCTTTCTTGCCAGTTTCTTCATCTTCTTGGATGTTCATATTAGCTTCCTCATTTTCTTTGATCTTAAAATTTATTATCTTAAAGGACTCATTGAAATTGTAGGATACAACTTCATAAGTATCAAAAGACCTATAACGTGCACCTCTATACCGATACATGAGAGGATGACATTTCTCCTAAGTATTATAGATACCCTGCTCTTTGCCCTCAAAGAAATTCCTGTAGGGCTTCATAATTGACATCCTGTTAATAAAAATAATTGTGCACATATATGCTTTAGCAATATGTAACAGGTATGTCCAAAAAACCATGACAATTAACCATATACATGCATGTAGAAATCATCAATAGAACACTTATTGCTTTGGTAATCACTAAACATTTGGGTCGTTATAGCAATGTGCAAGGAATAATTGCTTTCACGTTAAATTGTTTATTCCACAAACTTAGATCCACTTATGATAGTGAAAACCTTGTCATTAGATTGTGGATCATCTTATTCAAATTGCTCAACATTGAGATTATGTTCGATAATGATATTATGTAGTATATATGCTGCTAACACAAATTGAACTTGTTTTAGAAATGAGAATTCAACTTGTGCTTTCAGCATGAGAAACTACCCTTTTAACACTCCAAATGTCCTTCTAACTGCAGTTTAAAGTGATGAATGTCAATGATTAAATAATTCCTCAACAATTTGTGGTGCTCTTACACTAGGTGTGTTAAATTCAGACATATGATAATAGTGTCATAGATAATGTGTTAACAATCTCACAATATTTGGATAACCATCACCAGTAAATAGTAATTTCTACAACAGATGTCCACAACATAAACATGTAGCTTTATAGATAAATTGGTGTCATAATTTCAAGGTATTCATTGTTTTTTTTACCTAAAGGATATGACAAAATGATGTTTGGATGAACAAATGCACAATATAATACTCTTGAATCTATGGTACTCCCTTCCCAACCTAAGAGTACATAGTGGAATCTCATAACAAATCCAACTATGGCTACCACATTGTTGGAAAAAACATTTTTCTATCAATGTTGTTTAATGTGTTGATGCGAAACAATGTGTAGACATTTTGAAGCAATGCGATGTGCAATAATGTGAGGTGATGCGTATGACCAAAATTTTGAAGTATATAATAGCTTCAAGATAATATAAAAAATGAAAACCACAGCCAAAATAGCAAGTATTTGAATAAAGGACAATGTGAATAAGAAATCTGCAAGATTTTAAACATAATATTCGAACAATTCAGGCCATAAATCAATCAATATTTGGGATTTTGAAGTTCATTCTGGAAGTCTTGGGAAAACTTGGTCTCATTTGATTGGTGAAATTGGATTGATTTTGGGGAATTGTCTTGTTTTGAGAAAAATCATTTTGGAAGCTTTTGACCAAGGTTAAGAAAATTTGCTTGCTTTGGATTTGAAAATTGGCTTAATTGTTGTAGAAAATCCAATCATGGATTTGAAATTGATTTTGAAAATGTAGGTTTTTGCAATTATTTTAGAAATTTTGTATTTTCACATCAAAATAAGTTAGTTGCTCAAGTTTTTGTCGCAATATGATTTGGTTATGGTAGCGACTACAACTTGACTCACTTAGATTTTGTAAAAGCGAGTGGTTGCATTTGTGAAGTGAGTGTATGCATGCATTTATAATCTCTTGCACACACATGCTTCACTCTCTTTCACTCAATGCGTAATTTCAATGGGATCTCACATAGATACATGCCTATCTTGTAGATGAAAAATATAGAACGTGCTCCAAGCTTAGTCTTGATGTCAAGAATAGCCTTTGGAGTTAATGTCTATGTGCTTAATTTGGAAATTTTGAATTTGGGGTCCCAAAAAGAATTGGATAAAGACAGATTTTGAGAGAATCCTTCTCCTTGGGTGAGGAAAATTGTGAATTTCTCTAGGATAGAACATTGTCTCTTGGTTTGGAAATGAGATTTGGTTTGGACAAGTTTGTTTAAACTTGTTTTTGGCGTAAAGTGTTGGCAAAGTAGGGCTTTTAGATCAAGAACCCAACTTTTGTAAATTCTTGGTATTGGGTCTGGGTTGGCATTTTTATAAGACTGATTTTGAGTTGAAAATGGTTTGATAAATATCTCCTATTGATTTTGAAAATGATAGGATATTTGAAGTTTAAGTTTCCAAATGCGTTTGGTAGGAATATGATTTCAGTAAGGATTTTAGATTTGACCAAAACGTTTGTTTTGGATCTAGAAGCTTCTTTTGAAGCCCAATTAGATGAACTTGTTAATAATTGATTTTCAAATTCATGGATATTTTCTAAAAAATCCAGAAATGAGATAAGTTGAAATGAGCCGATTTTGTTTGATTTGTTTCATTTTATGATGGATCATATTCATGGATTTAGTAGATCTAATCCTTGGTAGAACCGTTTTGACAAGGCTGTGAGATTTAATCCATCGTACATTCAAGAGAACATCCATTCTTTGTTTTCTCCCTCTCTCTTTGCATTTATTCATTCAATTACATAGATGAAAGGATGATATTCTTGCCCAAACAATTATAGTATTCCTCCAATATTGCACGGATGAGATCTTTCTAAATCAGATTTTGAAATCATCAATTTCTGATTTTTGAAAAACAAAATCTTAGCTCGAATGGGTTGGGAAAATTGTGGGAATGCATACACATATACATTAACATGTACATTTTTTTCGCATCAACCCAGCTGGACATCACTCACAGCTCTTTAAAAATAAAAGAAATCCCAACACAAACCCATGTTTCGTTTGTCATTTCCATCTGTCTATCACATGAAGAGGCATTCATGGAATGCCCACCATTGCTTCTAAGGTAATGCTTTCAAAAATGCCACAAATCATGAGGATTATAATGAGAAAATTCGTTTATGAAAGTCACTATTTTAGGACAAGAAGATAGATGCCATTGAGTTAGATAGCTTGGTAAGAACCTCATACCTGATGCTCCTATTTTAGGATTGGTTAGGGTCTTGAACATGGTGATGAATCACCACCATTTGGTAGATTGGAAATCAACTTGCCGATTTTATTGGAATAGCAGAAATGAAACCCATTGATTTGGGTGTTAGGGAATTTAAAACCAAGGGTATTTGAACCATGGATTTTAACATTTGATGGAAGGAGGCATCAACTTCACCAAGACTGCTGCAAAGCAGACTATAGTGCAGTCGTTTTGGTAGAGGGAGGAAGCAAGGGCTGCATGCAAGGGACACCTTCTCCCTTGCCAATCAATTCTCTCATTTTGGCTTCTTTCTTTACCTTGCCTAACTTGAAAATCAAGTAAGCATGGAGGAGCTGTCTCTTCATGTTAGTTATAGAAATCTGGTCTTTGACCAGCTAGTTAGAATTCAAGAGAGAAAGAAGGAAAGGGGAACATCTGTAAAGGCTGGTTCCCCTTTCAACTCAACCAGAATTTTCTGGTTCCATCCTTGGAACCAGCTAGGAGGGGACGTCCAAATGGGCTGTCTTAATTTTTTTTAGTCTTAAAAAATACTTGTTTAATTTTCTTGAAGTTGAAACTAGCGAGAGGGTAAGTCTTTTTGGGACATTTCTTCTTGCTTTTTCAGAAATTTTACATAAGAATGAAGAAGGACTTATTCTTTGAATTCCTCCTTGGTTCATCATTAGTTTGAAAAACCAATTAGTTAATTTGGAAATTTTTTGGATTGATTAAGCTTGCTTGAGCCACTCTCTATTTGATTAGTCTAGATAATCATTGATCTAGTCTTGAGCGCTTTATCATGGCACATCCAAATTGAAATTCTTTTGACTCATTTGAGTTGGGAATGGATTAACACAATTGGATTTGGTCAGAGTTAAATCCGAATTAGGATTATTGTGAATTGTTTTCATAAATAGTTTTTAAGAGAATTGAAAAAATTTTTCGTTCTAGGAGATTCATTCCTAGATTTTTCTAGAATGAGAATAAAGAAGGAAAGAAAGAGAGAAAAAGTTTCACTAACTTATTTTCTTTCTCCATGATGCAGGAAAATTTTAATTCTCACTAATGTGAATTTTTAATTTCGATTGAAAATTTGAGTTTTAGATCTTGATTTGTATCAATCTCAAACTTAATCTTGGAATTTTGCTTAATTTTGACAAGAATCATAATTTTTGCTCATTGAATTTTTGCAAGTGGTCCTAGAATTGGATTAGGCGGACATCGACTACGGTTCAAAATTTTTCTTGAAAATTTTCAAAATTGCCATTGAGAAAAAATTGATAATTTTAGGGCGTGAACAAATGCTCCTCTTTGCTGCTGAGCAAGTTGAAGACTTTGCTTAGCAGCAAAGACATGCACAACAAATTTTTATGAATTGTTAAATTTTTCCTCTTGGGCATTGAGTATTGCTGTATTTTCGTGAAGAGCAATTTCTGAGTAGGAGCTTGCATGTATAATTTCTTCATCCATGTCATAGGAAACATTGTAAAGCAATTGATATTGATTAAAGAATTTTTTATGGTTGGGAAAGGTTTTCACGTTTGTCGCCTGGAGGACTTAGTGCTTTTCACCTTCTGTCCCTTGGCAAACACTTTTTCTTTCGCTTTTGCAACTTTTTGGCTTTAGCTTTTACATTTGTGATTTTTTTTTTCTTTCGAGCCACCCTTCAGTCTTAGGGAAATACCTCTTCACCCCAAAAGATACCATGGAGTTCCACCACTTTGGTGGATTTGTGTAGTCTACTTTACGTCATATCTATCAGGCTTTTTATTGAACTCTTGTAGCGAGTTTTGTGTCAGTAGCTCTCAAACCAGTTGGCCTTCAGGTACCAGGTGTAAAAATACCTTTCAACTTACTTACTCGAGTCAATAAGGCTTCAAAAGGTCTGACGAAAGCAAAATGTTCATGAATTGCCTTTAGCTTCACAGTGTAAGTATATGTGGTAGGCCCACCCACTATTGCAGAGCTTTGAACTAAAGGAACTTCTACACTCACCCGAGCTCATCGTTCAACTCATTTTTTTATAGCTCTTTCTTGCCTTGCCAAGGTCCTTTTGGCTACGAAAACTTTTTGCCGTTGCTTTTCATGTTAGATATTCAGAATTAATTTTGTCTGTCAAGATCAATATCAATTTCTAGACATTGATCCCTCAATTTCATCGGAATTTCTTGTACATTGCAAACCATTGCCCCTTGTTTTAGCTCATTTACAGTCAGATTGCAAACTCACTCTCAGAATTTGAAAATTGTTTGTACAAATTGTTTATGGAAATTGTTTGAATTTTATTTAGGAAATTCATTTGGAAAGAATTTGTTTGTTCAAATGTTGATGATTCTGAATTATTGTTACATTCAAGCATAGAATTTCTTGAGGTGTGACATTAATTAGATTGGGGGTTTCTACCCAGTCGGCATCAATTAGCCAGTATGAATTGGGGGTAAGAGCCCTTAATGATGCAATGTCCTTCTCAATTGGGAGCCCATTTGCCTTTTGGCCTACCCCTAAGAGGAGCTATAGATTGGAGAACTAATTCATTCACTTTGAACTTCCTTTCGATGACAGATTTTACATAGTGCCAAGCTTCCCTTTTGCGGTAATCTTCATCATGTTCAACAGTTTGTAATCGTCTTTCAACAAGGTGATCAAGCTATGTCAATATCTTTTGTTTTTATTTTCTCAGAAAGACCAGCGACAAATTTCATTTGTTGGTTTTTGAATGTGTAATGGGAGCACAATCTCTGTACCATATACTAATTCTGATGGTGTGATAGTTGTGGGCATCCAAATCATAGCCCGGTATACCTAAAATGCATTCTGCATTTTCTTGTGCCAATCTCTGTCAGTTTTACATTCCTTTATAAGACACAAATTAAAATATTGTTGTTGGATGCGTTTGCTTGTCAGTTACCCTAGGGGTAATATGGAGCAAAAAATGATGTTGAATTTGATATTTTTGGTAGAGACTATGCATTTTCTCATTTTTTAAAGAAGTGCCATTGATTGAAACATTGTCATGAGAAATGTTGAATTTGCATATGAGGTTTTTGTGGATGAAGGACACCACATGCCGTCCTTCACCTATTTTCAGAGTACTCTCTTCCACCCAATTGGTAAAATAGTCAGTGGCTGCAAGGAAATAATTGTGACCATTTGAAGCAGGAGAATTGATTGGGCTGACCACGTCGAAGCTCCACATTGAAAAAAGCCAAGGCGAGCTAATTGAAAGGAGGTAAGTTGTTGGAGCATGTATTGAAGGTACATGCAATTGACATTTGATGCACTTTTTTATGAATTGATGGCAATCCTTTTGCATATTGGACTAGTAAAATCCAGCCTCGATTATTTGTTTGACTAGGGTTTGTTACCCCACATGGCCTCAACAAATTTCTTCAGTGGGCCTCTTGGATAATTTCTAATGCCTCTTTTTTGTCGAGACATCAGGTGTATTCTGCATTGAATCCTCTTTTGTAGAGAACTACGAAAACAAAATATCTTGTAGACTTATAACTCAACAACTTCTGTTTTTTGGAGGACATTTCCGACAAAAATGTTTGGATGTAATCCTTGATGTTTTGATACCAAGGTGGTTCCCCACATTCTGTTTGGAGCACTAGTTATAGTATGATGTACACAAGTTTTTTAAGTTGCCAACCTTAAAAAATCTTAATGATTCTTTAGGTTTAAAGGTGATGGTGGAACCCAAGCTGGCCAAACTATCTGCAATTGGGTTTAATTCTCGTTTGATATGTGATAGTTGACATTCCTCGAATTTCTCTATGAGAGATATCAACGGTTTTTGATAAGGAATCAACTTTTGATCATTGACTTGCCAGTCACTATTGACTTAATTGACAACTAGAAGCAAGTCTCCAGAGATATGAACTCTTCGTACTCTGAATTGAGGAGCATTTTTGAGCCCTTGGATCAAGGCTCCATGCTCCACCATGTTGTATGTACAGGCAAAATTTAGTTTGAAAGAGTATGAAATCATCTCATTTTCTAAAATAACAAGAAGTATTCCAACGCCGGCTTCGTCAGTACTTTTAGAGCTATCAAAGTACATGTTCTACAAGGGATATTGTTCAATCACTATGATTTGTTTATCCAAGAAGTTATCATTTATTTTGATTTCTTCCGATAGAGGGAACTCTATTAGTTGATCTGTAATGGATTATCCCTTAATTGATGTTTGTGATACATACTCTAGATCATACTGCATCAATAGGACTTGCCACTTGGCTATCCTCTCATTCAAGAATAGTTGTTCAAGGATATACTTGAGTAGATTAAGTTTATATAAGATTTTTACTTCAGAGAAGAAGAGGTAGTGTCTTATTTTTGACATATCCAAACTAGTGCTAGGCAAGTGTTTTCTATGTGAGAGTAATTCTTTTTGTATTGTACGAATGATTTGCTAACATAGTAGATGGCATGTTCTATTTTACATACATCTTCGTATTATACCAAAAACCACCAAAAGTTGAGTGATTTACTATGATGTATAGTAGAAGTGGCTTGCCCAAAACTAGAGGCTTTAAGATTGGAGGATCAAGGAGATCTTGATCTTTCCAAATGATTGTTGGCATTCAAGTCTCATTCCAATTTAACTCCTTTTCTTAGGAGTTGGTTGAACAGTTCACATCTCATGGTCAAATTGAAGATAAATTCACTAATTGATTAGATTCAGCCTTTTAAACTATGCATCTCTTTTAGATTGGTGGGTGACGGCATATTAATGGTTGCCTTTGCTTTAGTTGGGTCCATTTCGATCCTTTTTTACTGACCATGAACCCTAGTAGTTTTTCATACTCTACCCAAAACGTGCATTTTTGCCAGTTTAATTGGAGCTTGTATTGTAGGAGTCTTTCAAATACTCATAAAAAGATATTGATATGATTTTCTCGTCTTTCATTTGATTAGGAGATCATCAACATAAGCATCCATAATGCTATGCATCTAATCATTAAATATGGTGGCCATTGCTCGCTGATAGGTTGCCCTGGCATTTTTCAGCTCAAAAGGCATCACTATATAGCAGAAAGTTTCCCATGGGGTTGTGAGTAGTGTTTTAGGTTGGTTAAGAGTGTCTAATTTGATTTGGTTATTCCTAGAGTATCTGTCCATGAAAAAAACATTGCATGACCTACGGTGCTGTCTGCGAGTAAGTCGATGTTGGGTAATAGATAATCATCCTTGAGAGTGGCTTTATTTAGATCTCTCAAATCGATGTAGAGACTAATTTTGCCATTTTTCTTGGGAAGTACCATGATGTTAGCCAACTATTCATGGTAGTCGATTGCTTGGACAAATCCAGCTTTTAATAAGTCTTGGAATCCTTCTTTGACTTGTCCTTCAAGTTAGGGGTCCAATTTTCTTAGTTTTTGTTTAATTATCTCGCATTCCGATTTTAAGGGTAACAGGTACTCGACTAGTTGGCTGTCAAGGCTTGGCATGTCTTAGTAGATCCATGTGAAAGTGTAGTCCTTTCCTCTAGAGAGAGGTTAGTGTCAATTTGTAGTACTTTTGGATTGTTTGTAGTGCCTATGTTAATTTCCTCGATCGGATCATTAACTAAACGCGATGGTTGATCTTGTTTTCCCATTTGAGTGATCTGTAGATATTCTATCTTTGAGAGCTCTGAACTCATTTGTGCCAGTGAACTTGATTGCTTTCCTCCTGATTCAAAGAGGGAAATTGTGAGACAAAAATGCAAGATTGAAATAAGTCAGATTGTATGTCATGCATATCATTGAGATTACAACATGTAACACTTGGTTGTCGATGGAGTACAATGATTTCTCTTGAAAATGAATAAAAAAAAAATACCATGATTAGTTTTCGATTGGTGGTGAACATCTGCACATGGTGGTGCCTTTGACAAATGGTATCGATTTGAGCTCTCCTTCTTCCACCATGTTCTCATTGTTGTGACATCCCAGAGCGCGAGTGTCCCTATGACTTGGGAATGTGATAGGTTCTATGATGATGTCGGAGTTCTTTCCAAGGCCAGTAAATGGTTGATATCCTTATTGTGGCATGAGCTTGAATCCCTTCCCGTTCTGGGACAATCTCTTGAACAAAGGATGATCTTTATAAGTTAGTCCAGGAAGAGTGGCCATGCATGCTCGATTACCCACATCTACATTTTAGGTTTGTGCAAAGACATCTTATTGAAATTTCATGCTAGCACATCTTCCTTGTAGACCTGCACACTAGGCACTTCTATAGAGAATGTTGGTACAAGTATCATTAGATGAGGATATAGTTCTTGACGATCTTCTACGTATATTGTTGTTACCTGCATTCCTCTCGCCCATCAAACACATTGATGTAGGGTGGATGGTATTGCATAGGTTTCATGAATCCATAGTTGGCCCAATAACAAATTGAAAGATGGTTCTATATTCACTATATGGAATAGAATCTCAATTAGAGTTTATACGATCTTAACTTTTAGACATACATATCCCATGTAGGGCTGCCCCTGTCCATCATATCTGTAGACTGTGATTGGTGTGGGTGCATATTTCGGTTCCCAGCTTCCTAGAGCTTATGCTATCTAAAACAAACAAATATTCAAACTTGCCCTACCATCAACCAACACATGAGTGACTGTAGTGCTCCAGCTTATGGTTGTAATATAGAGAGCATCATTGTGCAAAGCGCCTCCATTGGGGAGGTATTCATATGTGAAGTATATTGGGCCATTTTGGTATAGCCTGTAGGCCCATTGGTCCACTCTGTTTGGACTAAATTTTCCATCTTGATGTGGGTTGGAGGCTCTTGTCAGCTGTATAATGTGTCCAAAGGCTCTGGATCTAATTCTTCTTCTTCTTCTATAGGGGCAACATTGGTAGAGGGTGTTCCTTTGTCTTTCCTTGTCAGTAGCTTGAAGAAGTTAATTGGACCATCCTTCCTATGAGTCTTCATGGCTTGCTGTTTGGACGGGATGGAAGCATGTATGGTCATTGAAATTGTTTCATTCCCATGCTTTGGGAAATGATTGGTTATAATTTCTAGCTATCCATGAGTCACCTTGATAATTTCTTTGTCTATTGCATTCTGGATTATGTTTTTTGAGTACTAGGCAGTCCTTAGTGTTGTGTCCCGGTGCTCGGTGGAATTTGCAAAACTGGTTTTGTTCCTCCCCATGGCAGGAGGAGAATTTGCAAGTTTGGGCAATGATAGTGTGCGCCTTTTTAGTAGTTCTTCCATGATTTCCTCATAAGATTGTTCCAAGGCTATGAATTTTCTATTATAAGTCCAACCTGGCATTTGTTTTTGTTGTTGCTGGGTCCAACTTTGGAGTTCAATTCTTTTTTCTTTGCTGCATTTACAATGACATTGGATGGAACATATTGGGCCTTGTTCCTTCTAGCCTCTTCTTTATGTTTTGTAAAGATTATTGCATCAAAGGTCCCATTCTCTGTGCCGGCTTCAATGCATTTGATTCTTTCTATCAAGTCAATAGATGACTTTATGGGTGCATTGGAAACTAAGCTTCTCAACGGCCAATAAGGTTGCTAGTAATCAACCCCAAGGTGTGAGATTGAGATATTGGATCCCTCATTTTGTTGAAGGATGATCTCCATCTCTAGATGAAGTCTTTGACCTTTTCCCTGGCCTTGGTTTGATGTTGTAGAGGGTGGTGATAGTTGGAGTTGTTTCCACATTATAAATGAACCATTTGATGAACAAGTTGATCATCTTGTCGAATTTTTTAAGTTCTACTGGGCTGACATGCTCCCGGTACCATGGTGTTGCGATGCCCTCTAGGATCCATGGAAAGCAATGGAAGAGAGCACAATGATTGTTTCTGAATTTATAACATTTGACAAAGAGCATCATTAAATGAGCTTTTATGATCACCCTGACCATCGAACTTCACAAATTTCTTTGGCAAGTTTTTGATGTACTTGTCATTCTCAAATCTTTCATAGAAGTCTTTGCAGGTGAAGTTCCATTTGTTTTGCATTTGAATTGGATGGCATTGTGTTTCTTCTCTAGTTTTTGGAGTTTTATTTTGATAGATTTCTCTTTTTCTTTTTTCTCTTTGGTGGTTTTCATGTTGTCTTCTCCACTACTGGTTTCAATAATCGCATTGTTGGAGGTATCACTGTCACTGGATCCCTTCTTTTCTTTTTCTTCTTATCCACCTTTGCTTGGTCTTTATTGAATTTGAGCATGAATTGGCAGAACATTTTGTATTCCTCCTTATCAGATTTAAGGGCCTTCAAGGTGGTTGTAGAGTTTGAGGATGACTTCTCAACTTGGTTGAGAGGAAATAGTTGTTCCAACTCCATCTCTATCCTCCTTTTTCTCTGACTTTGGAATTGGATGTTCACCTGATTGAAAAGGAAGAAAAGAATGATAGAGATTAGAATGACTTGATGATAGACATGAAAAGATGTTTCATTGCAAATAAGATGAGACAATGTTGCTTAGATTGATTACAATGCCTTTAGACTAGATTTTAACCCCTAACTAAGGGTGACCAATGGACGGGTACCTTCCCACCTTCCCGTCATTTGGCATAATTAGGACCCATGGGTGAGCCAAGGAAAAGGTAGATGTGGGAAAATGCCCCCTTGTTGTTGGGCTAAGACATGTGTTTTGGACTACTCTAGAATATCGAGCTCATACTTTGCGATGGCTCATTCGGATTTGATGTCATGAACATTCCTTTGCTGCTACGAGAATTGACAGAGACAACACTCTAGATGGTACTACACAGTGAAGTAGGGTCGTAAGAGTAGACAACCTCTATTTGGGTTGTATGTATGTCTTGATTTGACAATGTTTCTTTCAAAGAAATCTCATATGATGCTTTCTTCATCAAATTGTTTCATTTTTCTCGGTAGTGTTCCATGCTGAACAATCTTCTATATGGTAAGACATATCATTCAATGTGGTCTAGCTCTCCAATAGAAAAGTTGAACAACCCTTTGTATAGGAAGGCAAGAGTTGCCATGGCTATTGATCGATGGTGGGCTTTAATGTGTCCCCATTTTTTGAAGAGATGAGTGATCTTGAGATCTATAATTTCCTCTTTGTTGTGGAAGAAGATTAGTCCGATGGTGGACATCATCACTGATTTTTTTTACTTGTTAGAGGCATTGCCGGATAGGGTGGTTGGATTGATAGATTCAGAAAGTTCCTTGCTGAGACTTTCCAATTGAATGAATTGGTGCCTATCTTGTTCTAGTAGTGGCCAACTTATTTTTCAAATGAGTTCGTGTATCACCTCTTGAATTTTGACTTCTTCTTGGTTGACGAAGAACTGACTTTCAATTGGTCCTCTTGGATCACCCTCTGGCACATGGAGTCCCATGACGTTGGAAAACTCATCTAGGGTGATGTCGTTTCACCCTATAGAAACCAGAATACGTTGTTCTTGGATTCCACCTTTCTGCAATTGCATGGATCAAATCACCATTGATAGGTTGGGTCACCAATCTGACCACCTTCTTTGAGGCCACAATTCTCTGGTGGTTTGGGTACATACACCCAATGGTAGAGTACCATGACAAGTTAAATTTGGGTAGGTAAACTCCGGTTGGTATGATTCTAAGCCCAGATCGGCTTTGGTAATCACTGAAGAGAGTGATCATAGGGAAAGATGGTGTCTAAAGAGTTTATATAGACACAAGGAAATTGGCTTCATTAGATGATGAAGTCTCATTTTGTACAAGAGGGAAACAAACAACCATTTGGTAGAATTCTATTTTTTTTAAAAAAAGTCTAGGACCCTTAATGAGCCTTTGTTATACCAAGATCAATGGTATTGGCCTTTCTTAAGCTTATCTAGAGTTTGGGGCTCTCCATTTCTCCTTGTTCACTTATTAATATACCGAGGACTATTGTCTATTTCGGTATTAATGGGGTGATTTTTCAATCCAATTTGCTGGTCTAGTTGTAAGGCTATATCTTAGACTAGGTCTTAGAAATAGCCCGACAACATAAAGACCAGGACTTGATAGCTAATGGGGGTTTTTGAAAACTCGAACACAGAAATAGTTTTCTCTATTACATACATTCCTAACAGATGAGTTTTGAAACTTAGAGAGCAAACATTGACCTCATATAACCCCTAAAGCGAGGAGGGGTAAGACTAAGACTAGGGGAGCATGTTTTTTCTCTTCAAATGGCTCTAGATCCATAGAATCATGCATGACAATGATAGGTGTAGTCATGCACGTTTCATGCAATTGAGATCGGGCATATAAGAAAATAACTTGTGTTTGATAAACTAGACAAATGATGATGGGTCCCACTGGGTGTGCCATCTATTTGCACCCCGATCTTCATGGTGACTTGTGTGGCCGAAGGAAAATGTGCACAAAGCACCAAAATTTGGGTTTTATTTGAAAATAGATTTTTAAGAGAAAGGAACCCACCCATCAGTACGAGGAACGACTGTTCCTGCCGCTATTAGCAAGGGTAATCAATCCAAGGTCTAGACTTTTTGAAGCTTTGACAAACCATTTTTCCTACATGCATGCGCAGATATTGGATTTTGGAGTTTATTTTGAACAAGATTTGGATTTGATTAAGAATATCCCTTTATTTTGGAAATTAAAAAATTGTATGAGATTTGTTTAATTAATCCCAAAAAATTAAACTTTGATTTTGTCCAAAAAATGGAGTTTGGGAAATTGAGAATTTTGACCTTGGACAAAAGATTGACATTTTCAAAAAAATTAGGATCCAGAATTGGATTTTTTAATAAAGTTGGGATTTGAATTGCATTTTTGAAATTGAGATCTTGAATTAAAAAATGGAGATTTGGGCTAGATCTTGGAAATTCTTGGAATTGGAACTTGTTTTTGAAATCAAATTTTGGTTTTAGAAAATTGAAATTTCTATGTTTGGAATGGCCATAAGCCGACCAATACTTTGGATTTTGAACTTTTTTTTGGAAATCTTATGGAAAACTTGATCTCATTTGATTGGTGAAATTGAAAAATTGGATCGATTTTAGGAAATTATCTTGTTTTGAGAAACTTGATTGTGGATTTTTTTGTCCAAGATCAAGAAATTTTGCTTGATTTGGATTTAAAAACTGGCTTGATTGTTGGAGAAAATTCAATCATGGACTTGAAATTGATTTTGAAAATATAGGTTTTTGCAATCATTTTAGAAATTTTGTGTTTTCACGTCAAAATAAGCAATGTGCTCAAGTTTTGTCACAGTATGACTTGGTCACAGTAGTGACTCCGAATTGACTCACTTAAATTTTGTGAAAGTGAGAGGGTGCAATTGTGAAGTAAGTGTATGCAAGCATTTGTAATCTACACACACATACCTGCTTCACTCTCTTTCACTCCATGCATAATTTAAATAGGATCTCACATAGATATAGGTCTATCTTGTAGATGGAAAATGTAGGACGTGCTCTTAGCTTAGTTTTGATGTCAAGAATAGCCTCTGGAGTTCATGTCCATGGGCTTAATTTTAAAAATTTTGATTATGGGGTTCCAAAATGAATTGGATAAAGACGGACTTAAATGTTCAAAACTCATTATTTGGAAATTTTGGCGATTTTGAGTCAATCCTTCTCTTTGGGTGAGGAAAATTTGTGAATTCTTCTAGGATAGAATATTGGCTCCTGGTTTGGAAATGATATTTGGTTTGAACAAGTTGATTTCAACTTGTTTTTGGCATAAAGTGTTGGAAAAGTAGGTTTTTTAGATCAAGAACCTAGCTTTTGGAAAATTCTTCGTATTGGGTCCAGAGAAATATAAACTTTTATAGGTTGGCATTTTTATAAGTTGATTTTGAGTTGAAAATGGCTTGATAAATAATTTGCATTGATTTTGAAAATCATAGGTTAATTGGAAGTACATGTTTCCAAATACATTTGGTAGGCATATGATTTCACTAAGGATTTTGGATTTGATCAAAACATTTGTTTTGAATCTAGGAGCTTCTTTTGAAGCCCAACTAGAAGAATTTGTTAATAGTTGATTTTCAAAATCATAGATATCGATGAAAATTTCAGAAACGAGATAAGTTGAAATGTAGCACATTTGTTTGATTTGTTCCATTTTATGATGGATCATACTCATGGGTTGACTAGATCTAATCTTTGGTGAAACTGGTTTGACAAGGTTGTGAGATCTAATCCATTGTACATTCAAGAGAACATCCATGCTTCGTTTTTTTTTCTCTCTCTCTCTCTCTTTGTATTCACCATTCAATTAAATAGATGAAAGAATGTCATTCTTGCCCAAACCATGCTAGTATTCATCCAATATTGCATGAATGAGATCCCTTTAAATCAGATTTTGAAGACATCATCCATGATCAGGTGGTTGACTAGGCTGAAACACCTAGGATGGGGGAGCGACTAAGCTGAGTCGCCTTGATTGGAGGAGACATCTAGGCTTGGCTTGGCTAGACTAGGACATCCCAAATAGGATCATCTAGTTGCTATCTTGAAATGAGTTAGAATCAGATTGGTAAGGCCTACCTTGAGTTTGCCTTAGTGGGAGTGACCATATGGAGAATTGGAGCTGCTTAGGAAGCTTGGCTGATGGCGCCTTGGGCTGAACTCGAGTTGATGCCAAGCAAGCTTTCGTCCAAGGTTGATGCCCTCTTCTAGATGGCTATTGTAGTCAAGGAACCAAGAGTCTCTTGGCTGGAGCAAAGGAGCTTGTAGGGAGCTTGGGAGCTATAAGAGAGTGACGTGATACCTTGGGGAGAGCTTGAGAGAAAATGGTAAGGGGGAGTAGCATCGGAGCTTGAGTGAGTTGCTTGAAAAAGTTGCCAAGGGGTTGCTGAGGGTCCCTAGCTACTTGTAAGTGATGGTTTATACATGCACCAAGTCATCATAACTTGATGTCTTGGTGTTAGACAAATTTTTTTGGAAAGCCAAGAAATCATGGAACAATCTCCATGATTTTGGCATAGAGAGGAAGCAAGGACTGAATGCAAGGGGCACCTTCTCCCTTTCCAATCAACTCTCTCATTTTGGCTTCCTTGTGTATTTTTCTTGGCTTGAAAATCAAGTAAGCATGGAGGAGTTGTCTCTTCATGTCAACTATAAAAATCTGGTCTTTGACCAACTAGTTAGAGTTCAAGGAAGAAGGAAGAGGAAAGGGGAGCATCTTTAATGGTTGGTCTCCTTTTCAACTCAACCAGAATTTTCTAGTTTCATCCTTGGAACCAGCTAGGAGGGAACTACCAAATGGGCTGTCTTAATTTTTTGGTTTTTAAAAATACTTGTTCAATTTTCTTGAACAAGTATTTTCTGAACTTTTCTGAACTTTTCCTCTTGCTTTTCAGAAATTCTAGATGTGGATGAAGAAAGACTTATTTTTTGAATGTCTCCTTGGTTCTTCATTATTTTGAAAAATCAATTAGTTAATTTGATTTTGTTTTGGATTGAGTATGCTTGCTTGAGCCACTCTTTATTTGATTGGTCTATATCATTGTTGATCTAGTCTCGTGTGCTTTACCATCACACACCTAGATTGGAATGTCCTTTTAACTTGCTTGAATTGGGAATGGATAAACTCGATCGGGGTTGAACCGAGTTAGATCAAGATTGAGATTCTTATGAATTGTTTTTCTAAACAGTTTTTAGGAAAATTGAGAATTTTAGCTCTAGGTGATTTGTTCCTAGATTTTTCTAGAAAGAGAATAGAGTAAAAAAAGAGAGTGAAAGAGAGAGAGAAAGTCACATTGAGACTTATTTTCTCTCTGTGTTGGAAGAAGGTTTTAATTTTCACTAATAAGAATTTTAATTTTGATTGGAAGTTTGAGTTTTAGTTTTGATTTGCATCGATTTCAAACTTAATCTTGGAATTTTGGCTTAATTTTGACCAAAATCCTAATTTAAGCAATTCATTGAAATTTTTGCAAGTGGTTCCTTGACTTGGATCTACAATTGGATTATGTGGACATAGACTCCCATTAGGGAATTTCTTTGAAAATTTTTGAAATTGTGATTGAGAAAATTTTGACAAAAGTTAGGGTGTAAATACAATGGATCTTCATTTGAATCATCCATATATTGAACAGCTTTGTCTTCTTCTTATGTTCATAATCATAATGAAATTTCACATTTTTCATCCTTCATTTCTTTTTTCTTTCATTCAAAAGTAGTAATAAAATTAGCAGCATTTAGTAAACATTGAAGACAATTATACTTATCATAATTTCCAATATCTTTTTTATTTCTATACCTTTGCCATCTTCTATTCTCGTAGAAGATGAATCACACTTATACTTTTTTTAAGGCCCGAAGAAATTTTCAAGAGGAGCAATTTCTATATATGATAATTGAAATCTCGGTCCAACCAATTATAATCAAATACAAAGGGTGGTAAAACAAGATCTTCCCCTTCTACAATTTATTTGTCATCTTAATCAATATTATCAATAAATAAGGGATCTTCAACACTTTCCCTTTCTGTATGTCTCTTGCTCAGCTTCATATTATACATGACAAACACCAAATTGTTGTGTTTTTCTTGCTCAAGACGATTTTTCCTTTCTGTATATACTTATCATATAATTTCATAAGTTATAAGTACTACAGAATAAACAGATAAAATAAATAGAACACAATCAATCATGTCAATATGTTTTATCTACAAAAAATAAATGCTCCACTTACGTTCACATCCTGATGTACTGCAAGTCTGATTGATAATTTTTACTGCAATGTTCCTTAATCCTTTTGTTTACATACTAAATGAATTCCACCAATCAATTAACTAAACAAAATAGTAACAAACATATTACATTATAAGTTTATCTTATTCTATCATACAAACATTATGAAAATGAAAAAAAAAACTTGACATATACCAGAAATTAGTCTCTTCCTTCTTCCAATTGCTTCTAGTCCTTGAAAATAACCTTATGCTTTTCATATCTATGCATTTGAATAACAATATTGCATTGTTCTTCTACATCTACCATTATATCCAAGCATTGCAGAAACCAAACTTTCACCATATCATCTTCGTTTGCATCTTCATCATAGTAAAACTACAAATTTAATTAATATCCTGCAACATGTAGATTCTCACACAATTGATCATCTCACCATTTGTCATATATTTGGTAGATTGTCATATACATTTTTTCATCATTCTCTATATTGAAAGTTGATTTTTCTTTTTATCATCCTCATGTGAATATAATGAAACCCCATAGTTGGGTTCTCATCTGAATCAGCTGCTCTTGACCTTTACTATAGGCAATGTGACTCTAATAATATAAGAAATAGCCTTCCAAAAATGTTTGTCATTAGTGGCAATATATGCTACTGACTTATCTTTCACATTCTTAACATAATACTCATTTTCTTGAAATTCTGAAGATAAAAACATATTTTTCAATCTTCTTTTATGCAAGAGTGAGAGGGGACTGAAATGGTAGAGGTCACAACAATTATAACTTATACAACAGTAGAGGTCATGGCAATTTTGGTTCATACAATGGAGGACGTGGGAACAATAGAGGCCGTGGGAACAATAGAGGCCGTGGGTATACTGGAGGTCGTGGTAATACTTCTAATTATAAAATGTCTGCAGTTATTACTTGCCAATATTGTGGTCGCAAGGGCCACAATTCTCATCAGTGTTATGATATTCCAAAAGCATTTATGGCCATGGCTCTCAATACGGGAACAACTAATAACGGTGCTTCATCGTCAACTTCTTCTCCTAATGTGATGGATAACAATCAAGAATGGTATCCAGACACAGGCGCGTCTCATCATATGATGAACTGTGATCAATCTATGGAAGGTAAATCTCCTTATTATGGTAGTAATTTAGTTATCATTGGCAACAGAGAAAAACTATCCATTAGAAGCATCGATAACATGCCCCTAACATCTACACATGAAAGTTTTAGATTAAAGAATGTTCTCCATGTCCCAATAATTCATAAGAATCTACTTTCTGTTGCTAAGTTTACTAGAGATAATGACTACAAAATGAAATTTATGCCTCATGCTTTTTCTGTCAAGAATGTGCAGACGAGGGAAATAATGCACCAGGGATGACTTAAGGATGGACTTTACGTATGGACCAACACTAGCACTGCTGCAAGAAAACTGCATATTGGAAATAAATTGCAGATATGCAATGCTTATGTTTCTTCTTTTAATAATGTTGCTCATGTTTCTAGAAATACTTTTAACCTTTGGCATGAACGTTTGGAACATGTAAATGACTCTTTATTGAATCACATGATCTCATCTAAGTATATTGCTTCTGATTCAATGCCTAAAGAACACTTTCATTCGGTTTGTGCTTTAGCCAAGATGCATCGGTTGCCCTTTGATTCCACTAAGTTAAAAATGTCTTTTCCTTTGAAATTATTACATGCGGATGTATGAGGACCTTCACCATGTATTTTTAGAGAAGGGTACAAGTATTACTTGATAATAGTAAATGATTTTTCAAGATTCACCTGAAGTTTTATGCTTACAAAGAAGTCTGAAACATTCTCTTGTTTCCAAAACTTCCATAAGATCATAGAAAAACAACTGAGCACAAGATTAAAGTTTTTCATAGTGACTGCGGATGTGAGTTTATGAGTGTAGAATTTTCTATGTATCTTGCTTCTCATGGTATTCAAAGACGTCTCTCATGTCCCTATATGCCACAACAAAATGGTGTAGCGGAACGAAAACATCGCCACATTGTTGAAATGGGACTTGCTATGCTTATTAATGCTTGTATTCCAGCTTATTTTTAGACTGATGCTTTCAGAATGACGGTCCATATTATTAACAGGTTACCAATTAACCCAAGAATCCACTCCATTTGAGAAACTTCTTGGTACCAAGCCTCAATTGGAGAACCTTAAAGTTTTTGGATGCACTTCTTATCCATTGGCAAGTCCTTAAAATAAATCAAAACTTGCTCCAAAGTCTCATGCATGTGTCTTTCTTGGGTTCCCAAAATGCTTTAAAGGCTACATATGTTGCAATCCTGTAACAAATGTGCTACTATTTCCAAACATGTTATTTTTGATGAGAACACTTTTTTATACTCTGAAACTCGACCACCCACTACTGCTCAAGAGATCATCAACTGGTTAGCTAAAAACGCCTCTCATGCATGTCTTTCTTGGGTTCCCAAAATGCTTTAAAGGCTACATATGTTGCAATCTTGCAACAAATGTGCTACTATTTCCAAACATGTTATTTTTGATGAAAACACCTTTTTATACTCTGAAACTTGACCACCCACTACTGCTCAAGAGATCATCAGCTGGTTAGCTAAAGATGCCTCTCAAACCACCATCGGTTCTCAACTTATCCACTTACCCAACCCTAGTACATTTAACCTAAGTGGGTCTTTAAATGTCCCTCCAAACCATGGCCACATTTCCCAACAAACCAACACGGTTTTCTCTGCACCTATCATTTAGAATGAATCCCATCCAACTATTTTACCCCCTGAAACACTTAGTCATGTGAGAAACCACCCCATGATTACCCGTTCTCAAGATGGAACCCGCCAATCTAGAATATTCACTTATCTTAGTGAGACTAAATCTATTGACACTGAAACTGAACCTGTTGACCTACAAGAAGCCCTACAGGATGATCGATGGCAAGGAGCTATGAATAGTGAGATTGAACCACTTAACAGAAATAAAACTTGGGATTTGGTTCCTTGTATGCCTCATTATAATGTAGTGGGATATCGATGGATCTACAAAGTCAAGTGACATGCCGATGGGTCTGTGCTCGGTTTAAAGCATGTCTTGGAGCCAAGGGATACAATCAATGAGAAGGGATTGATTATGTTGATACTTTCAGCCCAGTGGTAAAGCCTACTACTATTGGACCTGATGCAGACCTTCCCACCAGAAGGCCGAGAACCAGGGCCAGCACGGCCAAGCAAGGCCAAGAGAGTCAAGCGCCATCGGCCAGCATGTTGAAAAGCATAGATCAGCTAAGGGAGGCTAACATAGAACTTGAAGTTGATGCAGCGGGTGGTGTGGGCGGAGCATCATCAGCGGAGCGTGGGCAGCGGGCTGAAGACCTCAAGGCGGAGCAAGCACGGGAACTAGACCTAGATCCGGTTATAGCGAGTTCGAACCCTGAGTCTAGTCCTGACCCAGTCCACGTGTGGCAAGCCTAAGGCCGAACTTAGGCAAGTTATATGGCTGAACCCGTGAGGGAGAGGCCAAACTCACTAAACATTCGAGACGTCTCGGTCTCCTTTTATGCTTTTGCTTTATAGTTGAGTCGTTTCATTTCAGCAAGTGTCTCGGTTCACATGTTAAGAACTGGTTTTATTTCAAGTACTTAAACTCTTTTGTAAGTCTTTTTTCATTATGAAATCAAGAATTAGAAGTTGAGTTTTTTCGTGTGAATTGGCTCTCACCTCTCTCTTTCCTTCATCGTCTTACCGCCGGTGATCGAAATCCAAAGGCTCCAACCCGTGGCTCTGGTTGAAGCAAAACAGGTTTGAAGGCGTTCCTTGAGGCCATCGGAAATCCTCTTGGAGCACCTTCTTCCTACGCACAAATTTCCCGACTGAATCGTCATCTTCTCACTGTGCAACTTCTTCATCCCCGGAAGGAGTTAGAGGTTGGAGAAGATAATCGGGAAGGCTTGGAGGAGAGCGAATCGTGGCTCTAGTCGCCTAGTACCCAAGCACAAGACTCCGACTGCAAGAGAAGAAGTAGGTGTCGTTAATCAACCGGCTCCTTCCCTACTTGAGCATAGCAGAGGACTAGTTGAAATCATCCCTAGTAGGCCTTGATCTCTGCTAAAAACAGAGAGAAAGAGCACCAGAAAGGAGGATCAACGCTAGCTCTTAGAGGACTGATTTTCAAGGTGAGAAACCGAGAGAGCTCGTCGGAATTCTGTTGGTAGACGACCAATAGGATTTCAGCGAAATTGACTGGTTAATCCCCTTGGAAACTCGTCCACAACAGCAACAATCAATCCAACATCGTACTTGAGTTGCTGTCGAGGAAGGAGATTTGTTCCCTGCTCGTCTTTTCCAAATCGTGCGCAATATCATACACAGAATAGCAACAATAGAACAGCAAATTGGGAGGAAGTTTCATATCAATTCTAAGCAAGGTCAAGGCAGTTTTCACTCTCTCGTTGGCTCAGTTAGGATTGCCCAGATCTTAGCTGCAATTTGTTCAAGTTTCAATCATTTCAGATGAGAATTGAGTGAGTTCTAGCCAATGATCAGAAATCCATTTCTGCCACCGGAAATACTCAACGCTGCACTAACTCCGGCGAAACCCGATCGGCTTCCAATCTTTTCCACCAATTCCAAGTTTGCCCATGGTCATTAATTGACTAATTGATTACTGGATTATTTGAAAAGGGCAGTTTGGTAAACTCAAAGGGATAGTGCTAAAGAGTCCAAACCCGTGGGCGCTCACTCCTCTTCTTTCCCTTAGGCTTCCCTTCATTAGTTCAAGCATTACATAACGCTTCTCATTTTAAAGAGCTCCACACTTGGCCACGCACAAAGGTAAGTTAATTTCATCCCTCGCCAAGTGTCCTCTTCATCATTACACCCCAGCCACAACGGTTCACCCCCTTCACTCGCATCCTTCACCTCCTCTACCCGTTGGCCTCCCTTTCTTCTTGTAACCATCCCTAAAGCCAACCCATGAGCTCAAGAGATTAACTCCTAGCTTGCCACCTCTCCCCTTCATCATTAGACCATTTTAATACCTCCCTACTGCATCATTACCCAAGCCATACGTTCACAACCTCCCAATGCAAATCGCATAACCCTTGGCTTCCTCTCTTGGTGTAACACATCCTCATAACCGACCATACTCATTAAGAGCCACCTCTTGTCATTAGGAGCCATCTCACCTTGCCTTAATTTCACTCTCTTAGAATTAACCCTCCACCATCATACGCTTGACCCTTATTCTATCTCTAAGCCATAACCAAACCCTTAGCAATTAATCTCCATCTCCCGGCTCTATACAACCTAACCCAAATTGAGCCTACCTAATCCAACTCCGAGCTCACTCCTTGTTCCGGGTTCAGTTTGACCCCTTGGAGTCCATTAGCTAGGTTCATCTCCAAGGATTGCACGTGATCAAATTAGCATCTCTACTATAGCAAGTAAGTCATCATGCAGCCTCCCCCGCTGCAACCATCTCCCGAACATCTTCCTAGGAGCCAAGGTGACCTCGGCCAGGTGGGCTGAGCCCCTGCCTCCATCCAGGCGCTCCTCCATCACTTTGCTGTCTCTCTTGGCCGACCGAGGCCTGCAGCAGCCGTACACCATCCATTTCTGTTGTCGTGATCCTCTATCACTCTCGGCAGTTGTTACTAGAAGACTAGGTGTCCTAGACCAGGCGGGTCTAGCCTCCACTCCACCTCCTTGCTGTGATATCCGAGAGTGGCTGAGCCACTGGTTTTCTCGGATCCTATTGCTGTTTAAGCCGATCTCTCATCGGCTAGGTAACTTCTAAACATCCTATAGAACAGGGTTATTGGGTGTACTTGCTTTCTAAGCCAGGCTCTAGCCAGTTGCTACTGTCGGTAGTCCCTCCAAGGCACCTTGCCAAGGACACGACTGTGAGTAGCTAGACCACCAAAGGGAAAGGGCATGGTTTGGCCGTTCTTAGGGATTGTATGAATGGTTTGTGAATGAATGATGAGTGAGTTGTGAGAGTTAAATCTGTATCGCTCGCGTTTGTACAAGCCTTAATCCCCTCAGTTTTGTAATAGGATTGAAGACTTGGGTAAGGGAAAACATACTTGTATCTTATACCCAGGGTACTATTAAGTCGGGGTTGCTGTCCGGCGGGAAAAGCTTTGTAAATATAATTTGCTTAAGTTTGGACTTTAGGCTCCCGCGAGTTGATCCTGGACTTGGGATATATTCTCGGGCGTAGAAATCGCTAGCCGGGTCTAGGTTCCCACCAGGACCTTTTTCTTTTTATTGCCACCAGTCGAAGATGGAAAATTCATCAACTGAATGTTAACAATGCTTTCCTTCATGGAACCCTAAAGGAAGAAGTTTATATGAGCCAGCCTCCAGGGTTTGAAGACAAGAGTAATCCATGACATGTGTGAAGATTGAAGAAATCTCTATATGTTCTCAAACAAGCTCTTCGAGCTTGGTTTGAAAGCTTGAACACATATCTTATATCCAAGGGATTAAAAGGATCCAAATCTGACTCGTCCTTGTTCACATACTCACCAAGTCCTACATTGCTTATATTCTCATCTATGTGGATGATATTATTGTGACAGGAATATCCTCATAGGAATTGCAAAAATTCATCAATGACATCGGCAATAGGTTCTCCATCAAAGATCTTGGGGAAATTCATTACTTTCTTGGACTAGAAGTCAATCGCCAGGCTAATGAGCTCCTTTTATCTCAACACAAATATATCACAGATCTCCTCAAAAGAGCTCGAATGGAAGAAGCCAAGGCGGTAATCACACCGGCAGCACCTAATGTTCATCTATCCAAGTTTGAAGGGGATACACTCAAAGATGGGGAACTCTATACAAAAGCATTGTAAGTGCATTACAATATATAACACTCACTCGCCCAGATATTGCATTTGCTGTCGACAAGGCTTGTCAATTCCTTCATGAACCTACCAATATACATTGGACTCATGTAAAGCGAATACTTCGCTACCTTCAAGGAACACAACATGTTGGTCTACACATAAAACGATGATAGGAGATCAACAAGTGGATTCCTCACCATGCTTGGAGGAAACATTATATCATGGGGATCTAACAAGCAGCACACTGTTGCTCACTCAAGCACAGAAGCACAATATAAAGTCATGGCTGGAGCTGTAGCTGAATTAATATGGTTACAACATCTTTTTAAAGATCTTCAAGTTCCTATACAAGAAGCGCCAACATTAAAGTGTGATAATCTAGGAGCAACATATCTTGCAGCTAATCCTGTATTTAATGTCCATGCCAAACATATCGAAATTGATTTTCATTTTGTTAGAGAAAAAGTGACAGCACAAGATATTAAAATTGAGTTCATTAAATCTGAAAATCAGCTTGCAGATATTCTAACTAAGGCACTAGCTGGACCAAGGTTTCATGATCTCAAAACAAGCTCAACCTTGTTAATACAAGGATTGGCTCATGGGGGCGTGTTAAGAAAGCGATAAACTCTGATCAGGAACATCTGGCACTTCCTAAAATATCGAGTACTGATGATTGTAATCCTCCTCCTAAGATTGTGGAATGTAATCAAGATCCTAAAATTGTGGATTTAGATTGTCACGGCCATTCAATAAATAAAGAAAGCTCTCCCTCTCAGTGTGTGTGAGAAATTGAGGGAGGCCAACTTATAGGCTGAACCACGTTAAAACTTTATTGCTTTCTCCTCTTCTTTCCTTACTTTTCACATTCTTATCCCCTTTCTCCTCCTTCCCATCCTTCCTCCTAAAACCCTGGGCCAAGATTTGTGGTAGCAAGAAAGAAAGGAGGAGTGAGAGAAGACGACAAAGAAGGAGGAAGACCGAGATGGACAAAGCAGTGATGGTAGTGGTCAACCTATAGTGGTTGTGGGAGGCCACAAAGGTGGTCGAGTTGTGCTGGCGAGAGAGAGGGAGGGGAAGAAAGAGGGCAGAGGATTGCGGCAGTGAGAGGGGGGGGGGGGCGGGGAGAGAGAGAGAGAGAGAGAGAGGAAATGACGAATAAGAAAGAAGATAGAGATGAAGAGAGAGGGAGAGAGCACTACAAGGAAAATGATATTTACTAACACACAAATTTCATTAGTAAAGGCCTCTCTTAATGCTGACGATGCGTTACAAACTCTGTTACTAAAGGCCTCGTTGCTGAGGCTATTCTTACGAAAGTGTTGTGCGTTAGTATTAATTATTACTAATGATGATTTATGGTCATTACTAACACATCGTCTATGTTAGACAAGGCTTTTCTTATGAAAATTCATGTGTTAGTATTAATTATGACTAACAAACATTTGTGGTCATTATTAATGCAAATAATGTGTTACTAATCATTAAAGGAGAGCTTCCAAATAGGTGCCTAACACAGGCTTGCAGTTCGTATCAAACGCAAGTATAGTACGTGTTAGAAAACCCTTAAATAAATGTAACACATACATTTGATGCATTACTGTAAGCCATAATTCTTGTAGTAGAGTAGCATTGATGGTGGTCGACCTAAAACTAAGGTGGGAGGCCACTGGTGGTGGAGTTGCGGCAAGAAACATTGCCCTCCAATGCGTGGTGAAGAGGAAACAAGAGAGAAAAGATGAACATATATGGAAGCCCTAATATCAAACTTTTTGGTCTGCAGATAAACATTAGACATTAATAAGTTCAACAAAAATCTGCAAACAAACAGCCACTCTATAGCAACCCTTAACCGTATATGCTTTTTGGGTATTCACATATTCGGATTTGAATATGAACAAAGAAAAGTCATATCTGAAATCCAAAATCTGATTTTTTATTCAAAAATCCAAATCTAAATTTTGAACTGAATCTAGACGATTTTCCAGATGCAAGAGCATTGGATATATGATATTTAGAACACCAAAATAACCAAATCAACTTCATAACTTAAACAAAAACATTATCAATGTTAAATGTTCAAAGGTTCAAATAAACGTTAATAACTACACCCATATGAAATCAAAATAGAAACTATGTTGGGCCTCATGTTGGCAAACATCGACAAACAAATGTTCTCAAAGATTCACAAACCTAGGACAATGAGATTAATCATACTACAAACACAAAAAACTATGACAACTTTCAATAATTGGTCTTCTGGCTCACTGTAACTGCTATGATGTAGACGAGAAACATCTTCCAGTTCCTGCATGCTATGGAAATAAAAAGGTAAACAAATAATTAGATTACATGCATGTGTTTGCACCAGAAAAAGGAACACACGCAACAAGGGACATGCTTTTTTCTTCATTCAATCCTATAAACAAGGAGAAACAATAAAAATTTAATCATATGGCGAGCTGAAAGTTTTCAAAGAAATTAAATCAATTCTTTCACAGAAACCAAATATCTATTTCAAAATTAATACAATGGCCAAATGAAAATTTTAAAACATGTAAACTAATACATTTTTACTTAACAGTGTGTCAATTTTTGGACTTGAAGATTCATGTTTTATATTTTAGTGGCAATCTGTAGAGTCATTTTTGTCAAATAAATTATGTTGAGTGTATATTATACATTGTATTCAGGATTATTGTTTGCCCAAAGGAAAATTGACAATAAAAATGAACTAAAGCCAGAGATCAGACCTTTGGGGAGAGCTTCCTATAAGACGACATCAAATGAAATAGAAGAATTAAGGAAATATCTACGCAAATTGTAAACCTGTAACACTTCATAATCCGTCAGTAACCAAATGTATGTATATGATGCGCAATTTCAGGTATCCAAATAAACAAAAAAAAAATCAACAATTGAATGTAAAAGAACGTCAAGAGACAAGCATGGAGACATGGAAAATAAAGTAATACAATGAACTAGTACAATTAATTAATCTCGAGCTAGAATAATGCAGTGGGCATGCTGAATAAGGTAGACCCACCTATCTCTCTACGAATGGACCTCCTTGACCTGAACCTGATCAACAAGATAGTGATTGCAGGGGGGAATCCAAAATAGAATAAAGTTTTCTTAAATTTAATTCCAGACCGATTCCCTACAGATGATAAAAGAGGGATGGACCACCATGTCTGCAGGACTTGGTTTTATGCTGAGGAGGTCAAGGCCTTCAAATGGGCATCATATGAAGATGATTGAATTCAGCATCTATTCTCTTAGACTTTGGAACACCAAACGTGGCAGACCTATTCTTAACAATGGCACAATTGCAGCATTACTCTTCTCAAGCTGTTGAGAACCCTTGTTCATTCTTCGAAATAAGCCAACCATTATTCTTGTCTTCGGCAGGTTGCTTCTCATCATTATCTTGAAAACTAAGAAACCGAACACTACCTTTATCTGAATCACATAACAACTTGTAGATCTTAGTCATATGTGAAATCAAGTATCGTGTTGCTTGCAACTGTTTCTTGTTTAGTTGAAATTGAGAAGATTTCCCCCAAATATGACGTAGAGGGAGTGTCTTCAGCAACATGAGAAGGTTTCCTCAAATTTAACCTAAGAAACCCCCTAATCCAACAAAGCAAAAAAGCTTCAATAAAGGACACTGCATACAACATTTGGGGAGAGAGGGAGAGAGAGAGAGAGAGAGAAAAAGAAGGGATGGAGCAGAGCTTGGCCTCTCACCTAGACGGGATGCCAAACAGTCGGTCGGCTCCAGCGAAGGAAGCCGGTGAGCAGCTGAGAGCTGGAGTGCTGGTAATCAAGTCACCAGGACACTGTTGATAAGGCAGTCGGAAAGCGTGAACCTTGGAATGGAAGACAAACAGAGAAAGCTGTGGGTGAGAGAGAGAGAGAGAGAGAGAGAGAGAGAGACACACGATAAAATGAGAATGTATATCAAAATTTGGGGATAAGAAGTCCCCTAGATACAAAAATTGGGGACAAGAAGTCCCTTAGCTACAGTAACAAATTGCAAGACAGAAGCAAAAGAGGAAATATACAATACAACGTACAGAAAAAACAAAATAAGAAGGGTGTAAAGAGAGTGGAAGGACAAAACGACAACATCACCCAGCCGCAAAAAGAGGACGACGTCGCAACTGAATGGCAAAATGAACATCTCCCCGCACAAGACGAGCTACAAACTCCGGCGAAGAGAAGGTGCCCCTGAAGACCCTGTTGTTGCACTCCTCCAAAATGCGCCACCAAGGTAAAATGAGCCATAACCTGCAAACACGACCCCAGGAAACAGTCAAGTTGGGGGAAGGACAGAAGATGAAAAGAAGACGAATGAAAGGTGAGTCTGTAAGGCTACTAACAAGGGAAGGCCAGGCAGAGGCAAAGACAATAAAGAAGAAATGACAAGATGTAAAAAGGTGGACCTAAGACTCAGCCGCGGCGAGACAGAGGGAACACTGGTTAGCTAAACTGATGCCTAGGTACTATAAGTAGTTAAAAGTGTTGATGTGGCCAGCAAGAAGAAGCCAAGCAAAAGCAATGGCACGAGGAGAGGGGTCAGGAGACCAAAGGGATCAAGGTGAGAGCGATGCCACAGAAGAACCAAAGGAAGCCAGGTAGCAAGAAGAAAAAGTAAAACTCCGGGAATGTGAAAGAGGCCAGAAATGAGGTGCAAACGATGAGAGGTCAACAAGGCGGAGAAAAAGAGGAAGAGCGGAAAGCAGGTTGCACCAAAAATGAGAGGGAGAGATGTGAGAGATGGAACAACTCCAAACACTAGGAAAAGACAGGTCAAATTTAAAGCAAATGAATAGGATTTGCCAGACGCCAGTAAAAAGATAACAATTGGGATACAATATAAGAAGGACAAAAACAGATAATGTCGATGAGATAAAAAATAAATCTGTAAGATAATGGTAAAAGTATAAGATAGTGACGTGAACAAGAAAAATGAAAACGCTTTTTTGCCGTTGGTCATAATGCATGTACGGATTGATATACGGATTGACGTGCTTGAGCTTCATTTAATCTCAAGATCTTTTTCTCTTGGTTTTCATTTTTGTTTTTTATAACTTTTTTAGTTTTTTATAAAAAACGTTTTTTTTTTGTTACGATAAAAAATGGCGCACGGCCTATATAGAGTAAAGTTGTGCGCACCGTTTAAGTATGCATTTTATAGTCATTGTACTCTTTTCTTTTTAATTTTTTGATGTGTGTGTGTGTGCGCGGGCGCATGCAGGGCATATAACCAACCGAGTGAGAAACAGGATTTCGCAGGGGAGCGTCGAAGGGGCAAATTCTCCAACCGTCTCCCGTCTCAATCGCCGAAAAATTGATGCGTAGGAAGCCCCAGAAGATCCCCGCCAGTTAACGGGACCATAATCATCTCTTCTTCTTCTTCCGATACTGTTTCTTTTTTCCGCTCCCTCTCTCTCTCTAAGATGGAAAGGTACTTGAAGGATTTCGTTATCGAGCCGAAGAACCCGTCGGAGGAGGCGCTGCAGAAGTGGAGATCCGCGGTGAGGATAGTGAAGAATCCAAGTCGGAGGTTCCGGCATGTCGCAGATCTTCTCAAGAGGAGAGAAGCCGAAGCGAAAAGGCGGAAAATCCAGGTAATTTCTCTCTCTCTCTCTCTTCGTCCTGGTACTCTTTTTCTTGCGCAGGTTTATTTACTCGTTCTGTTTGTTTTGTACGGTTATGAGAGATAATTGCCGTTCGTCTGTTTGTGAGTAGTTTCCGATGAATTGAGCATTCTGATGCATCGATTTTGGGCAGCTTAAGGGCGAAGCTTCCCGAAGTTTGCTTGAAATCCCTGCAACGTTTCCTTTTCTCCTCTGAAAAGTCTGGTAGGGGCACGTAGGGACCAATGTCTCGAGCAACCAGCAGCAACAAAAAATAATACGCGATGTTATGTTCAGTTGAGGCAATAAATTTTCGTCTCTTGGATCTTCGAATTTCTCAATCCTTAGTTCTTTTGATAACTACGAGTTGCAAGTCCGCAAAGCTCCGCTCAATTTTCCAGGAGCCCTGCGTCTCGGTGCTCCATTTTCTATTTGGCTTCATTTTTTCTCCAATTATTTGGTTCCAAATTCATCTCCGTTACCCTTAGATTCATACTTCTTTGCATGTCACAAGGAGGATTCAGCTATCCAGAATCTGCTTTCTATATCCATGCTCATTTATCTCACTTCTATTCGCCAGTTCTCCTTCCCGCTCTTCCCCTGATTCCGGTGAGGCATTTACCGAAACCCTGAAAATCGCAGCGTTGATATGTCGGAGATGCTTCCACTTACAGATTGAGCTTCAAGCATTCTTCCGATACTTCTTCTCCGCAAACTTCAAAAAAGTTCCCGCCGATCTGCGGTGTGCATGAGAACCATTTCCAATTTTCAAAAATATATCGACTCCATGGATTCATCATACACCTTAGCTTTCCCTCAAATAGATCTCAAAAAATATCTTCTCAAGACCGACAAATTGTTATGGCAGAAAACCTTTTGACGGACAAGTTTTCCAAAGCAGCCATGTGTCCATTTTCATACAGACAAAAACTCCGTAGCTCCCATTCCGCCCCTGAAGTCAGTTGGGTGCAATGTAAAATTGTATAGATATTTTTCTGCAACTATTTTTAATGGTGCAATGGTGGTCAGCATGCCCTAGGAATGTAGCCTCACATTTCTAAGAATTCTATTGCCAACTTTTTCTTCCTTACGAAGTCTATCTACTCACGGAAATAAACTGATCTAAGAGTAGACTTTCTAAGGTTCGAACTACGGACATCACATGTATCATTAGGAATTTGGTTGCCGCGATGTAATTGCAGGGCAACCGTCTTACGAGGACTTGGTTGGGGCCTATCTCTTTTGACTGGGACAAAGAGTATATCGAATGAATTAATCAGCGCTGTATTGGTCTTGAAAAATCAGCTTATTTGACTTGTTTTATGTCTTCTATTCAAAATAATAAATAATCTAAAATAAAAAATCTTTTTTAAACCTGTCTTTATTCAAGAGAGTTTCGGCGACGGGTGGCGGATGCGATGTAATGATCTCCACGAGCTTATGGAGATCACTACTGTTAACAACCTGATCCTCCTCATACTCTTTGAGGAGACAGTTAGCGTTTTCCTGTTTGACTTCCGATGGGACATTTTTGCCCATGTTATGGAAGTTTTATTCATATATATTTTTGGGGGTTCTTACCTTTTACCCATGGTAACCTTTAGATATATGGTATTAAATACCTGGGCATTAGAATGTCCTGCATTTAATTCCCGTACTCTTAAGGGGTACCACTTATTGTTTGTTGACCTGTTACTAAAACCCCATTTGTTTATAACAGTTGTTGAGATTGTACGCGCGTGCCCTACCGGATTAAATGCAACCAGCAAAAAATTTTACCCGGTATTGAAGTTCCATCTAAACAGTTTAGATGGAAATTTAATACCGGTTCTAAATTTCTAGAAGTACCCAAAAACTCATGGCACAATCATTATTTGTTGTTAGAACTTTTCATGAAATTTGAATTAAAGTTATCGCCCTTTTCATAGCCCAAAGGTATCTTAGTCTGACATCCCAAATCGTAGTTGAGAGATCGGGGCTCGAACATTTTTCGATGCCTATCCTCGGAAGTTGTAGAATAAAATTCTGAAAAGACAATTCAAACGGATTCATATGCAATGTCTTGTGATACATGACAAAATTTAAAACAGTCCGGATTTTGGTACTGTCACCAGAAAAAAGGGGTAATGGCGATACTGTGTTTAGGTGAGAACAGGAAACGGGAGATGTACGCTGTTCGGTAGACAAATGGGGCTCGCTCTCTGACAAGCGAAATGACAAGGAATTAAGAGTACTTCAAATAAGCCAAATCTGAGGGGCGGAATGGCAAGAATATGTCGAAAGAGCTATTTATAAAGACGAAAGATATAAAATCTTCAGAATGTTCATTTCTTTTTCAGAAATGATCAAACTGCCAGCATTTCTCTTTGCTGCACGTGTGGGTTCACTAGGGCGGAACACCCCCGCAATCAGCGCAATAGTTCAGGCGCTTGATATGAAAGCTGCGTATCTTGTGTATTAATGTAAATAAAATAGGCCCAAGTTTAGTTCTCGCTTTTTTGGGTTTTGTTATGAAGTCTTAAATTTAGCATTATTTCAGCCTTCCGGGTTCGCATTGATTTAAATTCTCCAACACATACACATTTCATGGAAGTAGAGTCAAATATAATGATGTTAGAATTGGATTTAGGATTTTAAATTAGAATGTCGCTCAGGTATGGGTTTGGTTGAATTCAATATTTCATTCTTCTAAGTTGGTATGTAATTTAAGCTCGCTCGGAATATGATATTTTCAATTTTCAGCAGTGTAACAAAAAAAAGGGGGCAATATGTCTCATATTATTCGAAAGTCCATAGTCACAGAAAATGCATTTTTTTTGAAAAAAATGCGAAAAAATGTGATAAATTTAATGACAGTTTAAAACTTAAAAAACATGTTTTTTTTAATGTTAAAAACGAAAAAAACATGTTTTTTACATTTTTTCACTTTTTTTTATTTTTAATGCCAAACAGTTTTTTGTTTCATTTTATATTTTTTATTTGTTGAAAATCTACTTTTCTTTATGTTCTTTATTGATGTTTGTGTTATTAGTTTCCCACTTATTTTATTTTTCTAGTATTTTTAGTTTTTTAAAAATTTGCCCTATTTTTTTCATTTATTTTTTATTTTTTTCAAGTTTGCTGTATTATACCCAAAAAAAACCTCACCGTTTTTCTGTAACTATATTCCAAAGTCTAGGTGGATTACACGTTGATCAGGTGACTTTCAGATTGAGAACATATGCCTGATCCATAGCGTCCTGTGTGATTTTCACCTCAAATAAGTCAAATTTGGATATCTATCTCCACCAATATCATCTCATTCGAATAATATCTCCCTGGCTCGAGGCTTTTGTACAATTTCCGCCTGAATTTGTCCAACTATTCATTAAGAGGACGTTTGATGCCCTGAAAGCTTTCTTATGGTGTCATCCTCCTGATTAATTTTTCAGGTTTTTAGTCGGATTTTCTTTGAAAATCCAAAACGACAATTCGTTTAAAATGCAGAGATTATCCGCAAATCACTTCTTCCATGTTTGATGGCCCTTCCTCCGTGTTATATAGAGCTCAACTAAAGTAAAACTTCTTCAAAGGCATAAAACGCACACGAATACCGCTAATCCATTGTTTCGTCTTTTTTACTTTTATCAATTATCCCTGAGTTTATTCTTATGAATATCCATGCGCATACGGGTTATAGAATGCGTATTCTATGGGTTCAGATGGTTCTTAAATATTATATAATTTTTTTTTCTTTCAAAATATTCATGAGCAGTGGTTTGTTTATCACTTATGACGTTTTTAACTTAATGTCAACGTGATTTATTTATCGCTACTTAATCTGACAAAGCATCTTTTGATTCAAATTGGTTTTGTAATAAGTTATGATTTTTTATCATAACTTATTTCTGACAAAGCATCTTTTGATTTTTTTTTTTAATTCCGATTGGAAGTGATTATATTTTATCATCAAATTGTTTGGCCTTATCAAAGCAGTTGACTTTTGTGAGGCTAAAAAATTACAAATCTGAATGATGATTGACTTTATGTCTTTTTTACTAAATTATTCAGTAAATAAATCTACAAATGTAGGTGACAAAAAAAATCAATTTCTCTATTTTATGCTGCTTTGTTTTCTCTCTAATTCAAAAATATTTGTTCTAGGTTTGGACAAATTGATGAATGGCACGCACCTTTCCATCTTAAAAGTATCTTGTTTTGAAAAATAAATGACAAACGAAAATTGTGATATAATAGCATTTAATCATTTAACCAATTTGATTGAATGATATAAAATGCTTTGGATATATTATAGCTTTTTTTATAATTTTTCAAATACGAATGCCAAAGAGTATGAGGTTTCTGAGTAGGAATTATGAGCGAATGGCAAAATATCGCTTGCAAATCAACTTTGGAAATCATATTGTTAGTTTTCGTTTATTTTTATTGCAAAAGGTGCGAACTTGTGAATCATAGAAGGACTTAGCATAATTCTTCATTATATATATGACCTCTTAATGTTGTCAATGAAATGTGAACATCCTAACGTGTTCATAAACAGTAATATAATGTAAATCATGTTTTGATTCGATTTATTTTTGTAAGAAAAAAAACATTGATTTTTCTACCATCAAAATTTTGATGCTCTAAAAGCCTTTCATTTTCTGATTATTAAAAAAGCATGATTAAAATAAAAAAAAACAACAAACTTAATTCATGTTCCTCATCGGATTGCTCTTAAGATCACACCCATCTGGATTGATTGCATAAAAAATATTTTAATAATTATTTTTAGTAGGTCCAGTTTTTGTCTGTTACATACGTGGTCTGATATTTACCAAATTCTCTCTCTACCCTTGTGTATGTGTATATGTTCAGATTTGGGTCCTTTAATTTTGTCAATGTCTTAACTAAATAAAATCTATGAAACCGTTATTTATGAAATTAGAAAATCATAATTAGCATTTAGCATTGAACATGTAATTTTAATACATTACAAGAACATCTTATTTCTTTTAAAAATTAGAAATTTTATCGTAATCAATCTCATTTGGTAAATTCAGTTTAGGATGTCCATTGTATGTTTGTTTTGTTTTGTTTTTTTTAATGAAGGAATTGAAGTTGTTAGGGAGCAGAATGCAAGCTACCATAATACCGGAAGCCCGAGCGTGAGCCTGGTGTAGGAGTGGGTTGGCTTATGATGGTTGGTATTAGAGTCCATTCACCATTTGAACTTGGGATATTACTACGTCATGTTTGGTGGTATCATTAATTCTCGGACTTGGGGGGCCCAAACACACGAATACATGTACCTTAAAGAGAGGGGAGAAGGGTGGGAGGGAAGGAGATGAATAGATGTGATTATTTAGTCCTATATTGAAAATTAAGTGGAATATTCGATGACATATCAAAGGACTAACTAAGTCGTAGAATATCCAGCTTCTTAGCCCTTTTGGAGGAGAAACTGAAGCTACCAGAAGCAGGTTTGAATCTGCTACACCGTAAGTCTGAGCTTGCCAACTAAGCATGGCAGAGAGCCTGATTGTTAAGCATGGCAGAGAGCCTGATTGTTACATTTGGTATAAGAGCTAGTTCAACCCTCAGAATTAGGGTCCTGTACCCACATACATGTATGCTGTCTTATATCACGTACCAAGAGGAATCTTTGAGGACATATAAAAGACTTCCTCATATAAAAGACTAGCTAAGTGATAGAATGTTTTGGTTTATAACATTTTTATGAGAATAACCGAAGTTGCTAAAGAGTGGGTTGAGATATGCTGGACTAGAAACAGGAGCCCCATGTGGTAGGAGGCACATTTGTGGGGTTTTACACGTATAGATGCATGTGCTTAAAAAGAGGTGAAGATGTGAGAGTTTAGTCATGTATATGAAAATTGAGAGAAATCTTCGGAAACATATGTATCTGATTAAACGATAGATTGTCCAGGTTTATAGTCATTTTGGTTTCTCGTTTTCTTTTTGGAGAAAAAATCAAAGCTGTTGTGAGATGGATTGAGATTCTCAAACCTGAACCTGGTGAGCCTGGTGTGGAAGTGCGCTGGGACATGATAAAGAAAGCCAGTCGAATCATAGACTGGTAAACAAAAATTTGATATATCTTGATCATGTATGTTTTTAACCCCGGTAGGTGTGGTGATGTTTCTTTTTGTGTTTTTTCCGTTAAATTGGATATCATTTCCTAACAAGGTGAGCTGGTGGAGCCCATTTCTTGCCGAGCAAGGTTCCTAACTTCCTAGTCATCAAAATGAGCGTACGTCGTTGGAATTATTGGTTTTAAATCTTGAATTTGGTGGTACTGTAAAGTTACTAATTTTTTTCTACCGAGTAAGATATTTTTTTTATTTTTGGTCTGTTCATCTATTAGGCCCCGACACATGTCCGGGCTTCAATGTGCTCTCAATATATGTGTGTATGTGTGTGCCCGTGCGTACCTGTGCAAAAGTTTGAGGATAACGAAGGTTATGCTAGATATTTATGGCAAGTCTTTGTTGGGCTCACGACTAATTTTTTATGCCAAAAGGGTTGTTTCTTAGAGCATGACTCGTTGATAACTAAAATTTTTTATGATTGTGACTTCTGAAAATAAAAGGTCACAGTATTTTGGGGGGCTTGTAAAATATGAGAATTATAAAATACGACAAGTCATAAGATCCGTTGCTAGCAGTCTATTGATTGTATTGACCTATAGCTTACAATATCAGGCATATAAGTAAAAAAAAAAGTATTTCTACTTTACATTTGATTTGACATGATATTTTTAGTTTTTGGTGAAAGATTCTAACCATTTTGTGATTGAGACTGCATATTGGTTGTGATGCTATATATTCTCACATTGTCACGAGTTCTCTTACTCGAAGACCTGTTTGATGTTTCGATGGTGCACTTGCGTAAAATCAACGCTGACAAACAAAGACGTTTTCCTTGAGTTTTTTGCGGAACCATATGCGACTGCGGATTCTAAAATGGAGATGGAGATATAAGGTCGATCATTAATTCTGAATGGAAGATATGTAGGTAGGAGATGAGGTAACCAGGCTTGTCAAAACTGTGTTATGAGGGTACATTTGATGTACTGGTGGAACTAGAAATTCTTTTTTCATGAGACACTAAACATATAGTTAACAAAATTTTAATTAGTCTTAAGACATAGGACAGTGACTTGGGTCTTGTGGGGCTGTCTTGTATAACTGGACACACTAATTTAGGCTTTTCAACCACTAATTAATAATTAATCTTTCATATACGCTCCATGGAGCCCCCACCTATGTACGCCCTTGATGTGATGTGAAGAGGGGCAATGAAAGAATTGAAAATAACTAAGCCACACGTTTTCAGTTGAGAAATTTTATAAATAAACAAAAAGTCATTAATTAGTTTTAAGGGGCATAGCATAGTTGGTCGGCTAAAGGATTGCACAAATGATTCATCATCAGTTTGGTTTTCTTGTAGGTATAACTTTTTTGGACTAAAAATAATGTATGTGCGATACTTGAGTTGAATGATATACCATAAACCACTTAAGTTTTAAACCAAAACAGCTCTAGACCCTAAAGACGGGGAAAAGGGAAGAGCTCTGCCTCTTAGATACCCCAAATGAAATGTTGAAACTTTTTCTCACCGATTCAAACTTTGAAACCCCTAAATAAAAACCATTAATTGCGGAAAGAAAAGTTGTTGGAGCTTTCCCTCACTGACACCAAACCTTATTTTAAAGAACAATATTTTAAAGAACAATTTTCTTTAGCTTGACACTATAAGGGGTTGATAAGAACGTTTAGGGCTATTAAATTCCATAACGACAAGCACTTTATAAGAAAATAGGGCGCGGTTGAGAGGGAAGTTAATTGTAGAATTAAGTATTCCAAATTGTTCTTGAAGGACTTTAGAAGAAAACAGGGCTAAGTTTTATTTTTTATCCTAAAAATCACGCGTAAGGACTTACGGAGTAGGTTAAAGGAAATAAATTTTGAATAACGCAAACTGGTCACACCGACGGTTGACCACCGACGGGCTGAGGGTTTTGGTAATCTATTATCCGTGGGCATCGGGTCAAGCTGGGCTGGGCCCAAGACCGATTTTAAGTGGTCGACGAAGTTGGGCCTGCCCAGTTCAATTTCTTCACGGGCCGATTGAATGTTTGAAAGCCCGCCAAGTAATAAAATAATAAATTTATTTCAAGTCAAAAGTAGGGCGACTGAATTTGTCCTTTTCCTAAAAGTCAGGACTTGATTTGGAAATTTCTGGTTCCATCTTATCGTCCTCCACACTCCTGTTTGTCCTTGTCGAGATTCCTGGTTTTCCCTCTCGTTGTACATGTGGTCCCTTTGGACAATGACTTCACGAATAAGGAAATCAGAGGCGCTGACGATGACCCGTTGGGGTTAAAAACGAATGTTTTGGGTAACCCTGGGGGCCTTTTTAATTTGGAAAAATTGATGCTCCAAGCCAGCTCGTTCGTTGAGATTTACTAGTTTTCTAACTTTTGTTGGCTTCAAGTCCCTAATCAATTGGAATTCGGCTGTTTTGATTCCATCACTTGTTTCAGCAAAATCATTTAGAAAGTACACGCATTATTTTTCTAGGAAACAATTAATTTTTTTTTTGTTGCAGTTAAAATTGCTACGGTTTCAACATTATAAAAAACTAGACTTTTTTAGCCAGCAACAACTAGTCTCCTTCACCCGGTCCTTCACGGTTTTTGAGCCGCATTTTCCGTGGTGCAAAATCTTTGCTTTCAGAGTGCTTACACCTTTTTCCAACGGAATTTGGTATCCGATTCTTTTGAATTATAAGCACAGTCGTCACCTTTATGCTTGTTATTTTAAACGAAGTTGATGGTTTGGGTCTTATAGCGACCCTTATTATCAGTTTCTTTTCTTTCTTTGAGACGTATTTTATCATACTTCTCAATTTGAGAGTTGAACCCCCCATTTTTTCCTCCATCTGACGCCCCCCACTATGTTTCAACTTGAGTACTTGAGTATTGATGTTTTCCTCTTTTGCAACATATGTAGTTGGTGTCATGAAAACTTAATAGAAACTAAAATTGATTTTGCAACATATGTAGTTGGTGCCATGAAAACTTAATAGAAACTACAATTGATGGTTTGGCTCTTATAGGGATTTTTTTCATCATTTTTTTTTTCTTTTTAGAAAGAGTATTTTAAAGAGTATTTTATTACACTTCTCAACTTGAGAGTTGAACCCCTCACTCTTTCCTCCATCTCCTGACAGTACAAGACATGTTTTTTGTGTCTAAGGGTAATGCCCCACTATGCTTCAACTTGAATATTGATTCTCTCCTCTTTTGAACATACGAAGGAGTTGATACCATGAAAACTCAATAAAAATGAGAACTCAATAAAAACTGTCAATTTACAGTCTGCGAGGGGATATTTTTCCTTTTTTACAAATTCATATCGTGTCCACAGTGTACAAAACTGGGATTTTTATAAAATTCGAGTCCATTTAAATGTTCCAATATATTCTTGCTATGTCTAACAAGACGGATCCAAAAGTTTGTGTCAAGGTTTTAAGATTATTCTATCCTGATCCATATGGACAAAATTTTGATAAAAGATGAAAATGTATTATTTCAAAATATAATGGCACAAATTTGGGTGCGATCAATTGATGCGTACCCTTCCTATCGTATTATTTTTCTTATTCATACTACTTAGCTGTATGAGTACCGGCCATCAGCCAACACTCATATGCCCATATGGCCTATTTTTTCTTTTCTCTATTAAAAAAGTAGTGTTAGATTTTTAAATTGATTTAAAAAAGAAAAACAAATGCAGGACTGTATTGGTCGGCGTCATGTCGGCACTGCGACTTCAGTGATTGCATATCTGTTATTGTATTACTTTTCGACAAGTATGTTTTCTTTAAATGTTGAACTAGAATGTCTTATGCAAATCTGATAAATGATAATTCATAGATGAAGATAATCCATCTTTTTTTTTTTAATTTGAACGTTGTCATAAAAACAAAGAACTTTGAATCGTTCAATCATTAATCTCTGTAGCATTCTGTTTTCACGCATCGAAATAAATTGATTTTGAAATTGGTTTTTATATCTGGAGCCTTTCAAACCGTATTTGTACAGCTACTACTTAAAAAAAATTAAAAAATTTGCCTTTACTGTACAACGATGTAGACTAAATGGACATCGAGCCTTTCAATTATCCTCCATGAAATGAGTGGTAATCTTTTACTTGTTTCATTTCCTTTATTCCAGCACTTTTCTTTTGGATTACCTTTTGCCTTTATTCCTTCACTGTGATGAATCCTGCGGTGTCCCTCGCACTAGTAGTGTCGGCATCTACCATTTGGTCGACCCTTCATCGCACAAAGCATTGGCTGGAGGAGCAGCAAAAATTCGCCTCTTCTGCATAATGAACTTCTCGAATGATTTGCAACAATCCTTGACGGTCTTCTAATTACAATCGTGCAAAATGTTACTCAGATATTCTCGATTGAAAACTTTCAGCTTGGGTGCATTTATGAGTTCGTCAAAAAGCTAAACCACGCCCTCCGGTTTTTGTTGACTAATGTTGGTGCTCATCAATTTTGGACAAAATATCTTTCCAAAGCAGCAATCTTTGTCGGTAGTAATCTCTGTCGGTCGAGCCAGTGGTTGGATGTATAAAGTAATCGCAAAAACATTGTAACGTTATTCTAAGCTAAGGCTAAAAAAGAAGCAGAAAACAATTAAGAAAAAAGTAAAATAATAAGAAAAAAAAATACGCTTTCTATGATTTCATACATTGGTATAGCAATGAACATTTCGTTTGTTTGACGTACAGAACACATAAAGCCATAACCCATTTAGCAAAAAACTTGAATTCTTATGTACGTCATGAAACAAATTTGTTCAATACAAATGAAATGAAAATATGATCAGTTATTAACTTCATCTTCATTTCCGTCCTCTCCCTGCAATTAATGATTCTCTCTGACGTACATAGGCTCTTGATCATCACCTTCATTTAAACCTTTGATGTTGAACCTTTACGATCTTTCTTCTGATATATGGTGGATGTTCCTTTTCAGTCCATGCCAGCACATCAACGTACTTTAAAATAAACTTGCTCTATGTTTTTTTTTTTTTGGTTGAAATTATTTTTTAATTACTTGTTATGAAATGAATAAAAAATTATTAACATATATTATAAACTAAGCGTATATTAGCTTATTATGTTTGTTTCAATTGCGTATTATATAAAACGCAGAAAGTTCATCAACTACATATGTCCAGAAGTGCTCGCTAGATTACCAGAGATCTAAGAGCAGCGATGGCAGTTACTATCACCAGGCTAAAACGGTACGAAAGCTCTTTTGTGTCGCATAATGACCAAACAGGGAAACTCGAGTCTCACAAGGAGTGCACAAGCTGAACATGGGAAGGCAAGTTCCCAAAAAATCTTGCTGCATGTCCGGGAGGCCGGAAGGGCTGCGGGAGCCGTGGCTCTCATTCCGCGGTTAGGGTTCAATCATATTGGCTGCAGTTTTTCAGTGGAAGTCGCACCTGTATGTATTTATGAAGTTGGGAAAAACTATTCCTACAATTTTGATGGTTCCGGTCCAGCTTTTCAACTTAGAAAAAAAGCTTCTCCCTTCTACAGCTTGGAGGTTTTCATTTAGGTTATGGAGAGAGAGTGGGTATTGAGCGGATCCCAGCCTCATGTAACAGTTTGGGCTTAAACTCAGCTGACTTGAATCCAAGAAACTGCATCACCTTGGCATCTTAGGATTCCGATCATAGGCCCATCTGTATATTCCAAAAGAAAATGATGCTCAGTTATTGAAAGGTTCCAAAAATCCTACTTCCTTCAGATTTGTGGTGAGAGGTTCAGCCGTGCTGGACCACTGCCATCGATGAGCGATCTCACCTTCTGCTATCAAAGTGTAATTTATCCGAGTGGACGCCGCCTCTCTCAGATACATCTGAGACTGGTTTCACCCCCAATCATCACATACTATATTGTATGTCCGACTGTCGCTATGGTGTCTTTCTGACAATGGAGCCACACTAAATTATTGGGGTATTTGGAAAGCTGTTGACAGTTGCCAGTTGTTTAATATCTGAGAATAAATAAATAAATAAATATATATAACACACACAAAAGAACAAAAAACATACCATACTCCCAACTCTTCGTCAAAATGTTCTATGATACTATCCCCCAAAAGACTATTGGGAATTCCGGACGCGGTGCCCAGGTAAATGTTAATCTGTAAATTTTGCTGGATTAGTATTTCATGATGCACATACAGCCCTGTCATAATATTCTTTCCACTAGATGTACCTCGCTTTGCCTTGAAGTTTTGCGCTTCCTGTTTTTGTAATCATTGTTCGTGCTGTCACCTGATTTGTGTTGCTCGCCTGGTCATTCGCTTTGTGAACAAGTTTCAGTTTTTCGTTGGCCAAAGGCTTGCGTGGTCCTGTATGCCAGGCACCATTCTGCTCGAAGATTCAGCCTGTGAAATTTGAGATTCTTGATTGCTCTAACAGGCGTATACAAGAGCTTAGTGAGCCCTAGGATGTGGCATTTCTTCTGTGGTAGAATGATCTACTCAGATAAGACTTAAGATCTGGTCACTCAAAAATTTTGAATTCCTAGTTGATGGTCAATTGGACAACGTCTTGTAGGTCAGACGATCGAATAATTTACCTTTCTCTTTTTCCAATGTCGAAGCAAATGCCTGTATGTGTATATTGATCTGTAATTTGGAAGTGTACTTTGGATTGAGGTTAAGATACTTCCTTCTGTTAGTAAAGGGTAATAGTGTAACTTTACACTTCTTTTTCTTGTTTTCCTCATTCCTCTTTTTTATGTTTAATCTTTTTATTTTTACCCTTTTTTCTGATGAAAGACTAGCTGTTGGAGTCTCCAACGGCTAGTTCTAGCCATTGGAGATTCCAACAGCTCACTCCCTCCTCTATTATTTCGTATGCTCTTTGGGTGAGCTGATTTGTAAGACTTTGTTAAGCAAATTGTTGTTCTAAGCAAGTATTGAGAGCAATGAGAGAGATTTATGGTCTGTTTACACTTTCTACATTTGATCTTTGCAAATTCGGAAGAATGAGAACATTTGGTTTTAAAGTGCCGTAATGGTATTATGGTACAATGTATGGGTATTAATTTTCACATAGTAGGTCGTTTCGTGGTGGTTGTATCCTATTTTTTAGCGTAATCGTAAACATAGTTGAGTATTTTTGTGCGGAAGGGGAAATTTCAGAAAAACTTTGAAGTACATGAAATTTATTAGAAAAAATTATAACACAAGAGTTTCTTGCTTCTCACTGGCAAATTAATGAAAATTGAGAATAGCTTGTAAAGTTTTAAAATAAAGAAAGACGGTGTAGGAAGAGGGTGGTAGCCTAGGAGGATTGCGGCTTCAGGCTGAGTAGTGGGAAAGACCATTCTTCCTGAAACAAAGACAGAAGCATACACTAAAGCACATTAAAGGGGAAGTATGAAGTATCACATAGAAAGCGAGAGCATATCACTATAATAATGTCGGAGAAATACTTTTTAAAATTGCTGTGAGAATTTTCCTTCAAAAACGGCTGATGCTATTTTCTGTGATAAAAACCCGCCGTACATCTTAGGATTTTGTTCGTGTCAATGACTCAGTATTCATGTTGGACATGTGTTGCACGGGTTGGTGCTATGTCTCTACGATTCTAAAGATTGTTTGCTGAATAAATAGACAAGGACAAACTTCCGTCAAATGTGCTGGTGATGAGTTCTTATAGATGTGCTAGTTAATATAAATAATAATCCAGTTAAGCGACGGGCCCCACCTACTAGACCGGAGGAAATCAAGTTTGATATGTCCTCCATCTTTTAGCAGGGGAGATCCTCTGTTAACGGCATAATGCTGCAAGCAACTCAGGCTTTGTTTGGAAGCCTTTCATTGGATGAAAACATCGCTTCCAGGAGTTACTAATATATTATTTCACCAGACAACCGGGTTGTCAAATTGTGGTATTAGGTATTGCTAAAAGCATGCTCTTGTGAATGCTGTTGCCGTTTGATATTGATGTTGCTAAGCTTATCATCATAGAGTGTTTTGCCATTTGTACTAAACATCATCCAAGGATGTTGGGAAAACTACGGCTAGTTCAAATGGCACTGCTTTCAACAGAATGGTGTTGGAGAAACAACAAGGCCCTTCCAAGTAAGGTTTCCAACAGAAGTTGCCAAGAGCCCCCAACAACTTTCTAGATAATACGCATGCCTGACCTTTATTCCTTAGCAAGCTGTAAACCATTCTTTTGCATGTAATACTTGCTGGCGTTTAATTTTGCCGTTCTGTTATCTTCAGGAAAAAATACGTGTTGCACTTTATGTCCAGAAGGCAGCATTGCAATTCATTGACGGTACCCTATCTATAGTGTAGTAGTGTTTATTCTTTTGCTCCATGATTTTCATTTCTAATTCCATGGATGGAATCTGTGTTCAGCTGTTAGTGCAGCTGATCATCATCTTTCAGATGAGGTCCAAGAAGCTGGTTTTGGTATGGATGCAAATGAACTGGCATCCGTTGTTAGAGGCCATGATGCAAAAAAACTGAGATTGCATGGTGGGGTCGATGGAATAGCCCGAAAACTTGCAGTTTCTTTGAATGATGGTGTGAGCGAATCAAGCTTGGATGCCAGGCAAAAGATTTATGGGTTCAACAGATATGTTGAAAAGCCTCCAAGGAGCTTCTGGTTATTTGTCTGGGAAGCATTGCATGACTTGACGTTGATCATTCTGATGGTGTGCGCAGTGATATCAGTGGTAGTTGGAGTTGTTACTGAGGGATGGCCCAAGGGCATGTATGATGGAATAGGGATTATTCTCAGTATATTCCTGGTTGTTCTTGTTACAGCAGTCAGTGACTACAGGCAATCTTTGCAGTTCAGAGACTTGGATAAAGAGAAGAAAAAGATTTTTGTATATGTAACCAGAAATGGGTACAGACAAAAGATATCCATTTATGACATAGTTGTTGGTGATGTTGTTCATTTAAACATTGGAGACCAAGTTCCTGCAGATGGCATCTTCTTAACGGGTTATGGTCTGGTAATAGATGAAGCAAGCCTCTCAGGAGAGAGTGAACCAGTAAACGTAGATCAGGGAAAGCCTTTCCTTTTGTCAGGAACAAAAGTGCAGGACGGATCAGGAAAGATGCTAGTTATGTCTGTTGGCATGAACACAGAATGGGGAAAACTGATGGAGACTCTCAGTGAGGGTGGAGAAGATGAAACACCATTACAAGTAAAACTCAATGGTGTTGCCACAATAATTGGAAAAATTGGCCTCTCCTTCGCGGTCCTTACATTTTTGGTATTGCTGTGTCGATTCTTGGCCGACAAGGCAATTTCTGGAGAGTTCACAAAGTGGTCATCGCAAGATGCCCTTTTGATCTTGAACTATTTTGCAGTTGCAGTAACAATAATAGTTGTCGCAGTGCCAGAAGGTTTGCCGTTAGCCGTGACTTTGAGCCTTGCCTTTGCAATGAAGAAATTGATGAATGATAGGGCATTAGTTCGGCATCTGTCAGCATGTGAAACAATGGGTTCAGCTACGTGCATTTGCACTGACAAAACAGGGACGTTGACAACCAACCATATGGTGCTCAACAAGCTATGGATTTGCGAAGACACTCACATTGTTAAAAATGACTCGTGGAATGAATCCCTATCATCAGTACATGAAAGTGCAATGGCAATCTTCCTGCAAGCAATCTTCCATAACACTGGTGCCGAGGTAGTTAGGAGCAAAGAAGGGAAAAGAAACATCTTAGGGACACCCACAGAATCAGCATTGCTAGAATTTGGATTGCTAGTAGGAGGTGACCCAGACACAGAGCAACGTCTGACACTGGTAGAAGTTGAACCTTTTAATTCTGTTAAGAAGAAAATGTCAGTAATTGTGGCACTTCCTGGAGGAGGGTTCCGTGCATTCTGCAAAGGAGCATCTGAGATCATCTTGCAAATGTGCGATAAATATATTGATTCCACTGGCGAGTGTGTGTCAATGACAAATACACACGCAAAGAACATTATGGATGTCATAAATAGTTTTGCAGGTGAAGCATTGCGAACACTGGGCTTGGCTTTCAAGGACATGGATGAGAAAGGTAATGAGATTCCAGAAGATGGTTACTCCTTAATAGCTATTGTTGGAATCAAAGACCCTGTGCGTCCTGGAGTCAAAGAAGCAGTTGAAACATGCAGGGTTGCTGGCATTACTGTGCGGATGGTTACAGGAGACAACATAAACACAGCCAAAGCAATTGCAAGAGAGTGTGGCATACTGACAGATGATGGTTTGGCCATAGAAGGGCCAGACTTCCGTGAGAAGGGCCCTGAGGAGCTTAAGGAGCTCATTCCAAAAATTCAGGTGCTTGAACAGGCGCTTAAATCCGAAAGAGAGAGAGAGAGAGAGTTTTCTAGTTTCAGTATCTAGCTTCTGACTGTAGTCTTACAGGTAATGGCTCGTTCTTTGCCGCTAGACAAATACAAATTTGTAACACAACTTAGATTAGTACATAAAGAAGTTGTTGCTGTGACTGGAGATGGTACTAACGATGCACCTGCTTTGCATGAATCGGACATTGGACTAGCGATGGGTATAGCAGGAACGGAGGTATTTGTCAGCTCATCTCTGCTCAACAGTTCAATCTGACTGCATCACAAATGCTGCTTTTCTTTTATTTTCTTTTCCTACTCAGCAGCACCTAGATGTTTCCTGCATCAATTCATTTCGACATAGGCTTTCACTGTTTTGCCAAAACGTCTCTTATAGTCTTTTGTCCTTCTGGTAATGCCAAACTGATTCTTCCGAGTAAATTTAGAAAGGAAAAGCTAGGGAAATGTACGAAAAAGTGCATGGAGCTGCTTTGCAAAACCAGTCTATCTGCTGCCACTTGGCAATGCACTTCATTTACAATTCTACTACAACTGGTGTTAAAAGAGATCTTTTCCATCTATATCTGATTATGTCACTTTAGCTTGGTAGATGTAGGTAACAGATATTGTTCAAAGTCAAATGTCTGCGACATGTTTATTGCATCTTCATTTTGTTATATAGACTACTTTTGGATTCTAGAGCAAGAAAAACTTAAAGCGTTGTCAGAGATATCGTTCAGCTATTTCAGCAGCCAAGTTTTTCTCAGGTACTAACTGGGGAGATTGTTTTTCTTGCATAAGTCAAGAAACTAAAAGTATATAATACCTAGTAGAACAATTTATGAAAATTATGAATCTTCTACTGCTTTTCTCGCAAAAAGGCTGAAAAAAATTTAAAATAGTTATTAAAATGTTAAAAGAAATAAAAAATTATGAAATTTATTAAAAGTGTTATTTTAGAACTAGCAAAAATATTATGATATTATGCAATATTGTCATCTTGGCAATGCTTTAGAATATTGCAATAAATTCTTTTTTTTTTCATGTCACTTGTTTTTGAAAATATTATTGCGACTATAACAATGAGAGCTAACAGTAAATTGCCTTGCCTGTAGGCGCACTTTGAAATGTTTGTCCAGAAGATTTGTCTCCTGAAAGAGTAAGTTGTTGAAGGGTCATATTATATTAAATTAAATTGAACTTAAAACCAGTAGGCTTTGGATTGATTTTTGGATTAAGCTTCAAATCCTTCACTTTTGGATTCATCTTGGCATAACACGTGCGTCTGCATTTTCTACATAAATAGTGGATAATTCATTCGAAAAACTTCACAACATTTAGGAGGTCGTACTTTTGAATCTTCTAATATAAAGTGTTTCATAACTCCTACAGGCTAAAAATTATGTTGAGTACATCTTAGAAAAACTTATCACAGAAACTGCTCGTCAGATTTTATACATCAGGTTATTGCAACCCTAGATTATTTAAGAAAGGGAAATTAAGTCGTCTGCTGCTAAGGAAAAACAATGTGAGCTAGTTTGGAGGAAGGAAATCATCAGCCGAAGCCAAATGTAGCTCAATTTGTATGGACTACATGACCATGGACAATCATTTTCTTTGCTGAGTTTCAGTTTGATAAGCTTGGAAATAGTTAACTTCGTCAGCTGCTTAGTCATTTAGTCAAGTTCAGGTGATACGTAGGGACAGGATAGTTGGCATTCGGACTCATTAAGGCTAATTTATTGGCCTAAATCAATTTCTGGCTGGCCATGCTTGTTTTAGCTTATATCAGGACTGTGACTCGTTCGGAATCTCCTAAACTTCAATACAATGTTGAAAATACACACAAGTGGAACTCTCATTGACAGACGACCTTTTGATTATCGCTTTTGTTAGATGAATTTTATGTAACTGTCTAATGATTTCTCCATTCAGGTGGCTAAAGAAAATGCAGATGTCATCATTCTGGATGATAATTTCAGTACAATTGAGAATGTTGTTAAATGGGGCCGTTCAGTTTACATTAACATTCAGAAATTTGTACAGTTCCAACTGACTGTTAACATTGTCGCGCTCATAGTCAATTTTGCTTCAGCATGTATAACAGGTAGGTCACACCTTTGATTTTGGTCAAGCCCTTTCTCTCTTGGAAGGCAAAAACATAAATTAAGCTCCAAGTTTTAAAGTCAGCATGCTTACTGCTGCTTCCCTTTAGCTGCAAACTTTCACTTGAACGTTTTTTGTGGTGCCCTTCTCTTCTGTACTATCATGAACCTTCTGTCTCAGAATGTTTTTTTCTTTTCTATCATTATAATTAAATTTCAGGAACTGCACCGCTCACTGCTGTCCAGCTGCTATGGGTCAACATGATCATGGACACTCTTGGAGCTCTGGCTTTAGCTACGGAACCTCCAACTGATGAATTGATGCATAGACCTCCTGTTGGGCGTGATGAGAGTTTTATCAGCCGGACCATGTGGCGTAACATCATTGGCCAAGCAATTTATCAGCTTATAGTTCTTGGAGCACTGGAGTTTGATGGCAAGCGGCTTCTGAAATTGAGTGGCTCTGATGCAGATTCTGTGCTCAATACCTTTGTATTCAATTCATTTGTGTTCTGTCAGGTTAGTCTTTATCCATCTAATGAACTTCAAACCAGAACAATTTAGGCATTGAGTGGTTAGTTTGATTGAATCCGGACTTAAGATTCCATACAAAGGTTCGACTGACTATGCTATGCAATAAGATTGGTTTCCTGCTGATAGTTGCAAATAGTTTGCTTTCAACTCCAACCAGATGGAAGCTAGTATATCTTGCATAGGGTGGGTTAGTGTGTACATGTCATTCCTCTCAAATACACTAAGCACTCTCTTTGCAACTCATATCTGTAAATTTGACTTTCCTGCAAAGCATTTGAATGACTGATCTCTGTGTTTGAAACTAACTAATCACTCAAAAGCAATAAAATTAAAAAAAAATAAATAAAATAAAAACACCGATCTGCACATACATTTTCTTAGATGACTTCAAGGTTTCTGAACTTGGAGATAACATAATAGTCTAGGTCCTCATCTCTTTCCCCCCAAAAAACAGACAGGTTATGAGAAGTTTTTCTTTTTCTACTGACTTGTTACAGGTGTTCAATGAAATAAATAGCCGATACATTGAGAAAATAAATGTTCTCGATGGCATGTTAAGCAGCGGCGTCTTCTTGGCAGTCCTGGTGGTCACTGTGGCATTCCAGATAATAATAGTGGAATTTCTGGGTGCTTTTGCCAGCACCGTGCCATTGAGTTTGCAGTTGTGGTTGATTAGTGTAGCAATTGGCATCGTAAGCATGATAGTTGCTATTTTTATTAAGCTAATCCCCGTTGAACCAGCAGCAAGAAAGTCAGAGCACAAGCAGGGCTATAAGCTGCTTCCAAGTGCCCCTCAAGAAACTGAATCACCATGAAAAATGAATAAGGATCACCAAACAGGCGATGTTCATAATTCCTTTCAGATATATAGGTGAGCTATTCTTCTTTTTTACATTTTGAATCATAATCAGCAACGTTGGTGGTAATTTGAACATACTGCAAACATGACAATTATCAGGCTCTTGTTATTGTAGCTGACGAAATTTCATATTATTTATGTTTTCAGATGTTTAGGATTATGTGAATAGTGTGATAATGTAAGGATAAGTCACAAAAAAAAAAAAAAATCATATTATGCTAGTTTTGACCGTATACTTTTTTGTTAGCATGTGCTTAAGGAAGAATCCAACACTTTATCAGCTATTGGTGTGCCCACGCTCTGATGCTTTAAACTCCTATAAGATGCAATATAACCTAGCTGGATTTTCTATTAGTTAATTTTCTTTTCATAAGACTACTTACATTAATGTCATCATGTCAGGAACTGACTTAAAAATGATGTTTTTCTATGGATTGGTCATATATATATTTTCAGCAGAAAATGCCAGTGCTGACCTTTCAGCCGTCTGTTAGATGATCGGAGTAACACAAGATTTTGAGCAATCTTTTGGTTTTCAGACTTGAAGAGATCTAGGGAGTGGTATGACACTATGATGTGAACATTGTAATTTTTTAGGGTCCAACATCCATCTCCGAACTAAGGTCATTTGCATCATCAACAAATTTGTCATCTTGTCTTGTTCAAGAAATCACTGGCAGAACCGAGCAAGGTCTCAAAAGCACACAGATTATATTTTCTGGCAAAGTGGAGAATGAAGGGAAGAGAAAAGGTTTTCGCATAAGGAGGCAGTCGAAACAATGGAATAAGAGAAACAGGTCATGAAACATGCAGCTGTACCTCAGAAAAAACTGACAGGTCTAACTGAAGTTTATTCAAGCTCTTCCTTGAAAGCGCCTTGAACATGACTTCCTTGCATGGCACGGTTGAACACTAAATTGAAAAGATAGAAGAATAATTTTCTATTGTCACATGACGTAAATGCACCTCTATGCATTTGAGTGATTCTTACTGATGCATTCCACTGATTAAATTGTTACTGTGCTTAATACAAAAACCTTCTACATTTGTTCTACACTGATTACTATGAAAAGTCAAATGAAAAGAAAATTGTCTAAGGGGTCATTTTGCCCTCGCAACTCAAGGTCTATAATCAAATGAGAAGCATGTAAGCAAATTCTCAGCAGTTTCTCTACAAGGCTTTTTTTATGAGTTTTTTTTTTTTTTTTTTTTTTTTTGTGTGTGTGTGTGTGTAATTTTCTCTATAAAATTATGGGAAGATCTCGGAAGCTTTAGAAGTTGAAATATAAAGATTAGTAACAGCTTTGAAAGTAGGTTTTCTTTCCCTTTTTGGGTAGAAATATGATGTAACAAGGGAAAATATTGGGAGAATTCGCGCAAAATCACATGCTCAAACATTTGAAAATTCTCGGGAAAATATCAGAATGCCTCAGGGTAATTGTATTGATATTTTGAATATACCAATATTGTCGTCAATGTAGTGGCCTGACTTCAGATAACAATATAGTCGTGACACTTTCAAGTTGTTGACAATATCTGTCAACTTTCCGTAATTCTTGGGAAAATATCAGTGCCTCAGGGTAATTACTGACTTCAGATAACAATTACATTGTGATACCTTCAAATTCTTGGCAATATTTGTCACTATGATTGAAAGTATATCAGGAGATGACGGAACTTTCCGAGCAGAAATTTCTCTTATTTGAAGTGACAAGGAAAAGCTTCCTTTATTTTTTGGTTTTCCAACCCCGTTGTTTCGTATCATTCTTCCAGTTCAAAACGCTTAAATATGTTAAAAACTCCTAGTTTCTTTTATTGGGCAGTTTTTTTACTCACTTTCACTGTTTAAATCGTATACTTGCTTGCAAACTAGTGGAAATCTCAAAGTCGAACCGAGTTTGTTTTCTTTAGTAACAAGAATTAATCTCGTGACGAACTTGCGAGGAATGATCTCATTCGTCTTTCTGAAGGAGACGTTTCTTCAAAATGGCACCAAATTCTTTTTTGTTTGTTTTCTCGGGGGGGTGTGGGTGGGGTGGGGGGCATCAGCCATGAAAATTTTAGGGTCCATTCCAGTCTTTAAATTGAAGCACCGTTCGTTGATCTGCTACCCTTACAAAACTAACAATTATCTTGTTCATATCATCATACATTTATCAGAAACCAAGTTTGTATGTGAGCTAGGTAGAGAGTCTTCAATTCGATGATATTGATACAGAAAACAGCCAAAATGAAAGCCTTTTCATTAATCATTTGACAGCATACTGCAACATTACTCAGAATCCAGACATTGCCTTGTCTTCTGATTAAAGACATATTTGACCAAAACAAACTACCGACATTTTTTACAAGCACAAGAAAAACCTTAAAATGTTGTGAAGCAAGTTCTGCCACCCATGCCCTAAATGAAGCAGTGATTTTGGGCTGAAGCAACTTGAATAACATTTGCTTCAAATGCCATTGGTCAATGGTTGTCCCAAAAGAGAAGGCTTGTAGAAACCGTGTCCTTGTGCAATCTCAATTCGATCCCGGGGGTCATTCATGGTCTCATCCCTTAGAGCTTGAAGAATCCCCTCAGTTGAAAGTTCCCTGTGAATTCAAGTGGAACAAATCAGCAACCACTTAAGCCTAGCATATGTTTTACGATCAAGAAAAAGTATACACTGTTCAGGCCATTCTTATCTGCAACTAAATCTCATTTATGTTTTGAACCCTTTGTTAGTGCAGTAGAATTCAGGAGAAAAAGCAAATGTATTTGGTTCCACGCATAAAAGAGAAACAGGCTATGCACTATCAGATGTATAAAACCAGCTGTACCTGCTGCTTAATCAACAAAGGAAATAAAACAGTCCAGCCACCAGAAGATGATAATTTGACATCCATATCTAGGAAGCACTTGAAATTTTCTTGGATAGCAAAAGCTAAATGTGCATTATGTAGCAAAATGTTGAGAACCAAAAAATGAAACTGTAGAATGGCATATGTGCATGGTATACTAAAGAAACTGCAACAAGCATCAACTTAACCTTTTAATAAGTATTCTATAAAGTGTCTTCAGAATGGGGCAGAGCTCAACTGGTGCAACACCTCTGTTTTCATCAGGATGAAGCACTTTGAGGCAAGGTTGACCAAGCAACTCGTAGAATGCATGCACAGCAGATACACCCTGGGAACCAAACATCAAAGAAACCAAGAAGAATAATTGTTAAATATAATACTAAAAAACTACCAGAAAGTTGCACATAATTTGGAGATGTGCACATGCACATGAAATACTTTTTATCATGTTCATGTCCGAGCACCTGCCAGTTAATCCCATAAGGGGGAAGTTCATTTTCTGTAGGTATGCATTGAGGAATAAAAAACAAACCTGAATCATTCCCTTGCCTTTGATGCTGTCACCCATATCAGGTCTTAATTCTCCCTTGGCTAGCATCTGCCCATACCATGCGTTACGACCTTTTAACAAAGTAACATAGGTATCAGCCAGCAATGGGCCAGCGAGCTTCTCTGGTTCTTCCGTTAACAGATGAGTTATAAATATCATTTCAGATGTACAATGTGCAAAATAGACTGATTTACTGGTAGCACTCTCATTGGTCAAAGCTGCAACCATGCCTGACATAGTAGCAGAAAGTCTCAGATAAAGTGCAGTTAAAGATAAAAAATTTGCAGATTTATTATCTAAAATCTCTTGCAATGCAGATGCAGAGATGCAGCAGATGCAAAGATACTGTCTAAGTTAAAGGAGAGAATTCATGTGACTGCATCCGCTAACAGATGTATCAAGGATGAATTTTACAAGAGGATGACTTAACCTAAAGTTTGTCACAATAATTGCTACAGAGTTGGTGATGGAGATCAACCATGGCACTGAGTAGCTACACGAAGGAAATACTCAAATAGCCATGCCAGTCATACATGTGTTAAGAAGGAAATGAAATTGGAATCTGAAAAGTATTCCTTCGAGCAGGGCAAAATAAAGGATCTAAAAGATTCCTCTTGGACCGAAAAGAAAGTGAAGCATAAGGGAGGAGATGATATGCACACTCAACACAGGAAGTTAACACCATTCTTGCAAATGCCTAATTGAACCAGCAACTTTGGTATGCACTACGCACATTTTGCTCCTCTAGAGATGATATTTTACCTGCACCAATAGCATAAACATTCTTTAGACCGCCCATAACTTCATGTGTCACAAGGTCACTGTTATCCCACACAATGAAATGGGGTTGTCTTAGGAACTTGGCAAGAGGTTTCCTCCATTTCTCAGATCCACATATTCGGGCATTAGCGTACTCCTTGTTGTATATCTCAGAAGCTATATTTGGCCCTCCAAGATAAAGAATGTTCTCCATTGGAACTCCAGCTGGAAGAAAAAGGATCACAAGAAAAGGAAACATAAGAAACCCATGTAAAAACATAATACGAATCTGATATTATGTCTAATGTGAGTACAACATGGTAGCATGAGTAATAGGCAATTCTGGACTCTCTCACATGAATACAGAATCTGGCAGTTCTATATTCTCTAGCATTAACACAAAATCTTGTTCAGAGACGTTAAAACTTAAAGAGATCTCTGTAAACCATTCTTATTCCCAAATACTGGACAATGTCGAACATTTAATTTTTCAACATAAGAAATTCAGTGCCAACAAAAGAAAGTTACAGCTCCAATAAATTCCTCCTGTTCACCATTGTACTTCATCCATTTTCTAAGTAAGATATGGGGGACAAGCAAAACCATTGGCTTGCATAAATTTGAGTTTCGAAAATGCAAACTTTACATTGTGTTAACTAGCATTGAAAACTTTATATTGTGTTTACCAGGATGGCAAACTTTACATTGCGTTTGCAAGGATTTATTCGATATTTTCATGTGTCAGAATTGAGTCAAAGATGATCTTTAAATTACTTTCTGAAGTACATGAAATGTAAGCTGCCGAGTATTCATTGTATCCCTTCCCTTTGGATTTTATACCTACTAAATAGGGTCGCATTAAACGTACGGGACCTATATCTGCAAAAACAATAGTGTCTTCCAAAGTTGTGCTTACCGTGCCTACTACTTACTTGTGGGTCCCACAGTTTGTTTATCTAATTTAAAGGTGGTAGGCATGATTTATAGCCAACGACTATTAATGGTCAACCGGCGCCGTCCATCCGGATTTCAGCCAATTTTTTCTGTTCACACTTCAAATGAGATCAGACAACCTAAATTTGTAGGTTAAAAAAATCCCATCAGAAATCTAGTGCACTTATTGGATTTTATAACCCCTCTCAATTTTCAATCAAACAAAATCCATTGAATTTGAAACCTTCATAAAATTTGATTTGCCCATTAGATTTCAACGTTTTTGCAATCCTACAGAATGGGTCATTTTCGTGAAGCCAAATTAGAAAGAGTAAGATGGAAATGAACCGAACCCATCCATATGTATATGTAAAATTGTATCCACAAAAATGCTTAACCTCATCACTCACTGTTTTTCACAAAAAACGTTCAGGAAAGGAAAGGAAATGGCTGGTTGTCTATAAATATATCTAAAAAGTGAATTGTGTCTACCATGCTTAATCCTTTTCGAACCACTACTGAGACATATCGTTTGCCTCTACTTGCACAATCAATTTGTTTCTTGGTCAAGCTAGAATCACAACCACAAATCTGAAATCCAGATAGACAAACAGAGAGAGAGATATGTATATACTTGCACGGTTGATCATCTGTGTGGGAGTGATTATACGAGGGACGGGCTCCAACTCAGCTTCAATTCCCTTCGCCAAGGAGATAATTATAGGAGAGGTAAGCCTCTCCTTCCAATACCAGCTGATCTCTTCAAAAACCTCGCTTGTCTCGGTTGAAGGCAAGCCATTGACCACAATGTCTGCATCCCACACAGCTTCCTGCAAGTTTGTAACAACTTTCAATGGGCACAATGGTGTATCTATCATGTTCAGGCAGAACCCGTCCTTCAAGATCTCATCTGCGTGCAAAGTCCGGTCGCCGAGCCGGGCTTCGACGTACTTCAGATACGCGCATCTCCTGATTAATCTTCTGAGCACGTCTTCTCTTGAATTGATCACTTCAAAGAGATGCTCTGCTGTGGCTCGATCGACTGATCTTCCAGGTCTTCTCCATATTCTTATCTGAACTTTTTCGCGAAAATGGCCGTAGCTGTCTTGCAGGAGTGCAGCGAAGACACTGCCCCACGCACCTGCACCAACGCCAACTATTCTCAGCACGTCCCCATTGGCTTTCCCCAGAAGCCGGCGAAGCTCGTCGAGCCTTTTCTCTGCTCCATTTGAATTGTGGGCAGAACCATTTGAATGAACAGGATTATGGCTTCCTTCCAGATTTCCTACCATGTCTCTGCGATGGTATCATTCAAAACAGATATTAACAAGGATACACAATGCTTTTTGCTCACCTTATCATTTTGAGCCACTAAGGGATTTTATAATTCAAACACAAAAAATATGTCTACCCTTTAGATCAGAGGCAGATTTCAGACTTCTTTTGACTTAAGTTTGTTTCACCAAAAAACCAACTTCTAACACCAAACGAACTCAAAAGAACCCCGTAACAATTTTTACTACAAGTACAGTACTTCTGCCTTCCCAGCTGGGAATTTCAACTCTTTATTGCTTTAATTTCTTTTGCCAAAAAAACCAACTTCTTGTACTAAAGTAAACTCTCATATTAATAATAGAAAACCCAATTGCTAAAACCAATTCTTGAACAAAAAACTGCCCAAAAAAGGAAGCAAATGAGACTCATCTAAGAGACAAATGGCCACCAAGATCCTCTCTCAGAAGAGTTCTTCTCTTCCATTTTCTTCTTCTCACCAACCCAGGCTACCATCCTAGTTAAGGAACAAGAAATCGCACATCCAAAACAGAGGCTTCCTAAACCTCTCCAGAATTGGCATTCCCGACAACCACATTTCGGGAATCTAGAAAATCAAACTCAACTTCTCTCCCACCTCAGAGAACCAAAAGAGAAGAAACGAACAACACCCTATAAACGAGGAAGACAAAGGCAAGCCAGGTCACCTCTGTCCATGTCCTCCTTTAAATTCCCACCGAACCTCAATGAACACCCAGACGCAAGGTGAATCTGTGTGTGTATGTGTATAGCGTCAATGGCGTTGGTGAACCACTCTACTGGCCTCCATGCCCCACCTTCTTCATAGGTGGCAACAAGATGGTGGAGGCGGTGGGAGTGGCGGCGGCGGCGATCTCCTAGTTGTTGGCTACAGGCGACGACCTTTGGAGGAGAAGGATCTGGTGGAGGCCGGGAGGTGAAGTGGTGCATTGTTTATAACTCCGGCGAAGCGCCGCAGTTGGATATGGACAGAGAGGAAAAGGATGAGTAGTTGGGGACATTCAAGTTTGGCCCCTTCGAAGGTGACACAGAAGAAAGGCGCCGACGAGGAGGCAAAAAGATTAACCATGTCCATAAATACACACCCAAGTTTCGTAAAATGCTGCAATAATAACGTTATCTTTGCGCCATTCGTAACTCTCATGATAACGTGTCTCTGGTGTCTTCGAAATATTAGTAGGTTTTTCACGTTACTTTTAGCTATACTTTGCAGAGGTGATCAATTAAAATCCGAATTGATAAAAAGGACGATTTATAACGTTTTTTTACTCTGAAAAAACCAAACTTAAAAATAATAATCCAATTCAAATAAAGTGGACTTATAGTCCTTCATGTATTGTGTATTGTAAGGAGTGGGTCCTCTGCACAAGTTAAAGCACGTGAACATCTCGCCACCTACAAAACTTTGAACCTTGCTTGTGGAAGGAGAAGAGAGATTCAAGCAATGGATGATGGGATAACCCTCTCACTTTCTGGAATTCAAATAAAGTAGAACGAAATGTTTGTCTGCATTGGGACATAATCCTAATAATGTGACAAGGCTACTAGTATTAGTTCTTACCCAACAATTTTCTTGCTTTTAGGGGTATTTTGGTCATTTATTACAAATTGAGAAGTGTTTGATCATTTTTATATAAAAAAAAATGTCTCATTTCTCATGTTTGCATTTATAAAGAAAGGGGTTCTTCATCTTATAAGCACAAGAGTATTTTGCTCATTTCAATTGATAGACAATGGGAATCCAAAGATATGTGATGCCTAAGGTACTAAGCATCCAACAATAAATAAAAGTTCCTTGTCTGTTTGAGAAATCGTTGTGGCACCTGTAAAGTAGGTAGCTGAAGATTGTGGGGAGATCTCCTCAACGAGTAAAAAGTGTTCAAACTTTAAGATGACTTGGATGTTAAAAAGGAAAAGTAAAGATTTTCATTTTTAAGCCTAAAGTTTTAGAAAAGGACTCGGTTTCAATAATTTTCTTAGTACAAGTTGCAAGTGAAGCATACTTCTGACACACAAAAAAAAAAAAGAAGAGTTTCAATTTGTTTTTTCTCAATATCATGTTGCATTGAGTTTCATTCTCACTTTTCTTCACTATCATCAGTTTTTAATATGTTATTTTAAAAACTGAAAAGTGTATTTAAAGAAAATACAACTAAATTAGGCTCATAGTAGAACAGTTTTTATGAAAAATGCAGCTTTTATTTAAAAGTTCGTAAAACAGATTCTCTTTCTACAATTGTAACAAAAGGTAGGCCTAGAAAACAGTCAAAATTAGTTTTATACCAGCAATGATGAAGTGACTCTATAAAGAAATTGAAGCGGAAAATGTAAGAGCTCACTGAAAAGCGTACTCTTTTTATAAGTACGTTCTGTTTTGATCCCCTCATGAAGAAGAGCATCTTTGCTCATTAGTTTATATTTCAGACATTTATAAAATTTCTCTTTCTATTATTTCTGAGAATTTTTTTGTCCTTTTGCCGACAATTAGGGTGTGGTGTGAGGTTAAAGGCACGAGATCTGCGTGTAGCTTTTGTGATGAGAACTTTACACCAATTACCAGTAAGTAATCAAGGGGCCATGGCCGCTTCCTCCTAGAATTTTGAAAAATCGAAATTTAATTGTTGAAATTTTGAAAAATCAAAATTTAATGGTTGAAATTTTGCAAAAATTTGCATTTGGCCACGCCGCCGCGGCTATCATGTGTTGATGCTTATGTCTCTCCCTCAAGTTGAACGGCCTTCAAAGAACATAACTCGGCTCCTGTAAAAAAATTTGAGAAGTATAATTCGAAAACTTCCAAACAAAATTTCTAACTCCACCCCTACATACAATAGTTATTTGTTAAAGACAGGGGCCTGATCTTTCTTGTTTGAGATAATAAATATTACGTTTTGGTTTGTTTGTCTACCAAAAACAACTGCATGGAAAATAGGTTTTTAATATTAGTTTTCCCTTTTTGTTTTTACAACCTGAAAAGCAAAGGGGCCCCACAAGGGCCCTGGCCCACCTTCAAAAAGAAAATTAAGAATAAATTTACATATAAATTTTAGAAAATTTCATTTGTTTTATATAAAAATTTTGAAAAATGATATTTCGGCCCTTGTCAAAATTTGAAAACTTTAATTCGGCTCCCCTCATGAAAAATTTCTGACTTCGCCCCTATTCAAGGGATTCGAGATTTAAACCACATGAAGCATGTTCTAATGTGTTATTTATTTGGGCTGCAAACAGTGACAAGGGTGACACCAAGTTAAAGGATATATTGTAGGTCCACCTAAACCTCAAAAAAAGTTAGAATAAAGGTATGGTTTTGTGGGTAAGGTTGTTTCCTTTTAATAAACACTAAAAAAAACTGAAATCACGGATCCTCCATCGGCAATGTTAACTAGCTATTTGGCTATTCACAACCATTTTTAACGGTTTTATACTTTATATCTAAAAATATTAGAAATTCGTATGGAACTTAATATTTCTATACGTGTAAACAAGATTTTAAAATCTAACAAAATAGGGAGATGCATCAGAAACAAAATTTTACAAGAGTTCAATATTTAAAGACCTGAATATTCTGTCACATAATATTCATTTTACATGTCAAACAATATAATTTTTCGGTTGATTTTCATAACTTTAGACATGAACGTCACAATTGCAAAATTAATTTTCTAACAATTATGTTACCAGTTGATTTTCATGTTTTTTAGACTTGAATATCACATTTCGTAATTAAATCCTCTAATATACTAATTGGATTTTTCACCATTGCCAAACTCAAAATAATTAAGTTCTTAATGGAACATTGATTTGGAGTCCTCTTTTTTTTTTTTTTTTCGATTTTGTGTGACAAGCTAGGGCTAAGTACATTTTACCAAAAATTATTCCGGAGATGGAACATTTAGCGTTGAACTATCACAGAGGAGTTCAATGAACCCTTTGTCGATGCATTGAACCTGCAGGTGATGCATGCATTTGTGAATTAGTTGATTATACAACAAGCAAGCAACAGGACTGATGAATGGATCATCCCTAGCTATTTGGACACAAAACGTATAAAACCATACTTAATTAAAGTTTGGTAATCATTCCAATTCATTTTAGTTTGGATCTGATGGCTAGCTCCTTGTTGTTAGACAACTCACCAAATTACCTACTACTTCTATGGGAAGGTGCTGAAAGCATTAGCCTTTCGGTTGGATGGCATGTACTAGCTATGTCCTCGGTTCGAGTCTTGGAGGGAGCGATTTTGATGGTGTTGAGGAGTATTACCGGCACTATTGTGGAGATCAAGTGGATCTGGTGTTGATGAGTGTTAGATAACTTGGAACTGTTTTCCCATGTCAGTTCCTATCATCATGAAGCGACTTTCTGAGACACACCGATGAAAAAAAGTGAGGAAAGCGTCATCTCGTTGATTCGTCAACTCGATCGAGTATTTAAATAACCAAACTGTAAAACAGTGCAGCTGAATTGGACTCGTCAAAGACGAGTCAGGCCAACCTTGACTCGTGGCCAGATTTGTTGGCACCCGAGTCAATTCTGTGAGTTTACTAACTATGAGATGAATAATAAATTAACAAGTAAAAAAAAAAAAAATCTGCTATGAACGTAGCAAGGTATCATGCACATAGAACAATTCAATAGTAGAGCGATAGATAGGCAGTGCTGCCCACAGCTGCCTCCAAAAACTTTTCATTTTCATATTGGTTCTTTAAAGATTTGCTCATATATATATATATATATATATATATTAATTAGTATCATGCACGATAAAACTCATTTGGTTTCCTACTTAACAGGAGCAAGTACCCATCTGACATACATGGTAGTTGTATAATCCAAAGTACCTAACATATCAATATATAATGCAGATATCGATCTCAATGAATCCATAACAATGCTGGAATAGCAAGTAAGATCAGGGTAGTGTGACGTTGTTAAGTTAAAATTAGGTCACCGATTAACTGCCAATGTTAAGCAATGCATTAACAAGTGCAATTATGAAATGATATATATGCAAAAATGAATTGGAAGAAGACCACCAAATAAAGGCCTCTGATCTCTCTATCTTGGCAGTTGGGATGTGGGCTGTGTATTATATTCCATTAAATAAGCGGAGGTGGTCCTGAGATAAAGTCAGTACTGCAAGGCGTTCCGACTGACAAGACATAGATGGGTTGCGTTTGCATTGGCCGATTTTGTACTGTTTCCGGTGGGTCTCCCGCCCTATGTTTGTATGGGATGTGAATGCACTAGAGTATTCGAGCATACAAATTAGTTTACCAAATTAATTAAACAACTTTAACTTTACTTTTTCTAGAGAAAAAGTAGATTGGGATTTAATTTCCAGACATTTATTCAGGACATTAACGAAGGCTGATGCATTTATTAAAGGGGCCATGGAGGCTTTATTATTATTATTTTTTCTTTTGCGTTGCATGCCTCTAGCGACGCACACAACTCAAATCTGTCGGCCAAGTCGAAATAGGTGTGCTGGCATCGGTCCCTTCGGCGTCACATGCTTATCATCAGGGCATTAATTTCTACCAGCCACAGAAAAAATTTTTTTGGGGAGGAAAATCTCATTAAAAACGTTAAAAGCGAGTAAATTGGAAAAAGAAAAGCAACGTGTTTTTTTTTTAATCATAAATAAAAAAAAAAGAAGCTGTATTGTGTTTTTTCTTTTTTCATGTTTTTTTGAATTTTTTTTTGAGTTCTAACAGTTTTTAATTACCAGATTCTATTTTCATATTTTACTTTTAGGGTTCTAAACTCCTTTTAATTTCTGGTTGAATGAGTAATTGTTTTAAAATTTGCTAAAATTTCACCAATTTTTGCAAAAAAAGAAAGCACCTGTGTTGTTTTATACCAAAAACAAAAACGACGTTGTTTAAAACCCCAAAACTATATTTATGGCTTTAAATTCTACTGATCATCCATGGAGCTTCCTCACTTTTTTTCATCGGTGTGTCTCAGAAAGTCGCTTCATGATGATAGGAACTGACATGGGAAAACATTTCCAAGTTATCTAACACTCATCAACACCAGATCCACTTGATCTCCACAATAGTGCCGGTAGTACTCCTCAACACCATCAAAATCGCTCCCTCCAAGACTCGAACCGAGGACATAGCTAGTACATGCCCACAGTGACCCTGTCATCTATCGATTCAAGTTCAAGTCACAAGTTTGCCAACTATTCTCGTTCAAGTCACAAGTTTCCCAACTATTCTTATATAATGTATGTGCATGTGGCGTGTGTGCTAGTCTAGCACACCCTTTCGTAAGGCCCTGCTTGGTTTAGCCCTTTCACAATTAAATCACAATTAATGATTTAACAGTTATTTTATCTATTGAGATTGATTGGTGTCTTTCAGTAAGTAGTTTTATATTTAATATGCGGCGGGGCAAATACCTACAAATTTCGGTGTCATTTAATATTAATGTGTTATTGTACAAGGGGTGGAAACTCGTCGGTTCAGATTGGATTAAAACTCATCATCAAGGAAAATGCTTATGCTTTTCTCTAAGTGAATTCAATTAATTAAAGTATGCTAAATCACGAGAAAAATATTCATCTGCTCAAATTATAAACTAGCTAGATAAAGCACAGACAACTATACCTTCTAACAACAAAGGACCCAGTATTAAGGTCGACAATTTTTGCGTATTAATGTACCCTTCGTAAGCTTGATAAATGCGTTCTCAACAGTGTAAAAACTATATATCTATATCATCTTCTTAAACAAATAAATGACAAAAAATGCATTCAGAGGTTTAGATAAAAAGTAAAACTGCTGTAGTGGTTTTCTTCATAATTGGTAAACTTGCAGATGCTAGTTTGGCAAACATGAGTTGTTAAATCAACTCTTTGACCTCGTCTTACTGAGTCTGAGTCATGGGTTTGCCAATTATGGTTTTATTTTCTTTTTTTTTCTGAATTAAAGAGCTTAACGTGAACTTAGTACTCTGTAATACTATGTGACTTCTATAATGGATGATAGTTTACTTTTGTTGTTAGCAACTCAATGAGCATTTCACCAATTATATTGATAATATACATTGATTAGCTACCAATTGATTAAACTAAGGCACATTTTACAACATAAAGGTCGTTCCGTTATACCTAGACATCACCGTAGTTGAGCCATATACAAAATTTTGCAGTTGCATTAAAAGCCACTGATTTATAATATTTGATGATATATTGTTGTGGAAACACACATAGATCATCAAAATATGCTTTCCATTAGATAAATGGTCACAGACAAATATATAAGATTTGATAGATGAAAAAGAAAGAAAGATGTTCAATTATGAAGCAGACATGTTGCTTCATTATTACTTTTGCATATGTGCTCATATATATATATATATATATACATATATAAAAGAGAGAGAGAGAGAGAGAAGAGAGAGAGAGAGGTGTTATGGGAGGAGACATGGGGGGAGGGGATGGATGTGTACTGCTCACATGCAAGAGGTTACTATGATAGAGGCCACATGGTTGACGAAGCATGGGAGACAGAACTTTCTGGTTAATGAAAACTAATAGTTCAATTTTTAAACTTTAATGGGAATTTATATATAAATAAATAAAATTTTTATAGATATTAATGTGTAAATTTGGTAATTTTTCATAGCTGGTGCGGGCAGTGGCCCACATAAGGCTACACCTGCCTCGGCCATTGGATTGACAGCAAGCAGCAGGCAGTTCAAGTGGGTTATATATGAAATGGCAAATGCCAGTGGGGGCACTAAAACCTGCATTTTGCGGCTCATTGTTTTTCGGCGGAGGTATGTGGTTGGTACATAGCCACATGGTCATCTAAGTACTGGTAATAATTAATATGAGCAATTTATAAGCCACTGAAGAGAGGCATCTATGACGTAGCTACGTATGTGTTAGAAAATGCGGGACATCCATGACGTCGACTTTTTCCTGGTCAGTAAAAGTTCACATTCACTGACATGTTCGCTTTCTTCAAGGGGCCTTGTGCTGAGGTAAGGCCTTGTACTTCGTAGTCGTTGAGAATGAAGCTGTGGTGATACGAGCAATTGTACAAAAAAAAAAACTTCTTATTTTATATTGATATTTTTGAGCAATTTTTCTCAAACACATATTTGTGCTCCGTAAAAAATGCCAATTTACCACGCTTTCAGTACCTGCATTAGAGGTACATGTATGTAACAATGTCAACTGATCATATTTGAATTAGATGTATATTTTACTAATTTATCTGTATCTTGAATATTTTTATATTCTGATTCAAACTCAGTTTCAAATTCAAAGAAAGAAAATTAGATGCCAAATCTGAATCCAACTTTTTAGGTTAACGTCCGAATCCCAATCAATTTTTAAATTGAATCCAAACCACATTATTGACATTGAGTATATGATATTTATTTAAAATTATATCTGATCCAAATTTGAATCCGAGTCTGGTCAAATAATTCAGAATTCGAATCCGATTAGATTAGATGTCATTTCTTGTATTCGAATTTGATCTGAATTATTAATTAGATGTCAAAATTTTTTATACTCACTTTTTTTTTTTAAATGTCGTGCAGTGAGATATCGAATATAAATCAGATTTATTAACATCCCTATGTATAAGCAAAATTTTAGTTAAGAAACGACAAAAAAAGTCCCACTCCCCAATTGGACTTTAAAACTTAATCAATGTTAAGTCAAAGGAACATCGATTGACCAATCCTTAGATTGCAAGTCTTTAATTTATCGCAGCATAGTTAGGTAGGAAAGTGCCAACTTTGATTTTGAGTCAAGGGATTTGCTGAACCCTCAAGACGTAAATCTTATCAGGCACAAAGCAGGTTATTTACGCCCCGCTGTGCACGTTCGTGTGCCAATATAAATAATGATAAAAGTACCTCTGGTCAATAGAAAAAAGTGGAAAAGAATAAAAAAAACTGAAAAAGTTAAAACATAATTTTTTTTTTAAAAAATAATTTTCAAAATGGGCTCTTGCAAAAAGTGTTTATTTTCATATTGCAGTTTTCTTCATTTACGTACAGGTGGCCCTTAAAAATTTAATTATATAAACAGTGCCCTTAGTCAGAATGTTCTAGCTTCGCCCCTATGTGAACATGAGGTGTGAGAGAGTAGACAGCATAACTTTCTGTTTTCATGGATGAATTAATTCAGTTTGACAAGAAAGACTTGTTCAATCTGACTTCACATGTGCTAGAAGGGCAAGTAGTCATGAAAATGAAGGAAATAACAAGGGGAGAGGAAGCCGGTCGCGCTGGCTTAAGCTGTCGTTAGGTTATGTCGCCCTTTGGACACGGTAAAGGGCTTAAGGGAGAATCACAAAGCAATCATTTTGTACACTTGTGGGGTCACTATGTCACCGGTCGAATCGTCCGGCCAGCTTGCAGGCCAATCCACAACCTATAGTTCATGCCATGTCAGTTTATAAATGCTGAGAAGCAAAAAGTTGTCAAGGAGACGCGAAGCATCAACTACCACATGAATGGTAGGGCAGTATCAGCTCATATTTCATATAAACAATTTAGTGTAGCTGATTCTTCAATTGCTTCGCTAGGGTATATCAGTTAAAGTTGTGAATAACAAACTATTATAATAGATATTGTTTACTCTTCCTCTCTCTTATGTATATAAATATATACAACATATATATAGTTATATATATTAAAATTACTAGATTCCTTCGGCCTTTGACAGTACATGCCCTAATATGTGTATCGTTATGTGCAAGAGAAAGAAGGCTGCCCGATGAATGAGAGGGACTCATGGCCAGAAGGATATACATACATACATACATATATATAGAGTGGACTGTTGAGAAAAAAACTAGGAAAAAGAAGTGATGAATATTTTCATCATGTAATATTAGTTTATATTTCTTTCTTTTTATTTTTCTTTCAACCATCCATCATCATAAATTGAGGGGTCCTCATGAGTGAGTTGGGTGACTATCCAGAGTCACTATTCACTCATTCTACATATATATATATATCTATTAGAAAAGCCTCCCGTAGCTAGTTCTCCTCCTTTATGAAAGAGAATCATCTTTCATTGATAATGAGGTATGCATCACTTCATTTATGCCATTGATATAACTGCTTGATTGCAGGTTCCATATTCGCAGGAAGAATGTTACATTATAGATCTGGTGTATCTCCATCCTAACTTCATGCTAAAGCTTGGCTGGCATTTGAAGTTTTCTGCGGTGCTTGATGAGAGGATTTGTTCTATCACTTGTCTGAGTGATTTCAATTCAATCAAATCTAGTGCTAAAGAAAACTAGGTGGGCACTTGCAGCTTGTGTGCGCCTAGCCTTCTCCGATTTCATAATTTCCAATGATCTATTGGATATCACTAATGAAATTCCATATTCAGTTGGACCACAAGGGAAGGATAACATGGTGTGCATTTTCTATATACTTTCATGTGTCCTACTTGAGCAAAAGGTATCCACCCTATGATCAAAGTAAAAATGCTGCCAAGAATATCATCAGATGATAATGCCCATAATGCCATGTATGCTCGATCGGAGAGTAATCTAGAAGCATTGGTAAATCTCTATTTAGACTACAACTTTTGCCAACAAAAGGAGGAATGAAGACGGTTATTGTAGCATCAGAAGGTATCTAAGGTTGTTGGCTGCACAATGATAAAGTGATTGGGCACCTACAAGCAATTAAGACCTTAGTGTTTGGTCAAGGAGGACTTGACAAAATCAGAAAATTTAAATTGACTACAATATTTGGAATGACCTCAAGTTTATTCAGTGAGGCTTTGAAAATAGGTGATCAGGAAGCAGTTGAAAGAGCGATAGATGCTAAAAAGCATCTTTCCTTTCTCCTGAAGTTGGAAGAGGAATTATTAGAGACAAAAGGTGAGGATAATGTGGTTTGAAATAGGGGATAGCAATATCAAAATTTTATATGACTCGATAAAGAATCAACGCCGAAGGAATAAGACTTATTAATGTGGTGATCATTGGAGACTACTATGAGGAGGGTCCTAATGAAATTATGAAGAAATTTGTAAATATTTTGTAGTTCTTTTGGTAGAGATTATGCATTGGTCCCTAACTATTGAAGTGGCTTTTAGTCCTTTAGTTAGTGACACTCAGAACTGCCCACCACTGACAAATAAAAAAGACAGTTATGGGAGTTGATGAGAATTCCTCCCGAGTCCTGATTAATAAGTTTCTTTTTTTTTAGCTAATTGGAATTTAGTCAAGGAAGCTGTTGATAGGCTCATCAAAAACTTCTTTGCAAAGGAAAGAATCATGCAAAACACTAACTGCTTGCACATAGTGCTTATTCCCAAGGTGCTAGGTAATTCTCAAATCCAAAATTTGTGGCCAACCACTCTTTTACGAAAACATTGTCAAATTCAAGAACAAGGTACTGGTGAATCAAATAAGACCAAATTTGTCTTGAACTATACCACCCAATCAAAGCGCCTTGTTGCCTAACAAATGCACAACTATATGCTAAGGTATGAAATAGTACATTCGATGCACATGATACTAGTGAATCATAGAACTGTAAGTTTGATCTTAATACAACTTCCAAAAGGTTAGTGGGGACTTTCTTGGAAAAGAATTTATCTTCCTCGGTTTTGATGATTGGTAGACTCAAGGATCATATTTTGTATTCAATCAATATCTCTGGCTGCGCTAGTAAATTGCAAAAAAAAGTCCTTTGTTTAAGTCAACAGGAGGCTTCATGATGGATACCTCTTATTTAAAAAAGAAAACCCAAGTTTTTTTTCTTTGGGGGAGGGGGGCTTGGTGGAAGAGAAGGAGTCTCTATTAGGGTTTCACCGTGATGAAAGTATTGACCCTCCTAATGGAGGTGGAGATGGTGGAATGGTTGGGAATCACCATGGAAGGGGAAAACAAAGGCATTCAGTAACCGTGTATGATCAAGAAAAGAGGAGGCAGTCGGTGAAGCAATAGGGAGGATACAATAGATTGTGGGTTAATGTTTTGGTGTTTCATGAGAATGACAATTTTGAGAGCATCCCTGTAGTGAAAGTGGACTAGAATGAAGGGCATCCGATGGTTACTATTCCCCTAGAGGCCTAGCCAATAATGGCGCATCCCTTCAAGTTCGCTAAGGTTGCAACATTCCATGGAGGAAAAGGCAAAACGAGTATGGACTACAAGTTTGCAATTGATGCCCTGTGCAAGCTGTGCAAATTGAGTTTCTTATTTGAGTGGACTCTAAGGGTACGTTGCAGATCATGCTATGACGTGATGCACAGCAGATAAGCAACTGTATTCTTGTAGCTAGTCAATGGAGAGTTGGATATTAAATGAAAATAGAGAAGACGACCATGACAACCATTTGGATGTAGCTGCTAAACCTGCCAACAAACCTATAGAACAACTATTCATTCAAGGGTATCACTAAGGCCCTTAATGGAGTTTTTTTTAGAGGTAGACCCTTGTACCAAGACTTGGAGTTGTTTGGATTTTGTGCAAACGTGTGAATTCCCAATTGGCTTTCTGCCAGTCCCAAAAGTTTCACGTAAATTTGGCGAAAGAGAATGCAGAGAAGAAGAAATGCAATACGAGTCAAAAGTTATCTTACGCAAACTCATTGACTCAATGTCCCACTTGAGTTGGAAATGTAGATAAAAGGAAACTAGTTATAGAGGAAGGCCACCTACTCAATAACCCATGACAAAATACCTCCAATCAGTGGCAGAGCCAGAAATTTTTGGCTGTGGGGCACTAGTACGTAGTATGTGAAATTTTCAAATTAAAATATATATATTATTATACAAATAAAGCAAATAATTATAATTATGTTCTATGTGCATGTTCCAAGATGGGTTAACTAATAAAAAAAGTCACACACAGCTAAAAACTGCCACAAAATCATGCTTGACAGAAGTGTGTGTTTGTGGCAAATTACACCTAAAACAGTCATGAGTACGGACTATCCGGCATGATTCAAGCATCTTGCCTGCTTTGAAACAGTAGTCAATCATACCACACAATAAGACTCTGACCTATAAATAAAACTAAGTCCAAGACTAAAATGGGAGCGATAAGAGATGACCTACAACCAAATTCTAGCATTATAACCTAAATAAACAAGAAAGACATCAATCATAAAGGAAAGCAATATCAGTGCAGGAAACAAAATTTGGCCAATCAAAAAAGAAAGTTATAATTGTTATCTAGTTGAAATAACAAACCTAAAAACAATAGGGCAATATTCTTTCCACCTGAGAATTTGCATGTAGAGAACAAGAGCTTTCTTTTAATTCAACAGGAAAGGTGGATTTGCTTCAATGACAATAGCTGTTGGTTGTTCTCTAACATATTTCATACCTAAAGGATCTTTACCAGGAGATTGATACTTAAAAGCTGTCAATGGTGAAAACACAAATCGGATAACAATATGGACTCGTGGCTCATGTTTCAGAAGTGGACTTTCTGATGGTAAGAATCACAATTCCTACTCACTACGTTTACCAGTCATTGTTGTCAGTATGAGCTTTAGAAGTGAATCCTTTTGCAAAATGATCAAAGGGTCAGGCTGTAGGAAATATAGAATCAAGGGGCACTTATTTCTTTTTTGATCTTTTACGTACTAAAAGAACCCATTTAAATTCATCCAGAAGTCAAAAAAAATTATGAAAAATCGAAAGTTATATCATCATATATCGGTCCAGAAAACAGCTAATGCCATGCAGATCAGTTGTTTCAACCTGATATTATACAATCAGATATTGATAATCAGTGATATGAGTAGCAATTGCCCCACCAACTATGCAAAATTGGACATTCTAGGGGAGGAACAAAACCAACTTAACATAAGATTTCTGAGCTACGTACAATGCTCCGAACACATTTCTACAAAACCCAATTACAAGGATATTGAAAAGATAATTCATGAGCACTTACATCATTTCATTTCTCAAGCCAATCTTCAAAGCACAGTGTGAACTTCATTACATCATCTTCCATGACAAATTCTGCAGGATGGCTCATCCCACCTCTACACTGAACAAGCACAAGACCCACTTGCTTTATCATGAAGTCTCGATTAGCAAAACTTTAAAGGAATTGCAATTTGTAGAATTAAAAGGAGACATAAATCTCCCAATGTCCAACGACGTTCCCATTTCCCAACTGTCAATTCGTTACGCTTAGTGACTAGCGAGTAAAACAAGGCTGCCAAAGTCGATAGAAGACAAAGAGAGGAACCCAGCCCAAAGTTAGTGGCAGTTTCATCATTTAAACATTGAATGACTGAAGTCTGAACCCATTAATATCCTATTGTTAACACCCTCAATTTTTTCCACACCAAAATTGAAGCAATGTCAAAATTTTACAAAAAAATTATGTAAAATGCAATTGCAAAGCCAATTTTGAATCTAAAGAACAATTTAGATTCAAATCATGAATTTATCTCGTGACACGAATCCCAATGTAAGATTGCAAGTCCAAGTTATGACAAAATTAGGATTTGACATCCAAATCTAATTACAAATATCATTTGAAATCCAAATTCAATTACAAATGTCATTTGAAATCCATGTCCAATTACAAAATTTAAATTTTGACTTAAATCCGAGATTGGATCTAATTCAGTCTAAAATGCTACGTGGGACCCACATGTGGGCCCCACCTAGCCCGTGTGGCCAAGAGCCCCTCAGCGGTCACACACACCCCCATTTAAAAAATATATATATATTAAATGAAAAAATCATTTTCAAGGAGAAATAAATGAAATCATAACTAGAAACCTAGGAAAAGAGAGACATTTATGTGTCTCTCTCTTCCTTAACTAGGTCCTTTTTAAAGAAGGGTCAATTTTAGAAAAGCAATAACTAGACTGATCAAACCCACTTAATTCAAGTAGGTTCAACCCTAGTGCACCCAAATACGGCACCGGTTTTAGCTAGGCTAGGTCAACATTGGCCTAGCTCAGCCAAAAGGGTAGGTCTGTCCCACAACCCAATCAGTGGATGAAAAAAGACTTCGACCAAATCGAATTCACTTTGACTAAACTCAGTCAAAATACAATTTAGCTCAATTAAGAGCTTTTTTAGCTCATATTTATTAAATTACCTCAAATAAAGTGAACTACTCGCAAATGAGCTTTGACTTTGGTCAATAGCTCAAATTTGACCAATCTGAACAGTTTTACCCTTTTATGAGCAAATTGAGATTACAGAGTCTAAATTGGTTTATAAAAGGCACATATACATTTGGATTTGTCAAATGCATAAATCAAATATCAAATTAAAATTTAATATTTCAAACCAAAGTTTGATTCAATTGAAATCCATCTTCAATCAAGTTTTGGACGAAAATACCATTTTCGAACTAAATTTGAGAGAATTTTCAAATTTTATTCAAATTTTAATTGAATTATCATAATTTGATAACATTTAGAGCTTAGTAACTAGGTTTTAACCTAACAAGCTCGATTTCAAACAAAAAAAAAATAAAACAAACTAAGGCAAAATCCTGTGCAAGGGCATTTTCGTTCAAAATTTTGGTCAAAGTTGCTTAGCTAGATCTGAACCAAGGTTGACCACACCTAGCCCAGCCCACCAAACTCAAGTAAATGGGATAAGAATGATTAAATAGAGCCATTAAAAACTCATTTAATCCATTTCTAACTCCCTAAGCTTTGATTAATCTTCCAAGGCAAATTAAAGAAGGTGGTTGAACAGTTCTTTTCTTGTGGACAAAATTTTTGAGTACTGCATCAAGTTGCTGCAGCTAAGGAGCTAAGAGAAAGAGGCCAATGAAGAGAAGAAGAATTTGTCTAAGCGCCCTTTCCCCTTTCTCCCATTTTCTTCTTCATTTTCCTCTATTCTCTCCGTTGATTTTGCTAGGTTAGTGTGCTTAAGTGAACCCTTAATTATGATTTTCATGGTGAGAAGCTCTCTTTTCCACTACAAATTCCAGCAAGCAAACTATTCTTCTTCTAGCTTTGCTAAGTTTGAATCCAAGCTTGGCTTCTTGCTTAGGATTGCTCGATTTAGAAAACAAGTGAAAAAGAAGATCAAGCATCAAGACCGACCGCAAGGTAGGTGATTTTAACTCATTTTTCATCTACTTTAGCTTCTTATTGGTTCATTTTAATTTCAACAATTCGTGGGAGGGGTTTATTTTCATTTATTTTATAGCTGAGAATGGTGTCGAACTAGGGAAAACCTATGATTAAATGTACATGTTAATGCATAATGCATGCATGAGTCGGTTTTTCTAAAAATATGAACCCATGAATCAAATTTTGAAAATGGCGCTAAGGTCACGTTCCTTTCAAAACAGCCAGCCTAAAAACCATTTTGAACTCTCCACCATGAGAGAATCCCATGGTGAGAGAGTGATTTTCCTACAATATATATGATGAGAAAGACTATTAAGGATTGATGCATTGTTATGAATATAATCCACCTTTGCATGGCGAAACTAAGGATGGGCTACCTTGGGCATTCATTTATCTCTTTCTATTTAAAGTTATTTTGTTTCATGTTTTTTCAATTGATCAAGGGTAGTAGGGGAGAATTGAAACAAGTTTTCAATCTTCCTACGTAAAAGAACCTGGCCATGAATCATTATGATTCATGAGTTATGTGGTCCCTTGATAAAATTTTATTTTGAAGAGTAAGGTACGTATATGTATATATTGTTATATATATATATATATATATATATATATACACACATATGTAATCTCTTGTTAAAAATCGTTTTCCTCTCTTAAAATCAGGTTGGAACGTGCTTCTAAACTGGTTTTTAAGAAGATGGATCATTTTATTGATTTTTATAGTACAAAGCTTTGAAATCACTTTCATTTCATCTTAAAATTTGTTTAATTTCAGCAATCCATACATAAAGTGTATTTAAGTTGTTGAAATCAGACCATGTTTTATCGGAATTAGCTTAAGAATGTCAAACTTTACATATTTGAGATGCCAATTTTCAATACAAAGTGGCTATGTTTTGAAGAACAATAAAAATGTCATAAACCAACCTAATCGGCTCTCTAAAAGACTTTTAGAAATATGTGACTTCATTCATCAATTTTCAGACTTACATATGATCGATTGAGTCTCAAAAACGATATAAGATCATACTTCAAAAACCCTAATCTTTGTATCCCTTAAAGAACAAGATCAAAAGTGTTTTAATAGTCTAAGAAATGAATAGATCTACTAGGACAAGAATATGAAATTTTGTTTGATTTTGGGGAGAAAGATAAGTTCTTAGAAATCCATGACATGAATGAGAACATATGACACATGATTTTTGCTAACTTGAATGTTTAGTTTATATGGAGTAAAACTGAATTTCATCATTTTCCAAGAGTCAAACACTCTTCGAATTAATATTTTAATTCTAATCCATTTAAATCAGAATAAAATCTGATTTTTTATGACAATTTTGAGGGAAAAGGATGATATCCACGTTTCCTGTATATTTTGAAGTTTGATTTCATCCTCATTTGCCCAATTCTTAAATGTTTTGAGTTTCTTATCCATGACTCAAGCTTGTGGACTGCATCTCTAATTCATGTGCTTAATAGTATGAAGAGCATATTTAGAGAAAGTCCTACATTTTAATCAAAATCAATATTCATGTGTAAATTGTATGAAGTGTGATTGCAATGAGTGGACTTTGAGAGATTGTGAGAGAGTGAAGAATGAATGCCTCATATAGTTTTCCTTTCTATTCAATGCATTCACTTTCACTTAAAATCAACAACACCACATGCGCATTCTCATGAAATTAAGTGATTCAAATTTGAGTTGCAAAAAGTGAGCAAGTGATATTGCAACAAGAATTTGTAAACTTCACTTAACTTCAAAAGAAAATATAAACAATGCATTCACAATCTTGGCCAAAATATGTTTAGAAATAAACACGCTTTCTAACAATTTGGAACCTATGTTCTATCAAAAGAATGAACTCTATCTAACCAAATAACACCATTTAGCAAATGAAGAATTCAAAATCAATTTTGTTTGATAAGGAAACTTAGCTATTTTCCCAAAAGTTGATCATAAGACGATCACAATTTCAACTCATGAATCATATTGAGTTCACAACAAAAAAACTCAATTTTAATCTTCAAAATCCTCAATAATTGTAAATTTTAAATCAAATGGCACAAAAAACAAGTGTTTTTAAATCAACTTGAAAACCCTTCAATCTTCAAATTCATTTTCAAAGTAAGTTTAAATCACTTATTCAAAATAAATTTTGGTTCTTGAATCCAAAACCTCAATGCACAAGCATATATAATTTGTATCAATAACTCGTACACAATCCAAATGATCCTTAGTCTTTGGTCCAATTTCCCATTTTTCTTAAAAAATTTTTCCTCAAAACCCTCAATTTTAAAAGAATTTTCCTGATTCACATTTTGACGCCCTTTAAGAAAGGGGTGGGGTGCAAAGAGATGGCACACCTGGTGGGACCCGTCATCGTTTGTCTAAGGACCTATGTGGATCATATACAAATTATATCAATTGTACAAATTTTTTCATAAACATGCATAGCAACATCATGCAGTAATCATTGAGGAGATTCCATGAATCCCTTTTATTTCAATTTATCCTACCCTTCCTCAATTTAGGGATTGTATGAAGCCCATGTATGCTCTTAAATTTTCAAATCTATCTCTTAGGAATGTAAGCAATAGAGCCATCTATTTCGCATATTCTCATGAGTTTTGAAAAACAAATCCTTACCTATATCATATCTCGGTCATCATGTTGCCGGACTATTTTTAGGACATTAGTCCAAGATATACCCTTACAACTGGACCACCCAATTAGTCTGAAAAGTCCTCCGCCCCATTAATACCGGAACGAACAATAGTCCAAGTATATTGATGGGTGAACAAGGATAATTGAAAAGCCCACATCTAGAAAACCCTTGAAGGAGTCTATGTCAGTACCATAAATTTGGTATATAGGCATATCTTAGATTTTGGATAAATCGAAAACGATTTGTCCATTCATTCTTCATAGGTTTCAAGACCAACTTTCAAAACAATGCATATAGGCAAGAGTCATAAGGATTGCATTATCAATTTTTCATTAATTGCTTGTTTGATGCATGAGATGTGATGTTTTACCTTGTCTCCAATTCTATGTCCAAACCCAATGTCAAAACTCTCCTCGAGTCTCTATTGGGTCAATTTATATCAACATCTAATACTTTCTCTTGTCGAGATGGACTCAGAAAGCATTTTTTCATATGACCACATCCTATTCGGGTCATGTCAAGGTCGATTCAGACTTCACATCATCCCAAGTGGAGTCTACCCACCTCTGTGGTATCTTTTATGGTACCCAACTTTTCGGACCACTAAGAAGATTGCGGACTTGAAGAAGCAGTCAATCTTGCCACGCAACCTATCAATGGCAGTTTAATCCATGCAGTTGCCTAAAGATGGAACCCAAGGACCAACACATTCTGGTTTCTATGGTATGAAATGACAATCACTCTTGATGAGTTTTCCAACATTATGGATTTGCGAGAACCAAAAGGTGACCCAAGAGGACCAATTGAAGACCAGCTCCTTGTAAACCAAGGTCAAGTCAAAACTCTAGAAGTGATTCATAAACTCACAGGAAAACGAAGTTGGCCCTTTCTAGAAAAGATGGACATCAATATCTTCAACTAAAAGAACTTGGTGAAACATATTCTCAATATGTCAACCCTATTTCACTATCTAGAAATGTTGTAGACAAATACAAAAATTTCTATGGTGACTTGTACTGCGGGTCTTATCTTATGAAGAACACATAATGGATTTTCGCACAGCTCGCCCCTTTAAAAAATGAGGGTATGTCAAAGTTCGTCAGTATCCATAACAATGGCAGCCTTGGCATTCCTTTACCGATGATTGACCAAATTTTCAATTGGGGATGCAAATTTGATAGAATGATGTGTCTTTGCACTACAATCTTGGTATTACGAACACGTGGGGCCACAATCTTGCTACTTTCAAAACACCAACAACCGGTTATCCAGTATGGAGCACTACCATAGGAAGATGGAGGAAGTGGATGACTCCACCATCGTTTGAGGCTCCTTTGATTGAGAAGTCATCAAGTCAAGATACATCTACAACCCAGTCAGATGAAGTCTTCTATTGGGACTATTCTTCATAGTTGAATACCATCCAGAGCATTGTCTCAGTCAATTTTCACTGCGTCAAAGCAAAGCATATTCAATTGAGTTAAAATGAGCCATTGTAGAGTGTGAACTAGATATTGAAGAGTGGTCCGAAATATACACCTACGCCCAACAACGTCGAAAATCATTTGCTCACTTATATCTAGTCCTTGGTTTAAAAATGAGTGCTGAATATGTAACATGGTGGGATGAAGTCCGCCCATCTATCCTTTTGTCCTAGATCATCATGTATAGTTCATGGTGGTTAAGCCAAATTTTGTCAAGTTGTGTTGAACTTTGTCAAGTCTTGTCAATCTCATCTTTCTTTCAATATGCAATCGAAATTTATCATTTTGTCCTTTGTACAAATTATCTCTCATCAATTCAAATCTTAACATTTTCAATTTTTCTTCTTACAAGGTATACATCCGCTTTATGGTCGAGACCAGAAGCCAACAAATGAGAAGGATTGAAATGAAGTTAGAGAAATCTTTTATGGGAGATAAGGGAGAAGAATCCTCCTCAGAAACACCTCCCAAGATAGAAGCAAATGATCCAGAATTTGAAGAATACAGAAAATTTCAGAGATACATGATTATGTTCAATGAAGAACAAGCCCAGACAGAGAGGGCCAAAAAGAAAGGGAAGAAAACAAAGAAATATTCATCAAGCAGTTCTGACTCTTCTAAAAACACTACCACAAAATCTAGTAGTGAGGAAGAACCAAAGACTCCCAAGAAAAAGAAGAAGGGAGAATCCTGAAAAACAAAAATTCAGAAAGTTGAAAAGAAGTTGAACGCAGTTCAACTCAAAAGGCAAGAACAAAAGGAATTTCACCTACGAAGATTTCTATGAAAGTTTTGAGAGTGACAAACATATAAAAAACTTACCTAAGAAATTTATCAAATTTGATGGCTATGGAGACCCAAAAGCACATTTGGCAAAGTTCTTTGCAGAATGCTATAAATTTTACCACAATCATACAATTCTCTTTCGATGCTTCCCAAGGAGCTTGGAAGGAATTGCAACACAGTGGTACCAGAAGCATATTAACCCGATTGAATTGAAAAATTTTGACAAACTGATCAGCATTTTCATTGAAAGGTTCATTTATAATGTCAAAACTGCACCAACGATCACCACACTATGTTATCTGAAACAGAGGCCAAGTGAAAAGTTTAGGGACTTTATTCAAAGATGAAGGTCTTCTTGCAACAAGATGAGGGACCCAATGTCCCAGTCCCATGCATTGGGATTGATCGTCAACAATTTAACACAACCATTGAGGAGCCTCATTTCTAATGCAACAATCAAATCTTTCATTGATCTTACAGAAAGAGTAGAATGCATCGAAGCAAGAATCGAAAATGGAGCCTTTGATGCTGTCATCCAGGTAAAGGCTAGGGAAGATACAAATTAAAACAGCAATAGTCAAAATGCTCCGGCCAACATCATAGCCAATGCCGCCACCTTCAAAAAGGAAAGGACAGACTATCCCAAGAATAAATGGATAGTAGACAAAGCAAGCAGCAGTAGCTTTGGCACTAAAAACAAACATCTTGGATGGGGATACGACAGAAAATTCACCCCATTACAACAATGTTACGAAAAAGGTATGCACATGCTGATTGAAAGAGACACTTTGTTTCTCCTGAAAGTTTTCAACCCCCCACCGATGATGGAGAAAAACAAAAAACAATTTTGCAAATTTCATCGTGCTCTAGGACACGATACAAAAGATTGTCTTGCACTCAAAAATATTGTGCAAGGTGCAGTTAACAATGAAATCATCAAGGAGGTCAGTGAACAGCTAGACATCCTCAAAAACCCTTTACTTAAACATGGGAAAGGAACAATTTCAATGGTCAGGATTTTTCAACAAATCATCAAGTTATGGTGGCAAATTTTATCCCTAGATTTATTTGGGTTACTTTCCAAACTGATAAAGGATTCATCAATGCACAAACTGGACCGAGCAAACAAGACAGGCGGACAGAGATCAATCAAAAGTCAAAAATATGGGATCATGAACCTTTGGAATCCATTTTCAAGGAATTAGACCCCTTATCGCAAGTCAAGAAGGAAGCATTTAGCCCTAACAGGGGGAATGAATGGGCTTTTGGACTATATGAAAATAGTCTGATCATGTTTTCTAATAAAGATCTACCAATTGGAGGTACATTGTATAATGATACCTTGCACATAGTGGTAGAAACAAGGGGCACTAGAGTCTCCCATGTTTTAATCGATGGTGAAGCAAACCTAAACATCTGTCCACAGTAAATAGCTCGCGAATTAGGCATAAAGCAAGCTGACTATACCCCGTCATCAATTTTCATCTATGGATATGACGGAACAGGACAACCTCACATATGATGTATATGTTTGGATCTGAATATCTCTGATACATATCATCGAGTTTTATTCCATGTGGTGGATATAGAACCCTTATTCAACCTGTTGTTTGGCATACCATGGATCCATGCTACTAATGTAGTTCTCTCTACTCTACATCAGTGTGTCAAATGGACTCACAACAGGAATACTATAACCATCGATGCATTGGACAGATAGAATCGTCTTGTGCATCCAATGATTCTGGTACCAATGTATACAATCGAGGTACTTGGTATTTGAGTTTGCAAAGAAGAAGAAATATCTCAGGGTCTCAATAAATTGGCCATTCAAAATCCAAATAAACAAATATGAGTGGAAAAAGATACCAAGCCTAAAACAAGTTACAAAAATTATCCATTGTTCAGAAGTTCCAGAATGATAAATGATTGGACCTGTTCATGTGTCATGGCTACCAACCATTAACTGGCCTTGGCAAACATGAAAATGGAATATTGGAGCCAATTATTTTGTAGGACAGCAAGGTACCCAGGCCCTGGGATGCCAAAGTTACAAAAAAGTGGATGCCGAGGAAGAATTCAAGCCAGTGCCTTTTGTCAAGAGCAACACCATAGGCAGATGTTCACCATCAAACTGAATCAACAAATTTGCTATCATTTTGTCATCTAGCCATCGTTTTGTCATTTTCTCATCATTGTACTTCAATAGTCCAAATGTCTTTATTTTATAATACTTTCAAATATGCAATGACATATCAATTTACTTTCATATAAAACGTCTCAAATTTCATCTAACCTCTTTATAATCTTTAGGATGGCACCTGATGATCAAACATCAAAATCCTTTAAGGAGGTAAATAACTCACCGAGGTGAAATGTCCAGAGTTCATCCAAATAAGAAAGCAAGATCAACTGTCACCTTTGATTAATGATCTGATTGAGGAAATTAACACAGGAATGGAAGAGAATCCAAAGATTTTGCAAATCGAAACAAGTCTCTTAGCAGAAGAAATATTGACTTCCTCAAAAAGCATCAAGAAGCCTTTGCATAGACTTATGAAGACATGCCAAGACTTGATACAAAATTAGTGGAGCATCGACTACCATTGAAACCAGAATACAAGCCAATCAAACAAAAATTGAGGAAAGTAGACCCTCATCTTGAGGGGCAGGTTAAGGAAGTTCTACACGACCCACTAAAGGCAGGGTTCATCTGAAAAATTGACTATCCTGAATGGTTAGCAAATATCGTGGTAGTCCCAAAGAGAAATAGCAAAATTTGACTCTGCATCGATTTCAGAGATTTGCATACCAAAAGGCTATGACAGTTATTTTTCATTATCAAATGGATCAAATCATGGATGCATATGTGGATGATCTACTAAATAAGTCAAAAACAATGGAAAATTACATCAGCATTCTCTCTCAAGTTTTTGATAGACTCTTACAATATAAGTTTAGATTGAATCCACAAAAATGTGTATTTTGTGTAGAATCTAGTAAGCTTTTGAGATTTATGGTTACCAAAAAGAGAATTGAGATGGATCCCTTCGAAGCAAAGGTGATCATTGAGATGTCTCCGCCAACAAATCTTAATGAGCTACATAGCTTGCAAGCAGAATTCAGTCAATTGAAAGGTTTATAACTAATCTTGCCATGAGATTTGAACATTTCAACAATTTACTATGGAAAGGAGTCAAGTTTGAATGGGGACATGAATGTTAAGCCTCATTCGAAAAGATCAAGAAGTACCTTCTTTGCCTGCCGATTTTAAAACCCCCAATTCTACGGAAACCTTTATTGTTGTACATCACAATTAACAATTCAGCCTGTGGTGGATTTTTGGCTCAATATGAAGAAGGATGTCGAATAGAACATGTCATTTATTACATCAGTAAGACATTTGTGCAGTATGAAAATAACTACTCACACATAGAAAAAACTTGCTTAACCTTGGTATGGATGTGTCAAAAATGAAGAAATTACCTATTGGCTTGCGAAGTTAAAATTTTATCCAAACTTAATCCACTCAAATATATCATCAAACAATCATTTCTAAATGAAATGATAGCAAAGTGGCAAGTTCTGCTGATGCAATAAAATTTGGAATATGTGTCACAGAAGTCAATCAAAGGTCAAGTCATTGCAGATCAATTGGCAGATTTCCCTTTATCTGAGGATATTAAAACAAATGATGATTTTTCGGATGACCAAATCCTAATGACCGAACCAAAGCCGACATAGGAGATGCATTTCGATGGACCTAAAAGCACAACAGGTGCAGACATTGGGATATTTTTCATTACACCAGTCAGGAAAATGATTCTTTACTTCCTTAAATTGAATTTTTCCTACACGCATAATATGACAGAATACGAGGCCTTAATACAAGGACTCAAAATGCTTCTCAACTTTTCAGTGCAAAGAGTTCACATGTTTGGAGATTCTCTTTTAGTTGTTAGTCAGGTCAATGGAGATTGGCAAGTCAAAGATTAGAAATTGATCTCATATCAAGAATTAACAACTTCCCTCTTAAGACAATTCAAGGAATATCAACTCTTACATGTCAAAAGAGAATTTAACCCAATTGCAGATGGTTTGGTCAGTTTAGGTTCTACCATTGCATTCAAACCTGGAAAATCTATTTGAAGTCGGAAGACTCAAACAACCATCTTTTGTCATACCAGAACAAGTGTTACAAGTAGAAAACAGAGAAACACCATGGTACCAAAACATAAAAAATTTTCTTCGAACTAGAATACTTCCACCTGAAATATCTCGAAAAGAGCAACGGGTTCTGAGACACATGCCATCAAGATATTTCATTTTAGCTGACATTTTATACAGAAGAGGATTCAGTGCAGAATATGCTAGATGTTTGGATGCAAATGAGACACTAGAGATCATTCAAGAAGCTCATGAAGGAATTTGTGGGGGACATGTAGGGTGTTAAACCCTCGTCAAACAGATAATCAGAGTAGGGTACTATTGGCACACAATGCAGAAAGACTGTCACCAATTTATCAAAAAATGCATCAAATGCCAGTTGCATGTACCATCAATTCATGCTCCAGCAACATACCTTCATTCGGTCAGCTCGCCCTCGCCATTCTCAATGTGGGCCTTCAACATGGTCGGTCCAATCAATTCACTTGCCTCAAATGGACACATGCAGCCACAGATTACTTCACCAAATGGGTGGAAGCAATCACTTTAAAAACAGTCGAAAGACGACATATGGTGTCCTTCATTCACAAAAACCTTTTGTGTAGATTTGGCATCCCGCACGATATCGTTTTTGATAATGGTACTCATTTTAAAAATGAGAAAATGCGCAATCTCTGTCACAAATACAAAATACCTCATCACTTTTCCACCCCATATTACTCTCAAGGTAATGGCCAGGCAGAAGCAACCAGCAAATTTTGATTTGTGTCTTAGAAATGACTGCTAAAGCAGGCCGAGATTGACATGAAAAGATGCGCAATGCAATTTGGGCGCATTGAACCACAATTTGGATACCCACCAATGCTACACCAACAGAATTAGTATATGGAACAAAAATTGTCCTTCCATTACATGTTCAAAAACCAGCAATGAAATTTGTTGCGCTCATTGAACTCCCAATTAGCAAGTATAAAAAAAAGAGACTTCCTCAATTAGACCTCTTAGACAAAAAAAGGCTGCAAGTAGCAAAACATGCTGAAGTCTATCGCAAGAGAGTCGCCCGACATGATGCCAAATCAGTCATTGAAAGAAAATTCCAGGTAAATGATCTTGTACTAAGATGTATAGTTCCACTTAGGAGTAACCCAAAGGAAAATGGGCACCAAGCTGGGAAGGACCATACGTCGTCAAAGAGGTTCTACCTCATAGTTCTTATCGGCTGATTGACGCTGATAGGGTCGAAATTCTTGATCCAATTAATGCTTTGCATCTCAAGAAATTCTATACTTGAATTTGTAATTCAAAAATTTCAAAACAATTGTACTTTGATGAGCACATTCTTAGCAATTTTCAAATCAACTAAGGGGCATAGTATCCCGTAGAGAAAATTTCCAAAACTTTCAAACTCAGCCCATGTCTTGAGGAAAACAACAAGGGCATTGGCTTGAAATATGCAAGAAATTCCAATGGAATTGAAGGTTCAATGTATAGAAATTAATGTTGGTCCCCACAATTGGGCACTTGTAAAGGTCTAGCATGAGATGCCATAAAAAAAAGCCCTTGGCAAGTTGCTAGAAAAGGCTATCAAACAAAATGAGTTGAGTGATGATCTCGCGGTGAGTGTAGTTGTTCTTCTAGTTCAAAGCTCTGCAGGCGCGGGTGGGCATACGATCTATGCTTATGCCGTGAAGCTAAAAACCAATACATGAATATTTTGCTTATATTAAGCCTCGTAAAGCCTTCTGAATTCAAGTAAGTAAGTCTGAGGAGTGTTTTACACTTGGTACCCGAAGGCCAACTGGTCTGGGAGCTTTCAGCTCAAAGCATGCTACAAAGGTTCAGAAGAAAGCCCGATAGACTTGATATTGCACAAAGCAAACTACACAAAACCACCAAAGCAATGGAACTCTGTAGTAGCTTTTGAAGTGGTGAGGAATTCCCCCCAAGAGTGAAGAGTGACTCAAAAAGAAAATCAAAATTCAAAAGCTAAAGCCAATAGGTAAAAAAGTAAGTAAAAAGGAAAGAAAAAACACTTGCCAATGGTCTAGAAGGCGTGAAAGGCTACGTTCTCCAAGCATCAAATGCAAAAACTTTCACAATTGTAAAATTTTCCAACCAACATTAATTCATCTATAGAGTCTCCAGTGACATAGAGGAAAATCTTCTTATTTCTGGTCTATGCCTATCATTTCCCCTCCAGTGAGGATGATTTGAAAAATAGATTTTTCAAACAATTTGCGAAAGTTTGGTGCGTAATCTTTGCTATTAAGCAAATTCTTCAACTTGCTTAATAACAAAGAGGGGTATCCGTTAACACCCCAAATTTTTTCTACACCAAAATTGAAGCAATGTCAAAATTTTACAAAACAATATTGTAAAATGCAATTGCAAAGCCAATTTCGAATCTAAAGAACAATTTAGATTCAAATCAAGAATTTATCTCGTGACACAAATCCCAATGTAAGATTACGAGTCCAAGCTATGACAAAATTATGATTTGACATCCAAATCTAATGACAAATATCATTTGAAATCCAAATTCAATTACAAATGTCATTTGAAATCCATATCCCATTGCAAAATTCAAATTTTGACTTAAATCTGAGAATTGAATCTAGTTCAGTCTAAAATGCTATGTGGGACCCACGTGTGGGCCCCACCTAGCCCGTGTGGTCAAGAGCTCCTCAGCAGTCACACACCCCCCATTTAAAAAAAATAAATATATTAAATATAAAAATCATTTTCAAGGAAAAATAAATGAAATCATAACTAGAAATCTAGGAAAAGAGAGACATTTACCTCTCTCCCTTCCTTAACTAGGTCCTCTTTAAAGAAAGGTCAATCTTCGAAAAACAATAACTAGGTTGGTCAAACCTACTTAATTCAAGTAGGTTCGACCATAATGCACCCAAATATGGCACCAATTTCAACTAGGCTCGGTCAACATGGGCTCAACTCAGTCAAAAGGGTAGGTCTGTCCCACGATCCAATCAATGGATGAAAATAGATTTTGACCAAATCGAATTCACCTTGACTAAACTCATTCAAAATACAATTTAGCTCAATTAAGAGCATTTTTAGCTCAAATTTATCAAATTACCTCAAACAAAGTCAAACTACTTACAAATAAGTTTTGACTTTGGTCAATTGGTCAAATTTGACCAATCTAGACAATTATGTCCTTTTATGAGCAAACTAAGATTACAGAGCCTAAATTGGATTATGAAAGACACATAAACCAAAGACATATATGCATTTGGATTTGTCAAATATATAAACCAAATTTCAAATTAAAATTCAATATTTCAAACCAATGTTTGATTCAATTGAAATCCATCTTCAATCAAGGTTTGGACGAAAATACCCTTTTCGAACCAAATTTAATAGAAATTTCAAATTTTCTTCAAAATTTAATTGAATTATCATAATTAAATAACATTTAGAGCTTAGTAACTAGGTTTTAATCTAACAAGCTCAATTTCAAACAAAAATAAATAAATAGAACAAACTAAGGCAAAACCCTGCGCAAAGGCATTTTTTTCTAAAATTTTGGTCAAATTGGTCAGGTAGGTCTGAACCAAGGTTGACCACACCTAGCCCAGCCCACCTAGATCATGTAAATGGGATAAGAGTGATTAAATAGTGTCATTAAAAACTCATTTAATCCATTTTCCAACTCCTTAAGCTTTGATTAATCTTCCAAGGCAAATCAAAGAAGGTGGTTGAACAGTTTTTTTCCTCTATATGAACCCTCTCTTGCAACCAAGTGGGGGACAAATTTTTGAGTATTGCATCAAGTGGGGCTTAGACGAATTTTTGAGTATTGCATAGGAGCTAAGAGGGAGAAACCAAGGAGGAGAAGAAGAATTCGTCTAAGCCCCCTTTCTCCTTTCTCCCATTTTCTTCTTCATTTTCCTCTATTCTCTCCATTGATTTTGCTAAGTTAGGGTGCTTAAGTGAACCCTTAGGATTTTCATGATGAGAAACTCTCTTTTCCATTGCAAATTCCAGCAAGCAAGAAATTCTTCTTCTAGCTTTGCTAAGCACGAATCCAAGTTTGGATTCTTGCTTAGGATTGATTGATTTAGAAAACAAGTGAAGAAGAAGATCAAACGTCAAGACCAACCGCAAGGTAGGTGATTTTAACTCATTTCTCATCTACTTTAGCTTCTTGTTGGTTAATTTTAATTTCAGCAATTCGTGGGAGGGGTTTATTTTCATTTATTTTATAGCTGAAAATGATGTCTAACTAGGGGAAACCTACAATTAAATGTACATGTCAATGCATAATGCATGCATTAGTCGGTTTTTTTTTTTAAGATGAACCCATGAATCAAATTTTGAAAAGGGCCCCAAGCCACGTTCCTTTCAAAACAACCAGCCAAAAAACCATCTTGAACTCCCTACCATGAGAGATTCCCACAGTGATAGAGTGATTTTGCTGCAATATATATGACGAAAATGCGTATTAAGGATGTATGCATTGTCATGAATGTAATCCACCTTTGCACGGCGAAACTAAGGATGGACTAGCTTGAGCATTCATATATCTCTTTTTATTTAAATTTATTTTGTTTCATGCTTTTTCAATTGATCAAGGTAGTAGGGAAGATTTGAAACAAGTTTCCAATCTTCCTATGTAAAAGAACCCAGCTATGAATCATCATGATTCGTGAGTTATGTGGTCTCTTGATAAAATTTCATTTTGAAGAGTAAGGTATGTATATGTATATATTGTTTTATATATATATATATAGGTGCAATCTCTTGTTAAAAATCATTTTCCTCTCTTAAAATCGGTTTGGAACACGTTTGCAAACTGGTTTTTAAGAAAATAGGTCATTTTATTGATTTTCGTAGTACAAAGCTATGTATGTTGTGAAGAACAATAAAAAGGTCCAAGCCCTACCTAATCAGCTTTCTAAAAGTTTTTTAGAAATTTTGGACGTCATTCACCAATTTTCAGACTTACATGTGCTTGATTGAGTCTCAAAAACGATGTAAGATCATACTTCAAAAACCCAAATCTTTGTATCCCTTAAAGAACAAGGCAAAAAGAGTTTTAATAATCTAGGAAATGAATGGATCTTGTAGGACAAGAATCTGAAATATTGTTTGATTTTGGAGAGAAAGAAATGTTCTTAGAACTCTATGACATGAATGAAAATATATGGCACATGATTTTTGTCAACTTGGATCTTTAGTTCATATGGAGTAAAACTGAATTTCATCATTTTCCAAGAGTCAAACAATCTTAGAATCAATATTTAATTTTAATCCATTTAAATCAGAAAAAATTTGATTTTTTATGACAATTTTGAGGAAAAAGAATGATATCAACGTTTCCTCTATATTTTAAAGTTTGATTTCATCCTCATTTACCTAATTCTTAATTGTTTTGAGTTTCTCATCTATGACTCAAGCTTGTGGACTACATCTCTAATTCATGTGCTTAATAATATGATGAGCATATTTAGACAAAGTCCTACATTTTAATCAAAATCAATCTTCATGTATAGATTGTATGAAGTGTGATTGCAATGAGTGGACTTTGAGAGATTGTGAGAGAGTAAAGAATGAATGCCTCATATATTTTCTCTTTCTATTCCATGCATTCACTTTCACTTAAAATCAACAACACCACATGCACATTCTCAAGAAATTAAGTGATTCAAATTTGAGTTGAAAAAAGTCATGAAGTCATATTACAACAAGAATTTGTAAATTTCACTTAACTTCAAAAGAAAACATAAGCAATGCATTCACAATCTTGACCAAAATATGTTTAGAAAATAACACATTTTCTAACAATTTGGAACCTATGTTCCATCAAAAGAATGAACTCTATCTAACCAAATCACACGATTTGGCAAAATAAGAATTTAAAATCAATTTTGTTTGCTAAGGAAACTTAGCTATTTTCTCAAAAGTTGATCATAAGACGATCACAATTTCAACTCATGAATCATCTTGAGTTCATAACAGAGAACTCAATTTTAATCTTCAAAACTCTCAAGAATTGTGAATTTCAAATCAAATGGCACCAAAACAAAGGTTTTTAAATCAACTTAAAAAACAGAGAACTCAATTTTAATTTTGTTTGCTAAGGAAACTTAGCTATTTTCTCAAAAGTTGATCATAAGACGATCACAATTTCAACTCATGAATCATCTTGAGTTCATAACAGAGAACTCAATTTTAATCTTCAAAACTCTCAAGAATTGTGAATTTCAAATCAAATGGCACCAAAACAAAGGTTTTTAAATCAACTTAAAAAACCTTAAATCTTCAAATTCATTTTCAAAATAAGTTCAAATCACTTATTCAAAATGAATTTTGGTTTTTAAATCCAAAACCTAAATGCACAATCATATAGGATTTGCATCAATAACTCGTGCATAATTCAAATGATCCTTAGTCCTTGGTCCAATTACTCCTGTTAATGGCGGCAGGAACGGTTGGACCTCGTACCGATGGGCGGATGTCTTTCTCTTAAAAAATTTTCCTTAAAACCCTCAATTTTAAAAGAATTTTGCTGATTCGCATTTTGATGCCCTTTGAGAAAGGGGTGGGGTGCGAACAGATGGCACACCTGGTGAGACCCATCATTGTTTGTCTAAAGACCTATTTAGATCATATACAAGTTATGTCAATTGTACAAAATTTTTCATAAACATGCATACCGGCATCATGTAGTAATCATTTAAGAGATTCCACGAACCCTCTTTTTTTCAATTTATCATACCCTTCCTCAATTTAGGGGTTGTATGAAGCCTATGTACGCTCTCAAATTTTCAAATCTATCTCTTAGGAATGTATGCAATAGAACCATCTATTTCACATCTTCTGATGAGTTTTGAAAAACAAATCCTTACCTATATCATATCACGATCGTTATGTTGTCCGGCTATTTCTAGGACATTAGTCCAAGATATAGCCTTACAACTGGACCACCCAATTGGACTGAGAAGTCCCCTCCCCCTGCCATTAATACCGAAACAAACAATAATCTCGGTATATCGATGGGTGAACAAGGAAAATTGAAAATCCCGAATTTAGAAAACCCTTGGAAGAGTCTATGCCAGTACCATAAATTTGGTATATAGGCATACCTTCGATTTTGGATAAATCAAAAACAATTTACCCATTTATTCTCCATAGGTTCCAAGACCAACTTTCAAAACAATGTATATAAGCAAGAGTCATAGGGATTCCATTATCAATTTTTTATTAATCACTTGTTTGATGCATAAGATGTAATGTTTTACCTTGTCTCCAAGTCTATGTCCAAACCGAATGTCAAAACTCTCATCGAGTTTCTATTGGGTCAATTTATGTCAACATCTAAAACTTTCTCTTGTTCAGATGGACTCAGAAAGCATTTTTCTATATGACCACATCCTGTTCGAGTCATGTCAAGGTCGATCCGGACTTCGCATCATCCCAAGTGCAGTCGACCTATCAGTCGTATTTTTCATGGTACCCAACTTTTCGGGGTGTGTTCTTGGACCAGTTGAAAGATTACGGTCTCAGAGAAGCAGTCAGTCTTGCCATGCAACCTATCAATGGCAGTTTAATCTATGCAATTGTCGAAAGATGAAACACAAGGACCAACACATTTTAGTTTTCATGGGGTGAAATAACAATCACTCTTGATGAGTTTTCCAACATTATGGATTTGCCAGAATCAAAAGGTGACCCAAGAGGACCAATTGAAGACTGAATTAGATCCAAGTCTCGGATTTAATTCAAAATTAGAATTTTGCAATTGAATATAGATTTCAAATGACATTTGTAATTGAATTTGTATTTCAAATGACATTTGTAATTGAATTTGGATGTCAAATCCTAATTTTGTCATAGCTTGGACTCGTAATCCTACATTGGGATTTGTGTCATGAGATAAATTCATGATTTGAATCTAAATTATTCTTTAGATTTGAAATTGGCTTTGCAATTGCATTTTACACAATTTTTTTCTAAAATTTTGACATTGCTTCAATTTTGGTGTGGAAAAATTTTGGGGTGTTAACACCTATTATCCTTCCATTTTTAGTCATCCCTTTGGCCAAAAAAACCATAGAATTTAGGCAACAGAGTCGTTAACTTTTTAAAAATCCAGCTCTCTCTCTCTCTCTCTCTCTCTCTCTCTCAGAGTCTATAGTGTCTCTCTGTATAGAATTGGAAGTCTGGAACTAGAGAAGTAGCTATTAATGGCTACCTACAAGTCTGAAGTCTGAACAGTGATTGTCGGGCATGATGTTTTCACATAGAAATCGGCCAACTAAAGTTTGAAGATCATATTCCGTAGGACCGCTTCAAAATTATCACAAAAAAACAAAAACAGAGAGAAGTGGAAGTGTGGAACTGAGAGTGACAAACGATTAAACCAAAAAATAAAACCAAGGAAACAAAACAAGCATTGAAACTTGAAAAAAGGGGGAAAAATGAAAAACACAACACCAATCTTATTGACGTAGCCAACAAAACAAGCGTTTAATAGGAAATGCTTCAATGATAACAACAAGGGAAATGAGAATCAAGGGATTCGTTGAGCGGTGGAGGCAGCTGCAAAGAGCAACGGCGACAGCACCAGCGACAGTGACTGGCGATAGCGGCAGCAGCCACTGGACGGCAGGCAGTCAGGGATAAAAGGCTGGGGGAAATGAAAATTGAGGGAGAACGAGAGGCAGGCAGCAACCAAGCAGCGGCGTGACGGTGGCAATGATAGCGTCTGGCCAGTAGGAAAGTGGCAGCACGAAAACCTCAATCACAGTAGCAACCACCATAGGTAGGATGGATAAATAGTTCTCCTAATAGGGCAATGAAACTATAGGTACCTTTATAATGATTTCATGCTTTAATCTTTTCAATTATTTGTATGTTTTAGAGGATGAAGAAGGTTGAGAGGGACCTCTTCAATTTGCTTTTGCTTTTGCTTTTGCTAAGTTAAATGAAAAACGTCAAAATTTTAAGCCAGACCTAAAGCCTGAGATCAATGTTGACACCAAGGAAGGGTTGTAAAAATTAAAAAAGGGTCATTAGCTCGAAGCGAGCTTGAGAACCAATTGCTAAAGGTAGGAAGAAGGCGGAAGAAAAGATGAATGTTTGAATCCCCATGCTTGACAGAAATGGTCATGTAATAGATGAAGTTGTGTGGGTTGAATTTGAACAAAAGAGATCCAAAGATGATGTCTCGATCAAAAACTTGAACTAGGAAAAGATGGAGAATAAAGAGAATGAGCAGAATGTTATGAAAGAAATGAAAGAAGAAGAATACCATAATGAGGACGCCAAAGGTGTCCCACCCATACCATGAATTTAATTGGTTGGATGAGGAGGGGCAGGTAGGAAGAAAACCCAAAAATTTGCTTTGTTATTGACTCATTGATCATGGATGCCGCATTGCTTAGCTTGTTGAAAAAAAGAAGGAACCATCATTTCAGTCTAATTCGGGGTTTGCAAAAGGTATAGCAATTATAGGACTAATATATTGTAAATGGAATTTGCATTGGGTGAAGGAGAGAACCTAGCTGATCAACAAGTTAATAAAAATTTGTTTATTATGGTTGATTATTTTCTTAATAGTATGATAAATCATATAATAACTATCAGCGACTTTACTATCAGACATTTAGGTGAGAAATAAGGTCTGCCTCCTTGCCTAGCATCTTGTAGATGCTTAAATAGATTTACAGTTCAATGTGGACTGGTAAAAGTGGATGAGTCAAGCTCAGCTTAGACCTAGTCAAATATGGGACTTGGGGGAGCACTGATGCAATGCAAATTGAGTACATGTTTCTTAAGTTGATGATGGGTGGGACAACCAAACATCAATTGTGTGATGAACACTAAAACTAGACCATTGTCAGATTATAAGGCCATAGTTTTGCAAATCTATGTTAGAGTAGAGAATAACAAGTGGACAAGGTTCAGGTTCTATAATCTTTGGATCATGTGTGAAGGTGGGGAAAATATGATTACGACTAATTAGAATAATATGTGAGTGATTGTCTAATGATTTAGAGAGTCTTAGGATATGGAATATAAACAATTTTGGTATACTAGAAGAGATTATAGCAACCATATATGGGTTGTTAAAGGTAGCACAAAGGAGAGTGGATGATGGGAATGTACAAAATGAAATAAAAGAGGACTCCATTAGATCATAACTTAACATGTTACATATTCAAAAAGTAACTTTGAAAAATAAATCTAAAATGAGGTGACTCAAAGAAAGGGATAAGAACATTGCTTTTTTCCAAAAAGTAGTGAACAAGAAAATAATAGAATTAATGTGTTATAAATATATGGCTAGCTAATAGAATAAGACATTTTGGAGTCAATATCTATTTATTTTGAAGACTATGAATACAGATAGAGCTAGTGAAGACATATTTTCACACATACAAGAGGGAGAAGTAGTCAAGAAGAAGAGAATAACTTGTTAATATTTCAAGTCAGTAGATATTCATATGGTAGTCAAAAGTTTAGACAGTGAAAGCACAACTGGCCTAGATGGATTTTCAAATTTCATTTTCAAAGACATAGGAAACCATTTGTTCAAATGTTCGTAAAATTATCTGGGAGTTTTTTAAGATATGTAAGATAGTAATGAGTATCAACCACACCAATATAATGTTGTTGCTTAAGGTAAGATGTGCAGTTAAGCTCAAACCTATAATCCTATGCAACAATATCTATATGATTATCTCCAAAGGCATGGTCAGCCACATGTAATATATTCTTGCCAAAGTTATCGGAGATAACTAAGAGGTATTTGTCAAGACTAGATGGACCCATGATTAGTCTTGACGGCCCATCAAGTGGTACATTACCTTAACAAAAAGAAAAAAAAAATAGCAACATGCTTGAAATGGACCTGTCTAAGGCCTATCATAGAGTGTCTTGGAACTTCCTGAAAGGTTAGCATGTTTTGGTTATTGATTCCATCCTTCTTGGGTCCATGTGGTTATGTATTAGGTCATTATAGTGACCTATTTAGTGCTGATTAATGGAATTTAAGGGAGAAAGTTGGCTACCTCTAGGGTGTACAACAAGGGGTTCCTTTGTCCCCATATCTTTTCATTATTATGATGGAAGCCATATCGAGAGGCTGAGCTGAAAGGTGTTGTCATGAAAAGAAGATTTTTCCCTCCTACCATTCCTCAATTCTTTGCACTTTTTTTGTCATTCTTTATGTGGCTGAAGTTATATTTTGTAGCAGAGAATTTGATTATTAATCATATGCATTAACAAATTTGTAAAGGAGGTTAAAGACCTTATAGGAAGGAAACTCAACAAGAAGAAATCGTGTCTCATTTTCTTTAATGTTGTCAACAATGAAATAGAGCAAGTCACATATATTATAGAGTGGAGAATGAGTCAGCTTTTTATAAATTTTAAGGAAAATTTGAATGAATATCTATGCAGATGCTTTGTGGTTGTACCGATATGACCCATAATTAATATATGCTCGTCTAACTTCATCTCTCTCATTTACTGATATCTCTCATATAGGACGTCGCAACCCTGGATCACGCACGATGCTTTCTGCAGTTTCAATTTTTGAATACTTAAAAAGTGGAGAATCTGAGAAAAAAAGAAGAACATCAAGAGCTTTCAGACTAGAACAACCAGCATTTTGGTTTTCTCTCTCTTGGTTTTTTCTCCCTTGGTTTTCTCCCCCTTGGTTTCTTTCCTCTTGGTTTTCTCCCTTTTGATCAATAACTTGTTTTTTTTTTTAAATAATCTTGAATATTTTTCATCATCTTCTCAATAAGCTAACATGAAAAACCTGAAATTTAAAATAGACAATAAGATTTAAACTTTTTAGATATATACAAACCCAAGAAACATAGCACAATGCAAGCAACGTATGTTGGCAGGAAATTGTTAAGGTCCATGTTCAGTTTGTACCTCATAAATCTTCTCGATATAAGCATCTTGGCCCTTTTCAGAAGCTCTCTTAATGTTTCTTTCTACTATTTCCTTAGGGACATCAAGGTCTCTAGCTTTTTCCAAGACAGCAGCAAGAACTGAATTTGAAACTGGATTGGGCCCACCTTTGCTCGCTCTAAATCTATGCATTAGGAAATTGATCCCAATTAGAGGTGCTTCAATCATCTTGATAACAATGTGACAAGTAAGACAACAAAGCAACAGCTAATGAAAGAAAACCACAAGAAAGACACATATCGCTGAAAATTTCACAAGAAATATTTTCCTCAAGTCAATAGGTTAAACAAGAACAATATAGTTATAAAACATACTTGAGCTACATACAGAGCATATATTTTTGCACAAAAAATTGGATGTTTCTAATTTAATTGATGAAACAATAACTTTACTTCTATAAAGATGAAAAACAGCTATTATAGTAAATCTGAAAAGCAAAACAAATGAATCATTAATCATATGCTTAGACTGACGCAGATACTATCTCCTTCCCAATTTTCCCATATTGCTTTGCCTTCTTTGCATCTTGTGATCATGCATTTTTCCTATGCATTTAACATAGAAAGGCATTAACAAGAAGCCAAAAAGCCTATTGAAGAACGTAAGGCCAAACTGGTCAGACATCAAGTGCTTAATTTCGATTAACTATATAAGCATTTGCATGAGGTCTACATTCAATACCATCACTAGTATCATAGCCTATGAGATATATCAACTTCAAGCACCTTAATTGCTCACTACCTTTCCAATAAATGAACAATCACTGAAGGCAGAGTCTTCTAAAGAGTCTACATGACTAGAAGATGAAGATGATTCAGATGATTCTTCGTTATGCATATGACAGCAACATGATAAATGGGAAAGGACAATGATTTGACAGAGTATGTCCCTACTCCCTCCTGTTGTTGTGCCAACATAATTGAAAAAGTTCATATAAATACAATTCCCTAGAAAATATTCAAATTTTCCAAGCAAGCTTTTTGGAGAAAAAGAAGAGGAAATATCACATTATTTATAGAATTTGGAAAAATTAATAGCAGCCTAATGACAAAGCAAATAACTCAACAAATGCCTAATGAAAGCACTATTGCGAAGGCATGGGGGAAATGAGAGCTTACAGTGAAGAGCAAGGGAGTTGGGATTCGTAACGCAAATCCTCAAACCGAGCAAGAATGTTATATGTGTGTAAAATCAGACAATATAAATTTCTACAATTTGTAAGACTATATAAATTAACAAAAGAAGTTGAGGAAAAATGAATTCCTTGAAGTGCTAGTAAAGGGGCAGAGATTTGTGAGAGAGAAGTGAGAACCAACCTGTCAGCGAGAGAGAGGGCTCCCTGCCCCCGTGCTGTGGTTGTGGGCCAGGGCAGGGAGGGAGGAGCCAGCGAGAGAGGGAGGGCGTGAGAGAGAGGGCCGTGTGCTGTAATTGTGGGCCAGGGCAGGGAAGGAGGGAGCCAGCGAGAGAGAGGGGCAAAATAGGGTAGGGCAGAGAGGGAGTGAGCGAGAGAGAAAGGGGCGAAAGACGGAAAGAGGGTCGGGCCAGAGAGGGAGGGAGCGAGCGAGAGAGTGTGTTATGTGTGAAAGTGGGTCGTGCCAAACTAAAAAAATTTGATTTTTTTAATATAATTTTTTTTTTCTGCGCTGACCCGTGCCATGGCCCAGGCAACCCCCCCCCCCCCCGCCAAACCCCTGAACCTATCTTGTAATGAGAGATTGAATCTAATCAACTACAACATGATGTCACTAATCTATTATTGGATGTGATCTTTCATACTACATCCAACTATGGTTAAAGAGCTGGAAAAGTGCATGTCAAGGTTTCTTTGGGTAGAGGAACTAGAGGGGGAGAAGCACTTGCATCTAGTAAATTGGAGTGTAGCTTGTAGGCCCAAACTTGAAGGTGGCCTGAGTATAGGGTCGTTGACTCAAAGAAATGAAGTATTCATTGCAAAAAATATTTGTATGATACAATGTTAATAGAGCCCTTTGGAAATGGTTGGATAGTCGTTACTTGTGGAACAAACAAAGCCTATGGACTTTATATAAGCCATAGAAAGGCCGATGAGGCTAGAATCTATATAAAGAATGGAAGAACCTAAAAAAGAAGATTTGTATCAGCATTGGAGATGATAGCAGATATAAGTTCTGGCTTGCGGGTTGAATGAGAACTATACTCATTAAAAAGGTAGAAAGAAAAATTTATGAGACGGTCAGAAATCTCCTAGATATGATGTTAGTTGAAGCAAAAGAGAACATAGTAGTGTGGAAGTAAAAGCTCACTAGAGCAGCTGAACATTTAATTAGGACTTAAGGGTGTAGAGGCTAGACTCACTCCAATGGAAGGATGGAAGGAGAGAGAAGCTTACAACATGTGATCTTTGGACAGCCACTAAAGAAAGAAATCAAGAAGAGGGATGAAGAAATGATGTCTATAGTAATGTAACACAGCATCACTGTCTTATTCATGGCATGTAAAGAACAGTTGCTCACCATGGTTTAGCTTCAAAAAATGGGGTACCAATTGGCTCGTAGATGTTGGTTGTGTGCTCAAAGTAAAGAAACCAACTATCACAATTTATTCAACGTAATTTAACAAAAAAATATATGAATCTAGTTAGTTAGAAGATTTGTTAAGGCTCAAATCCTTGGAAAGACATCCAAGAGCAGTTCAAAGTGTGGAGACAAGTAAAATTTAAAGAAAAATGGCTTTATAAATTCTGGCTATTCCATATTTCTGAAGGATCTAGTGGTGAAGAAACAAATTAGTACATGAGGACCATGTCTCGTCTCAACTCAGATCTATCTATGCAGACATTTGGATATTGTAATAATGCTTATGCAGCGCTAGCATAATAGATGTCTCCATTAATCTTATCATAGTATGGACGTTCATAAATATGGTTTGTAATCATTAATAGCCAATGCTCAAAACTATATTTAAATAGTTGACTGGCTATGTCAAGGATGAAGGCAGCTTCTAGTGGTAGTTAAAAAAGATAGGAATGTTGGTCTTATTTGAGACTAATTATATGCTTTCTTAAGAAGAGACTTAGCTGAAATGAAAGGGTTATTGTGGGGCTTGAATCAAATGGAATGAGTGCTGCTCAAATTGAAGGTGTACGCCTCCAACTCAGACTAGAGAAGAAGATTAAGGGGGATTCCAGAGGAAAATGGCCGATAGAATGGCAAGTTATTCAAGAAAGAACTTATATATTGCAGCTCAATGACAATACACCTTTTCCGGAAGTAGCGAGAAAGATCATGACAATTAGAGCTCAAGAGTTGTCTATGAAATCAGATAAGCAGGGATTATTTTGAGCTTTCAAGTGTAGTTTGCAACCACTGTTACATGAATTATCCAGACTTGGTTTGATGGTTTTATGTTTTCTGGTATGAGTAGCTGGTGTTATGCTACTGGTTTTTTGTATATGGTATTGTATAGCCTATAATGCTTTCAAGTATCCCATGTATTTTTTTACTGTAAATATTCCCTTTTTATCATAAAAAGGAAGGGAGCCTATTTCCTAGCATTCCCAAGTGGAAACGATACCCCTATTGTCTCACTTGTTCCAAATTATGGTACAGATGTTGTCTCAAATATTAACAAATGTAGTGTAGATTGGAGATATATACACACCAATTTTAGGCAAGTATAAAGATACAATATCATCTTGTTTGCTGACAGCTTATGGTACAAAAACTTTATTTTGAGTCTTAAAATGTCTAATGGAGAAGTGGAAACTGTGGACAAAATGTTAGATTGACATATGGTCTTAACATGTATAGGAGAGAAGCGAAAGACATGACTAGAGTACTAGATTGGCAAATTGAAGAGTTTTCGATTAGATATTAGGCCTCCCATTTCAGGTCTATAGAGTCACTGATTCCCAATGCCATTCTCATGTTAATGGTGACAAAAGATTAGCACAGTGAAAAAATTTCTCTCATATGCTACTTGTTCGTGCTTGATTGACTACATTTTGTCCACTCTCCCAAACTACTGAGGACAATTTTGAGATTGCCTAACAAAAATTGGGAATGAATGAACTCAACTTGAGTAAAAACTGAAAGAAAATTATTAACGTAATAAGTTAAGAATGGTTCAAATTGAAGGTAAAAGACTTTTTACTTACAATGTCTAAAGCTGGAATTTGCACAAGTTAAGGCATCTTCTTTTTTTTTCCTCTTCCTTATTATCTACCAATTTATGAAATTTGTACCAATTTTAGCGGAGAAAAAATAAAGCATGGTGTAAATAAAAAATATTAATAATGTTCTAGTGATAAACATAGAAGAATGCAAAGCTCTTGCTATGGGTAGATTTGGAAATTATATAAAAGCTTATGATTATCAACCACAACACTTCAATAATGATAAAAAAAAAAGGAGAATATGAGGTGATATGTCGTGTTTGTCTTTGAACCTAGTCACATGTATGATCAACACATGTAATTACATGAAACTGAGCTAGTAAAATAGCTATGATGAATATATATGTGTAGTTCATATTTTGATTCACACTTTAGCCTTTAATTCCATGCCATAAATACTATATCATTTTACATGTTGTATGTTAACAAAACTACATGATTGTCATGCACAAAAAGAAAGTTAACCAAAACCCTTAAGGTACTAGTTTAACCAAACTGAGCCACGAGCTTAAGACTAGAGGTAAAACCATGACTGAATGCGATTGATTTTTTAATTTTGATAAAATTGAATTGTCTAAATAGATTATCCCGGGACTGCAAGGAAAAGAGATGCATTTCCTTGGACCTTCCTTTCCTATTGACTTTTAAAAAAAAATAATGTAAGTATTACCTTTAATTTCAGTGTTGTTACTATCTAGTAGAGGAAGCCATGAGGAGGATGACCCTTTTTGTAGGTTTGGATGCCAATGGCTTCAATTCATTCAATCGTGATCCCAAAAAAACTCTGATTAATTGGATTTATATATGCCAATCGCGATCTTGACATCACCAAACCTGATGTAGCTTAGTCGTAGCTCAATTTCAGCATGGTTCTTTTTCTCTTTACATGATTCTTGTGTCAAGGATCAACCAAACATGTTAAAAAAAGTACCAAAAAGGAAGTATTTAATTCCTTATTTTCCTCACTTAACTTAACTACTTACACTAATTCTGAGTTGAGAAGAGACATCAATAGTAACTATTCAACAACTAATTTTTGTGAAAAGAGAGTCTCCCATGCTAGATGCAAGAAACAAAAAAATCTCTCTCTATCTTCAACTAATGCTGAGTGTACAACAATAACTACAGACAATGGAAATTGTATGGCTTAAGAAATTGTTGGAAGACATACATCTTCACTTGAAGCAACCTATAACCTCAGAACAGTATATTTAATGAGTGAACCACACATAGGGATTAGGATTACCATTTTGTCAACGCAAAATTTTAAGGGAACATAATTGAATCCATCATGTAACCTCAAAGTTCTAAGTTGCAGAATTCTTCACCAACGCCTTGTTTTCCCAGTGACTTAATTTTATTCTTAGTACATTCTCGATGGTAGTAAGTTTGTGACAAGGCCTTAAACATATATAAATACATCTATATATTTGTTCATATACCTACATAAGGATATATGGTACTATGTGTTTTGAGGTGTAACTGTAAATGGGTTACATTGTAAATCAATATTTTTTGTGTTGTTTAGCTTTTTGTTCTTTTGTATTATTGATTTCCTGTTTAGTTTTTGTCTTTAGCAAAACTGCAACTCTTCTAGCCGTTGGAGGCACCAAAGTGTCAGATTCCTAGCCACTGGAAAGCTACCAACGGCTACATCTCCTTCTCTATAGAAGGGTCTAGATTTCTTTGAAGTTCCCTGGGGAAGTATATTTCTTTTGTGCCATAGGACACTTTTTCACTCAGTTATATTTTCTGAAAGGTATAGATTTTTTTTACTAATAAACGAAATCACCTATTGGCTAATAGACGAGACACAACATACAAAGCTGGTTGGGTCGGATATATTGTTATTGAAGCTGAAAAATATAGATGTTTACCTGATAAACGAAATCAGCTGTTAGCCAATGGAGGAGACACAACACAAAGAGCTGGTTAGATTGGATATATTGTTATTGAAGCTGCAATAGAACTCAATCATGCTTGAGTGAGCTGGTTTCGGCCCCAGGCAACATAAAAAGATAAAAATGATATATCAGTAAAAGATCTACATAAAATAGAGAGTATTAAACTTCTTTAATTTAAAATATTGAGGCATAAATTGAACCTTAAACTCCAGTGCAAAGCTGTTTTTTTTAATGGAACGTTGGAGACAGTACCTGCAAATATAATTCCTGCAAAGGTATGCAGCTTAAATATTAAATTCTTCAATTTCTCTCCACCCCATCCAGGTCCCGTTGGACCCCAAGGGCAGGGGCAATGGGGAAAAGGCTTCAGCCTCTTTGAGGTATATCTCTCTCTTTTAAGATTATAATCTGATTTTTAAGATTATAATCTGATCCGAAATGCAGGCATATGGAGCTCTTCTCGTCCTGTCGGATCATGTCAATACCACACTTAGCCAAACCTGACATAAATATTCTAAGGTCGAATTCCGTCGGACAATGATTCTGGATACATATATTTTAATACGAGACCATGTTGAGCCCGATTTGCAACTATAAACAAATATGCCATCATGTGCTTCGTTTAGGGACAGAAAGCAACTATAAACAGCATCGACCATGGCATCATGTGTAGTCAATCAAATTTCTAAAATCAACAGCATCTATATTATAGCTCTGAAACCTTCTCCTGTAAATAATGATTTCAGTTGCTACTGGTGCCATGCACTTCAAAGTTCAATAAGAAGGCATATACATTTAGCTAGTTACAACAAAACTTGCATTAGTAAATCAAAGTTGACAAAAATAGCAGAACTAAATGAAATCTGCTGAAAATGCAGCAGCCGCGGCACAAACTGCTTCGCTGCCAATCCCATGAGCCAGAGAAGAAAGCCCAACCACAGGATGCATCGGAAACTTCTTGCTAACCATTATCCCCTACCTATAGAGCCAAAGAATCAGAAATATACATGCATATGTATGCAGCCAGAAAAAGAGAATCTGTATCCCATATAGCTGTGCTGCTGTTCGTGGCATATGACTATATACATCCGATAGCTTGTTAGCTTTATCCCACAGAAATGGCCATGAAGACTGATGATACATGTGTGCAAATTCATGGAGCCGTGCTTGCCTCCTCATGTAGGTCCTACGCTTATAAATCCCCTCTATTTAAAAGTAGGGCCTGTGTTCTCTCCATCAAAGAGTGAGGATGGAAACTGACTTCTAAACATGGTAAAAAGACCTGCCATCAACTTTTTAGTCCTGTACACAGTGAAAACTCTCTTCACCAAGTTCTGCTCCATCGGTCAGAGGAGTTAGATCAACAAGAGGTGAGACCTCAGATGGATCTACTGCTTTTTCTGCTATTGTGTTTGATCCAACAAGGCTATCATCATTGACATTTGTCTTTGTCCTCTTACGGCTCTTTACTTTTGGCTGGACAACATCCATGTTTTTCCCAAAATCTTCATCATAATCGAATAGAGCATTATGAATCACCTCCATGTCCTGATGGACGTTCTTGGAATCTTTCTGTGATTTTCGTTGCCTTGAAGGTGCTTGCTTATCAGAATTTGCTTTCCTCTGCAAAGTTCAAGCACAGAAAGATCAGCAATTTGAGATGATGTACAGGAAAGATTTCATAGATCTACAAACAGCTCATGCAATAAGGGACATGATTTCATTCACCTTCTTGTTGCCTGCCTTTTCATTCACTCGTTCAGGTGCTTGTTCACCACCTGCATCCTCACCACTGACGTTTGTTAAATCTTCTAGTGAGGCATCTCCTTCAGCATCAACACGAATGCCCTTTGTTGCCCGCTTTTTCTTCTGCCTTTCCCTTGCCTGCAAACGAAAACAGAGAATATACTGAATACTAATCTTGTCAAAGAAGTTGCTAAGACGCCAAAAGGAATTGAAACAGTTTCACCTGTCCTTTTCAGTAGAATTCATTAACAAGTCACATACATGTCACATCTAAGTGTCAACTAATCTGAATTAGCATTCACCACTGCTTTATGGCCAGCCAGTGGTGCTGACAGTGCAACATAAAAGACTGATAAGCATAGATGCCAAAGCAGGCTCTGAACAGGCAGCTGTCCCTTTTCACAAGAAAGAAACTAAGGGAAACCAAAGCAGTCTAAGCAGCGAACTTACTGCCAGATCTATCAGATGCTGAGACGTGAATGATACTTTCACGTGTACATTATTAAATCAATGTCAGTGCATGCTAGTTAAGCATTCAAAAACACAAGTGTAACAAGTTGCATTGAAACAATTTTAATAAGAGAGAAGGTCAAAGAAGCAACCTGTAGTGGTATCTCTCTTAATTTTTGCTCTAACTGGGTGTCATCAAGAAGTAAGGAGACGACATCCTCAGGTGCCAAAAGGTCCCCTTGAACATGGCCACCAGTCATAACAAGCTGCTGTACAGTATTTTTCTGACTTGCCCTTTGCAAAATTTTCTCTTCAACTGTCTCTTTGCAGATCAACCTATAGACAGTGACCTACACGCCACACAAACAAGTAACATTTAACCAAAAAGAAAGAAAATCAAAAAATTCCAGGAGAAGAATGCTTTAAAAAGGGTGTATTGAGATCCAAGGATCATAAATCCATGAACTTCATTGGCATAGGATTGTTGATGTAGCAAAATCCACATCAAAAGTCAGAATTCAGTATCTGACCTAATATCCACATTGTCCATTTACATTGTCAAAAGGACTTGATCTAAGACTTGACAAAGGGCATAGTCTTAAGTCCATAGATCTAAAAAACCTGAGGATCTTGACATGGAATCAACTATGGGGAAGTCAAACGCCCCCCAAAATGTACTCAAAGGGAGAAGACCCTTCCAGATGTTTATATACTAAGCATGAAAAAAGAACACAGAACCATGCACATTAATCAAAGACAGAGACAATTACTCAGTAACAGGCATTAGCCAAACTTGAGCATCGTACAATGATAATGTCTATCATCAACCATTTCTTTGTGAATATCAATGGAAGTTCAGTTAACCCTCAGTAAGGTTACTGACACTGTGGCTTGTGAACTAAGGAATATGGCCGAAGATACAAGGATACAATCATTTTTACTAGGTTTCTAAAACAATTTTATTTTAAGGACATTGAATCAAAATGGAGTACCGCATGACATAGCTTGTGAATTATGCCAATTATGCAGTGACACTAAATAACAATGAACTTAGAGAGATAGAATAGATGGTATAACTACAGGAAATGGAGAGGATAAGGTAGAAGGGTCATAATTCAGTCTTTAAATACCCTTCTTCTAAGATCTAAGTGGGTACTTACATGCCATTTATTAACTACAGATTGTATCAAAAAGCAGCTAATAATAACTTGGCCAGATCCTCCATGGTCAAAGTTCTCATTAGCCCAACTGGTTGGCTAAGTTAGATATCAACGTAAGTGAAATGAGAGTGGGTGTGGATACAAGTGAAGCTGGGTGCTGGGCTGGGTACCCAATGGCTGTCAGGTACCTGCCTGGCCGACACTTGTGGCTCGTGGACTGGCCAGATTGAAAGCAGGCCAGGTTGAGATGTCCTTGGCCAGGTATTGAGGGTCTGACTTGGCCTAATTCAAAAATAAATCCACCTCGCTCGACCCATTTTTTTTCAACTGCCGCTCTCTCCCCCTCCTTCCTGTTCTTCTCTCTTCTCTCTGTCAGTCTCTTGTGATTTTCTAGTGCCTATGCACATCTTGCCACCAATGCACTTCCAATTTCCATCAGGTACATCTCTCTCTCTCTCTCTCTCTCTCTCTCTCTACATTGTTGCAGGTTCCTACTTCCTACGAGATAGAAACTGCTAGAATTACTGAGGGTTTCTATTGTTTGACAAAAACCCTCAACAATGTAGAGAATTTCTGAGATAAGAAACCCATACAGACCCTCGGCAATGCCGAGGGTTTCTATGAGATAGAAAGCCCATGGTGACACCAGGTGTTTCTGCATGATATAAAACCCCAACTATGCTGGCATTTCTGCTCCAAGTGTTACCAGGGTTTCTAAACCCCCAGCAATTCCAAGGGTCAATACTCTTTTGTTAAGTTTTAACCATCACTGGGGCCGAGCTCGTGCTTTGTGGGGCTCGATAACTAAGTGGGCCTTCATCCGAGCTGCCATATTGAGGCTTTTGAGGCTCGAGCCAGCCCAGCCCAATGCCCAGCCATAGATATGGGTGCAGCTATGACAATATGGGTTCAGACACAGCAGGTTTATTAAAAAATGGGCACAGGATACAGCCAGGTGTGTGTGTGTGTGTGTGTGTATATATATATATATATATATATAATCCACAGAAAGTCAAACCTAAAGCAAAAGTATCAAACAATATGGTGGAGAAACAGCCACAGCGATAGCACACAAATTTGTAAGGCCTATGCATCCCACCTCAAACGCTCTGGCAAGGGCAAGGTACAAGCATTGTCACAGAAAACACATTTTATTCAAGCAAAACATGAAAAGAACGTTAGAAAAAAGTCAAGCCAAAAGAAAAGGAAAAAAATGTTTTTTTTTAAATGTCAAACGAAAAAATAAACGCAAACAGGACACATTTTATTCGATTTTTCACTTTTTTTTTTACATTTTTTTGTGCTTTTTCGCTTTTCCCCTTTTTCACGTTTTTTATATATTTTAATTACCAGATTGTTATTTTCATATTTATCACATTCTCTTTTTTTTTTTTAGCTTTTATAAAGTTTGTCGAGTTTTCCCCAAGAAAACAACTTTGTTGTATTATACTCAATGTTGTAAAAGGTGTAGCGTAACGTGTATCGGTCGGGCCGACCTATACGCCGTATAGTAACGTATCACAAACGCAGCGTATCGTAAAATTAATCTTTTAATTTATAAAAATATTCAAAAAATCAGAAAAAAATAGAAAAAATAATTAAAAATTCAGAAAAAATAAACAAAAAATCAGAAATCAAGAAAAATGTATTCAAATATAAAAAAGATCATCATACATAATGAACATTCAAAAATAAGAAACCAGAGATTCAAAATAACATAATAAGCATCCATCACAATTTAAACTTGAAAATTTTATAGAATCTTAGGACTTAGAGTCCTAAGACTTGGATTCTTAAGACTTAGATTACATCACAATTTCATAAGTTCAAAACATAAAGTTATCATCTTTCATGATTCAACGATAATATCTCCCAAATCGATGAATCCTCAGTTATTTTTTATGAAAATGGGCAAAATCTTTCACTCCCATGTCAATTGGAGTCTTTAAACACAAGAAGAGAGAGGGAGGAGTGTTTAAACTTTAAAACACAAAGAACTTTGTGTTTTTCCCCATATCGTAATGATAATATCTCCCAAATCGATGAATCCTCAGTTATTTATTATGAAAATGGGCAAAATTTGTCACTCCCATGTCACTTAGAGTCTTTAAACACAAGAAGAGAGAGGGAGGAGTGTTTAAACTTTAAAACATAAAGAACTATGTTTTTCCCCGTATCGTACGATATGGGGGTGTATAGCCTGTATCATACAATACGGGCGATACACTTACGGGCAATACTTTAAAACATAAAGAACTTTGTGTTTTTCCCCGTAAGTTTATCGTATAGGTTTTCTAAACCTATACGATACGTATCGTACGATACACACGGATAACATTGATTATACCCAAGGAAAACCTCACCGTTTTGTATCCAAAAACGATATTTGTGACAATGGGTACAAATGTTGCACAACTACTTCCTCCCTCCCTCTCTCACCAGATCTTTCTCTCTATGTCATTCTTGTCATCTATCAAAGGTCATCATCACTGTTGTTGTTTCTGTCATCAAGCAAAAGTAGTCATCATCTATACCCTCCTACACACTACCGTTCCCCTTCCATTGTTTGTCGTTGTTCGATTTGATTTTGTGCTAGCAAATGAGAAGAGAAAGAACCCTAGCATCTATATCTTCTTCTTTTGTGATGCCTTATGTTGTATATTGCTTAGTTGTTAAGGTTTGGACTAGTCCACACCTAGGCGTCGCCTAGGCATGAGTCCACATCCATCGCGTAAGTCCACCACTTAGGCGACAAGTGTTAAGACTAACACCTAGGCTAGTGCCTAGGTGTGCCTAGGCTGGACTAGGCGCTAGCATGCCTAGGCTGGACTAGGCGCCAGCAGGCCTAGTCCAAGGGAATGTGAAAAGTCACATTACCTTCAAATTAAGTCCTGTAATTTTATTATACACTGTTAGACCGTATATATTATATGCAGTTATATTATATAATTTCTGTTCTTTGAGTACAGTTTGCTGTACGTTAATTACATATTCTATATCAACTCATTAAGTGGAAGTTCCAGCCATACGTTAAATACTGATTCTATAAAACCATGAATGTCTGTATATATCTTATGTGCTCTAAAACATATTTTGTGGAACATCAAGTGGAAGTTTCAGCCATACGTTAGATACTTATTCTATAAAACCATGAATGTCAGTATATATCTTATGTGCTCTAAAACATATTTTGTGGAACCTATTGACAGCCTTCTTACCTAGGTTTATGGTAAAAAGACCACCAGTTTCTCTTGTTTAGTGCATGTCTAGTAATCAGCGAAGTATGTGCAGACCTCACTCTCTCTCACTTGTTAAACTTCTTCTCTTTTGCAGTCATGCAGAATCTGCTGTCACCAATGAAGCCCTTGGTCACACCATCAAAACTTTAAGATTTAAATAAAATGTTCATGTTTTGGATTAAAATGTTTATGTTTTGGATGGGATCTGACCGAAACTTGAACCAAAACGTACCACTTGGTGCAGCTTGCTATATCTAAAAAATTGTGTACCCATGTAGGTACCACAGCCCATTTCATGTACCAATGTACATAGTTGTTAACCAATCTCTTAGCACCCAACTAATCGGCCAACTATTCTGACTAGTCAGTCATTGACCAACTTGTGTTGTTAGACCAAAGACTAGGGGTCGGACCTATATATATATATATTTATGAAAATTGAATGGTGACTCTAGCTTTTCAGAGTCACCCAGCCATCTAATTAGGACCATCTGATCCATCATGATAGACCGTTAAAAGAAAAACAAGAAGAAAAAAGTGATGAATATTTTTGTCATTTAGTAGTTCACACCTTTTTCTCCTTGTTTTTCTATCAACCATCCATTTGCTTCACATGGACAGTCATGATTAGAAGGCAAGGTGACTCTGAATAGCCAGAGTCATTATTCTCTCTCTCTCTCTCTCTCTCTCTCTCTATATATATATATATATATATATATATATATATATATATATATATATATATATATATATATGTACATATATATATTCTCAGCCAACTTCAACCAACTAGTCATTTTGGGATCTTGAATGACTTGTTTGATACCTTAGACCAACTTGTGTTGTCAAAAGTGGTTGGTTTAGTCATTCATCAACTGACTAATCCCTGACCTACATGCATATCTTTATTCATATTTATCTATGCATAGATATAGATTGTTTACATATGTTTTGTATTATATTTATTTATTTATAGTTGACCTTGGACCAGCTTGGAACAACTCAGACCAACTAGGCCATTCCAGGATCTTGACCAACTTGGGTCTGACTTCTGATTTTGACAACTGAGGGCAGATCATAAGAAAAAAGGAACATGTCCTAGGAGAAGATAGCCAGCTCTCATAACAAACAAACGGCAAAGCCGTATTAAGAAAACTGACCTCCTTTGTCTGACCTAGTCGATGTGCTCTGTCCATAGCCTGCAGATCCAAGGTTGGGTTCCAATCGCTTTCATAAAATATGACAGTATCTGCAGCTGTTAAATTAATTCCAAGACCCCCGGCTCTAGTGCTCAATAGAAATACAAATATGTCGTTCCTACGTGGACAAAAAAACCATTATCAACATCCAATTAAGTCATTAGCACTTACAAATTACAAGGTAATTAAAGAAAAGTAGATAGAACAAAATCTCAATTCCTACCTACACTGGAAGTCCCTGACCATATCCCGACGATCCATTATAGTTGATGATCCATCCAAACGAAGATACCTGTACTTCCTATAGTTCATGTAATCCTGATCTCAAAGGAAAAAGAGAAAAGCGAACCAACTTAAGAATGAAGGTAGTGAATATGGTGAAGAGAAAGGAAAAAAAAGATACAATAGCTAATATATGAATCTCCTTAACACATTTGTAACAATATTTTAATAGTGCACATGCAGTTGAGCTTGAAAAAGCAAATCAGCTTTGCTTCCTATGTTACACTGGAAACGGTTATTATGGTATTTTTTTTGTTTAATAATTTATATTTTATGAGTAGAAAATGAAATATTTGTGTTTATTTCAATATATATATATATATATATATATATATATATACATATTCACATGGCTGTCTCCCTACAGGCCTACACCCAATTTTTTTTTTAATTCCTTGCACCAATATCTGCATCCGCACCCACACACACCCATATGACATAGTCTGCTTTTTGTAGCATGAAACTTTAATTTGTTTCAAAGCCTAAATGATATCAATTGGAATATATATATACCTCGAGAATATTCAACATCTTGGTCATTTGAGCAAACAGAAGTACACGGTGGTTTTCGGCCCGTAATCGTTTTAGCAATATATCCAATGTCTGAAGCTTCCCAGAATCCTGCAGAAAGTGGAACAATCTTCACTTTAATTTTCCATGACATCATCAATACATATCTATATCCCATCTATATATGGCCAAAAATGCTGCACAGACCAGGACATTTTGAAAGTAAGAGTTATGGGCTCAGATTCACCATATGAATTTGACAAACTTTGATATGCAACATGCAGGATCACAACAGTCACATACTAAAAATGCAGCTTCCAGATGGCTCTCCTAAGATCATGAATTCAATGGATAGACAAATATAACAAGCAAAAAGAAACAACAGATTACCGTGAGCATCTTCGCAGGATCAAAGCTCTGCATAGGAGGTGAAGATCCAAAGACCTTGTATGTCAATTGAAGAACAGGCTGCACAATGGGCAATTCAGCATCTATCTCTTGTATCAGATGGTGGGTCTTAAGTGGTCTTCTGGGGCCATTAAATTCAGATGTTCGGGCAAAACCAACAAATAGCCTTTTCAACCAGGGATGATGCAATTCTTCAAGCAGTTGATAAGCAAAGCTTCTATCAGAACAGTGAACATCAACCTACCAAAAGACCACAAAGAAATTCAGTGGAACAAAACCTTGGTCAAGCAATAGCAAACAATGTCCATGTCAACAAGAAACAGTTCTGCAAAATTTATCTTGCTAATAGCCACAGGGAGAAGACATCCTAGTGGAACAAAGAACTTCTGAAAATTACAGATAGAGAAAAGTTGAAAAGGAAGCTCACTGGTGGTGCTCGTCCCCTAGGGATGAAAGTGTATGTTGAATTTATGAGTCTAATATTGGATATAAATCGATCATGGTGTGAAGTAACAAGTCCCTCATACGGGGCATTACCAGAGCCCGTTGCAAATTTTCTTCTCAGTAAATTTAAATCTGATCGAGTGGGTAGTAACAACATCCTTGTGACAGCTTTAACTGTTGCTTTCCCCAGACCATCAAATTGAGGATCACTGTCCTCTGATTCCAAGAATGAGTCAATTATTTCATCTAGATACTTTCTATTCCATGCCATAATAGCAAATAATAGCCTCTCAAAAACAGAAACTTTAGCGATATAACTAAATTCCTCAGGTGAGACATCAATCAGACGAGAAAATCCAAATGTCCCACTGTTCACAGGAATTGACAGTCCAAAGCCTTCAGCCTGCGGAGACACAGATCTATATACATTCTCTGGAGCATAGATATTAAATAGTCTCTCAAGCACTTCAGATTGGACCACATGGCCCAATGCGAAATGAGGTAACTTAGCATCTCGAAGAGTTTCCTGATAAACCAGCTTTGGAATCTGAAAATAGAAACAAAGTAAGTCTCAGAAAAAAAAAAAAAAAAAAAACATGTAGGTTACAGAAGAGGACAAAAACTAACATAAAGAAAACCGATCAGTTGATTACCTCATACTTTATAGGGTTATGACTCCCTGCATAGTGCACATCCTCTAGTTCTCCAAAAGGTGGGGGCAAAAGAGAACTTGGAATCTCTCCAAAATAAAAGGAAGTATTTCCTTCATTGCGCTCAAACAATTCTGGATGGTTACAAACCTGATACAAAAGCAAATAAATGAAAGCCAACTTTTATGTAATTAAAACTTGAAAAATAGATTTGAAGTATAGTTGAGTTCCAAATGAATATGAACATTCATCTACAAACCTCTTAAAAATATGAAATATAGCAGATTTACAAGTAAAGCAAGTTTTCAACAAAGTGGACAGGATAGCACTTGGTAACCTTTCTTAGCTGGATGACTATGTTCATGAGACTAAGGATCTTCTTCTCATTAAGATGGCCACGACTGCCATCAAATAACTCAGAAATAGATATTTTGTTCTTAATAGCTTGATAGAATGCTTGCTGTCGTGAACTTAGTTTGCAATGTACAGTAATTTCCTTCTTGCTGGTCATTTCTGATATTACATCCTTCTTAACGCGTCGAAGCATGAAAGGTTTCAATACTGCATGCTGTCAAATCAACAATTAGACACGCTTTTAGTCCCACTATAAAGGCAAAGAAATACCTTGCTTTGAAGCTAAAATTGAACTGACTAGAAAACTGGGATTTAGTCCTCACCAGTCTGTTAAGCTGATGTTCATTTAAAGTGCCACCATGCTCAGCATGATTCTCAATTCTGGCAAGAAGAAAGGAATGTAAATAGAGCTTTAATATAGAAGAATGATGAAAGGGTTTAAGAAAAGACAAAAGCTTGAAGCAATACCCTTTTGAGAACCACTCATTGAATTGTTCATGACTGTCAAATAATGTAGGCATAATGAAATGAAGAAGAGCCCACAGCTCTGCCATGTTATTCTGTATAGGAGTGCCAGTAAGTAACAGCCGATTTCTACAGTTAAAACTGAGTAAGGTCTTCCAGCGTATACTGAGAAAGGCAAAACAGAAAAATTATTATCAGCCACAAGAATTGATCTGCAGTTCACAACATGGAACTGACCAAGTTATATAACTGAAATTATTGCCAAACAGCACACGAATGTCTACAAATTCCAATTAACAATCAGAATATTCAACAGAATTCTGAAAGAATTTTCCTCCTATGAATCTTTGGGCATCTCATGGTGCACAGAGTATTACTGAGCAACACAAAGATATCTTAGTGCTGCTTCTTCAAAATAATATTTTGAATAAGTGGTTCCCCATATATATATGGCCAATGGCCATTAATATTATCTTCAAAATAAGTTGAACCGAAAGGGGCAGTTCCACCAACTGATAGTGATTACCATGATTACCACATGGTCACCTTTCAGCAGTTTCAACTTTCAATTTTGGGCTCAGATGTTTCAACTTTCAAGTACTGTCTGGATCATCAGGTTGCGACAAAATCATATTTACTTCAGCTTCTTTCTTCCCCTTCTCCTCTTACACTAAAGTTAATTATTTGATGGCTGCAATTCCCTTCCACAACTTCAGGTTTGGCATATCCCAACTACAAGTTGCAGGCTTTTTATAAAAAGGTTTCAGTAATATGGTCCTGTTCAGTGCCTGTATTATAACAATTTTAATAGCTAGAAATTTAAGTGTTTACCCTTCGGATCTACCTGCATATCATATCCTCCAACATGGTGAATATTAAAAATAATTGCCCATCAGACAGACTAGGTATTTATTTCAGAAAGGAAAAAAAGCTCAAGTCAGAGTTTAAAGCATAAGAACAGTCGGCAAAGACTTGGAATTTATTCCAAAAGAGGGAAGAAAGCTCAAGAGTCAAGACATACCAAAAACGGGTCACACTCTATCATGTAGTTATACCCCATGCAAGTATACCTTTAGTTGGATTGTTAATGTGTTCATGTTTACATCCATATTTCACACAGGTTGGGACTTGAATTTGACATGTCTAGCCCATTTCTGACCTGGACCAAAATTTGAATATTTATAGCATTACAGGGTGTTCTAAAACATGGGATCCTTGATTCTTCTTGATCGGTCTAAGCTATGCTAGCAAGCAGGTACACTAGAACCATAACCTGGACAAAATGATTAGTCACCCTCTGAGTGTCTAAGCTCATATTGAGTTCAGGTTCCTCAAGACCAACATATTAGCTTCAACCATACAGGGGCACGGTTAAATGACAATCCAACTGTAAGTCTTTTCTCTCGCTATTTTCAAATGGTTAATAGCAGCCACAAGGTTACTGTTCAACATTGAATTAGAGTGTAGACAAGACCGTGCCTGGTAATCATTCATGTAATGGCCACTACGTCTGACAATGGCATGGCAATAAAAAATTTTGAGGTACAGGGAGTGGTGGAGTGCTATGATCGGGATCGGGGATGGGCTTCCCAGGATTGAAGCCTTTATGAAGATGAAAAGGAGTGTCAAAAATGTAAATTGCTACCCTACCCTGAACCCACACAAACTGACACTTATCCGCAAAAAGAGTACTTTTTTTCACAAAAGAAACCTGATGAATACATGAGATTCACAAATCTATGTTTTATATGCCTCTTTTATAGACGTTACTTTAGCATGTACATTGTACCATAGAAGACTAAAATAGTTGTTCACGTCTACTTATGAAGAATTATGTAAACGTCAGAAGTTTCTGATAGCAGAATAAGTTATCACACATGGAAAACATTTAGACTGGACAAAAAGTGTAACATTCTTATAGCAAGAAATGCATTACCTTGAAGAGCTTTTAATGGCTTGGGCTTCATCCAATACCATGTATTGCCATTTCACACGCTTGAAGTACTTCTCATCCATTACTAAAAGCTGGTAGCTAGTAATAAGTATGTGAAAGCATGATTCCCTGAAAGTGTGAGTGGTGATAGAACATCAGTTTACTAGTAACAAACATTATAACAGATGGAGAAAAAAATCCAAAAATCAAGAGCGGCTCTGTACGTATAATAGGATATTCAATATGAACCTTCGATAGAGGCGCTTAGGGTTGATGTTTTTCCTCAGAATTGTCCTCTCCTGAAGGCCACCCCAGTATGGAAGAGTTTTAAGATCAGGGCAGAAGCGACTTACTTCATCTGCCCAGTTATTCAAGACTGATGCAGGTGCAACTACCAGAAATGGCCCCCAAATGTTTTTCTCCTGCCCAAAGCATCACAATTTAGACGGAAATTAGATGAAGTTCATTAGCAGAAATAAACATTTCCAAAATAAGAGTCCACTTAAACAGATCACATGGAATCATTTTCACAAAATCACTGATTCTCAACATTTCTTACGTTAACATGCAGACCACTTAGATTGATTTTGCCAAACAAAGAAACCACAGCATCAATGCATTTGGAAGGTAATATAACCTTAATGATATTTCTTGGATCTATTAACACACAGAAATTACACCCTCTTCAAGACATGATTTACTTCCAATAGGTCGTCCGTTTTTGTCATGATGTTGCCATACAATTTAGCAATATTGACATTTCATATTTTTCTCGACCAGCATATATCTTTGTACCTTTTCAATACATGGCAACTTTTCCAAGAAATAACATTACATATATATATATATATATATATATCTTTGTACCTTTTCAATACATGGCAACTTTTCCAAGAAATAACATTTTATGATATATATATATATAATATTCATTGTCAAGGAAACCTCACATGCATTCTTTGTGATGGTTATAAGAGAGCTATAAAAGCTCTTATTTTCCTCCTCTTCAGAAAAGGGAGAAAACTACCACCTAGACTATGGGGATTGCTTTGAGATACCTTTCAATATAGCAAAGAAAACTGCTGCATAGCACACAGTGGGAATGCAGTCACACGAATAAACATTGTCTCTCCTAGAAAATTTTCACAATGGAATCCTAGATAAGCTTTGATAGTTTGCAACTTACAGTAACAAGTTTATTACCTCAGCTAAATGAGCCAAGAATGCCATAGCTTGGATAGTCTTCCCCAAGCCCATCTCATCAGCTAGAATGCCATTAAGACCCTGCAATTATTCGCTTACATGTTTAGCATGTAGAGAACAAATTGACAAAAAATGAGAAACGTGACTGTAATTACAATGGAAAGAATACCTGGTCATAACAATTAACAAGCCACTGCAGACCCTTCAATTGATATTCTTTAAGACACCCTTTGAACAACTCAGGCGTCTGCACTGATGAACCTACTGGCATTGTTGAGCTATAAAACAGAATAACCCATGAATATTATTAAAAAGACAGATAGAAGTTATCCTGTCAAAAGAAAAACTTCAAATCAGCCTACAACAATAAATGGTTCACTTACGGATGCAGCAGGTCAATGTTACTAGATCCTTCAATTGAAGCTTCTGCTGCCATAACTTCAATATCAACACCTTCACGTAGCTTCATGCATTCACTGTCAAATGCACTAGTAAGCTTCTTTTGTTCAGAAGCTGCATGTTGGGCTGCCTTCAGTGCTTCTCGCTTCAAAGCAGTCTCTTCTGGATCCTCTTCCTCATCAGACTTTAGATCCACCAAACTAGAAGGAACACCTTCTGCTGTAGTATCTCCCTCAGTTGTTGGCAATGACTCTGAAGTTTGTGGTGCCGACTTGTTTTGCATGAAATGGCTATAGAGTTCCGTTTGTGATAGTAGAAAATTAAGCCTCTGCTGTTGCCTTTTTGCTTCTCGAAGTTCTTCTTCACGTTTCAAGGCCTCTGCTGCATCTCGTTCCTCCTTTTTTCTCAGTTCTGCCTACAAAGAGAAAAAGGGAAACCAGTGTCACATGCTGTGAAGGCTGTACATGCGAAAGAGTCATATAGTTCAGGTGATAGTGCATGACCATCTTGGGTATACAGCTGCAAACAACTAAAATTACGAATTTGAGAATAGATCAACAAGCATTGCTTCCTATTAGGCATCACTCTGTGAGAATTTTTACCAGCTCCCTGTCCATTCTTTTCCAAAATACCAGCATATCTCTGGCCAGTTTCCTGGTGCGCATTGGTGCTCCCCTCATATATTTGAGTGACCTAGTTGCCCTCAATTTCACCTGGTACAAGAACTCCACAATCAGTCACTAACATGGAATATTCATTAGATGAAAAGAAGATATGAAGTATCATGTAAGATAAATTATCATGTTGAAATTAATCATAAAAAGTAAAAGATAATCAAGTTTCATTACACAGAAACATGATGCAAAATAGTGCACTAGCACAATGTACCTCTCTTTGACAAGATTCTGAGAATTTCTTTGCATCCATCACTTGTTTCCTGTGAAAATTAACAAACATTTTGTAATGTCTGCCAAAATTTTTTAGCATGTTATCCCATGCTTTCTTAAGCTTGTCTCTTTCCTCTTTCTCAATCACAGAAGGGTCTTTCTTCACCACTTGCTTCTTTGGCAACCTCCGCTCAATTATCTGAATTTTGCAATTTAACAGGATCAGCAAACAGTAATCACCTTTCTCAAAAGCAAAGATATGCTGCTAATACAAGAGAACATAGCAGCAAACTAAGCTACGGCAAGCAAACACTAACCTCATAAGTATCTCCTTTCTCCAGAACCTTCACATAATGAACCTGTAGAATACCCATGTCTGACATGATTGATCTTTGAATCCCACCTGCAGCACCTTCAGGAATTGAAGACGAATCCAAGCCCAAGTCACAGACTTGAAGATTGAACTTTTGAACTGAGTTGGAAGATGCCAAGCTCTTGACTCTCGCCTGCAGCGATTCATATGTTGGCAATGTCTCTCCCATGCCTTGACTTCGACCTCCAGTCCTTCTGTCCAAGGCCATGATTGAGCCCAGACCAGAAGCATCTAAGGGACCGGTAAGCAAATATTCTTCAATGCGAATATCCGAGAAGCTGGGCAATCCGAGAGTTGGGGCAAGATACTCATATGTAGGTGGGATCCTATAGACAACACCCTCGCCAATATCCAAGTAAACAGGCTCAACCGAATTGTATCGATCAAGATACCCGTTACTGAAGTCCATTTCATGGTTAGTCTCATGCTTGTGAGGACTAATATCTGCATAAATCTCATTGTGTACCTCCACTCCACGATTACTTCTCTCATCCTTGAATGAACCTACTACTTCATTTGCTAGTCTCTGTCTCTTCGTATGAGTACTGCGCTTTATGCCCGTTGTGTTGGTATTGCTTGCTACCAAATTTGAAGAACCCTTGAACCTCACTCGTCTGTACCTCTCAACATGCTCAGTGAGCATCGATCGGTAATCCTCTTCAGAGATGCGGGTGCCATATTCACCATCATCTTCGTCATTACTGCCAGCATCCCTATGGCTAACTCTCCTCATCCTTAAGCCAAATTCAGGCGTGTCAACAGCATTCCCATTTAATCTTCCTCTTCTACCTAATGTACAAGCAACTTAATAAGAAACAACCACATCATGATGCCTCCCCAATTTCCCATCACCCAAAAAAAAAATCGTTTTTTTCATTTTCTTTTTCAAATGCAAGTCCCTCATACCAATTAAACAGAATCCTCAGGGTAAAAAGTAATAGGAGAAAAAAAAAAAAAAAAAAATAGAGACGGTGATTAAAGATTTTCAGGAGAAAAGAGAAAGGCAGAGAGAGAAGAGTAATGATAAACAGAATACCGGTTGGGGTTGGTGGGAATAGCAAGAAAAGCTTGGGTATGAGGGTTTCTAACAAAAAAAATCAACACTTTACAGGAAAAAGAAAAGAAGATGCAATAAGAAAACCCTAGAAATCCGGAAAACCGGAAACAAGAAAAGTATCTTGACGTGGTGCCTACCTTGGGTACCTCTGCTCTCATCCTGACTACTACTGGCACAATCATCAAAATCATCGTCTTGGTGGGGAATTTGGAAGTTCATCAAGGGCTACAATCACAAAGAAGAACAAGAAAAACAAAGAAGAGAAAAACAAACAAACCCCAAATCACCAAGAATTCAAAACAAGCAAAAGCAAGGAGGAACTTTTCAGTAAGCAAGCCATCCAACAGCGAAGGCTTGCGAATGAAAGGTACAATAAACTGATCAGAGAAAGCGAATGAGAAGAAGACAGGGGGAAAGAGGGAGTCCAGCGCACCTCGAGATTGAACAGGTTCGAGAGAGAGTACCCATTATTGGTCAGGCAGTACCCGTTGTCCATGTCATCGGAAACCCCAGAAGACGAACAAGAGCCCTAGCTTTCCCCTAATCGTAGCAAAGAGGAAAGAGGAGAAAGGAGCAATGAGAGAGAGAGAGGCGGGGGGGACTAGAGGAGGCACGTGCGAGAAGGAAACATACGTGTGGGGATGGGAAGGAGGCGGTGGGGAGGAGGGACGAGGCACGCGCAGGGTCCAAAAGAGGAAAGCGTGTGGATCGCACGTGCGAGTCATCGTTCTCGCGTTTGGGCTTTAGCCTTCGAGCCTGCGTTGGTGCCATATTCTGAAGGCCACGGCCACGGCCACCAGCGGGAGAGGCGGCACGGAGACTTTCTGCGGGGTTGTGCTTAGCAACTCAAAAGTAACCAACACCATGTTCCGACTCGAGAAGTAGGGTTTGCCATTGAAGGAGATTGTGAGGGCAGAACCCATTAATTAAACCGTTTTCACTACAATTAACTTGTACTCCAAACCTTGCAGTTGTAATCAAATCATTTTTATGAACGAAGGTTGGTAGCCACCAGACCATTATACGCCAAATTGGATGGGTCATCGATTTTAAGGAGATTGAAGGTTGGAGACGAAGCTGAAAAAAAAATAGAAACCACCCAGGAGATAGAAATGCCACTCAAAAAACGGCAAGGCAACTTGATTGAAGAAACTGATTTGTTTCTTTCTGTGAGGGGTATTACCATTCCCTAAAAATACAGCTTGCTTTTAAATTAATCTCCACCATCCAAATTCTTTAAAATCAATGGTCAGTACGATTTTCATCCAGTCTAGCATGTAAATGTCTACTAGCTACTAGTCTTTGTGTCTATATATATATACAGGATCAAATCCCGCTAGATGCTAAATGCTGACTAAAACTTAAAAATTTATATTTAAAAAAGATCACTAAATTGGCATTAATGACAGTTTATGAGGAGGCAACAGGTCATGATGGTTTTCAACAAATTTTTAGATTTTATCCATCATGCAACTATTCGGCATCCAGCAGCATTGACTTTTCTTAATAGTTATATTTATATTTATATTTATATTGTAGTCCAATGAATGAGAAACAACACATGAACCAGCCCTCCTTGAAGCAAACCATGAATTGCTCTTCTTCTTTTCCTCATCTTATTCGTGCGTTCCTCTATTGCTTTTGTTGTTGTACCCTTCTTAGTTCTTCGTTAGTGTCCTCACAGCAAGGTTCAAGCATTATTAAAAACAAGGCAGTGTCAACATCACATCGACCTCAAAGATATAGCAGAAACAAAATGAATAAGGTAGATGTGTCCTTTTGAGCCTTTTAAGGCAGACAAACTGAATGATGCTTATTTTCATGTTTATAAGAATACATGTTTTCTTGAATTGGCCCTACAGGAATTAAAACCTGCCCCAACTATAGAGTAAGTTCCCCAAAAAAGCAAAACAACTGTCATTACAAGTTTTGAATAGATGATTTTATGGCTGGACCATTCATGGTAGTTTATATGAATAATGATTTCATTGGAAAACTACACAATTAAAGCCATCACATTTAAGCATGATACAATACTTAAGGCTCGCATTTAATTTCTTTTTGAGCAATATAACTATTATAAGATGAAAAAGCAATAGTTAATGTTAACAACATTCTGTTGATAGATAGAAACATAGCAATAGCTTCAAGTGTGACACCTATAAGATGGAAACATCAACTGTCTTAGACAATGTGGCAATGGTATGAATGATGGTATTGACACCATAGCTCTTATACTAAAACCCCAAAAATAGGACATTGAATCAGCCATCAAATAAAACCATGTAAGGAAAGACAAACAATCTAAGCTCCATAAAGCAAATGACCAGCCTAAATACCAATAGGATAATTCATTTCAAGTCTTAGTAGTTTCAGAGGTGACCCAACCATAATTATGGCAAATTTAGTAAGGAAATGGTCCAATACATCAGAAGCCACATGACAATTATCCTTCAGTGCAATGTTACAAGTGTAAAAGAACTGGACATGTTCAAAAGAACGTTAGATTTTGTGGCATTCAAAATTGCTACAACAATGACAAGCATTATTAAAAAACAAGGCTTGATGAGCAAATGAGGAAAAATTGTGGACTTTGTGATTTCTAAATGCCTCTTTGTCAATCAAGAATCAGCTTGATGCTAAGGTGGATTCCAGAGTTATTAGGCATATAGCAAAGACTACAAATATAGTTATTGACATAAAAAAATATTGGCTTGGAGAACATAAGGTTTATATAAGGTTTATGTGGGAAATAACTCATATTATGATATATAAATATCAGGTCTTATGGACTCAATGTTGCATGTGTTAATGTTCTCTTTTACTGATGTCATGTATATGAAACCATGAAGACAAACTTTGACGTTCACATGTTTTAATTGACATATTCTGAAGTCAAGTTTCTCCTAGAAAAGGATATTGCAAAAAAACTCAATATTGACTATGTTAGAGAAGTTTGACAAGGATTTTGACTTGTTTAACCTTACCAAAAAAGTGAATAAATTTTCATCAGTTTCTACCTATATAGATTGTTAATTAAATGTGAATGTGAATGTTTTGCATGATAGGTTGGGACATAGTTTATATAAAATGAAAAAGTTAGTTACTCAATAAATAATTCCTAATTTTGATGAAACACTTGTTAAAAAAGGTATTACTGATATAGTAAAAGCTATTGGAAATTATTTATGTCCATATATGCAGACCATTTAGAATTAAAAAATGTAGTACCATGATTTACTTTTCTAATGTTTATAGATGATTTTTTAAGGTTTAGATATATATATATATTTGATATTTTTTAGGTATGAGGTATTTGAGAAACTTCATAGAACGTACTTCAACAAATTTTATGGTAATTCAAAATAAGCAAAAAAAAACTGTATCTCAAACACTAAAATATATACGAGAGTGTATTCGAACTCTCTCAAGCACAATAAGATTTCATGCTCTCAATTGTTGCTTTTACCCAAAAAAATTTAGGGATAAACATTTCCACTATTATGTATATTTTAAATCAAGTTCCTTATTAAGTAATTTTCAGTACTCCATATGAGAGGTTGATTGATTCTACAACAAAATTTTGTGTTTATAAGAATTATTTTACCCATAGCAACTTTGAAATCTATATATATGGCAGATAGATGCTAAAACTACTTTTTTAATAGTAAATATAAGAAACAATTTTTGTGGCGAACAATCAAAAGAGTACACTGACATAGAACAAGAAAATAAACCTATAAAATTACATGGACTAAAAAAAAAATCATCACATCCATGGTGTTTGTCATTCTATAAACAATTTCAAAGTATGAGTTGATAGCTATTGAACTAGACTTTTATGTTAATATATAGAAGAATAGGAGCATGTTCAATATTTTGTCTTATTATGTAGATGATATGCTACTAACTAGAATCAACAATGAAATGATTGCCAAAACCAAACTCTAGTTAATTATAAACTTTGAAATCAAGATTGTGGAAAAGTATATTTGGCACTTGAAATAAAAACAACAATAAATCTAAGGTATTAAGTCTGGTGACCTACCGCTATAGTTGCATCCCATTCTTTAAAGCCTACTACTGATTGCAATTTATGTATTCCGAAAGACAGCTGTTTCTCTAGAGCTTTCCCTCGCTTTGATAAGCTTTGGTACCATTGTTGGGGCAATGCCTTCTTCGCACAACAACATTGACCTTTACCTGCAACCACAAAGAGAACGATGATAAAAAAAAGTAAGTATTGAGAAGAAAAGTGCAGTACATAGGTGAAGAAAGATGGCATAGTAGTTGCAAAGACCATAGGGTTGAGATTACAGGACAAATGTTGCAAGTATAAAAAGTGCACCTGGTGTTTTCTCATTCACACACACTCTCTCTCTCATTTTATATTTCTAGAATTTTGTTTTGATTGACCTGAACTTTGTTCTTTTTGTGTAATTGAAAATGAAAAGTTTTTTTTATTTTTATTTGGTTTTGCCTATTTGTATAAGATGAAAGTAATCCCTCTTTTTTCATCTAAAAGATTATTATTGTGATAATCCGTGTTTAGATAAGTTTTTCATGTCTAATCGGGACATAAGAATGACCATTTTGGTGCAGCATCGTAGTGCTACTTGTAAAACATTCTCTATGATGTTTTTTTCATGTGAATCTGACTGGAAAAAGAATTTCTTTGGTGATATAAACATTGGCAAGAATACATTTTTTCTTATAAAATAAAAAATTGTTCAGGTGGATAGAATTGATGGGATAAAAAATAGCCATCTTCCGTGTATGTGGAAGATGAATAACAAGAACTAGAAAGCTTGCAGCAAGTTGAAAAATTAAGGGATCACTACAACAAATCGAGGGTTCACCGATGGCTGAAAAACATCGGTAAAAGTTTTACTGACATTGTAGGTGGTCGACGGTGAAGAAAATGTTGGTGAAAACTATTACCTACATTACAGCCCATGCGTCGGTGTAGAATTTTGCACCGATGCATCATGTGCATAGGTAAATAAAATGATTACCAACGTCCGAGGACATCGGTAATAATACTTGTACCGGCACATGATAGCCATTGATAAAACTTTTTATCGACATACAGATGGACGTTGGTATATATTAATCGACACAATTTCATGCATCAATGAAGATTTGATATTTTTTTTTGTAATTAACGAACGACATAATTAGTTCAGAAAATCAGTGAAGATCTATAGTGATGTTATCTATTGACATGAAGAAACATTAGTTACAAACAAAAAAAAGTATTGCACTCAATCTACCAAATAAAAACTGGTACTAAAAAACAGGAATTTCATGTAACCATGCGGACCAAAAGAAATTATTGACTTGCCTGATAGAAGTGCCAAACCTTGTGCCGAATCTACCATCAATATATGCTACAGAGTAGATGATCAGTCCCTCCTTGTGTGTAAAACCAATTCAAAAATTCCATTGTACAAGATCAAGTCAGAAATAGATTAGAACATAAAGAAAAGAAAAAATGAACTTTCATGAAATGGACCAAATTAACATCTTCAAAAAAGGCAACCTTTTGCCACTCTGCAAAGTACCCATTAACATGAAAGCTAGGACCTTTTGGTTGAATAATTTGCAATGGTTTTACATCACTTTGGTCAACAGCTCCTCTGGTTTTTCCCTAGGGATACAATTTCTTAAAGGATCAGCTGGAGGCAAAGGAACAAGTTTGCAGTCACCAAACTCAATAACCTCCATATTTGCCATGTCAACAAGTGCGTGCATGCCTTCAACTAGGCATACATTTCCATTCTCCATTGGGCAGTCACTCTTAGTTCTGAAGAAAATAAGTGGTTTGCAAGCCGGCGGCTAGGACATCTGCTTCACTATGGTAACCAGCATACTTGCAAAAGATTGTCACAAATACAAATAAGATAAAATCCACAAGAGAAAATGACTTGGTCAAAGCAAAGTAAGCAAGTATCTAGGATCATACCATGGGTCCACCATAACAAGATCCATGTCATGCATATGATAAATTGTGTAAGCTTAAAATAGAGCAAGCATCGTTTACAAAACCAAACCAACCTACAAACTGGAATGCAAAAGTCCAAAAATGGCAATGAAATTTTGAAGCAAAGGACCTAAAATCATTACCCTACAACAATATCATAACCTAAAATCATTCACAAATAGAACAAAACTTAACACTAAGTTCAAGCAACCTACTTGTTTATCATTTCAACATCAAATATTGATAAAAAAGACCTTAAATCAACCAAAAACTTCGGTAAACACCAGTATGAAGAAGATGGATGAGAAAGGAAAAGAGAGAAGAAGAAGAAGAATGGAGAAGAAGGGCTCAAGCAGAGTTATACACTCAGGGAAGCCTTTACCAATGCATGGGAGGCGTCGGTAATGGCCATATTTAAAAACATCAGTAAAATTTGTGTGGTAACTTTTACCAACGTTCGATGTGTGTCCATAAAAATGACTTCAGTGACACACTTACAAACGTCTGTAATTCTTTGTCAGAAAGCGACTACATTGATGCGAGCATGACCACGTGTTTGTAAAACTAACTTCTTTTTTATCGCCGCCTGCAAAACAAATGTCAGTAAAAGGGTTTTTACCGATGTTCACTTATGAAAATCAGTAAAAGTAATATGTATAGCGATGTTTGGAGCTGGACATCGGTAAAAGCTCAACTTTAATAACATCGGACAATGCTACTTTTCACTAATGTCTTGTTCTCGATGTCGTTAAAGGAACATGTTTGGCGGGCAGGTTGGACGTGGGTAAAAGGCCAACTTTAATGACATTCTAAAAGCACGTGTCGAGAAAGACTACTTTTACAAGTAATAATTAATCTACAATGGCATTTAAAGTCGGATGTCGGTAAAAACAGCCTTTCACTGATGTCCTTTTTCCCCATGGGTCAGTGAATCTGTCTTTTTTCATAGTGGATAGTCAGCTCTACCCTATCTGTATACAATACAAACAAAATATATATATATATATATATATATATATATATATATATATATAGAGAGAGAGAGAGAGAGAGAGAGAGAGAGAGAGAGAAAAAGCATGTTATGGATGTCTTAAGTCCAAATTCCTTGAAGTGGATTGTGCCTTCAAAACTGAGAGTAACTAAAGTGCTTTAATATGATGTAGTTGTTCAATTTAGGTGTTGGAATAGACTGTAGAACTTGATCTCATCTAATGAAATAAATTTTACGGACTCTATATTGAATATGTGTTTATCCAGTTGATTGAGCATGTTATGCATGTGTTAAGCCCAAGTTCGTTGCAGTCGGTTGTGCCTCCAAAACTGAGAGTAGCTAAAAGTGTTTTAATGCGATGTAATCTTAATATATAATGCCCTTTATCAGAAAACCTTATTGCTGAGTTAACTTATTTGGACTTGCTTTTGGTGAATGGCCCTTATGGTCCTTGTTAAATTTAACTGCTTTTGAATGTTTTTTTTTGTTATGTTTTGTGGGTTAGGTTAAACTGATACAAGGGCTAAAAATAGCAATGACAATTTGTAGAGGAGAGAACGTGTCTTCAAGTAAGTTTTTTATTTAACTGTTTTATTTCTTATATATGGAAAAGATTTCTATTTCTTATAAACATCATATTGTTATATGTATTTTTTGATATGTCTACTTGATATAGTTGCTAATTTTTTTGTGCATGCTATAGAATAGTCGATTTGGAAGCTCCACAAGGACAATGCTTCCAGTTTCAATGCAGTGAAGACATCAATTAGACTGATCCATTCATTAGCTTCTCCCTTAGAACCTTTCAGGGCTTCTTTCCTTCCCTTGAAGATCAAGCTAGAAGTTGCTTAGGCTTTTTGGCGTGCATTTGATTACAGATTTCAACAGGCTATTTTAGAACTACAAATATGACAATGTGCTTGGTATGTCGACTGTTTTACGTGATTTTGTTTTGCAAGAGAACGGAGCCTATGGCGGTGAAAACTGTCACTGACATAAACTCTTACCGTCACCCCCTTTTAGTTTTACTCCAACATTTTGGCATGCAGTTTGCGTCAGTAACAGCTTGGTTTCTGACACTAAACTAGCGCCAGAGACAGTACCTCTCTGGTGCTCGCACACTCCGCTGGACAAGTAGTGAGTGGCTGCAAGACCTCTCACACATAGATAGTGCGAACGAAGAATTCCACTGGCGCCAGTTTTGTATCGGAGCAATCAAGTTCTGTCATACTGCATGTTCCCTTGCTGATGGGCACAAATAATGCTAGCTCCATGAAGACACAAAAAAAAAAAGACCCAGAAAAATTGGGAGATGATTTTTATTGTTTTTAATTTTTTGATTTCCTAAGTTCTTGGCAACTTACTAACAATTAAACTTTTCTGGGTAAGATAGCCTAGTGCAATAACACTAAAAATTAGCTATTTAGCTTTTTTTTTTTCATTTTTTCTAATTTATGTTTACTCAGTTTTTGACGAACCACCAACTGAAATAGGGCGATCCGTCACATAATATAGTTAGACCTTGGCTGATAGACTTTATGATTAGTAGGTGGCGTAGCCGGAAAATGTTTTAATTTTCAGCTAGAAAGTGGCCGGAGAATGCATGTATGGGTTCACTAAAAAATAAGTTCATGACAATTGGGGTTACAGATGAAATGCAAATTTTTTATTCGGAACAATGATTGGATGACTACTTGCTAATTAATTTATATCTTTATTAACAATTGCCAAATATGGTCCTACCTTAACCATTGCTTCTTTAGATATTACTAGCACATTTTAAGTTCGAAGTTAGAATAGTGCCTTTTTTTTTTTTTTTTTGCTTTTTTGTTAATTTTCACATAGCACATCTGTTCTATGTGGAATTTTTTCAGGTCATCCTCTGGCTTCTAAATGGTTGGACACATCCTTGAAACGATATTAAGGCAGCGAAAGGCAAAATGTTGACTATTTTTTGTTAAATATAAAGTAAAAGCACAGTTTATAAGCACACAATAGCACATAAAATGATAATTCCTTTATATCTATGAGTGTTTTCTTTCAAAGTAACCATATGGATGCAATTTTCATTTTCCAAGAGTTAGAAAATAATATAAAGTGTTTTCTTAGATGAATGGAAGTTTATAAGCTACTAAGTTTGAACAATTATTTTTTCAATATTTACAAAATATAGTTTCAATGAGAAAAATGAGCACTAGTCTGGTAGTTTCATAAAGACAATGAAGCTTTTTAGTTTCCCGTCTTAATAAAATTTCCTTCACGCGTCAAGGTGAAGAGGGAGAGTGGACGTAGGCATTTTCTTTGCCGAACAACTATACATCGAGTGTCTTTCTTTTTTTTCTCTCTCTAGTTTTTTATGCTTCCTGTCAAACAGTTCATAACCTCTTAAGGTTCTTAAAGAAAATTAAGACTAAAAATTTGATGAGATGTTGAAGACAAAAAGTTTAACTAGCTGGAGTATAGTTAATAAAGTGAAGATGATTATGAGTTCTTTTCTAATCTTATGGGAAGAACCATTTAGATCCAAACAAATCATGCAGGAATGGACATGAAAAATATCTATATAACAAAGAGTGCTTATTTCAATAAAGCTATATCCTAGCTGATAAATTCATGAATTCTGCGAACATTTCATGAACTTGTCATTGCTCTTAACTTCGGAAGAACATGACAGATATGCATTTCCCAAACACATATTTATAGTACTACATGGACACATATTTAATTAAGATCCCATCCAACCCAACTAACAATCGCATAGAATCTTAAATTCAAATTCGAGTTAGTGGATTGAGTAACTTAAATTATTACTATTTAAGTAAATTTTAAAGATAGTATCAAAATTTTACTTTCCACTGAATATAATTTAAATGATGTTTATCCACAATCATGCAAACCCTAGAGCTAAACCCTAGGTTGTCCTCCACATGGAACCCTGATTTCAATATCCAAGATGACCGGATATTGAAACTTTCAATCAATAAAAAGCGAGTTTTTAACTAATCCAAACTATAGAAGACCCAAAAGCTTTTAAACTTAACATTTTATCTTTTGAATCTGGATCATGTTTGGATCTCGATAATGCTATAATTATATTGGAACCTAGAATGTGGGTCATGTTTGGATCTCAATGACATTGAATGCCATAAACCTGGACCTTGATTGTATCTTAGTAATACCAGATCTTGGTTTGTGATTAGATCATGATGATTTTGGGTCTTACAGAATCCAAATTAAACCGATGTGGATCTCATAGGATTTAGATCAGTAAAACCCAAAATGAAATTTGGAATATGATATTTAATCTCCACTTGAACTCAATTTGTACTGTGGAATTATGATATTGGATTCTATGTTGAGCTTTGGATCCATGGATATGAATAGTGCCATGTCGCAAACCTTTAAACATCGTAGGAATTTTAATTCTAGACGACAACTTTAGAAGCCAATTCTTGATCATGAGTGCTCCTAGGTGCATGCATCATATAGGCTGCATTCAGGGGTGGAGCCAGGGTAGGACCCGCATGGGGCCCTAGCACCACCTTAATTTTTTTGTAAAAATTATATGTAAATTTTATAAAATTTTATTTGTTCTATACCAAAATTTTGAAAAAAAAAAAAAGATATTTCGGCCCTAATCAAAATTTAGAAACTTTAATTTGCCACCCCCTCTTCCCACTCATACAACATTTCTCTATCTCTGAACTCTCTTGTTCACAACCTTGATCCTTGAAGGTTCAAGCAGATTTTCAGCGGATCTTTTCCAAAATCTAGGGCACGTTTGATTTCACTACATTTAAAATCAAGATGACATTCAATCTTTTAGATAATATAAAGTCTAATATAGTCTTTACTCAAATTACCCTTGGTCAAGGTGCCATGAATACTTATACCTCATCCCGACAGGGTGAGTCTCGTCTCTTTAGATCATGCATAATCTAACACAAGCAAATATCAATTTTTTCCATATCCACCTTCTACATGTGAAACCCAAAATTTTGCATGCAAATACTCATCTATTTAATTGTAATTTGTCCTAACATATCTTATGCAATGAATGTGATTAGCATATATACATGCAACATCCTATGGAGTCACTGAAAGCAACAGATTGTTTTATGGAGTCACACATGACACATTAGGAGTAGCCAGGACTGAGACTTTTGGTACAAGAGGAATGAGACATTGACACTGGAAGAGCAAAAAATAAACAGTTCTAACTCGTTCTGGCATTGAGACTGAATATCATATATGGACTAAGAGCTTGTTTGAAGAACTTGGTCTCAAGGTCTCAAAGCCCATGGATCATGTTCTATAACAACAAGGCAGCGATTTATATTTCTGCAAATCTTGTTTTTCATGAAAGAACCAAACACATTGAAATGGTTACCACTAAGCAAGAAAGTCATTTTGATATGAGCTCCTTATATAAAAGGGACAGAACAAATTGCCTAAGCTCCAGTGACAATTAGCAAGTGGGGTTGTTTTAACATCTGTAGCCCACTTGAAGGGAGTGTTAGAATTACTCTATCCTAAAGGTTCAGTTGCTTTACAAACTGCTGATATACTGAAGAGATATCTTGATAGATTTTATGAACATTGCTGTTGTCTTAGAACATTACTCAAGTTTTGGCAACCCGACCTGCATAATCTTGCCTATTGCAATTTTGTATCTCTTGTATAAAGGCAATATCATATTAGCTTTAGTGAAAAATAAGGAAACTAGGTTACCTCCTCCAGTAGACAGGCTACCGTAGCTGAACCATCTTAAGCTCTACATTTTATTCTTCTCTTGCTCCCTTCTCTTGATTCTTCAAGCTACACTAGCACCAAATTATTATTATTATTATTATTATTATTATTATATTATATTATATTATATGTAAGAAATTGAAATTGGTAGGTACATTACTCTTAGGTTTAAAATCCATAAGAACTCATCTTGGCTGTAGATCTTTCTGACTTGGAAAGATCAGAGAAAAATAAAGGAGACAAAGTAGATAAAATATTTTGGTAATGTAGCATTAGTTAACAACTTTTTATTCTTGATTTTTTTCTTAGTTTTCCATCATATATATATATATACATTTATATTAATGGTAAATTGTCATGTTTCGATTATTGACTTACTATATAGCAGGACTAGCTGGAAAATCTCATAGAGACCAGTCTATTGTGTTTTGAGTGCAGAAGGTGAGTTCATTAACTGCCATTGGGTGAAGAAAAGCATGGCATTTTATAATGCTAGAGTTGTAGTAGAAGAACTTTTGCCTCGCATGCATGGCCATATCGAACTAAGTTTGTTTTTTTTTTTTTTCTAATACAACTGGAGAATTCCGAGCAAGACAATTAAGTTGACTTCCTTCCTCTTTTCATACACAGAAAACTTTGTCCAACTTATTTGTATGTTGTATGCTCTTTTCTTCTTTTTCTTTTTTGTTCACATGGCAGAACAATGCAATGCAAAACTCGATATCAATATAAGAGATCAAACAAAGTTTTGTAACAGAGAGAGTTTGAACTTCTGCAAGTTGTTTTAACCCATGGGCAGATTTATTTCCTGTTGAATTTTAAATGTACTTTCAGTAATTCCGTATAAAAAATGTTTCCGCTTTTGGTTGAAGTGAAATAGCTAATGCCTCAGAATGTTTAACAGAGCCTGTAAGTTACCAACAAGTAGATAGACATTTGAAAGAAAATATATTTTCAAGACGCTTAAATGAATCGCTTCTTTTAAACTACTTTTGTTATTGACAATGGCCCTTCTATTATTATGTGCATTACATTAGACCTTTTCTTTTCTTTATGACTCATAATCACTCCATTTTTGGCGTTAATATATTATTCTTCTTGTGTCGAAATAGACAAGCATCTTCATGATTAAATGCTTACTTATGTTGTCTTTTGTAGTAAAAAATGGATATGAAAGTCCTTATAAACCTTGAGGAACATATGAAATGGTTTTTATTTGCTTTTGCTTAATTTTCCTTTTAACACTTCATAAATGATTCCTGCCTTTTTAGAGCTGCTTGACAAGCCTTCATTGAGAAATCTGCATATGGGAATTAATTGCAGGATTCATTAAAAAAGTATTCGGTGTAGCATTGTGGAAAATCTGAATCCCGTATACCGGTGAAGCGGTTCACCACATAGATTGGCGACAGCTTCCCTTTTCTTACTAACTTTCCAGCAACAAATCATGTGATCGCTAGGAAGTAAACCCTTGCCAATTTTTTCATTTTGTTTTTTGGGCAACGGCCCCTTGGCTCTTGGCCTAGGCAGCGGCCGTGGCCAATAATGATATTTGTTATCCTGAGCCTCAGTAGCCAAGTTTGTTGGTTTTCTAATGCATCACTATTTGCCAGGGTAACTGGTCTCTAGGCTAGACATCTAATAGGTTCCTGCAAATGAGGTGGGCCTTTTATAGCCAAAAGCCCATCAAAACTAGTCAACTAGACCCAAACTCACCCTATGAAGTATTGTTGCCCTTCTTGGTTTACCTTTGGTCTGGTACAAACTCACCGTTTAAAGTATTTCTTTCCCTTATTCGTTTACCTTTGGTCTGGTACCTTTCAAATAAAGGGCTGGGTTGAGGGCCGAAGCCCTCACTCAAATTGTTCTTGTGTCCATCCTATGATGAGCGCCCAACATCCAACGTTTGTGTCGATAATGTGCAAAACGGAACAGCCTGTTCCGTTTCACGGTATTCAAGTACATTCAAATTAACTCTTAAGGTACATGGCCTATTTTTGGTACTTGGGATGTTGTTCTATTCGTGTTTCAACTTGTACGTCGGTGGCACTCATTTATAGTATAGAGTTGATGCCGTTAAAGATTCGAAATGGAGGCCAGCTGCCTACCAACCTCCACTCAGTCCATTGCACCAACCCTCTCGAGAACTCATAACGAGCATCACTTAATTTGTAGTTGTTTCCTCAAGATAATTAAAATATTAAACATGGTCATTCCAATCTAAAAGTACCAATTAATTTGTGCATGCCCAAGCATTTGATCTACAGTTTGGAGTAGAATAGGTGCATACCAAAAGGAGTTTCTATTGCTCTCGAGAAAGTAGAGGCCTATGTTCTTCCACAAAATTTGTCAAGAAATTAAAAAATAAAAGGGACAAAGTCATTGGTTTTATGAGGTAGTCTGTTATATATGATTCTTGTGGAAAGCTTTGCTCCTGCATTTTCTCCAAAAATGACCTACACAATATAGAATTCCAACATTTGTTTTAGACTAGCAACATGTGGAGTAACTACTACATATATATATATATATATATATATATATATATATATATATATATATATATATATATATATATATATATGTAAAAACAAAAAGTTTTAGGAGATTTGGCCAAACAAAATAGGACCCACTCAATAAAAGTACTTGCCAGAGGAACCTCTCACAAACTTCTAGGTCGAAGTATGGGTTCAAATTAATTAAGTTTTGAATTAGTCAATGTACCAAAAGGAGTGGGATGCCCATAAAGCTGTAGATGTTAGTAGAGGGAGGGATGTCTGAGGAAGCCGAAGCCCTTCTCCTTTTCCTCATGTCCTCAAGGTATAGGGCTGCTTCAAAAGTTGAGCGGGAAGCATGATACTCATCAACTAGAGTATCACGCACTATTCACCATTTGCATTCTAAATGATTATGAGGATCAAAGTGACGACCGAACTCTTACCAACTATTGTGCGCTTCTCGAGACAATAGATGCTAATAGAGATTTTAGACATTTTCATTAATATTCATGAAATTAGGTCGATCGATCTTGTTTCATGGCAGCTCTAATGAGATTTCTCTTTCTTATTTTTCAAGGAAATTTTCTAAAAGTATTAGTCACTCAATGTTTCCTTTTACTCATTTGCTCCTCGACATCATCAACCCCAATCTTTTTTTTTTTTGGTTCTATAGATATTGATCCTCCTTATAGGGATTGGATCCGTATAAATCTCATTTGTTGATATGACATGAGTTCCCACGAGTCACGACTGAACAAGTCAACTTAGTTATTGAACCATACTATATTTATTTTACTTTTTTTCAGCTTTATTAGAATAACTTTTAAGTGAAAAATAGTTTTGATACTAAAGATAAAAAATTATTTCTATTTATTGGAGCGTTTGCGTATCCGTGTCTACTTTACATTAAGTGAGTTGACTCCAAATCAATGCATTGATTCTTGAATAAGTTTTGGATGTTGTTACATTTTTTACATTTGCTCATCATTAAGTTGCGGGTGGAAGATTCCTGGCAAGCGGCAATCCCATGGGGTTTCTATTAGGCATTGTCCTACAAAATCCATTCTTTGAAACTTTAATTCAGTGTTAAAACTTAGGTGAACTTGAATTAAATGAGTTTCATGAGATTCGAGAATGGGGGTTAATTTACATGTAAATTATAGAAAATTTCACTTGTTTTATATAACAATTCTGAAAAACGATATTTTGGCTCTAGTCAAAATTTAGAAACTTCAATTCGGTCTCCTTCATAAAAAATTTCTTCGTCGCTGGTATAGTGCTTGGTCAGATTTGACGAAGTCAGAATGAAACCGTACAAAAGATCTGAGCTACAAAACCACGTAATTTCACACCTTGCACGCAGAGTTGAAGGCGAAGGTGGCCAACGGAAAGCTCACGCCAACCATAAACAATGTCGTTATTAATATAATATCATAGTTGAAGTAGTGTTTCTGAAAGAAACGCTACAGCGGAAGTAAGTATTGTTGGCCGTTTCAATGGTGGACGAAAAGGTCATGCAACGCTTGCGTCTCATAGCCGAAAGGAGGCTGCCTGGTGGTCTTCTTCTGGAGGACGGTAAATCTAAACGGGGAGTGTACAGTCGAGAGTAGAGAAATATTTTTAAAAGTAGACTAGGTAGTAAAAGGGGGTTGGCAGGGGCCTCAAGTTTTTAAAATTTAAAGTTTAGGAACTGATTTTTTTGAAAATTTTAGTTTGACTCCTGTAAAACTTTGGAACAAATAATGTCCAAAATTTGCAGAAGTTTTACTTAATTTGCCCCCCTGCAAAGATGAAATTCTGGCTCCGCCTCCACATATTTGACTACCAGGTAATTGGATAACCTTCTCGTCTAACCCAATTTTATGAAAACCTAGTTTTATGAAAACCAAGTTTTTAAATTAATTTGAAGAACCTTTTTTTTGGGTGGCGTACTTAGAACTTTATTTTTGAATACCCTAAGGGCTAAATCTTGTCAAAGCTTGAAATACGTTGAAAACTTTGAGTGTCATACAAAACCCTCTAATATATTATAAAATTATTGAGAGGCACGAAGACATAATCAAGTTATTGAGAGGCACTAACCAAATAAATGTGGGGGTGCCAATGAACAAATGGATGAAGACAATCAAGTGAGCAACTGCGACACAAGCGCATATGCAGCTCGGGAAATTTTAGTTGCTGATTCACGTCAATTTCCGCCAAATATATCAGTCACCATGGGGCTCTGCCACATGTAATCCCTAGGTTTAAAAAAAGATAATCATGATCCTCCTTTTCACTTTCTCACGTCTCATTGACTTGGAAGATCCTAATCATCTTTCAATATACAAAAATAAACCAAAAAACTAATATGGAATACTTAGGGGGCAGAATGAAAACTATAATTCATTTTCTGGAATGGAATCAAAATTCCAAGTTTTAGTTTTTAAATTTTGGAAATAGAATACCATGTTTGTTTAATAATTCTAATTTCTTAAAAAATGAGCATTTTTATTCTAGAATTTCATGATTATGGGGAGACCAAAGGACCCTTTAATTAACGCATAAATATATGCACACCCGGATGATGAAGGGGCAAAGCGAAGAGGCTGGCAGAGGCCATGAGTCCAACCTCTTCCCTTTCAAAAAGGTTAGCTTGACCACCGTAAAATTTCTGAAAAATAGGAGTCAGCCCTTGTGAAAAAAAATTAAAAGTTTTTTATTTAGTGTCACACGACTGTTTAAAATCTTGGCTCTGCCGCTGCCCAGGTGTAGTAAAGGTTGTGTGCACCGTCATGCATGTGCAGCTTACGTGCACAGTAAAAGAACGGGAGTGTTTTTGTAATTTAAAAAAAAACCATATCCTTCGTAGTCATTCCAATTTTTTTAATTTTTATTTTTATCACCAAAAAAGACTGTCTTTTTTGTAGAGGTACTTTTGTCTTTAACCATACTCAAAATTTAGTGCATGAGCTTGACACATATAACCAGCTTTGGCCTAGTTGCCCCTATATCAGTGATGTTATATTAATTTTTAATTAAATGCCCAACTAACGTGTAGCCCACTCTGCATCAGGAGTTGTGCCATTTGAGTACTAATCCTTTTTCTTATTGTGCAATTTTTTTTTTGTAAAAATAACCTGTTTTTTTCCTTGGATGAACTTCAGTTAATGCAAAAGCTTACGCACAAACACTCTTAGAATCTAAATATTTCAAGTTACAATTGAATTATCCATATTGTACGTTCCGTATATCTCCTTGATCCTTCTAAAATATGTTTGTCATGGAAATGATAAGTTCAGGGCATTAATTAAAGTTTGGGCATCGGGCCGACCCAACCCAGCTAGATAAGGAGTTGGGCTCGGGCCAAAATGAGACCCGAAACTCGAGCTCAAGCTCGGGCTGACCATTAAAACCCGAGTCCAAGCCCGACCCGATTAAATTAAAGAATATATATATTTAATATAAAATAATATATAAATATAATTAATACTAATAAAATATTATATATATATATATTAATAAAATAAATATTAAAAAATTACCAAGCCCACTTGGAGATGCCCTTTTATTTGGGCCCAAGTCAAGCTGGGTACCAGATAACCGTTTACAGCCCGGCCCAATGCCCAGCCTTAACATTAATTACATTACATTAATCTAAACCACCAAAATAGCGGCATGCATGTCGAGTTTTGATTTAAGGCTTGAACCATATAAATTCTTTCAATTAAAGGTTATATAAACTCAGTCACTTTCAATTATCGCAAGTGTGAACCCTCAAGCCTATGCAGGCATAGCTCCTCAAGGCAAAGGTAAGATCCTGGTTATCGTAATCTCAATTGAATATATTGGTGTATATATATATATAATATCAATGACTTGATGACACAAATCCATTCTTTCTCTCGTCAGCTCCTCCCTTGGATGCCGGCGATGCAGGAAGATGAGCCGGTGATGCTCCTCCCTTCCTCTACCCTTTCTACCCACTATAGGTAGAGGCAGCTGGGCGGCTCCCTCTTGCTGTCGTTGAACGTTCTGTCTATCATGTCTCAATAAACAGCAATCAAACGACCTTTAAGGAGAGCTGCTCGTCAGCTCCCTCCTTGTAAGAAGAGAGAGAAAGAAGGGAGGGATGAAAAATTTGGGTCGTCTGGTTTTAGTTCGGATGACCCAAATTTGATGTCTTTGAGTGTATACAAATCACGAGAATGGAGGCTAAGGGGTTGGCAGGAGCCATGGCTGCTCCTAAAGAGTTTAAAAAAATTATATTTTAAGAAATTGTAAATTGACCTTTGTAAAATGTAGTTGATCCTTAGAAAAAATTTTCAGAAGTTTAATTTGTCATGTTTGGCCCTTATAAGTAAAAAAAATCCTGGTTTTGCCCCTGTTCAGAATCACCTCGCCACATTTAACATGTGAGATGCCCCAAAGAAATTGACTTATGCTTGGTTGCCTTAAGTCATTGCCTCGAGATTAGTGCTAATACTGTGGATTAAGAGAGTCGGTTTGTCTTACTAGTGCATAATCTGCCAACTTGACATTAAGAAATACAATTTTTTACTTTTAATTATCAAAGCAAGGTCATTATCATTTCCTATTAATATCAGCTTCCCTACAGATTAATTGATGTATATAAGTCAATATGAATGTATATATGTATATATCCATATAGGAAAATTTGTAACTATTTTCTGATGAGAAATAAATTGTATGAGCTAACGATTTTAAAAATATCAAATGGCGGAGATTAAGTTGAAAACCAGACTGCCAAGGAAAATCGTGATCCATAGTTTGACTTAGCCAAGGATTTATTTCTAAGCATTTGTCGTTTCTAGATCTTATTGGCATTAATAAAATCCAATCCACCATTTTATTTAAATGGTCAAAACTAATCCCCATAAATTTGCCACTGTTTAAACCTTTTCCTCTTGTTGAGATGGACAAAAAACTTTTTGAAAAAAATAAAAGAATAAGCTAATGAATGACATAGAAGTAACTTCTCGAAAGACATCAAACTAAAGTGCATGACATAACTACTGCAACCAGCTGGCCGTAATTAATGCAAACAAAAAGGATGCCCTTTATCTTCATAAGGCCAAACGTCAAGAACTAATCAGTTTATTGCAATGAAGCAGGGATCTATGGGGCATTTACAGAATATTCTGGATTAAACTTGCAAAAGACGACTTTCGTTAGATCCAAAGGCAAAGCGTTATTTATCTTCCCACCAACTTGTCTTTGAAAAGATTTTTGGCTCATTTCCACGGATCCAACAATTCTAAAGTCACACGTCTTGCCATGAGGACCGCTAGACCCGGACCCGAAAGTCAAATAATGTTAGGGAATTGAAAAAAACAAAATTACATTGAATTTTTTTTTTTTTTTGTTGAGTTGATGTATTGTTTAGATTTGGGTTCAGTTTGACCCTACTCGGATGACGGATCTAACCCACAAAACCCATCCCCTACCATTTGGCCTGCCTTTGAAAAAAAATTTCGGCTCTACCCCTGCTCTCACTCACATGAAAACTAAGGTATCCAACCTAGATTGGACTGGATCCATCAAGGGATTATAAACATTTTGGATTTGGATCTGATGTAGTTCCTGTCTGTCACATCTAAATGACTGCCCAAATATGGACTGAAACTTTTATTTGGGATTAGGATGAACTCTACCGATTCAAATATTGACATCTAACTGGATTCAGGTGTCAATGGGGTTCAATGAGGAAATTATATAGGCAATTCGATCGAATTCAATTATTAGTTTGGTTCGCATTTTCTTATTAAGTCTGGTTAATACATTCAAATTGGTCGCAAGTAACAACCCTAAACCTCTCATTATGAGATTCTAATCTTGAGATAAAAAGACAATTTTCTTAATAATGATTGAGTTGTGTCTTAGATTTCGAGCGCTTGAAGCTAATGTTAATCCACTTGAACTGTAAATACGTTTTATAAGCATGGAGTGCAGTCAAGTAATAACTTTGGTCTTATTTGCGTATCTAAGCAAAAAAAAAGGGTTCACGAGTTAGTTTCGCAGAATCATTTTCATAACATGATCATACAAAATTCACGTGAATCTGGTAAAAATACGACTGTTTTCAAGAGGCTCAATTCCTGCTTCATAAACAGGGGGAATCCAACTGAGCTCGATTCATATAATCGGGATTGATATACTCGGCCACATTGAAATGATTAGAAGGCAAACGTTGCATCAGGCTGGCAGCGGATCGAGCTTTGCAATGAAATTGGGATCCACAATTCATTTCGAAACTCTGGGATTTGAATTTAAGATTCCGTGATCCAATGGTTAACTGGGTTGGACGGCAGACGCGGATCAGCCGGACCCTCCGCGGTTTCTAGGGCCGCCTCCACCGCAACTTCCAACTCCTCGTCAACTCTGCGTATGGAGTGGCTACCCTGTAATTTTATTTCATACAAGGACCGATTGAGTAATAGTGTCCCTCTTCCATTCTCTCCCTGTCTGGCTCTTTTATATAGGTATCAAATTCCTCTTATTCACTCTGTTATAGGTTCCAGTTGCCCATCGTCTGAGGAGGAGAAGAAGAAGATCGTCTAAAGAAGAAGATGGCAGGGTACCCACCGGGAGGAGGCTACGGTTACGGCTACCCGGGACAGCCGCCCCAGCCGTACGGTTACGCGCCAACGGCACCTCCTTACCAGACAGAAGGCGCTCCTCCGGGAGGAAAGCCCGGCAAACCCCCCAAGGATTCGACGGGTAGCAGCGGCGGCTATCCCGGGGCACCGCCCACGGCAGTTCCCTATCAGGGAGGGTACCAACCGGGGTACCCTCCGCCGCCAGGGGCGCCCTACTCGAGCCCCTTTGCGGCGCTGATGCCGTCGGCGTTCCCGCCGGGAACGGACCCGAACGTGGTGGCGTGCTTCCAGGCGGCAGACCAGGACGGGAGCGGCTTCATAGACGACAAGGAGCTGCAGAGGGCGCTCTCCTCCTACAACCAGGCATTCAGCCTCCGCACTGTCCACCTCCTCATGTACCTCTTCACCAATTCCAACGCCCGAAAGATCGGTCAGTACCCGGGACTCAACCCCTCCTCTCTTTAATTTGATGGTCGATCGTCATCCTCTTCGTCATCGAGCTCAGAATCGCCCCTCATCATCGTCGTCGTCGCCTTCTTCCTCCTCTCTCACCTTTCTCCTTCTGAATTTTCGAATCCATTTACGTACAACGCCCTCTCCTTCTATCTTGCTTCCTTTGATCCAGCAGCAGACGTTTGACGGGGAGAACCTCCTTGTTCTGATCTGATCGGCACACACACACACACACAGTTGTTTTGGTCTATATTTTATGAGACGTGACATTCTGAGAATGGAGCGCTGTCGATTTTCCTCTGCCGCTGAACCGCGTGGCTTCGTTTGGGACTTTTTGTCTTTTTAGAAAGGAAGAACGGATGACTATGAATCTGAAAATATCTTACGGACATTTTAACTTCTGCCCTCTGTTTGGTAAAGCTGGCCGTTGATCCCTTCATCGTTCGGAGAGATCAGGCGAAACCGAATCGCTGAATTTCTCCCTCTCCTTCTCTCTGATCTCTACTGTAAAAAACTCTTTCGTTCTTTTAGGAAGCCAGATCGTTTTCGGAATTGTGTTGCAGGCAATTTCCCCATTGTTTTCTCGAATCGGATGACGTCCTTTTCAATTCGCTTCGTGGTCCCTCGCGCCTCTGTCATCCTGACTTGATTGAGTCTCGGTCACCCTAACGTGGCATCTTCGTGGGCCGATGCTTCCCTCCCAAAACATATTATATGCACCATAATATCATCCTCCAGTATTTGGTAAAATAAAAATGAAAATAAAAAAATGAAATGGATACAAAAGGACATGGCCTTTTTTTTTTCCAACTTAGTGCACGTAAGGCTACTTCCCTCCGACGATAGACGACCATTAATGCCGGTTCTGTTAGAAGCGGCGTCATTCCGATCAGCTTGCAGGGAACCTGACGCTTATTGGGTCGTCGTGAAGGCCGGCTTGACAGTGACAGACGTCAGGGTTGAAAAAAATGACGGAACGGAGCAGATCCCTGTCCTTCCTTCTTCTTATTTTGGTGGATTCGGATTTCGAAACTGGCCTCTGACCCCAGCCTCAAACTTTGGGCTCCAACCCACAATGGACTTTTTACTGAGTTTCGGAAAATCAGTTTTTGTGTTGGGTTAATTAATATAACCCAAAGACATTTTTTTGTGTGAATTACATAACTTCTGCCAAAACGGGTTTTGGCAAAATTTTTTTTTAGGAAATTTCAATACGTCTAAAATAACATTTTGGTAGCAAAGCCATCTTTTGCTTTCAAAAATTAGCTTTTACGTGTTATCCAAAAGTATTTTCGTTTTGGACAACTGGACTGTTTTTTCTCGTTTAACCTTTAGTTATCATTCCCCATGCGTTGCTGTTCATCAATCCATCAGCTATTTATTCAGAATATATTCTTAATATTTTTGAAATTGCTTGTCTCTCAAAATCGTACGTACCAGCATGTGACATGAGATAAATGGTATTTAAATACTAGAGTGTGTTCAAAATTGTGGAATTGGGTAAGTTTCTTTTCAAAACAAGTGGACGGCTGGTAAGAAGAGAATGTGAAAAGGTGCGATCAATTTCTTGTCCTTGTAGAGCATTTTGTAAATATATGTCAAGAAAGTCAAATCCCACTGAGGCCTTATCTATAGAAAACAGATTTTGGGAGGGAAATAAATTCAGCATTGAGGAGAAAGGAGGAATGTGAAGCCTTTCTGTTGGACGTGGCAAATAATGGCTGACAGTACTTGTTTTATAAATTACTCCTTTATATTGTTCATTTGGTAACTATATTATTTCTCAATAATTGCAGACTTTTCTTTTCCGGCCTTGACAGTCCAGACTTTCAGTTTTGTCGCCATTGTCAATGTCGATTCCTGGACACCACTGGTATGACAGAAAGGGCCAGGATTCTCATCCCACTGCTTCACTGGAAACAGTTAACCCTGTGGTCAAGAATGAAGATGCGACAAACAATCATATTCCATCTTTTAGCTGATTTTTTTTTTCTCCAGATTTTATCCAACACGGCTTATTATAATTTTGTTAGGGTTTTGGTGAAAAGGTTTTCTGATATCCTGTATGGGGGCCTTTTTTGAATTTCAGCAAAATGAGGGGCTTGACTAAAAACTTCTTCGTTTTTACTCCTCTCCTCTGCGTATCGCCTGGCCAAGTTGAGAAAATAGCTTTCTTTTCATGCTTTCACCATTCATCCGATATTTAATAGCACTGAACTGCCAACTCTACTGACTTTAAGGGCCGTTTGATTGATTATACTTGCGCATTGTGTGGCGTACAAATCTCGAAACTTAGAGAACTGGTCGGTCAAAATAACAAATCGAGTAGTTTACGGATCAGCTGCACAACCTTTTACCTCGATATGAAAAGCTGCGTAATTTTCCTTTTTGGGTTCTGTGACAAGCTAAGTCACATGGGTAAGTTTTCTGATAGGTGTGCCAAAGCCGCTATGGGTAGGAGAACGATTTTAAGAATTTTGATTACATACATTATACATATAACAAGCTACAAGAATTATCAAAATTCAAAAAATGAGAGAAATATATAGAATCTTGATGGAAGAGAAATAAAAAAGAAAGAAAAAATCAAAATAAAAAAATAAGGTTAAAAATATAAAATTCAAAAATTTAAAACTCCCCGATAAGCTAAGTCACACGGACGCTGCAATTTGACCGCCGCACTCGTGCCGACACGACTCGGGTGTGGGGGCGGCTTGGATTTGCACTCGACTCTGGTCAACAAGAGTTGGGTGCAGCTGACCGTATCCGATCATTTTTGCCGATTTACACGCACTCGACTCCCGTTTGACTCAAGTTGGGTGCGGTCAAACCTCGTTAAGGTTATTTTTGTTTTTTTTTTATATTTTTTATTTTAAAAATTTTTAACTATCATTTTTTTTTATTCCTGTGTTTTGTCTTGGTTTTGTTGTTTTTTGTTTACTTGTTTAATGTTTTTATTTTGTAAGCATGCGAATGCTTAATATGTTACATTCATATACACAATACATTATAGCTTAATATATAATATTCATATATAATTTAGCCATAAAGTGTGTAGTGTAGACGGTAGAGTGTATAGACTATAGTGTATACTCTAAATTTCTTAATTTGATATGTGTATATATATATATATATATATATATATATATATATATATATATATTATAATAATAGTAAATTAATAATAACAAATAAATATTCTTGCCACACTGCCGCACCTAAATTTTTGGGGATGTGCAGCACCCGCACCCGGACCTATGTGACATAGGCGAAAGGGTATGTGGGCAGATCAAAATGTACCATGGTACTTAGGCCACAGGTAAAAAGCTGCACTTTTACAACAGTTTCAAAAGGAATGGATTCACATTTGTACTCTGTAAGTGCATTGTTCTTGAACTGAGCTTGGGTTTATAGATTCTCTCTACAGTATGTTTTAACTTGCGGCATTTGATGTTTGAGAATTAGCAGTTGGATCTTCCTTATTCAAGGGAAATGTCCCAACTATTTGCTATTGATCATTGAAGTGCTGTTGAGTGAGAAGTACATATATATTTTTTACACTGAGATGAATGGGGATGTCCAGGAAATACATAAGCATGAAAATGACGCTTACGTTATGGTCGATGTGTTCCTACTTGGTTTATGTAATTGTTCCGTTTCCCTTTTTAGTGCCTTTCGGGATGAGATGTCAGGAAGTGGTCATCCAGATTATCTGGGATGGTTTTCCTTATTATGCCGCTTATTTTCCTATACTCTCATTGTGCTGAGAAGCGCATAATTTATTAAAGCCTTCAAAACGGTGCTGTGTTTTTTGTTGTTCAGTTTTATAGTTTTTCTTTTATTCTTTGATGGAATATTTTAAAACTCAAAATTTACTATAGTTCATCATGTAAGGGTAGTGGACTATGAAAATTTCGTTGTTTCTTTTATTATTGTTTTTTTGTTGTTAAGTTACTACTACTACTTTGCTGCTGCTGCTGCTACTACTATTAAGGAGTGGTTCTACTAATATTAATTCAATCAAGCACCCACTTACTTAGTCCATGAATTGTTGTCTAGAGAAAGAATTGCACTATGCATTATATCTTAACACTTTTGCAATATTCCATAATCTTGAAGTTCAGCTTTTATTACTTCTGCCATTTGTTTTGCTGCGCTAGAGCCCATTGCTCCCTGTATGTCTATATACCCGTTGGTGAATGCTGAATACGAGGAAAAAAAATGCTAATATGTTTTCTTTTTTCTCTTAAACAGGACCTAAGGAGTTCACCTCTCTCTTTTACAGTCTTCAGAATTGGAGGGTAAGTGGCAAAAATCCTTGATCATCTCTTTCTTCAAAATTGGTATATTTACTTGAATGTGCCAACAATAGCAGTCTCTCTTTGCCTGATCTTTGGTTGAACTTTCATGCCCCACTGGTTATTCCTGCTTTGTGATCATCAAAACTTAGCCTGCATTGGCAGATAGCAATTTCAATTCTGAGTTTGGTCATACCTAACATTATCAGATTGGTACCAACTTAATATGCTTACGAAGTCCAAGTATTGGCAAATTAGTCTTATATTTTCAATTTGTTCACTAGCTGTTAGCTCTAATTTTTCCTTATATTTTCTCCTTTTGTCAATGTATTGTGGAAATTCAGGCAATCTTTGAACGATTTGATAGAGATCGCAGTGGGAAGATTGATGCCAATGAGCTCCGTGATGCTCTTCTCAGCCTTGGCTTTTCAGTATCACCCGTTGTTCTAGATTTGCTTATTTCAAAGTATGACCCAACAGGCAAAACTAGGGCTATCAATTATGACAACTTCATAGAGTAAGTATTCCTAGCTTCTTTCTCATCTTGTGTTTGGAATCAGTAAGGGGCGCAAGTCTGTGAACTAAAAAGTTTCTTGTGATAACCTTGGGAAATGGGGGCTCAAGAACATGGCCGTGCATTCATGCTTCATATAAAGCCTAAATGCGCATTATTTATTTATTTATAATTTTCTAGTCTCTGACTATGTCCTGTTTTGTTCCTTGATGCAGGTGCAGTCTGGTTGTGAAGGTAAATTATCATCTTAGAACTGCTTCATGGTTTTGCAGTTACATGTCTAAGTCATTTGAATTTCTGAGCCTTAGACTTCAATGTTAGCTGAAACTGAATTGCTGATATCATGAAACGATTAAATTTTTCATAAGCTAATAGGAAAGCATGACCTTCCTGATTAACTGAAAATACTGTATTTCTAAATCACTGCAGAAATATTTCAAAAATATTAAACATTAACAAATTGTTCCACATTCTTTTTCTTTTAATGTTCTTTGATTCTTCCTTGCCCCTTTCCTGCGTACCCTTTTGTTGTAAGTTGTAACTCAACAAATTCTCCTTCTTTTGCTTTTTGCTTTTTCAAAATTATCAACTTAAATTTGTTTTCATCTCACCAAGATATTTGCTGAGACTGGCATTGGTGGTCGCTTAGAGAAAGCCTCAGAGCCAGGCAGATCCTTCTATGGAATAATTACAAAGCTTAAGCTTGAGACTTTGCAACTTGCCCTTGAATCAGTGTCTCTTTCCAAAATTTGGGAATAATTAATACTTTTTTCTTCCAGGTAAATGGCGGAAAAAATTTGCACAAACATAAATTAAAAATGTATTGAAAAATCTTAAAGGAAATATACATATTCAAACCATTTTGTTTTCTAGAGCCCAGTTAACGCATGAGGATGAAGATCCAGTACATCTTAAGATATTCATATGTTGACAATGTCATATCTTTTCTAGAAATCTTTTGATCTTCGATTCCCTTGTACATTTATTCTGAAATTAAGCTGAAACTGCGTAAATTTCACTTCTACCAGTTCATATCTTGTGCTTCAGTTCTGCATGGACAAGATGATTCCTTTCTGGTCAATTCCTTTGTGAAACTTGAAAAGCTATTGACGGTGCCTTTTGGGGAAAAATTTGCAGGGCCTGACAGAGAAGTTCAAGGAGAAAGATACATCATACATGGGCAATGCTACCTTTAACTATGAGAGCTTCATGCTCACCGTTCTGCCTTTCCTTATTGCCTAGATAAAATATCCTGTGTTTTTTTGTGTGGATTGTATGAGTCTATGACCAATTGATTTAGTGGTGGGTTTGTCATGAAAAGATTTGGGCTTTGCCTTGCATGTGCGCCTTCTATCAGAACTCTCTCTCTCTCTCTCTCTCACACACACACACACACACACACAGACACGCACTGCATCGTCGGTGTTGTAGGAATGGGGAATGACATTGTGTATTTCTTTTTCTTGAGCAGAAATCTTGATTTCGAGGAATTGGAATTTTTGTCACTCTGCTCTAAAATGTCTCTCACAGACACCATGAAGCCACACAGAGCATGTTTCGGTTCCTAGGAATGACATTCTTTCTTCCTGAAGTAGAAATTGTGATTTTTTAATTGCATGCAACTTTTTTTAGGGACAGAAAATTTATGTCCGAATGATTCACTAGTAAGATACTTCGTCCATGACAAACTGTAAGAGAGGCGCCACCGAAAGAGGAGGGTACGCTAACTGAGGATCTTTGAAATGTGATTGTGTTTCGAGCATCTCGAGTAACTCACCAAAGGGTAAAAATCTAAGTTCTCCACAAGAATCTCCGGCGCTTACTACCACCTCTTATCTGCTCTGCATAGGTTCGTTGGTGCGCGCGCGCGAGAGAGAGAGAGAGAGAGAGAGAGATGAAATGAACTTCAAACGTTGCACATTCAAAGAGAGATGGATGCTGAAATAACACCCAAAAAGGTTACAAAGAGTAGCGATCAATGAAATGGGAAATGTACTCAGGTTGCCAAATGCCTGATGTTGTGCAGAAAGAGCTGGAAATCAAAACGTTGCCCTCTAAAAAAATAAACGTTGCCAACAGAAAATGCACAACCATGTTTTTCTATGACAAAGAAACGACTGTTTCTTAAATCGCCTTATGGCTGGAGCACAAAGAAGAATATCACGCGCAAACAAATCCTTAGGGATGGCACCATGAATCATGATATAGCCTTTGAACATCGTTGCATGCCCAAAATAAATGGTAGAAACTTTCTTCATTTTGTTTGCAACAGAGACTAACCAAATGTAATCCCCGTTCACAGTTTTACTTCTAAAATTTGCTTTCTCCGTAATAAGAATGGCAGTAGCACTGCCAAGATGATGATCTTTGAAACTACTGAAAGCAAAGTTCCGTGTAGGCAATATTAGAAGTTACTTGACTCACAGCCAGGGGTTGGTGGCCGGCCTGCACCGTGGCCCCACCCCAGAGAATTGAAAAAAAAAAAAATTAAAAAAATTGAAATTTTTTTATGTGAGTATTTGGAACCGGGTTTAGTTTGGCCCCTATAGATCTGAACCTGGATCCAACCCGCCCCTATAGATCTGAACCTGGATCCAACCCACAAACCCAGCCCGCAGCCCCTTTCTTCTCTGTCTTGCCCTATTTGTAAAACTGAAGGGAAAAAACGCAGCCCACGGTCTGCCAGCGGCCTGAGTACCTGACTGCTACCCACCGGCCACCACCAAGGCGCCATGGTACCCACAGAAGTTAAGAAAGAACAAGGAAAAGAGTGAGGGATAAACGAGAGACAAAGAGAGGGAGATAGAGAATGAAAGAGTGGCATGTGGCCAGCCGGGCCGGCCCCAAAAAAATGCCCAAATACAAGCCCGAAAAAGCTGTCGGGCCAGCTTGAGACCCGGCTCATTCCTAACCAGGCCGGGCTTTCATATTACCGGGCCTCGGGCTTTATTGTATGCCCGAGACCCGACCCGACCCGATTATGGCTGGGTTGGGTCCGGTCTTGTCGGGCCGGGCTTTTTCAGGCATACACTATAAAGTATACAGAGAAACATATTTCAGAAGATGATGGCTGATTAGGTAGGTAGAGCAAACGATCAGCAAGACACGGAAAAACTTTGCAGCATTGCTGCATTTAAGACGCCTCCTACAGCCAAATTCACAAAGAGAAAATGAACTAAAATCAATCCAGGTAAACAAGTAGAGACACAAACTATTAAAGAGCTAAATGTTCAACCCCAATTGATTATGACATTCATGCATCCATGAAATCTATTGTCTATCCACCTTTCAGGAAAGGAGAGCTAACATCACCAAATTAGCTGAACACACTCATCCGTGTTCCTTTTTCTAGTTTCACAAAACAGAGAATCAAAATAAAAAAGCATACACCCCTGTGCACTTATACCTGCACACAATTTCTAGCTTTCTTTTATCCGGAACACAAGACAGCACGACCAGTCATCTCAATATGCATTCATGGTAAAAATTAGAATCAACAATAAGTATGTAGACTAAATACAACCACAAAACTAGAGCTTAATAGTAAAAAAAATGTTAACACACCAATTTTTTTCACATCAAAATTGAAGCAATGTCAAAGTTTTACAAAAGATTTGTGAAAAATTACAATTTCAAAACCAATTTCGAATCTAAAGAACAATTTAGATTTAAATCATGAATTTGAGTCGTGACACGAATCCCAAACCTAGATTACGAGTCCAAGCTAGATCCAAATTAGGATTTGGAATCCAAATCCAATTGTAAATGCCATTTGGAATCCAAATCCATTTACAAATGCCATTTAAAATCTATATCCAATTGCAAAATTCAAATTTGATTTAAATGCAAGAATTGGATCTAGTTCAGTGTAGAATGCTATGTGGGACCCACGTGTGGGCCCCACCTAGCTCGAATGGTCAGAAGCCCACCCAAGGGGTCACACACCCTCCTTTTCCAAAAATATCTTCCCTCAATTAAAAAAAAATCATTTTCAAAAGAAAATGAATAAGGGTTCATAGAAAAAGAGAGACATTAATCTCTCTCTCACTTTCCCTTAGTTAAAGAAAAATCAAATTCCAAAGAAGCAATAAGTGTTAGAATTAAACTCACTTAACCTACTTAATCCAACTAGGCTTGATCTGGGTGCACCCAAATGTGACACCAATTTCAGCTAGGCTCGGTCACCATGAGCTCAGCTCAATCAAAAGGGTAGATTTGTCCCATGACCAAATTAGTGGACAAAAATAGACCTTGACCGGATCGAATCCACTTTGAGTAAACTCAGTCAAAGTATAGTTTAGCTCAATTAAGAGCTTTCTTAGCTCAAATTCATTGAATTACCTTAAGCAAAGTCAAACTACTTGCAAATGAACATTGACTTTGGTCAATTGGTCAAATTTGACCAATCAAAATGAGATTACAGAACTTAAATTGAGATTTTATGAAAGATAAATATACATTTTGATTTGTCAAATGCATAAATCAAATAGCAAATTGAAATTTAATATTTCAAACCAAAGTTTGATTCAACTGAAGTCTATTTTCAATCAAGTTATAAACGAAAATACCATTTTTGAACCAAATTTGATAGAATTTCTAAATTTTATTCAAATTTTAATTGAATTTCCATAATTCAATAATATTTAGAGTTTAATGACTAGTTTTAACCTAACAAGCTCAATTTCAAACAAAAAAAAGGCAAAACCTTGTACAAGGGCATTTTTGTCTAAAATTTTGATCAAAGTTGGGCAGCTATGTCTAAAATAAAGTTGACCACACCTAGCTCAGCCCACCCCACCCCACCCCACCCAAATCATGTAAATGAGATGGGTGTGGTTAATTAGAGCCATTAAACCCTATTTAACTCATTTTACAAGTTTCCAAAGTCTTAAGTGAGTTCCCAAGATAAGGTGAGTTAAGAATGTGGTTGAACTCATTTTACAAGTTTCCAAGGTGAATGAGTTAAGAAGGACACAGTAGCAGTGGGTAAAATTGTTTGAGATTTTCAATTTTCTCTTGTAGTCTTTTTTTTTTGATTAATGGTTTGGACGATTAGCTTGCCATTGGAATTAAGGGATTCGAGCTTTTAATAATTCATAGCATAAGTTTTATGTTGTAGTGTCTTTTCTTTGTTTAGGTTGCTTCATGGGCACTTATGTGAGGTAATTTTTGGGGGTTTCCATAAATTTTGATATGAATTTGATTGGATAGAGAAATTGAGTGAACAGAGTGTGGAGGAGTCAATTTTCAACATGTTTTAGAATGATTTTAGGAGGGGCATTTTCTTGGATTCACAAGAGAGCTGTGGTGCATTATGTTCCCTCTAGTGGTGATATGACTAAGATATGTTGTTTAAGAACTATGTTCTAATATCAAGAATTAAGACCCAACGAACTGCTTATTAGATAGGTGCTTGTGTTGTTTTTTAGTGTAGTTCGATGGTCATGCCAACCTTAGTCATCCTTTCTTAAGGATTTGGAGGGTAATGAATATTGTTCTCTGCAAGAAGCAGATCTCCCAAACCATTAGACATTCTCTGTTTTTTCTACTTTATAGCATGCCCTCACATATTTTATTGGAGCTAGGAAGCAGCACACAGTTAAGTATTGAATTTTGTAGTATGAAAGTGCAAACATTTAATGACTTAAGTCGTCAAAGCAAATACGTAGATAAAGTGGTTGAAAAGCAAAATTAAGAGCTTGTTCATAACAACTGCTTGAGATTGAAGCTATGTGTAGATGCAGTTCTTTGGTTAGCATTTCAAACTTGTGCTTTTAGAGGCCATGATGAAAGTTCAGGTTCACTGAATCAAGGTAACTTTATTGAGTTCATTAAACCTTTAGCAAGTTATAATAACAGAGTTGCACAAGTTGTTTTGGATAATGCTTTAAAGAATGCTAAATATACATTACTAACAATTTAAAATTTTTTTTCACACATTTTTGCAAGTAAAGTGAGAGCTAAAATTGAAGAAGATATTGGTTATACTAAATATTGTATTATTATTGATGAAGCTTGAGATGAGTCTAAGAGAAAACAAATGACTGTTGTTCTTATATTTGTGAATAAGGAAGGTCAAGTTTAAAAGTGATTTTTAGATGTTTACATCAATTACTTTGAACAATGCAATTTCTACTTTGTTGTCTCAACATAATTTTAGTATTCAAGATATACGAGGTCAAAGATATGATGATGCTAATAATATGCGAGGTAAATAGAATGGATTACAAACATTAATTTTGAATGAATGTTCTTATGCATATTTTGTTCATTGTTTTGCTCATAGATTACATTTGCACTTGTTGCAGCTTCAAAAGAAGTTGTCGATGTTCATAACTTTTTTAAACAGTTAACATATGTAATTAATGTTGTTAATGCAAACAGTAAACATAATGATAAATTGCATAAAACTTAAGCAAATGAAATTGCATTTAGAATTGCTATAGATGAACTTGAACCAGGAAGATGACTTAATCAAATTGGATCACTACAACGGCCTGATGATATTAGACATGGATTTCATTTTTTATCTGTATGCAATTTGATAAAAATATTCGATGCAACATGTGTAGTATTAGAAAATTTAAGAGACAATGAATCAACATATCAAATACGGGTTGAAGGTAATTCAACTTATAACATGATTACATCATTTGACTTTCTATTTATTTTGCACTTGACATAAGAAGTTTTGGGACAGATGATATTCTTTGTCTGACATTGCAAAGGCAAAAACAGAATATTTTAAATGTAAGGTTTTATATTTCAAAAAGGTTCCTACAAGAACTTAGAGAGACTAGTTGAGATTCATTTATAAATACTGTGAGAGCATTTTGTACGACACATAATATCCATATTTTAGATATGGATGCTCAACATTTTGTCAGAAGATCACGTTCTTGTCGTGAATAAAATTTTATTACAACGATACGTCATTATCATATTGATATTTTTATTGCTGTTATCGATTTTTAGTTAGTAAAGTTGAACAATAAATTTAATGATAATTTTATGGAAATACTTCATTTGATGTCGAAATTCTACCCTACAAATCAATATGAGTTGTTTAATGCATGAGATGCATATACTCTTATACAAAAGTTTTATCCTAAAGATTTTCTAGACTAAGATTTTATGTGCTTAAATTATCAGTTGAGACATTATAAAAATGATATTTGTCATTATCCAAGTTTTCAAAATTTGAGTATACTATCATATGTATGTCAAGCATTGATACGTAGCAGAAAAAATGAAGGATATCCTTACATATACAGGTTGCTTAGTCTCATTCTAACGCTTCTTGTCTCCACTGCAATCACAGAAAGGGCATTGTCTACTATGAAACTTATTAAAACAAGGTTGCGTAACAAAATGAAGGATGAATTATTTGCAGATTGTCTACTTTTGTATATTGAGAAAGCAATTGCTTAAATATTTAATTTGAATGATATTATTGATGACTTTTACAAGATGAAGAGTCGTAGAGCACAACTGCAATATGTAAAGTATTTTGTTGTATCCTTTTTAAGTTAATGTTTATTTGAGTCATTATTTAGTTTCAATAATAAATGATGTAGTTTTTATTTACATTTTATTGTGCAGGTGAATGAATGAGGATATGTAACTATTTTTATGAATGGAAATGAGAATTTGACCGAAATAAATCAATTTTTTATGTAAATCGATGCACAACTTCAGTTCATAAGTTATAGACTTGAGGAATCAAGAGCTATCAATAGAAGGAGATGTTTTGTCTACATCAGATGGTGACCTAGAGATATGTGGGCTTCTGTCAACTCTATCTGTATGTTTGGGCTAAAGCACTCATGGAATCGATCAGCAGCCATGAGCATGAGAGAAGACCCATCTGTCTAAAGATTGAGAGATTAGAGATGTAAATCATTCAAAAAGGGAGAGAGAATGAGGGATCAATGACAGAGAGAATTGGTCAAAGAGGGAGAGAGAATGAGGGATCAATGACAGAGAGAATTGATCAAAAGGGAGAGAAGGATGAGGGTTTTGAGAGAGAGGTAGAGATAGGGTTGATCAAAGAAGGAAATATAGGGGAGGGTAGATTGAACGAGGGAGAGAAGAAGGAGGGTTTTAAGATAGTCAATCAAAGAGGGAGAGAAGAACGAGACTTTTGAGAAAGAGGCAAAGAACAAGTTGCTTGAAGAGGAAAATCAAAGAGGGCAGCAATAACCATGCGATTGCATCATGGGCACAGAGTGGACAAAAGTCTTATTGCAAACTTAGAAACAGTTCCAAATCAGTCCAAGGGACTCAGTCCTATAACATATAATTGTGGTCGTGTGTACCATTGAATGCGCCTGTATTTCTGTTACTTGGAAAATAAATTATCACACATCATAAATAATTTCTACTAAACATCACACTATTTATCACACACATATCATGGTATCAAATCCAGCATCATATAAGCCACGAGTCTAACTATCGTACCTCGAAGTAACCAAACAAAACAATCATACCTCGATGAGGCATAGGTTCATTGGCCTGCTTCGATGTATAGCATGACCACCTTCTTTTCTTGTAGAAAGGCATATATCCTGGTGCTAGCTCTTGTCTTCTCCTTCCTCGAGTCTTGTTGTTGCTGCCGCTTCCTCCAACCTCCATAGACAGTTGTTTCCATTGTTTGATGGCCGAGTGTCAGCTTCTTCACCCACCTCTCCATCCTTTGCATCCTCCTCCTCCTCCAATACATGGAGAGGGGCTCCCTTCTCCACCTCTTCTTCTTCTTTCTCATGTACCTCTTCCTCCGTGATATCTTCCTTTTTCTGAACCTTTTTTTTTCTCTCTTGTATTTTGTTGTTCTCCTCACCTGAGTAGGTGCAATCTGCCTCTCTTCCCCTCTTATTTTCAACAACATATTTTTCAAACTGACAAGATCTCTTAGATCTGTTTGTGTAAATCCCTATCACCTTCGCCTTCTTCCCTCATTGCTTGCACTCTCCATCCCTTGGCTTTGACTACTTCATTTCCTTTTTCATCATCTTCAATCATTCGTTCTTTAGTACTAGATTCTTATCTACGAATTCTATTTCCTCTGCCACCTACTCACGGTTGGTAGTAGGATATCGGTCTAGTAACTCTTTTTGTCATTGCTTCTCAACTAAGATGAACCCCAAATCCTACAACAACAGTGTGTCCTTGTTCTCTGCAACAACATCTTCTTCATCCAATAAATTTTGGGATCGAGTTAACTCTCAGTACTTTCCTACACGCAGCCCAAATATGCTTCATCCTGGCTTAGAACACAAGTGTGTATATTCCTTTGAGTTGGAAGAGCTGGTGCGAGCCATTTTCGAACTGAAACAGAAAAAAACATATTTTATCATACCAAATACTATGCATGATTCTAAATGTGACATCTAGTGCGATATTGTGCATCATGGGCGATAGTAGTTATGTAATTCATGAAATCGCATAAAACTCCATTGAAAACCCTTATGTCAACAATGGTCCAATGAACTATAATATATATATATATATATATACACACTCACACAGTTTAGATAATATTTGCAAACCACAGTATAATAAAAGTGAACATATGTTGTATATAATCGCCCACGTCATGAACGTGAAGCATGACTTGTCCTACGATACATTTAATAATTGCTTGTGTTATTAACACAAAGCACAATATGTCCTTAGCAGATAAGGTGCTCTATTTATATTACAGTGACGTAAGTGTGAGCAATGAACATAAGGTAGACATACAAATATCACAACTCAAAATATAGCAAACAAATACACCTATAAACTCTAAAACCAAAAAAATAAATGTTACTTACATAAAATAAACAGTTTTATATTCTTTCTATGTAGCATAATTGAATATTTTTCATCATCTTCTCAATAAGCTAAACGAAAAACCTGAAATTTAAAATAGACAATAAGATTTAAACATATTGAAGTAATCAAACTCAAAACATATTAAAAACTAAAAGGACCAGAGTCCTATATGTTCAGCAGATCAGATCTAGAGGATGCAAGATTGCATTCTACAGTAACAGCAGGGGATCTGAATCTATCAGTAATTTTCTTCAATACCAATAGACTATCAACTATGTCGGAGTTCCTTCTCTTGGATCATATGAATTAAAGCTTTAGAAGTGTGCCAAAACAAGGTTGATGTGGAATTAGGTTTATTAACTATAACATATACTTTTTTTCCAAAATCAAAGCCGGGTTACGGCCCCTTCCAGCCCTCTTTTATTCAGCCTCCGGATAACACCTAAACAACTTAATTAGTTTTATGAAATAGTAAAAATAACTTTTGCCTAAAAAAGTGTGGGAGGCAGATTATTAAGGTTCTTTATGAAAATCAGGTGTTCTCAAAACTGAGTTTTAGTATACCCAGTTTTAATGTTATTTAAATGCACATAAAATGACTCTTTGAAGGCAAAACTAGGTTTTGCTTCCAAAACCTGGATTTAAACTATTGTCAAAAGTCATTCAAGTGCTATAACAATTAAGAACCCATCTGCCTTGCTATAAGAATTTAGAGGGCAGGGCGAGACGAGAGGGAGAGGGTAGGGCCAGAGAAAGAGGGCGAGAGAGGGTAGGGCCAAACTAACATTTTTTGATTTTTTAAATGTAATTTTTTTTTTTCAGTGGGCTGGGGTAGGGCCATGGCCCAGGTGAGCCGCCCCTGATACATATGTTGCTTGGAATGGCTTTGAATCATGGGACAGGACAATACTCCATGTGTGAATAGCACCCAAATGCACTCATCTTCTAAATATCGTAGGGTTTGGGCAACTAAGTGAAATAGAGAATTGAGATTTAGGCAAGGAAACCATCTGCTCATTGTGCTGATAAACTTTGAGATGAGGACGACAACGACGATGAACAAACAGATCTTTAGGGCTTCAGAAGGTGTATGCACTCTTCACATGCTAGTGTTCAATGCATCTCTTCTTTCTCGTTTAAAAAAAAAAGTCTGCTTGAGCGGTACGGAAGGAGACGACTCTTGGGCAATCATGCCATGCTGATGGAGGAGTGTTTCAGAATTTTCCTAATGCACGACATTCTCTATCATTTTTTTGTAGGCAGTTTTGTCTTTTATGTTTTAAGATGATTTTGTGGCTAATTTGAATAGTTTCCAGCATACTAAAGGCTATATGGGCAATAAGGTTTTTTAAGATATACAAAAGGTATAGGCCAATTCATTGGCTGCCAACCTGGATTCTATTTTAGAATCCAAAAACCTCCGGTCGCCACCACGTGGCAGCATCATAGGCCTATTCGTGTGAACATGCCTGTGCATATTACCACCTTCATCTAAAACCTATCTCTTAAAGCCAAACCTATTCAAAAGAGAACATTTTCATGGGTATTAAACTTTGTCCCCATCTAAGTAGCAGCATCTCATGATCCAAAATATGACGAGGTACAACATGCACGAGGGTGTCAGGATGCATATACAAGAAAGATAGATGGTGAGACGAGCACTCTATCAAGGATACAGAGGCACGGTGAATGTCAGTTACTAGACCATGCAAAGGACTGCGCTGACAATGGCAATAGACAGAACCAATGGCACTTAATGAAGTTGGCAAAAAGTCCGATGTGGATAGATTGGGAAGGACAGGCCAATTGTAGACTTGGAGTTGGAAAAGAAAATTAAAATCCTTTGCAAGTACATGACGCAGATTAAAGAGCTCCAAATTCCCTAAAGATCACACCAAATCTCCAATCAACAGGTAGGAGTTGCGGGGCTATAGATGAATGTAATAATGATTGGTTAGCCACTTGTAGTGAGATAAAGAACATCCCAGTCTCAAAAAGCTTAACCTGCTAATTGAGTGTCCAGAAAACCAGAATACCTCCAGTGAGGCCAACACAATGTTCAGCCGACTGAACACAGAATATTGCACCTCTTCAAATAGATTGTAGTAGTTGTATGTAAAGTAATCTACATTTTGGTTTGACATAAATCAGCAATTGCAGGCGTTCGAAATTTCCTCTTCTTGAGAAAAGATGTCTGGTCGGCCAAGAAATGCACCAATGGATTGAAGGAAAGCGAAAGAAAAACATATCCATATAAGGATAAAAAATGGGTAGTAGGCGAGGGGGAAGAGGAGGGAGGGAGACAGAGAGAGTGACAGGCGGTGAGGAGGGGAGCGGCACGTGTTTATGTGAAGGTTAGGGCGGGAAGATTCAAGTGGCCGTAACACAACATCGGCATTGAGAGAGAGATACGGCAGCCTTTATGCATGTATTGAGCAAGCAACGAGAGCCATTGAAAAGTTTTCATCATCAGGTAATACTTTGGGAGAGTTTGGTAATAGGAACACTAACACAATGTTATATTAATTTATCCCAACGATTGATGCATATTTATGAAAGGTTAAAATGCAGGTCTAAGAATTTGCCCCTATCTTTGAAACAAACATTCATATTCTTCTTATCATATGCCCTTAAAACATCTGATCACCCTCACACGCACCTGTTTCATTCTGTTAAATCTGTAAATATATTTTTAATTTTAGTAAATTCTCAAACATGACAATAGAAATTAACATTCTCTTAAGTGTCACAAGACTTGCAAGGTATCCCATGAGAAGCTTTCGTACTTGCGAGTGGAACCCACATCACATGTCCTCCGTTCTTCTTATATATATCTATATATATATATATATATATATATATATATATATATATAAAAGAAACTGAGGGAAAGTCGTACATACAAAATGCTTGGCTTCATAATTAGGCAGAGAGAGAAAGCACGATGCATTTTGTTCGATAGTCATAGATCACATTATTTAAGATGCATAAAGTGGACAAGTAGATCGATCCAGTGACTGCTAAATTGAAGTGGGAAGAGGGAGCGCTGCAGCATCCTGAATCATCTGAAGGTGATGGTCGTGCTGCCTGTAAAGCCAAATGGGTCTGCCATATGTGCCCTGGATTGGCCTTGCATTGAACGGATATGGCTGCCAAATTAATTCAGAACCCAGCCCATCAAATTAATTAAGACCGAACACTTGCATGTATGTATATATATATATAATCAAACGCAAAACCGACATAGTATGAAACGCCTGCAAGTGCATCGTAAGCAAGAAAATTGGAGTTAATTCCAGAAGTTTTGTGTCTCAAACACTTAAAAGTGTCTGGAGTTGGCAATGGGAAAAATAATATCGAGTGGGAACCCCACAGAGGTGGAGAACAGCTAGAAGAAGCAGTATATCCTTTTCTTTGATTCGTTTAGGTAGATTGCCTACAGTGTGTGTGATGAGGTCATTGCGACAAAAATCCACAACTGAGATGGGCTCGCCCTCTACCTAATTTAACTTGGTCCGCAACATGGACCGCACACTCACGTTCTCCACAGCCTTGTCCGTGCAGATTTAGAGGTGTGCATGCAAAAAATATGCACTAAATGGGGATGGAGGCATTTTTATCTTTTTTTTAATAAAGAAAGTGGACATTTCAGGTATTTTTTAATTTTAAAAATCCCTTTTTACCATTTTAAAAAGTTTTTTTATTATTTTAATAAGGATATTTTGGTCACTGTCACCCATGCAAACTTTTTTCGTGCAGACGCCTGTGCAGGAAACTAGCTTCATTTTCAATGTACCAATCATAGGGTGCACTCACATGCATGCAAATAAACTTGTTTCTTGTAAGTTATATGATTTGCTTTGGGTGGTTTAGGCTCTACCACACCACATTTTGACTTGCATGTAGTCTTTTTTGCATCACTAAGGATTATTAGCATAAGAATTCAAAATGAAAACTGACCACCTATCCGCCCTGCCTAGACTCTTGCATCAACCCTTTCAAAAACTTACTGACCACCTATCCGCCTGCCCAGACTGTTGCATAAAACTGATAGTTGAAGTAAATCTACAAAAGAGTAGTCACCTTATGGAGGGCATTTCTTAAGGCATCCACTTGACTCCGAGTCACGGTCTTGACCTGCCGACAATTAAAAAGAAAAGAATTTGTCGTCATGTGTTTGTGTTTTTGTAGGAAAATATGTAAGAGTACAGCACGTGGAACATTATTTCGGCAAAAAAAACTAATTGGGCACAACATGCAGCCAAAGGAAAGGAAGTTTGTGCAAGCAGCACCATTTCCCACCAAATTGATTATGTAAGCCAGGGATTAGATTTGGATTGGATATATTCTTTAATTATATTCAATTTTTTGAATATTCACATATTTAGATTCAAATACAAAGAAAGAAAAGTCATATTTGAATTCGAATTTGAAATCCAAATGTACAATCCGAATCCGAATTTTGAACGAAATTTTACCAATTTTCAAAATGCAACAGCATTAAATACATGATATTTGTCTAAAAGTGAATCCTATCAGAATCTGAATCAGATCAAATGCATATATTAAATCTGAACCCGATCCGATTTCTTAATCGGATATTAATTTTTTTTTCCATATCCGAATTTTTTGGATCGGTTCGGCCGAACATCTATTCAAATCAGATATGTTGACATCCCTAAATATTATGTGAGTTTTTCAAATGAATCAGTATCAAATATTGAGCTAGATTCATGAAACAGGTTCATCAATATACCTTAATATTTAGGATAGATTCATACAAAACTCACATAATATTTCTCATAACAATGGACCCCTACATGGATCTTGCTAGTTTTATAGAACAAGTGTAGATCCCGTACAAAGAAAGCAGCACTAGTGGTTGCAATATATATTAATTTGCCAATCTGGTCTGATTAACTGGATTCCCCTACAGTCTAAGACTTCAATTTGGTGCCTATTTTTCCTCAAAATCCAAGTGAAAACTCCACAAAAAAAAAAAAAATCCCGTGTCAAATACATGCAAGATTTGTATCCCAACCTGGTTCTAGAATATTAATCAATTTTGCAAGTGAACCCTCACATAGGTCTGCATATGTAATTTAGCCATAATAATGCACTGTCAAACTCATAGTTACCAGTCCATCAATTTCCTTTCTATACATGTTTTTCATCTTTCCTGAACCTTTCATATTTTTGAAGAGTGTTTGATAGGAATAACCAATCTTTTTTTCTTTTGAAAGACATGCTCCTACATCATATCACTCAAGAACATGTATCATGTTCTTTCAAATCAAGATTCCCTCTGATGTGATATTGCTTTCTCACCTCCATTTCAAGCTTTGTTTCCTATATATTCTTGTGTTTTAATTAATAACTATAGGAGAACTTGCTTCGTATTTGGTGGGCCAGAATACAAGGCCACGCCATGTTCTACTGCTATTCCCTCTCAGAGCGGCCCAGGTCTGCCTGTGAATCTCACACAAAAGGTGATGTTTCGGTTTCGATCTCTTGTTTGTATTGGAGGTTTGTTCTTGTCCAATATATAATATATGTTGTCATCATTTTGGAATAATTAGAGGAGGCATTTGGGTACATATCCACAAATGAGAGAATTAGCATAAATTTGAGGTACCTCTTCCATAACCGTCCAGATTACACCTTCGTCGCAGGCAGGGGTGGTAAGGGAACCATTGTACCTGTAGTAGTCCCCGTGTCCAATCTCCACATCCCGAGGGTTAACGACTCCCACGTCCACCCATTTCTCTTCTACATTTTTCAAAAGGTGTTTGATTCCATCCATTATCTGCAATCCATTGAACACGAAACAAACAAATGAAAAAGGAGAGCCTATTGTTGATAGAGTAGAAAGGTTCCTGTTGGGCTGTTTGGTGACAATAATACTATGTTCCTATTTTATGTATTTACCCAATTAAGGTTGGAACAGATTCACGAGACACTTGCAATCCTATCCTAATATTTGGGACAAATAAATAAGACAATAACTTTAAGGCCGGGGCCGAGTTAAAACTTCTAAATTTTGATATGGGTTCAAATATCATTTTTTTTATATAGAACAAGTAAAATTTTCTAAAATTTGGATGTAAACTTTAATTTAATTTAATTTTTTTTTCAAGAGAGTTTGGGCCCCTTCGGCCACTGGGTAACCTATTGCTAAACGACTCCATTGGGACTTCAACTCCAGACAAAGAAGATGTTCGTATCTATGAGCTTGGGGTTAGGGTGGAACCCTTTTCGGCAAATCGAATCCGGCTTTCCAAAATAAGGAAATTATCAATTACCTTTTAAAAAAAAGAAAATTACTGTCAAACAAATTAACCTTGCTAAGAAAGTAGTCAGGACGGTGGCCAATTTGGTAGAGAATTCCAATCACCGCTACCTTCCCTTCTTCACTCACGTGGACCAAGTGCAGCTCTAAGTCATAGCTACAAAAGAAGAAGAAGAAGAGTCGTAAATTTTAACTGAGAAAAATAGTAAACCAAGATGAATATTTTTATGAAGCGGCTTACATATCTTACTGAAAGAACAATAACCTGCTGATTGCTCAAGTTTCAAATTAAAATCCACTCTTAAGTCTAAAGCTGCTTACTGGGTGAGATATATATTCCTAAATTTAAGCAGCTTCTTATCAAACATCAAGTATATTGGAATCAAAATCAGAATTCATTCTTTACTGCATGTTCAATTGGATTTTTTTTTTTTTTGTGTGCAGGATGTTAGTATTGCTAAATTCCCCCTTTGTGTGTTAAACTAGAAGAACATATCCAAAATTTTATTTGTATTATTATCATTTTTTAATTGTATTTGAATGAATATTTTACAAACATCTGAGCTTCTCAGACTGCTTTATAGGGAGAAAAAGAGAGAGAGCCCACAAAATGAAAATTCATTGATGAAAATAAAGTTCAGGTGGCAATCTGTCACCAAGGAAAATCAAGTTCGGGTGGCAAGCTCTTACCAAGAAACAAAAGCAACATAGAGAGAGAGAGAGAGAGGGAGGGAGAGAGAGGGAGCAGACCGATTGCCATTAATGTGGTGCTCGGAATGGGAGTGCCAGTGACACTGTACCAAGGTATAGAAAATGCCCCCAACGTAGAAGCCACCAGCATCCTGATTTGTCCACTGTACCTGTAGCATATATAAGCTGATCCAGTTCAGATTATATATATATATATATATATGGAGAGAGAGAGAGAGAGATGCAAACTCCAAAGGAGGTTATAAGATGCAAAAAACCAAAGGCACTTAAAGCATACATGAGAGACACATCGGAAGCAACATCTGAGTCTCTTAGCATTCGAAAGCGGTCCACATGTGACATGACATTGTTTATAGAGAAATGAGCATCCAAGCTACACTATCGTCTTTTTGGGTAAGCAAATGTTAACAACCCATCACCCAAAAAATACCCAAAAGTCCCCTATTCCCCCCCCTTGTCTCTAAGTTCAGGGGAGTAGCACCTACATAAATGGAACATGTAATGCACCTTTTATGCACTCTTCTGCACAAACAAACATGTAATGCACCTTTTATGCACTCTTCTACACAAACAGCTACTAAGCCCCTTGAGGAACTTCTATTCTCTTTTTAATTTGATACAGGTTTGACCTTTGATCCCATAAGAGAATGACAGTTGAAAATTGGGACTGCTAACACTAAGCCCACATATAATTCGATCATAGTTAAGAAGTTTTGGGCTACTTTGTGGAACACATATTTGGCCATGGCAAGATGGAAAGGAGAGGAATTATATATAGGAATCGAGTAGATTTTGTGAGTCCCCACCGCAATATCATGGCCTCTGTTTCTGAGAATGGCGTGGGCTGGACGGTGGGTTAGATCCAGTGGACGTACGCTGCCAGGATGAGGCGGGCGGTTGAGGTCAATAGGAGATTGCCTTTGCCCATTACCGCAGATCTCCCAAAGCCCATTGGGTTCAAGCCTCCACCAGTTTTCTGGCCCCCTGGGGCTCCCTTCTATATAGTCGAACTCCGTCTCCTCATCTGCACATGCATATAAATATATATATCATGCAAACAACACAAAATTAATAGGGAAACCAGATACCAAAGGAGAGGGATAAAGAGAGAGAGAGAGAGTCACCATCAGCCTTGACACAGGGAAGAAGGAACAAGGAGGTTAGAGTGATGATGAGGAGCAGAAGAGAGACTGCGCAGTGACGACCACTAATATCGTTACCCATTTCGTGTTAGAGATGCAACTGAAGGAAGCAATTTCTCAAATTTTTATAGACAAACATGGTCATGGGGCCCAAACTAGGATGCTTAGCCAGAAGAGCAGAAATTTGTAACACTTACTTTTTTTTAGGCCGTGGCAAAGAAAAATGAGTTGGAAAGAGCAAAGGGGAATCCAACAATACTTGAGTTACTGGGAAGATGGAGGTCGGATGCACGTTTAAATCAACTCGGAACTCCTGAAACCATGTGCAGATAAAGTGGTTTGGCAGGAGTCACTGAAGATGACCTTTTAAATGCACATAATGAACTTCAGGACAAAAACGTGGGGATAGCCCGTAGCAGTCTCCCAATGCAATAATTGAACAATTATCGAGTAGTCCAATTTGAGTGCTTCCTCACATGCAGCTGTGTCGGTGGGCCTCAACTCAGGAATCTCACAGCTATTATAAACTACAGTCTACACATCTTGCACAATTTTATTCAAACAAGGTAAGAACTTTTAAAACTATGCAGTCGTGAACATGTGACTCTACTTATAATAATATATTATAATGTTTACCGGATGTTTGGAGTAGGGATGTCAATGGATCTGATTCGGTTCAGATATATTCTTAATCATATCCGTTTTTTCGGATATTCATATATTCGAATTCGAATTCGAATAAAGAAAAGTCATATTTGAATCCGAATTCGAAATCTAATTTTACAATCTAAATCTGATCCGAATCCAATTTTTATATTTATATCTAAATCCGAATCCAAATTTTGAACCACCAGTTTTCAAAATTTAATAGCATTAAAGATAGGATATTTGTCTAAAAATGAATTCAATCTGAATTTGTATCCGAATCCGATTGGATGTTTATGTATATTTAAATCCAGATCTGAATCTGATCGAATGCCATTTATTAAATTTGAATCCGGTCCAATTTTTTAATCAGATATTAATTTTTTTTTCAATATCCGATTTTTTCGAATATGTTCAATTGGATATCCGATTTTAAATTGGATATATTGACATCCTAGTTTGGAGTTTGGAGTATAGTGCTACAACGATTGATTCGGGCTACATATAAGAGGTTATTTCAAGTTAAAAAGAAATGCTGATGAGCCAACTAATAAAACATTTCTGGTTCAAGATTTCATTTGGAATGTAATTTCCTTCACCCCATCCTTCGAAGGGTGACTAGTACGAACAAGAATGCCTTCAAGGGAAAAATATAACAGGACTTCTCTGCTTATTCATAGGTTGGTAAATTCCGTGGCTCTCGCAAGGGCAGCTCTTCTTTAACAATGGCAAATATAGTCAAAACATATGAATGGGATATTTGGAATATATCAACTTGTGTGCATGTATTAAAGGAATTGTAAGCTACTTTATCAAGCTGGTGATATGGAATGAATCTAACAAAGGCCAATCAACACTAAGAAAACGGCTTAAACTGATGTGCTAGTCCGTCCACGAACAATTTATTTCTTGCTAAATACAAAACTATGATAGTGGTCATGACCGCTCGGAAGACTCGTTCTATAATGTCTCACCGCATTCACCAGTGAATCAAGTCACCCGTACAGCTCCCTCTTAAACCTCCCCCCTCTCCCTGCAAGAAGATCAGCGGCATTTCCAACTGATATGCTGAGTTCAAAAGGAGATTCTAAAGGAGGAAAGAACCAACTACTACACTACAACTCATGAACAGAAACGTACGATACTATTTCATTTCTCCCTGCTTTTCATATCACAAATATATAGCATCATTATAGGTTAAGAAAGCTCTTCATCTGCCTGTAAGTTACACAGCCCATTTATGCCTATTTATTCATGAAACTGCTTCACACAATTACTCATAATTTCATAAGCTTTCACTATAAAATTGCCAAATTAACTCCCCATAAATCAAGAGTACATTCTCCACCAACTCACGCCATAACCCATATTAAAACATATTGAATATAGTCACAAATAATGTCACAGAGTTTTAAACGGTGAGGTTTTTCTCGGGTATAATACGGCGAGCTTGAAAAAAACAAAAAAATACAGTAAATTTTAAAAAAGTTTAAGAAACTAAAAATAAGAGAAAATAAAATAAGTGAGAAACTAATAACACAAACATCAAAAGATAAGTAGATTTGCAACAAATAAAAATAGAAAATGAAAAAATGTTAATAAAAGTGAAAAACACGAAAAATTTATCTTTTTTTTTTTAAAAGTGATTTTTAAAGTTTTGAGCAGACATTTAATTTATTGCGTTTTTTTAGAAGAAAAACACATTTTCTGTGACTATGTATTGAACATATGTAGCATTGACAACATTGCTCCCCCTTAATTAGACAACCCAAACGCTCCTAAACTTTCTCTGAACTTGACAAATTTGACAAAGGCAATCATTTAGTAAAGGCATTTGCAACCTGCTCTTAGATGCAAATTTTTTCACAATAACAAGTCCTCTTGACATGCATTTTTAATGGAATGATATTCAACCTCCACATGCTTTGTTCTTCTATGAAAAATATGATTTTTTGTCATAGAAATTGCTGAATTATTATCACAAAAAATCTGTGGGTCAATCAAATGACTTGACATTCTTATAAGTCAAGGAGTTTTGTTCTTTTCTATCAATAAAATTTCTTCTTTTATTGATTTTACCCATTCAATACTTTTTCATGCTTTGTCACAACTTGATGGTTCAAATACAAAAATAGGGAAGGAGCATTTTTTGCATATGGCCTTGAGAGACATTACCTCCCCTAGAGGTGAGTCTGAATCAAGTGTACTCACAAAAGTTTTCTATGATGGACTGCCAGTGGACGACACATCATGTGATGCTTCTCCATCCAATCGATCAAATGTCACATGTTTGACTTCATCGTTCTTCAATGTCCAGCTCTTTTCTTCATAAAAAATCACCTCTCTCCTAATAAGTAGCTTGTTTGTTAGTAGATTATAGAGTCTATATCCATTGGCTCCAGGGCTATAACCAATAATTATACACTTTTTGCTCTTCTTTTCTAATTAGGAATGTCCTGAAGCATCAATTAATTATGATGGTTGAGTGGTGTGGGCAAGCTGGAATGGTAAGGAAGAATACCATTTTCTGGCATTAGGCATAGATTTGCCACTCCAGAAGACATTTGAAATGTTTGGAGAGGGGGCAGCACGTTGTTTAAGCACTAGCACACTTTAAATGCCATTGAACACATGAAGGGCATCCATTTAATGCCCTTGAAGAACATGAATTAGGGCATCAATTTAATGCAATTAAGTAAGGAGCTTGGGCACACTTTGAATGCCATTGAAGAAGGGGAAAAGTTTCCCGCTACACTCCCCCTTCTTGGGTTTAATCTGTTTGCTAATGAAGACGTTCCACTTCCTCTTTCTCACTCGAACTTCTGCCCGTGGAGTTTTGATTTCCTCACAAGAGGGATTCTTTCCTTCGACTTCTTCCCTTCGACTTCTTCTAGCTCTCAATCTTCTATGGAGTTCTCAATCTTTGCTTCATCTCTTAGCTTCCATAGTCGCAGTTGTCCGTAGAGGTTGCACGAGAAGAACATGTCAGTCTTCGTTCTTAAACTTTTTTTCTTTCTGAAAAGCATGCATGCAACATGATGTAGATGTGAAATGTTTGAAATGAACCGTCGGCCAAAATGCTACTGATTCTCAAGTTCTTTGATTGTTGTTCAAGATTGTATTGGGTCAGCTTTAGATTTCATTGGTCGGTGAGTTTTGACAAGTGATTTCATGTTGTAATCAATGAGAACAATGTCTTCTTGTCCAATTCTAAGTCCATTATGAACAATAAAATTTAGCCAAACTAACTTTTAATTACAAAAATGGTACAAATTGGCAAGCCTAAAGTGACTTGAAAATGTTTACAATTACTTATTCCCTATGTCACATAGGTACGGGTACGGGTACTAGTTCTGACTATTTTAAAAAAACTTAGGTACGAGAGTACGTCTATATATATATATATATATATATATATATATATATATATATATATATATATATATATATATATAAATTCAAACAAAATAGCGCATTCGTGATTCAAAATTTATAGTTTCTAAAGAAGAAACTATTGAAAAAAATATGAAAACACAACTTTATATGTGTTTCCTTAGTGTAAATGATGTAAAGAACAAAACTGAAATCATAAATTTTGGATAAGAAAGGACTTGGTCAACTTTGATCATGTTTTAAATTGGATGGATAGAGTCCTGGGTACGTTGACCATATCCGGTACTATTTGACCAGTACTCAAGAGGTACCCAGGACAGTACCAGTACCAGCACCAGTGTCGTACCTGGCCGGTACGGGTACGCTGCCTTTACAGCAGTACCCATGTGACAAAGCTTATTCCTGGCTAAGGCCAGGTGGGTTCACGAGCTTGTTATTGTTTCTGCTCCATCCAAGATGCCACCTTAACTGTGAAGTGGCAGCTAAGCCACGTATGAGGAAGAGGCATCACATAATGATGAATGGGAAAACTCGTGGTTTGTCTTCAAGCAAATGCCATCTTCCTGCAGTGGCTGAAAAGCTAGCTGGTGCTAGATGCTAACATTTGTTGGTAATACAAGTTCTCTAGGCTAATAGCCATGGCCTCGTTTTCGCCTCCATACTGATATGTTCCCATGGATGCACCACACAAGAACTCTTCTCCTTTAGGAGGTGAAGCGTATAGCAGATTGCCTGGCCATTTTTAATCAAACAGAAGATAAGCGGCCATGTCCTATAGACACTAAGAAACTAAAACAACAAAAAACTTAAAGAGTTTTACTATATTCACTCTTTAGCTTTTTGGGGATTCAATATAATGCCCTCCGCATCACCTTTGACACAGTCTCAATTGACTGAAAAGCAAAATTAGTTAGAAAGAAACATCAATAGACAAATAAAAAGACAGTTCAATGTATATTGACATTGCCAGTGTGTCTTGCTAAAAGTTTAACAACAGTGTCTCGATTGGTTGACCTGAAAAACATTGTGGATCATTAACAAGTTTGAAATCAATATAGCTGCTTAGAAGTCAAAGCTTATCTTGTGCAGGAAACCCATGCATAAGAAATTGACAACAATGAAAATCTCTAACATAAGAAATAAAAATGTCTATAAAGAGATATAAGTTTAAGATACACACCCCGTGTTGGTGAACTATCAAGAAGGTAAGGAAGCCCCAAAAGTTGCAGGAAGGCTTCAGTTTGTGGATTCTGAACATGTCATAAAAAAGCATCCAGATTTTTATGCTTCCGGGTCATTTAAAAGGGAGATAACAGAGAGGGATAAGGAATAGAGAAACCAACAAAGAAACTTGCAAACTAAAGCATCAGTTTCTTATGTTTATGGGGATTGAACAAGAGTTCATGATATGCATTACAATGATCTGGTTTAGTTACTAGAAAATATAATCCAAAGATAAAAAAAAATGGCTTGAAGGATTAACATCTTGGCAAATAAAGGCATCATATAAAATAACAAATTTAGCAACAAACGAGGCACAACCACAACAAGAAAGAAATACTCTGGCGGCAAAAGCAGATTGTATTAAACAACAAAAGGAGCTATACATGAGGGTGATCTTAGTGGTTAAAGTGTGACTAGGTGCTTGCCCAGGCAAGCTTATGCCCTGGGCAGCCACCTTTCTCACTAGGCTTCAGTATGCAGGCAGGCACAGACACACACACACACGTATATCTATATCTATATCTATATCTATATATATATATATATATACATGTCCTTTCTTACACTGTTATTATTATATGTATTGTTATACTGTTATGCAATATATACATCTGTAGCATGCAAGTTACTATTTATACACCTGTCTTATGTTTTGAGTCTTTTGACACTTGAATGTTAATTGTTGCGCATCATAAATGTCTAATTTTATTTTGACATTCTAATCTCATTTTCCTAAAACTAGTTCTTAACCTTTTTCACCAACTGGGCCTCACCAAGTCCTTTTTGAAGGTCAACTGACATTTGACTACATTGGGAACAATCAAAGAGACTTAATCTTGGATATGTACATAGACTTTCAGTCCATACCTAAAACTCTAGAGGCAGTACAAATGGCAGCAGCTGTTTAGGCACGAGCATATCTGTAGCAGCACTTGGGCCATCAAACCCACACAAGACCTCCAGTTGGCCTTATATTGAGAAAGAGATAGCAGTTGGTGTGGAGGAGCAGCAAAAGGGACTAACAAAAGAAAAGGCTGAAGACATCAAACGTCCCTGGTAACTACAAACACGAAAGAATCATAAAAAAAATGAGGATGCCTACTTCAATATTTTATACAAAAACTTTGAAGAAACAAACCTAAATAGTGTTGGTTGACTAGTCAAAGGGAACATGGAATTGCACTTTCTTGTTATAGCAAGCCACTTTTCATCATATAGAAGCTTACATGGTCTACATTCTGACTCAAATGTCGAATGTAGACCATGTAACCTAGAGTTAAATCCAGATGACCAAGAAACAAAATCAACTGACAAAAAAAAGTTGAGAAGGGTCTTATCATGTTCCGAAAAAAAAATATTAAACACTAAAAATACACTCAACATAAACAAGATATACCTATAAAAATTTGTGGCCAGGAAGACACTTGTCCAAACCAAGAAATTTTGTGGTAGGTCCTCCTTCATGTTGAATAATAGTAGAAAACTTACAATGAAGATGACAAAAAAACCAATGATGACTCAATTTATCCAATAGTTCTATGGCAGCCTTACTACCCAACATTCCCTTGGTAACGTATACCAACAACAACTGACTCTGTCAGATTCCAAAAATTGCTAATCATGTAACAATTTTTTCCAAGAAAAGAATTGTCATGCTAGTACATATGATATTAGGAAGCACATCTAGCAAAGGGTGAAGGCATCAATGAGGAATGCATCTTTACATTATAATTAAAGTAGAAAATTATTACATTATAAATTTATAATCAAAGTAGAAAATTATGCAGCACAGACCCTTTAAGGATATGTTGTTGCACCAGCATCACATCCAAAACAGGGGCTAGTGTCAAACCCAATTATCAGCCATGGGAATTGCAGTTAAGTACATATCAAATGAATACTTCTAAATACAATTATTAAAAAGAAAACTTCCAAAAGAAGATTCAAAACTGGACATCTTATATCTTTATGTCAATTCACCTTCAAATCATCCTCCACAGGCACAGGCTCCTCTTAATTGTCTGGCTGAAAAGAAATGGAGAAAGACCTATTAATTAAACATCACAAAAGGGACTCACTTTGAACACTAGGAAAGTATGAAAAACTCATAAAGAACAATTACAGATCATAAATAATAGAGAGGGAAAAAGTTGAAAGCAGAGGGAGGAGGCTGGGCTGTCAGTTGGCTTTTACATATCAAAAAATGAAATGAAATGAAATGTATATCTACAAACATATTTACAAACTACAATTAACATGTAAAGTTCAAATTAGTAACACCAAACATTTTTTTTCACAAAAAAAAACATCTCATTGCCGAGGTGCACATGATGTTAGCACTAACAAATCATAGAAATTAAAAAATGATCATATTTCATCGAATATTTACCAATTAGTTTTCTTTTTTCAACATTGTCATCAACATTTTGACTTGGGCTTGTAACTCATATATTTGTTCTACATGTCTGCCTTCCAACTCATGTATTTTTTCAGCTTGCCTAGCTTCCAAGTTGTGCATTTGGTCAGCATGGTTGGTTTCTACTTTATGCACCTTATTGCGTAAAGTTTCCAATTGTTCATGCAATATCACATTTTGTGTCATTAGTTCACTTCTATTAGGAGCTGCATCAAAAAACTCTGATGGTTTTACTCTCATTCCATAAGTACACACTCTTCCGAACTTGTTTGGCCCCAACACATGCGACAACATCAGTTGGAGATGGGTCATCTCTAACTCCTTCAAGTAATCGAGACATTGCTTCAGTTGAGCCTATAAATTAGTAGAATAGAATGTAGTTAATATTTTCCAATTACAATTACAATCACATTTTGTGATAGGTTCTGCATGCAACAGAATAAGCAAGCACATGAACAATGCAATCTTGCTAACATTTGATTATATAAGATAATAGAACAATGGCACTTAATCAATAACTACCCTTTCATACGTGAAGCAGATGGACCAAGATAAGCCAGCAAAAGGAACGTTAAATGTATGACCTAGAAGCTCAGCTAAAAGGGTGAAATGATTGTATTTCTTCCCATGAAAACAATCTTCAAACAAAGTTACAGAATGAATGGCTCAAAGTTAACTTGCAGTAGCTTCTTACACCAGACCTTTCCTTTTTTAATGCAGATGAAAATTCAGACACTGGATCCAGTGATCTCCTGTCTGGTGACAGCAATGCATAAACACCTGTTGTTAAACTGGTCTCAAGTTAGTAGCTAATGAACCTGTTTAACAAGTATGAAAGTATTATACGAGAGAGAGAGAGAGAGAGAGAGAGAGAGATTCTAGGATCAGTTCCAATTCTTTGTCTTTTCCTTTGGTCTCTGGCTTTGCCATACCATAGATAATTTCTTGGTAAATTTGACAGAAACAAATCAACCAAAACAGGTTTATGTTCATCAAGCACAATGATATATCTAAGTTATCAAATTCTTTTTTGCATAACTTGGTCCAACCTACTACTCTAGACATCTGGTCAGGTGGTCCAGTTTAGGGATTTGAGAGATATTCTATTAAGCACAAGTGCTTGTCCAGCATTCTAGTGCATAACCTGATAACAGTGTCATGATGACAATAACTGACCCAAATGTTGAGATTTTCTGGATTTACATGGAGGTAACAGTGTCATGATGACAATACAACAAACAGATCACATCATACAAAAAGAGCACTATGATCCTCCAGAACCACAACCACCTCTCCATAAGGAAAGTTATGATTTCTTTCTACATGAAAACACAAAAGAAGAGGGAAACAATTTATACTACTTTTCATGAACACCAAAATCATGCATCAAGTCTAATCTTTTGAAAATCACCAAGACATCATCCTACTCCAACTAAGAATCTCATCTTTTGTAATGAAAGGGTTCTTTCTGCTCATGTCCATGACAACATACTGAGACATTTTTAATGCAGTTACCCTCTCTATAGATGTACCCTTTCCTCTTTTCTATATTTTGACATCTCTATGTTCTTTTCTTAATGAAAGCTTTCGTATATATATTAGCTATGACTTTCTTAATGACATCTCTTTGTTGTGACTAAGTGAGTGCATCTATGGAACCCCTTTCTGTATTCTATATGTTCAATCAGCAGAATTTATTTGTATATTATAATTTGACTTTGTTAACATATGGCAACTACGTGAAAAGGACATCCATTATGCTAATGTTAATTAACTAAGAAACAGAAATATATATATATATATATATCCTCACAGTCAGTAGCATTTACTTAAAAAAAACCTGAACATTTGAGAGCTAGAACAACAGAATTTCGTGGAAATAATCTTGGCTGTTCATGACCGTGAAGAGTATATCTAACCTCATATCCCCGATAATCGATATCAAGTCCTCTAGCAACAACGTTAGTGGTAATTAGTATTGGAGATCTGCCAGTGCGAAACTCATGCAGCACCCACTCTCTCTCACCTTGAGACTTGTTTCCATGAATGGCAGCTGCACGGAAGTTCTGTCTAATGATACGAACAAGCTGATTGCATAACCTCTTCGTTGTACCGAAGACAATAACCTTGGATCCCTGTTCTTTAGATCAAAGAATCTGCTCCAGTCGTTGCTGCTTGTCTGGTTGGCAAACTACCTCAACTAACTACAAATGGTGGGAACATAAGAAGGAACAACCTTAAAGCAGTGTTGTACGTATTATACGATACGAGCCCGTATCGTACGATACGTATCGTACCGTTTTGAAAATACGGTACACTACACCTCCCACATCGTAAATAGGGGGTGTATCGTTCCTGTATCGCATGTATCATGCGATACATGGCCCATATCGTACGATACGGGATGATACACCCATATCGTACGATACAGGCTGATTTCGCAGAAACCCGCCTGAGACCTACTGATTCGACTTTTTTTTGAAAAATACCCTCCGTTCTTCATTTCTCACGCTTGGATACTGCCATCAAGGAGGGGGATCGTCCATTTTCACCATCAAAAAGTTGACTTTCACTGTGAAATCGAAGATTAAAGGGTCGATTTGTGTGTGGGTGGTTGATTTTCGTTTGGAGGAAAGGGGTTTTCTTTATTTCTTCTTCGTAAGGTATGAAATCTCATGTTTTTACCATATATTCATAATTTTTTACCGTACAATCATAGATTGAAAGATTTTGAATGTTTTTCATTAAGTTTACCATAGGATTTCGTTTTTTTTTTGAAGATATGGATCCTACATGGTAATGGTGCGAAAGGGTGAAGGAGAATAACTGCTTGAAACTCAAATGTAGCTTTTGTGGGAATACATTTTCAGGAGGGATTAGTAGAATGAAACACCATTTGGCAGGGACCTCCAAAGATGCGTCTCCTTGTGTTGGAGGACCAAACAAACCTTTGCCTCCATTTGTGCATCAGCAATGTTTAGACATGCTTCCTACTTTACGTCAAAAGAAGATACAAAAAGAAATTGAAGAGGCAGATGTAGGCCATAATGAGCCTTTGGAAGATGAAGAAGAAGAGGAAGAAGCTTATGAATGTAATGATGAAGATGATACCAGTCTAGATTTGGAGACCTCAAGAGATAGAGATCGTAGAGAAAAAGGGATCACGTATGAAGGAGGTCGATCTGGCATAACGGGAAGGAAGAGAAGAGGCACAACAGATATTAGGGCCAGGCGTGGTATGCGACCACCTAGTGGTAGAGTTCCTACTGGTAGGTCTAGTGTTGGTTCTATTAAGAGTTTTTTCCCTTCATATACTAGCCCAGGTGGTCAGCCGCAGATTCATGCTGCTATGACATCTAAAGATATGCTATATCATGCACAAAAGATGGTAGGGAAATGGCTTTATGATGCATGCATTCTATTTAATGCAGCTAATTTTTTTCAATTCCAAGCCATGGCAGATGCAATTGCTTCTATAGGCCCCAGATTCAAAATGCCATCATATCATCAGTTGAAGGGCAAAATTCTTAAGGATACAGTCAAAGAAGTGTCTGAACATAGCGATGAATTGAAATTATGTTGGAAGGAAACAGGTTGCTCCATTATGTCAGATGGATGAACTGATACAAGGTCAAGAACACTTGTAAATTTTCTTGTTTATTGCCCTAAATGTATAATGTTCTTGAAATCTCTTGACTTGTCTGATGTTCCTAAGACTGCTGAGATTTTATTTAATGTTTTTGATAATGTCATACAAGAAGTTAGACCTGCAAACATTGTACAGTTTATTACAGATAATGCTGCAAATTATAGAGCTGCAGGAGATTTGTTATTTCAAAAGTATAGAACATTTTTTTGGAGTCCATGTGTCACTCATTGTGTTAATCTAATGCTTCAAGATCTTAATGAGATGCATGATATGAAATCAGCCATTGACCAATGTCAAGAGGTAACAAAATTTATCTATAATCATGCATATGTATTGCGTTTGATGAAAAAGTTTACAAAAGGAGTCGAATTAATACGACCTGCACAAACTAGATTTGCCACAAATGTATTGACTGTGCAGAGTGTGGTGAAATAAAGAACTCCTTTGAGGCAGATGTTCGCTAGCAAAAAATGGGCTGCATATCCACATGCTCATAAAAGAAATGCTTCTTTAGTTGTAGATATTGTATTCAATAACGAATTTTGAGAATCATGTGTGAAGCTATTGAAGGTTTGTGTTCCATTAGTTAAAGTTCTCAGGTTAGCTAACAACGAGGATAGACCTTCCATAAGGTACTTAAATGAGGCTATGGATAAAGCAAAAGAGGCAATTTGAGACAACTCGAAAGGAAAGAAAAAGTTATATATGCCCATATGGAAGATTATGCATAAAAGGTGGACTGGACAACTTCATCAACCTCTTCATGCAACAGCTTACTATCTAAATCCTACAATAGATTTTCTCCTACATTTAAGAAGGACAAAGAAGTCTTAGGTGGTTTGTTGGATTGTATTAACGTGTTAGTGGCAGATTCTAGAGAACAAGATGCTGTGCACAATGAGTTGGATCTATATGATACTTGTTTTTGGAACATGGGACAACCTATCGCCATTCGAGCCAGGACAACCATGCATCCAGGTAAATACATAGAAATTTTTAATTTACTGTGCATTTGTTACATTTGATTCTTTTAAAACTTTCACATTGATTTGTTATATTTTTGTTTAGATTTGTGGTGGAATAGGTATGAGTTTGATTGTCCAAACCTAGCACGTTTTGCAATCAAATCCTCGGCCAGACATGTAGTGCTAGTGGATGCGAAAGGAACTGGAGTGTGTTCCAACATATCCATAGCAAAAAAAGGAATAGCCTCGAACATAAAAGGTTGAATGACCTTGTCTTTGTTCGATATAATATGAGGTTGAAACAAAGGTAATATAGACATGTAGTTTAATGTTTACATTTTTTGTACAATATATTTATATGAAATTATATATTAACAAGTTTTCTCTTATTTAACGTAGACAATTAGAAAAATCATTAGCAAGGAAGCACACATCTCAGTTCGATCCTATCAACTTGGAAAATTTTGACGATCTAGAGCCATGGATTGAGGAAGAACCAGCTACAATATTTGGTGATGAAAATCTTGAATGCTTCAACTTTGAAGCTGAAGCAACAAAAGACTTTGTTGATGAAGGAGAGTCTGCTACTGACACTGCTGGTGCTGAATATGTTGGTGAGGATCTTTCAATTCTTGATGATGAAAATGAAGAAGAAGATGAAGACGAAGATGATGAAGATTATGAATGATGAATGATGAATGAGAGTCAAGTCAAGAGTGCTTTCATTTTATATGTATCAAACGACTTAAGAGTTATGAATACATGGTTGTTGAACACTTGAATATTTTATCACTTTATGGCTTATGTTTTATTGAATGATATTGTTATGAATTTTGATGTCTATGAATGATGAACGCGTAAGTTTATAGCAATAATAAGTCTGTCATTATCTCAAACATGTTTTCTATGAAGAATTTATTATTTTTAATTTTTTCAGATTTATTTATGAATTTTCCGATTCTTTTTAATTTTTTCTGATTTGTTAATAATTTTTTAAAAAATTTACGATACGGTTACAATACGTTACGATATTTTACGATACAACGTATGTTAAAGCCCGACCGATACAGCTTACGATACACGTTTTACAACATTGCCTTAAGGTGTCGAAAAGGAAGAAAAGCTACTTGCTACTATGAAAATCAAATGAAAACCTCAGTAGTTATGATGTAGATTTACATGAAACTGACATTTATGCTCTGCAGTTATTTTCCAAGCCTCGACAATGCTCAAGACAAGCAGCATAACGAGAGGAAACCGCAAATGTTTCAGTACATTCTTCATATTTAGTTGTGGCAGTGTAAGTGCTCAAGTGAATTGCAGCAGAGGTCTCTGCTGTCAAGTAAGCTGGAACAGAACAGAAAGCACGCTGCTACTAAACAAGCTAGAGAAGGGTTCTGGTATTTGTATACACATATTCTTCATATTATATATATGTAGTCTACCATCTAACTCAAGATGTAAAGTTGGTTATAGATATAGACATATAGTGTTTAGTACGAGGTCTAAGCAAGCCTGAGAATTGTCCATATAAAGTTAGTATGAATATTAGAATAATCACCCCGAAAAAATGAAAGTGGAAACATCCTGAACACTATATCAATCAGTTGTGTATCATGACCTTTTCTTTTTGCCAGATGAGTCTTACATCTGGATTGGATGCTATTGCAGACCACCCATGGTCAGCCTCTTAAACAAAAGAAGTGATTTTCTTCTTAACTGCTGACTGTAAAGTAAAAACAGAAAAAGACACTTTGGAGCAGAACAAGATAACGATCAGACGTAGTAGACAGGGCTGCACCAGACCAGAAAAATAGAGATCAAAAGAATGATCAGACCTAGTAGACAGGTCTGCGTTACTCCAGAAAAACAGATTCACGTCAGGTATGCATATATCTGAGATTCTGAATATAAAATGATGAATATGAATTTGTACTATATTAAAACACCAATGTTAATCTGACATATAACAAAGAAAAAGGAAGACATCACGAATTTTGGGAATACTATATGGCAGAGAAAAAATCCAACAGAGACAAGGGAAAATAAGACACAGCAAGAAATACTAGATGACAGCAGGAGTTGATTTCGGAAGCTTTATGAACACTGGACAAATCAGGAATGGGAGAGAGGCAATCAATCAGAGGAAACAGCAAGCGCAGAAGCAACCTATTGCTAGATAAAAACAGACGCACATAAAGAGGGAAAAAGGGACCATAGAATCACCCACCTGGAGCTTCCCTGTGCTGAAGAAGATGATCGAAGGTTCACTACTTTGCCTCTTCATAAGATTCGACTCCTCTGCTTCAAGCTCTGGGGGCGATCAATTAGAATAAATAGCAGCGGAGAAGCCAGCAGCGTGAGAAGAAAGGATCATGGCAGGAGAAGAACAAGCAACTATAAGAACATGGAAAGTTTAATCTATACATTTCGCGGGTATTTTCCCCCAACGCAGATGAAAACTGCATCTGAAAAGTCGGTACACAGCTTGGGGTTTTTCCTAACGCAGGAGTCAGCTTGGAAACTGCGTTTGAAAAGTGGGTACAGCTCTGGGTTTTCCCTAACACATGAGTGAACTGCGTTTGAATGATGGATATCCCAGACAAAGCAGAAAATGCGTTTGTAATGCCCCAAACGCTAATAGCTTCTCCAACGCAGGCATGCTCTTGCATTAGGGAAGGCTATAAATCGAAACAATTCTCTAATGCATAATGATCTTCTGTTGATAAAAGATGTGTTCTCTATGCACATTGAATGTGCGTTGAAGAAAAGCTGTTTAGTAACAGAACCACAGGTTTTATTGGAGAAAGTTCAAAACCATAGCAACGCAGGCTATTTGTGTGTTGGTACATATCATAATTCTTGTAGTGCCATCCATTATCTCTTTCCACAGAGAATTAAGTTAGACTGTGGTGGAACATGACGAGATCCTTCTCTAGATGGACCCCTTGCAGCCTAGACGCGAAACTAATGAGACAAAATCGAACAACCTCTGTGCAACAAAACTTTTCTTTCCTAGTAGCTAAAAGGTTTTAGATAGGGGTATTTGATTTTAGGGAACTCCAGATTTGATAACTATGAATTTGAAATTTTCATTATTCGCTAAATTCATGGATTTTTGTAAAGAGGAGACGTTGAACATGAATGTGATGTCCTAACATTTTTCATCTTGAATATGCCAATTAACCTCCTTAACACCTTCTCCAGCACACTGGATTCAGGGAACAGTCTTCTTTTTGATAATTCAAAAGCCAATGAAATGTAATGACTACCCTGACGTCCCTGTCCATAAGCCCTCTTTCGAACCTGCTGGTCACCTATTGAAACAATTTGAATACAGGTTTAGTTTTGACATATACACACACATACAACATACTCCACTTCTATGATTTGGGATCATTTTTTATTATCAGATTCCATCTAACGCAATCCCCAATGTATTCAATCTAGCCAAATCGCTGGTTTCTGCATCTGTTTGTTACCAGAAACCAATCAGTTTACATCAATAACAAAAAAAGGACATAATCCGTTATGCTTGGAGTAATTGGCGATAGACTAATTTGGTGCAAAGAAAACACATGGAGTATATTAAATATCCTGTATACTTGCTTTTCCTATTAGTAGAAAAAAAGATTGAAGGAAAGGCAAAAAGGAGTCTTATATTGACAATTTTGTAACATTATTACATATAACCTTCTATACTCATAAGATTCATAAAATATGTAAATTAAGTAAATATGAGGGCTACATGCATTGACAATGAGTTATCAGATCAATTGGAATGGTTATTTGAAAATCCAGGTTCCAAGTTATTTTTCTCAAAAGATAGATAAGTAGTGGTTTGCTATGGCCATTAACAAGTTACTTAAACTCGTGATGTTGTTAGCACTCAACGAAGTTTATTAGATGGATAACAATGAGTGCATAATGCGACCTTATATTTACTTTGTCTATGCAACTTATAAACCATATATTTAAGAATAATAAATCTTGGCTACTACTGATTTTGACAACTTCAACTACCTATCTTCTAGATCATTATTAATATACATGTTTATTATTTAATTTTGAAATATATACACACACCTACAACATACTTCATAAGCCATCTTTTGAACCTACTCATCACCTGCTGCTGAAACAATTTTAAAACACCAATGTAAGTTTTGATCAAAATTTGAATGAAGTACGAATGTTACTGATGAAATTAAATCAACATGAAATTACTTTTTCTGTTAAGTCATTCAATTTTATAGAAACTGCAATACTTGCATCACTTTCTCAGCAGTTTATATGAAATCATGAGGTGAAAAGATCTCATAAACCCTGTAGGGTCTCCTTATCGATTTTTTTCCCTGATGAGAGATGACGGGTGCACAAAAGAAGGGAGATCATATCATCCAAGTGGCACCACTTTGATTAAAGCGAACATGAAAAAAATGAAGTATTGCTCCATTAAAGTGAGATCATAATCTGCCAACTGGCCTCCCTAATGAGATCTAGAGTTGAGATGGATCTGCAATATCATTAGTTGTTTCTCTATTAATTGCCTTGGAATTGATTAATTGAGGCCAAGAACGAGTTCCTCCTACGAGATCCCCTGAAGAATGTGATTTGTGAAATAATATTTTTACTTACTTGTTACAGTTGTAGTTAAATGGAAAAGGGGGCATTGATAATGAAAACTCTTCTTATATTTGCAGCATTTAAGGATTTTTTTTTTATGGTTCCCAATGATTGATTAGTTGGTTGAGCTTCCTTCTTTCTGACTTGTTCCACTTCTCAATCTATTCTTGTAATTCTAGTTTTTTAGAGACCATGCAGGTTAAAAATTTAGTCTAATGACAAAGTCCGCCTTGTTATGTTATTACTGTTGAAATTTTGTTTCAACAAAGAGTCTCTTACTCTAATTTTTTTCTCATCATTTTTTAATCTCTTGTGTTAGTAAAGACAAATTAATTCCAAAGTTTGATTCATGGTGCTGATTGCTACTACCTGCTAGCTAGTGGTGCTTCTATTAATGTACACATGCTTTTACAACCATTGTTCACATGAATTGTTGTAAAATAATGTTGCATGCCTATCTATATCATTGAATTGTATAATACTATGGCCAGTTTCAAAATGCTTTTCAACAAGGTAACATAATTAGTATTGTATACATGTTTACCATAGTTCATAATCTAGGTGCAGAGGCTTGACTATGTTTCTTTAAAAGAAAGAAAACACAGGAACATGAGACTAATATCACTATGTTGTTGATTTGGATGGGTTTTGTAACTATGTTTCATAACAAGTTTCTGGTTTTTCTTCAACTTTTGGAATCTGATTTGCTATCTATTTAGCCATGTGCACCCCACTTGGCCTTCATGTCAAGTGTTAATAAGCTTGAGGGGTGCATAGATTCACAAAGCTAATTGGTCACTTGCTAGAACCAAACCATGCATTTCTTGAATAAAAAAACATTTTACATTTGATCTCTTCGGCTGGAATCTAATGGTCTCCCCTTCTAGCATGTATTTTCCCCTTAATTCTATATAAACATGCTTACATACAATATTTTTGTCATGAAGCCACACACACACACACACACACACACACACATATATACATATATATATGGAAAATTATATGGTGCCTCTGGCCTTTCAAAGTCCCTGACTATCTAATTAGCGCTGTTCAATCCAACATGATTGATGGTTAAGAGAAAAACAAAGAGGAAAAAAGGTGATGAGTATTTTTGTTATCTAATATTAGTCCACACCTATTTCTCCTTGTTTTTCTCTCAACCATTCATTTACTTCAGATGAATGACCCTGGTTTGATGGCTGGATGATTCTGAATAGACAAAGTCATTATTCACACACACACACACACACACATATTATCTAATTTGAAAGCCGAGCATGGTAGCTATCTCAAATCATTAAAATTGTTTGGGTGAATCATTAAGTCTTAGTTGAATGATGAAGAAAGGGAGATGAGACAAGTCTTAGTTGAAGAAGAAAAGAAGAGATAAAAAGAATAAAAAATGGTACAACCAAGGGAGACAGCTTGGTTCATGTATATATTATTTTGTGATTCAATGCTCATGGCTTTTTAACCACTCCTATGTTATTTGAATTTTTTTGGTTGATAGTTGAGGTGCTTATCTTCATTTTACGAGTTTGACAACATGCCATTTGAATAATTGTAGTCATAGTTTTTGAAGGAGGTACTTGAGACTAAGGTATATATTTTTTATAAATATTATGATCAAAGGTGGATATACCAAAATAGGTAATCTTTTTCATTCAATCAATTTATGTTTCCATTAGATTATATGGTGGTGAGTTTAATCAACTTACTTGTATGAATGGTTTCATTTTAATAGGGAAGACCCTGACTACTTGAGAGGTATTGTTGAAAAATTTCTTGACTTTGCCATTGCGAATAATTCTATTGTTGATGGCAAACTTAGATGTCTATGTGTAAGGTACCAAAAACTTTTTATTTCACTACGTATTTAAACATTGGTATGCTTTTGCTTTGCTCCAAACTATGTCTATTGGAATTATCATGTTGAAAGTATATTGCCTCCATCAAATCAAGAGAATGAGATTATTGAATATGACATGGAGGTCAAATATAATATGCATTGGGAATGTATGCAGATTCTACTATATGCAGTCAAGAAACTGAACCAAATGAAGATCATATTTTAGAAAGTGCATATGAAAAACTAATGAAATATGATGATCAAGAATTAGATATAGGGTGCATAAGTACATTCAATAATTGTCTTTCCTTGTTTGCTTATTTCATATAAAGTGTCATAATGGATGGAGTAACAAGTTATATGATATGATATTTGAGTTTCTTCATGATGCTTTTCCACAAGGTGTACAACTGCCAAAGTCATACTATCGTACTAAAAAGGTCATTCCAGAATTGAGTCTCAGTTATAATCAAATAGATACGTATGAAAACAATTGCATATTGTTTTGAAAAGAAAATGCTGAGAATGAGCAATGTGGTATGTGTAGTGCTTCAAGATGACAAGGTGAAACTAAAAGGAGTAAGGGTTACTAGACATCTATCAATGTTTTGATCATTTTTCCTTAATTCTAAAATGGAAGAGGTAGTTTATGTCATGCAAGATTGCTTCAAATATTAGATGACATGATAAAAGACGTGTTGAAGGTGATCATTTGAAGCATCTAACAAATACTATAAATTGGAAGCATTTCAGTGAAATAGATGTCACTTTGCAGTAGATGCTTGTAATGTAAGACTTGGTATGGAAGCAGATGGATTCAATTCTTTTAGAACATTGAGTGCTTTAGATAGTGTTTGGCCTGTTATTATAATTATTTATAAAATTTGACCCCTTGGATGTGGTTAAAACTCCCTTATATTACACTTCATTGTTGATTTTTTGGCATAATTCTTTAAGAACAAAATCATTCGATGTTTTCTTGCAACTTCTCATTGATGAGTTGAAGACTTTATAGAATGATGGCATGCAAACTTTCAATGCATTGAGGAATGAATATTTTCAAATGCATGCAGTATTACTATGGATTCTAAATGATTTTTCTACTGATGCAACTTTATTGGAATAGAGCACCAAAGAAAAATTAGCATGTTCTTTGTGCCACAAGAATAAATATTCAAAATGTAAAATAAAAGCACAAAACAATGTTACATGAGACATCTAGATGGTTGCCTGCAAATCATAGGTTTCATCAAGAGAATCATTTGATGGTACAATGGAAATGGAGATTGCACCTGTTCCCAAATTTTGGTATTGACATCTTGCATGATTTTGAACATGTCGCTAAAGCAAGCAAGACAGTTTCACTTATTCAGCACAATTGGATGAAGAACTGCATTTTTTTGTTTGCCTTATTGAAAGGTGCTTGCAACCCTCTGGGCGAGAGCAAGGACGGCCACACCAAGTAGCAGAATTTTGAAGTTGATGTGGAAAAATTTTAGGGAAAAGAGATCTGCCCATTCGACCATTCCTACCATCTTTATAGGGGTAATCAAACCAAGGTCTAACATTTCTCAAATTGTACAAGTCATCACATGAAAGACCATCCTATATGATTGCGTGTGGATTAGATTTGAAATTTTCGAAGTTCATTTTTAACTGAATTGGAAATTTGGGATTCATTTGAAAACTTGAGTTGATTGAAAATCTGGATTTGGAAATTCTATTGAATTTCACTAATTTTGAATTGTTTTGAATTAAGAAATTGGTTTGAATCGGGTGTATTAGTTTAATCTCTGAATTGGATTTTGGAAGTACGATTGGGATTTGAAATTGTGATTTGATCTTGAAAATTGGAAATGTAACAATTGAAATTGTCAGTTTTGAATATTCAATCTGATTTTAGAATTGATTTAGCTTCAAATGAGATGTGAAACCCCAATTTTGGGAATCCATTTTGTGAGGTTTTGAAATTTTGAGAAATCAGAACGAAATTTTGTTTTAGAAAATTTTGGATATGAAAACTTCAAGTTTTCAAAATCATTTTGGGATTGGATTTGAGTGTTTTTTGCTTTGAGATAAATGATGCATCCAAATCTTTGTTGCAATATGACTTTGTCATGGTAGAAATCTCTGAACTGATTCACCTTTATCTAGGTGATTAGTGAATTGTGTGCTTATGTAATAGATGCATGCTTTACGAAAGCAATCTATGTGCTTCAATCATGCTTTGCTCTTTCATCTCTCCATGTACAATTTAGTAGGATTTCATTCATGGAGACAGTAGCTGCTGACTTGTTTTGGGGAACTGAGATATTGGACAAGGCATCTTGCATGTGTCTGAAGCAGATTGAGACAAGAGGGTTAAAGGTGTCATTGTTGATTACCTAGACAGCCAAGACACAAACCTCCAAATGCCAGATCTGGTGGCATGAGCTTAATTTATATATCTCTGAACTTCTAAGGAATATCTTTCTAGTTTAGCATCAGAGATCAATGATACCAGCCTACTACTATAACATGAGTGATATTAGTCACCCAATCAAGTTTGATGACATCATGATTACACCAAACGTGCTACCATTGCAAAATGTACAAAGAATGTGAGGTTGGAGATCCTATGCTTCCTTTCAAGAAGGTAAAGTATCATTGGCTAACAAAATAAGGTTGTTTATCTACAAGATATAGGGGCAGTGATAATTCTTGAATCCTTTTGTTGTTGAACTTAATCCTTCAAGTTACCTATCTAACTAGGAGCTAATAAGGCAAATGAGCCAATCACACCTTATGCACCACCTTGTTGGAATGCAGTGGGATCTCAGTAAGTACAAGTTTCCTTCTCTTGCATATTGTGTAAATTTTACTCACTGACATTCAAATGAGCCTACTAACATAATCTTAAGTTCAAATGATTTGCCTCATTTGCCCTCCTTTTTATAACATTTATTTCCATGAATGTGGACTTGGAAGTTGGCATAGGAGGTGCTAGTAACACCAGGTGGTTCATCAATTTTTTTTTTAAAAAGAAATCATATCAAGCTCGTTAATTTTGCATCTAGATGGATGATCGAATGACAACTCCTAGTTTTTACAATATTGCCAAGGGCATTACTCTGTGTTTGCCTTTAATGACAAGTTTCAAGATCCATTGACAATGTGAGAAAACTAATTAAAAACTCTTTCCTTGTTAAAATAGATGGTGTTGGGTCTGCTTATCATTGCAATTTGTTTAACAATTTAGGTGATTCTTAAGATAAAGAGTAGGCAGGTGGTGGGAACCATCACCAAGAAGAATAGGTGGCATTGAAGAGATAAAAGAGTCAATTCAGGAGCCAGTCATGCTTGCACTTTGAAGACTGGATCTTTTCAAAGGAGGATTGTTAAAGCCTCTTGAGGTCATTGACAGTGGATTGAAAGAAATTGCTGACTATCTTTTAAATTTTGGATTTGTAGTTTGAGGTGGATACACAAGTGTTGGATTAATAGTTGTAAATCTTCTGATTTTTGTATTGCATTTACAATGTGCCAAAATCTTATTTCAATGACATTGATCTTTATATTGCCAAGAGAACTTCTTTTTAGTGTATTTAACTTTTTATGCAACCATAACTAAAGATATTTAATGACATTTTAGTAGACCTTCAGTGGCGTACACAATTTGATATAAAATGTAGATAATGGCATATAGATATGTGCCACTAAACATGGTTAGTGGAAATTCCCATCATAGACGAGTACCATAGAAAAGATTTACAGTGGCGTTCTTGTGTGCCATAGTAGTCTAATACTAGCACTGGAAATACACCACTCAAAGCTCCTTCAATGACTATCCAAGCCAATTAAAAATGTCAACTATGGCACAGCTCCAATGTCACTGAAATCTTTCCAAAGGCACCAATAAAAAACACCATAGAATAAATTATCTACGGCATTTGAGTACTATTCCAAAAAATAATTTCATCGTCTCAACATTTATTGGTGTTTTTGGTGGCACTAAGTATGCCACAAAAGCAGTTCATTGACTATTTTTAATGCCACTAAAAACAATCTATCTTGGATTGATAATAGGCCTATGGTTCCAGCTTGCTTAATATAATGCTTTATTTTGAACTATTTTTTTTGTGAGAGATATATTTAACAAACACAAAGATGTTGCCACTACTTCTACAAAAAAAATAATATGATAGTTATTTCTCAACAAGCATGTCACATGCGATTTCCACCCCATTTCCATTTTTCTTTTCTACCAGCACATTTTATTGTGATGTTGTTCTCACAAAGTACTGTCTGCATTTCATTTTCCTTGCAAGACAATTTAATTCATGAGAAGCAAATTTACCTCCCCTTCAGTACAAAGCGTTTTTATTACCAACTACTATATTTTTCACTAGCACTTTAATTTTATTGAATTTGTCAAAGACATTAAAATAAACTCACCTGTATTTGTGTATAATAATCAATGAATAAAAAATATTTGCCTGTACTCATTGATAATGCATTCATTGGACCATAAACATCAATATGAACAAGTAGAAGTGGTGTCTTAGTTCTCCATGGTTTTCCTATAGGAAATGAGATTCAAAGTTGTTTTCCAAAAATACACCCTTCATATAGTTTATTAGTGATAGAGATAAAGGGTAAACCATGCACTAGATTCTTTTAATTTAATAGCTTAAGTCACTAAAATGCAGGTTTCCACATCGTCAATGCCATAATTTTGATTGATCATTCATATTTGCCACGAGCGAACATGCATCCACAATTGCAGCGTCAAGTGGAATTAACTTGGTTTGAAGCATGGGAATTTTTGCAACTACCACACCAACTTTTATGTTTTTTATCTTTCAAACTTCATTAAGAAAATGGGCAAAATAATTTTTTTGCATCAACTGAGCTACATTGAGTATGTTATCAAACAAATCAGGTATGAAATAAACCTGAATATAAGTTTTTCTATACTTGGTTTGATTTCCACAACAGTAGTGCCTTTTCCTTCCACTTTGACCTTGTTATCATCACCAATCTAACCTCCAACTTCATTGATTCATCAATTTATTTAAATATCTCTCTCCTTCCTAAGTTAGTATTAACTTCTACAATATTTTCCTATTGCTTATTTTTCTTGAAGTAATTTTTCTCGATATACCTATCTTTCTTGCAATGAAAACATTTCTTTGGTTTATAATTCAGTTTGCATGCATTACCTTCCTAAAAAAATTATGCACCATACCCCCTATGACTTCTTCCTTTGCGTCTACATCTAGCTCTGTTGTGACATCTAAATCCACCTTTTTGATCATTAGACATATTGGTTCAATTTCTCCTTTAGACTAAAAAACATGCTCAATAGATTTTTTTTTTCAACTCTATTCATACAGCTGTCATGTTCTAACAAGGAACTAGTCAACTTATTAAGGTTGTATGATGAAAAATCCTTAGATTCTACATTTACAATTACAACATGATCAAACTTAGGAGCAATGCTTCTTAAGATTTTTTGGGCGATCTTTTGATCAAGAATAATCTCTCTAATTCATCTTGATGGTCCAAAAATTCATAATTTTCACTATTGAAAGTAAGAACCAAAACTTGTTACAAGTTTAGAGCAGTCATACTAGATGTCATGTTCGTGGTTTACTAGTATCTCTTCACACCTTCAACATAGTCTTCATGTGTCAACACTTCTACTTTGGCAACAATATCTGCAACTCCAAGTCACACCTCAAATCTATGCTTTGATACCACTACGTTGGCATGCTGAGTTGAAAAGGAACTTCAAAAGGAGGAGATTAACTATGCAATGCTAAAACTCATGAATACAAACACAAGACAAATGACTTCATTTCTCTTTGTTTCTTATAGCACAAATTCATAGCATATTTATAGGCTAACAAAGCTTTCATCTACCAAATAGGTTGCAGAACCCATTTATGCTTATTTGTCCACGAAACTCCTCCATATAGCTCTCCATAATGTAACAAAATTTTTCCTATGAAACTGCTAATTAACTCACATAAATCAAGAGTAACATTCTCTGCTAACTCACATTATATCTCATACTAAAACATAATGAATATATGGTAAATTAGCAACATTTCCAAGAAGCATTCGCCAAAGGCATTGTACCCTAAGTAATTGAATCCCTCATTTGCTAGAGACATCATCAATTGAGACATCATCAATTGAGCTGTTGGAGACCTCATTTTTGGGGCGCATAGCCACTTGAGCCATCAAAGCCCTCATCCACTGGAGGCATCATTCGTTGAATCGTCATTATTGGAGCCATCACATAGTCTAGACCTCTTTGATCCTTTCTGCCGATAGGATTAACTTAGGCATTGTTGATTGCTCTTTTTCCATCGTATGAAAATTACTTATTCCATTATATTTTTCTTCATTCAACTTTCAGCATGCTTTAAATTAAATTCAAGGGTATGAGACATACCTCTCCACAATGGGGATAAATATGTTCAAAAAAGGAGTTTTATGTACCAATTGAGATTAATTTCAATTTTTAGGGTCTATAATTTGAGATCAAGCTAAGCCTAGTATATGGATTTAAAAGCTTCTTTGGGCATATATGTGGGAGTTTATACTAACTCTATAATATGAGAAATTTTATTCTATGAAAGATAAAAAACGCATAACACATCTTATGCCATAAAAAGGAACAACAAAAGAGCATTGTTTTGTCTTACTACATAATGTATGCCATACTTCATGATTGGATTGATTCTTACGTATATGGAGGGTATTCCCACCAAATGTTAGGTTGATCCCAATTCAGTAAGTCCTTGTGAGCCCCAACATAGTTAATTGGGTCATAGTTCCTATCTTTTTGTTTTGTACAAACGAAATTTCTACCAGTCCAAACCGACCCGTAACTTTTAATCAAGGATAGATTTGTCAAATCTAGCACTATGACATCTTTTCCACATCCATCAAGAATGTTGATATTAAATTTCAAGGCAATCTAAGCTCATTACCCTACATGATAGATGATTTTTGGGGCATTTATAATGCACCACAAAATGTCTTTTATGGGGCATAATAGGTGCGACCAAGACACCATAAATGTTGGAACAGTGAACCAATCTACGGATAGTTACAAATGCCATAAATGGTTGCATTCTATGGTGTTCTGTGTGATGCTACAGTTGTGGTGCCGTAAACTTTTTTATAAGTTGGAAGAACTCATCGAAGGCACTTTTAGTGGCACCCTCCTAGCACTAGTATTAGATTGCTATGGCACACAACAAGCATGACTATAAAGTTTTCTATGGTGCTAAAGATATGGTCTATGACTTTGTTCTTTCGTCATTGAAGTCCTTTTAGTGGCATCTTGTGGCCAGCTTCAGGCAGTACTAAAAGTCCTTTAGTTGCATTCGATATTTCTATTTGTTAACATGCAAAATTTCACAATTTTACATATGAATGTTCATATAGAAAAAGTTCAAAGGAAATGTACTCGCCTCCTTATCGTTTGTGGGGAATTATGAGGGATAGGAGGTACCAACCTTTTAGTACTACATTTGATAGTTCATAGTGCTTTACTAGGAGTAATAAAATCAAAGATTATATTAGATGTTACAGATTATGAGTTATATTGTCATCTCCATCCTAACATGCCCTGAATTGGGAAAAAAATGAGATTTTGAAAGATCTAAGTGGATCATTGGAAATGAAAGTGCATGAAACGAGGGAAAATGGAGTTAGAACTCAATGGCACATTTCATGATATGTATCATCAACAATCCATGCAATGGTTCCTAGATATAATATGCGTGCATGAAAACTAGATCCAAATATGATTGAGATCCAGCCTTTATGGTCTTTGGGATGTGGACCTAAAGAAGTCTATAATCTGACATGCAAAATAATGAGGTCCGAATCTGAATTCATTATCTGATTAAGGAAAAGTCCAAATTTACTGATGATAATCCAATTCAAAGTTCCAAATATGAGGGCTTGAAATTAGAGTTTTGGATCAGGGTCAATTGAGGTTGGGATCTAAATTTAAATGTTCAATCCAAATCTGGAAGAGCTGAGATCTTGATCCAAATAACATATAGATCTGAGTTATAGATATAATATCCAAAATCCAAATTGGAATTCATTTTGTGTAAGATCCAAAATCACGAGCCAAGTTACTTGAAATATAGATCTAATAATCCAAATGCAATATCCAAATTAAGATCCAATTTTCTAAATCCAGATTTAATGAGATCCAGATTCAAATTTTAAGATATAAAATCCATGTCACAAGTCTCGATCCATTCCAGGTTCATACGGTTAAACCTCTATTGAATCATGACTTGAATGAACCTAGCTAGGATTAGGGTTTTGGCCTAACTTTTACATGAATTAGGGTTAGGTTAATCGTCGTGGGCTTGATGTCAGGTCTTGACGAAGGCATCAAATAAGCTGTGTGATGTTAGGTAGGTTAAATCTAAAGTTTAGGTCTCAATCATGTCTGAACCTTCTGTTTTGGAAAACATATTTGAAAACTAGTTCGACTTTGAAATTATGCATTTCAAGGCTATGCCTTAAAAACATGAATCCTTGTGAATGTAGCTGATAAACCAACCTGATTCTCACATGGGCCTATTCTTAAGTGCATAGTTTGAAATTAAGTTCATGATGCAATGTGAAAGCAAATTATATGAATGAACACCAAATATTAGAGAACATCTACTTATAAGAAGCATGACTTTAAAAACTGAACCCACATAGGAGCCAAGCTAGATCATGGATACACATCCAAGGATTATTGTCTCAAAACCCATGTTGAGCTAGATTGAAATCTTTAGTGAATTTTAATACAAGTTTTAAATCAAGTCTACATTATATATTAAGTAAAAATGACATGTATAATAAAAAGAATGTATATTTAAGACACAAGATAAGTCAAGTTAAACACTAAAATTGGTTTGAACCTAGGCTAAGAAGCTAAAACATAAAAAGTTTGGTAATGTCTAGAAAACAGGACAACTATAATAGTTACCGAACTTTAGTGAATATTTAAAGAGGTACATTTGATCCAAGAAAAACCCTATCCAATAAACCTAGATTGATCCAAAAATTGGTCTTTGGACTTTCTATAGAATTGCAAAAACCAGAAAAACATGCATGCTATAAAAGTTGTGACTTCAGGAACTCAAAGCAGAAACATGAACAACAAAAACATAATAGACACAGAACAAATTTCATGACTCCTTAACTACATCTGGAACAATGAAAATACTGTCAAATAAACTTGATTTTTTTTCTAAAATTTGCTATGTAGATTCTTTGATAGATAATCAATAGGAGTTATGTGATTGAACAAAGGGAGAGATATGACATCACGAAGTTGGAGAGAAATAACATTCTCTAGAATTATGCAAAAAGTTGTAGAAAAATAGTTCTAACTAAATTCACCTAATTCACTAGTCAAATCAACTTAAAATTGAATGGAATTTGGTTAGAAGAAACTAGACACATAGATAACTTCTAGCTTTCATATAAGCCAAATTAGGGTTCCCAAGCAAAAGTTAAGAAGTTCGAAAGTTAAAGAATTTTCAGCTCTCGATTCTTGTATTTTGAAAGTTGTAGAAAGTAGATTTTGGAAAAATAACCGAATATAGGGCCAAATAAACTACACACTTACAAGAAAGACGTCATTTTTATGAATTGTTAATACAAATTTTAGTTAGAGAGATATAACTTTCTAAAATTAGGCAAAATTCTAGAATTTCTATGTTCGCACCCCTTCCTGACCTTGAGGGTGTCGATGCAAATCAGCAAGAATTTCATATTGGGTTTTTGAAAAAAAATTTCAAGGGAAATGGATCTGCCCATCGGTACGAGGTCCAATCATTCCTACCGCCTTTAACAGGGGTAATTACACCAAGGATTAAGCATTTCTCGAAATGTGTACATGTCGATGCAATCCTATATGCATATGCATAAAGGGGTTGAAATTGAAATTGAAACTTCATTTCGAATTTGGTCTTGAACAAGCAATTTCTAAGATTGTTTTAGGAAAATTTGAATGGAATTTGGACAAGTTGTTTGAAAAATGAACTTGTTTAGACAAGTTATTAAAAAATTCAATTTGCCGTTAGGAATTTGGGTAAAATTGGAAAATTTCTAAAATGGAAGACTATATTTTGGTAAAAAATGTACCATTTGAATTTGATCTCAAAATTTGGCAAGGATATTGAAAATTGACTTGAGTCGTGATTTTGACCCAAGATTTTGGAAATTTGCTTGATAATTTGGATTAAAAAGTTTGATAGATAATTAGGAATTTGACTTGGAAAATTGGAGATTTTGGTAATTTAGGTCTACTTTATTGTTGTGAACTCAAGATCATCTAATGATTTTGGATTGAAATTTGTGATCAACTTGTGACCAAATTTTTAGGAAAAATAGCCAAGTTGATTTAGCAAATGGACAAAATATTCGACAAAGTGGCTAAACTTGCTTAGCAAATGATTGATTTTGATTTTTTTTTTGCCAAATCATGTGATTAGATTTAAGAGATATGAAATTGATTTGAAATGAGTTCTCTTTTCATAAAAGAGTTGGGGGCAAGTAAAACTCACTCATTTGATGAAGATTCCAAAGTGCTGGAAAACAGTTGTTTTCAAACGTATTTTAGCCAAATTAATATATAATGCTTTTTGTGTTTTCTTTTGAAACTAAGTGAAACTTCCAAGTTCTGGTTGCAATATGACTTTGCCACTTTTTGCAACTTGAAATAAGATCACTTAATTTCTAGAGAAGATGTATGTGGTGCAATTGATTTTGGTGAATGTGAGTGCATGAAAGAAGAAGAGAAACTATATGAAACATTTATTCTTCTGTCTCCCATAATTTCTCAACATTCATTCAATATGAATATACATTATATAATCCATACACACAAAAATTGATTTTTAATTGAAATGTAGGACTTTCTTTACATATGCTTAGCATATTATTAAGCATAAGTGTTAGAGATGTAGTCACAAGCTTGAGACTTGAATTAAAATATCAAAATAATAGAAAATCATGAAAATGAAATTAAAATTAATCTTCAACATATGTGTGAGACATGGACAACACCCAATTTTGTCTCAAAATAGCCATAAAATCAAGTTTTATGTTGATTTATGTAGCTGATTTGAAATGTTGATTCTAAGAAAGCATGTTTTCTAGAGAATGATGACAAGTCATTGGAGCTTGCTTAACTTTTCATGAGTTAAACATCTAAATCAGTGAAAGGAATGTTCCACTTGAGAACATGCTCTCATTCATGTTGGGTTTAGACATGAAGTTTTAGAAAGCTTTTTGTAATAAAATCAAATTGGATTTCATATTTTATAACAAGATTTGTCAATTCCTTGGACAATTTCAGCTTGTTTGATATTCTCTTTTGGAAGAAATGAAGATTAGAATTTGAATATGATTTTCGAGTATTTTGGGATGTTGATTAATCCCATGCAAGATCTAGAAATGTAAGAATGAAACCAATGACCCATAAAATGTTCTTAGGGTGCCGGTTTGAATGAGGTTAGAACTTTCGCTAGTTCTATGGAAGATAGCCACTTTGTGGCTCAAAATTAACATTTCAAGAGCTTAAACTTTACAGTTTTAAGCTAAATTTTATGAAAGCATGGTTTGATCTTAGCAATATACATGCATTTCATGTATGTATTTCTGGAATTGTTAAAGTTGTAAGATGAAATATTTGAGTGATCTTGTAGTTTTGAACTACAAAGATCAAAATAAAGTTCCCTTTCTTTAAAATCAGTTTGGAAACATGTTCCAACCTAACTTTAAAAGAGAAAAATAATTTTGAATAAGAAGTTATACGTGCATATATATATATATATATATATATATACAAAATGAGAGATTTGACAAGGGACCACTTAGCTTATGAACCAAGATGAGTCATAGCTGGGTTCTTTTGCGTAGGCAGATTGAGAACTAGTTTCTCTTCTCCTCTAACACCCTTAATCAACTAAATCAAGAATGTATGAATCAATATGACTAAAAAAGAAAGAAAACAAGAGAATACTCAAGTTTGTTTGTCTATGATTTCACCATGCAAGGGTGAATCATATTCACAAGAATGTATCGATCCCTAATGGACATTTAAGGTGCGTGTATGAAGCAAAAATAAATCAGTCTCTCACCATGAGATTCACTCATGGTGGGAAGTTAAAAGTAGTTCAGGCTAGCTATTTTGAAAGGGATGTGACCTTCGGGCCCTTTTTAAAACTTGATTCATGGTTCTCTTTTAGGAAACCCGATTTATGCATACATCAGACATTAAAATGTACATTGATTGTAGCTCTCTCTAGCTGGACATCATTCTCAGCTATGAATAAGAACAAAAAGGAAACCCTTCCATGGATATTGGAATTAAAAATAAATAGCAAGAAGCAAAAATAGATAGAGAACAATTTAGAATCACTTACCCTGTGGTTGGCCTTGGTGTTTGAGGCTTCTCCTTGCTTGAAAAATAGATTTAGCAATCCTAGGCAAGAACCCAAACATAGATTTGAGCTTAGCAAAACTAGAAGAAGAGAGTCTTCTTGCTGGAATAATGATGGTTTTCATTGTACTAGAAATCCTAAGCAAGAGTCCAATGAAGTACCATAGCTTAGCAAATCTAGAAGCAAGGAATGGGGGGGGGGGAGAGAGAGAGAGAGAGAGAGAGAGAGAGAGAGGTTGGATGATGGCAGCTCCTCCTCTTCTTGGCTTCTTCTTCTCTTACTTCTTCTTCCTGTTGGCTACAACAAAGGAGAAAAGAGAGACAAGATATGACAAAAATTGTCCTCCTACCTTGGCTCTCAAGGTGGGTTTAAATAGAGATGGAATTGAACGAGGAAGGGGAGGAGGTGGCTGCACCTACCCCCTTAACCCCCCTTGGAACACTCCCAAGGCTTGGGGAATTTGCCCGCCTTTGAGCTGGTGGGTTAGGATAGTCCAGTAGGTACCAATCTGGAATTAAAATTGATTTAAATTTTAGAAAATGGGCTAAGGTGGCTGCCACCTCAACTAGCCTCTACTTCAGCCAATGGGTAATGTAAACTTGATTTCTTGTTGGTCTAATCCATGATACATGGATTGATGATTTAGCGAAAGGATTAAATAAGCTTTTAATCCTCTTTAAATGACTCTAACCAAGCACACCTAGCCCACATGCATGAGCTGGGTGTGCTTGGCTAGGTCTGGTCAATCATGGTCCAGACCTAGTTAAGTGATTTGGGTCCTAGTTTGACCAAAAATCTTGACAAAAATACCCATGACTAGGGTTTTATTTGTGGAATCGAGCTTGTTAGGTTCAAACCTAGTGACTAAGCTCTAATTGTTATTGAATTGTGAATTCATTTTTGACAATTCAGTTAAATTTGAAGAGACTTTGAAAATCCTATCAAATTTGATTTAAAAGCGACAATTTTGTTCATAATTCAATTGAAAATGGACTTAATTGAATCAAATTTCGATTTGAAATATTGATTTTCAACTTGTTATTTCCTTTGTGCATTTGACAAATTCAAATATGTATTTGATTTTCATAGAATCTTAATTTGGGTTCTACGAATTCAATTTGACCATGGAATGTCAAAGTTGTCTGCATTTGGTCAAATTTGACCAATTGACTTTTGTGAGTTGATGTTGACTTGCTTGAAATAATTTGATAAATTTGAGCTAAGGAAGCACTTAATTGTGTTTCAATTATGCTCAATTTCAAACTATACTTTTACTTGGTTCATTGAAAGTAGATTTGATCTAGTTATGCTTTATCTATGTCCAGTAGCTTGATCGTGGAATAAACCTAGCCCTTTGATTGGGTTAAGCTCACGTTGACTAAGCTTAGTTGAAGTTGATGCCATATTTTGGTGCACGAAGGTCAAACCTACTTGGATTAAGCAGGATAGGGGAGTCTACTTACCATTAATAGGTTGACTAGGAACACTTATTGCTTCTTTGGAATTTGACTCCTCTTTGAATTAGAGGGCCTTTCCAACTAAGAGATAGAGAGAGAGGTATAAATTTCTCTCTTTCCCTAGGGAATTCAATTATGACCTTATCTAGTGCCACTAAAAGTGAGATATTTTTGCAAAAGGGACGGGGTGCATGGCCTCTTGGGTGGGCCTTTTGCCCATTGGGTCCCACATGTGGGTCCCACACAACATTTTGGATCTTGAATTGGATCCAGTTTTTGAATTTGAATCTAGATTCAAAGTTGGACATGGATCCCAAATGACAATTTTAATTGGATTTGAATTTCAAAAACCTCGTTTGGATCCAGTTTTGAGTATTGGATTAGGATTTGGACTAGTAATCCTGCCTTGGGATTTATGCTACCATTTAAATCCATGATTTGAATCTCAATTGCGTTTAGATTCGAAATTGGCTTCAAAATTGAGGTTTTTCACAATTGCTTTGTGGAATTATTTGGTAAGATTTTGAAATTGCATCCATCAACTGAGATGGAAAAATTTGCGGAGTTAACATTCTACAATTCTGAATTTTATGTGAACTCAAAAAGTTGTATATGTAAAGCTAGAAAACATATAAAATCTTAAACTTCTTGACCTAAAGCTTGGAAAGCATTAATTTAAACATGTTTATGTGAATTGAATGTGAATTTGAAATCAAATACTACCCTATGGTGTTAAAAATCAAACACGTAAACTAAGATATTGAGGTTGTTTAAAATGCATGGGAAAGAGGTACATTTGGTTTGACCAAAACCCAATCAAATCAGTATGGATTGATCTCAAAATTAGTTTGTAGACTTTTTGTATAATAGATAATCAACAAGATTTTACAGAACAAAAAAGCATGTATGGGGTAAAATTTGTGACTTTCAGAACTTAAAGTAGAATCATGAACAACAAAAAACAACAGAGGCAAAACTAACTTCATGACTCCTTAATTACATTTGGAACAATGGAAAAGGTATCAAGTCAACTGAGGCTTACCTAAATTTTAGTCATTAGATTCTCTGCATAATAGAGGCTCAACAGAAGTTAAATGTTTGGAAAAAGGCTAAACAAAGGGAGGGAAACAATATGACCAACTCGTTGAAAAATAAGATTTTGCAAAATTTTATAGAAAGTTGCAAAAAGATTGTTTTGACTAAATCACCTAATTGACTGATTAAATTAACGTAGAATTGGCTAAAATTTGGAGGGAATAAACTAGACATATAGATCTAACTTCTGGACAAAAGACAAATAATAATTACTAATCAAATATGAAGTTCAAGAGTTAGACAAATTTGAAGACCAGATTTTTATCAGAAGGGCCAAAAGTTTATAATTTGTTTAAATTTGGGGAAAGAAATTTAGATGTATAAAAGCAATATGTCTTTCATATGGATTGTAAATATGGCTTTTGGTTAGGGAGGTACAGCTTTTCAAATTTAGTCAAAAATTTGAAATTTTTATAATTTGGAATTTTGTATGTACTCAAAAAGTTGTATCTCTGAAGCTAGAAAACATAAAAAATACCAAATGTTACAACCTAAAGCTTGCAAACTATTAAGTTATAAGTGTTTATGCTTATATGAAGAATAATAATAGAAATGACACATATATATGAATAAATAGAAAGAGAAATCCTACCTCAACTTTTTCTTCTTCTTCAAGTTCTTCTTCTTCTTCCTTTCTTGATTTGGATTTGCGTGGCAATGGAAACTTCTTCTAAAATTGTCACAGACTCCAAGGGATAGAGAGAGGGTCTCAAGATGGGATGTCCCCATTTAAGGCTTCTCTATTTCTAAAGAATTTGAGAGTCCAAAATGTGAAGGATTTTTTAGGATTGTAACAAGTGTTAAGAGTCTAAATGTTGAAGAATCCCAAATGTGATGGACTCTTAGGATTGTGACATGTGTTTTTGAAAAGTAGGAGATCAAAATATATTGGTGATACATGTCCTTCAGAGTGGGAGATTTAATATGATTGTGACATGCGTTATCACTTTTGATCTAAACCTTGGATTCATATACATGTTTAGCTTGCTATCAAGATTTGGACAAATCTGGACTGATATCTAAATAAGAATTTGGATCTGGGAATTGAATAAAAAATTTAAATCTAGAGATCTGAAATTAAGATTTGGATCTAAACCAAAATAGATTGCAGATCTAAGTTTTGACATTGTGATCTAAATCAAGGTTCTGAGACCCAGGTACCCAAACTAGGCTTAGTATGGGTCTTGTGGGCTCTGACTTATTGTTCAGGTGGTGGACATAGGCTTGATCTTGTTCTAGACTCAACTGGACGTGGGACAGACTAGACTTAGCTTAAATTGGATTTAGTTCCAGTCAAACAGGTTCAGCTATGTTCAAAACTAGTTGAGCTCAATTGTATGCTAGCTCAAAATGCGGCATGAGCCTTACTGGGTTCAGGTCTAGTGCAAATGTATTCTAAGTTTGGTTCATGTAACTCCAAACTTAGGCATATACAAAATAACACACACATGCACAAATGATGATTTTCCCCCTGGCATAAAACCATGCACTATGAGGCTGGGTAGGTAGTCTAAGCACATTCGGATGTGGGCTGGGCATAGTTCTAAGGTTTTGAATGAAAAATTCATCAAATTTCCCAGGAAAATCACATTTTCCAAAGCTGAAAAAGTTGAAATCGGCCTTGTAAATGAAAATGTGAAGCGTAAAATAGAAAACAAGGATTTCGGCATTGTATGTGGGAAATAAATACACTCATACTCTCCTCGAGTAACACTAAATCCATCTGTATACTTGGATTAAAAATTGGCATCCCAGATCTCAAAAAAATTAATTCAAAAGTCATTAGTGACAATGTTCGGTATGGGACACTCCTAGTGCAATTAGAAAACTACAGTTATGCTCAATTTAAGATAGAATTGTTTGAACTGAGCTAAGAATAATCAGATTCAACACTATAGAATATGATCTTATCTAAATTTGGGTTGACTAGCTTGAATTGGAAAAAAATGTTGTTCCAATATGTGAAAATGAAAAAATGTGACACCATTTCCTAAAAATGGTCACTCAAACACTGGAATTCGAGCTTGAAGTCTATAAATGATCCTATCTTAACTCAGGCTGACTCACTCGAATTGGGCAAAAATGTTGTTTAGAAATGCGAAAATGGGAAAAATGTGAAACCATTTTTTAAAAATGGCCGCTCTAACACTAGAATTTGAGCTTGACATCCACAAATAGAGTAGAAATACTTGCTAACACTGGAGAGAACTTATTGTGGGCATAATCAAGTCTATAGGTGTATAAATGATGAGAAATAATGGAAAACTAAGGAATTGAGCTATTTCGAGACAATCTCTAACCAAATGTAATATGGTAAACATGTTTTGAGAGTTCTTGGTGATTTATGGAGATGGAAATAACTATAATTAATCTTGGGTAAGATAATTCTCTAGATTTTCACTGTTGTTCTTGAAAATTAGAGGAAATGAGACAAAACAGGGTGATTATGGGCAAAATGATAATTTTTCTAGGTTTCAACAACTTGGGTGATCTGGTTCCTACTATCTGATACATGGAGTATATGACTTGATTTGATGTATTTCATGGCCCCTATATTTGAAATTCTTTCACAAAATCAGTTCAAAACTTTACTTATAATGGGAAAAATGGTAATTTTCAACTGTAAAAATTTGGGGCATGCCCTTCTTTGCTAAGCCAGTATAACACTATGCTTAGTGCAAAGACAAGATACACTAAATAAAATTAAATAAAATGCCCAAGTAGGCTACAACATCATCACACCACTTTTGTGGTTATGTATAGTTTTGTAATGTGCAATGTCATGCCTATCACATTTTCTACTGAACCCGTGTAGCATGCTTTCAGGTCAATAGCTTGCAGATCAGTTAGCCTTAGGGTACCAGGTGTAGAACACCATCATACTTGCTTGAGTTCATAGGGTGTTACAAGATATAACTAGATAGAAGTTTATGGATGTGATAATTTCATATAATAGGCACAAATAAAGCTTTACACATACCTGGTACTCTCAAGTACTGATCCAGAAGAACAACTATATTTGCCTTGAGCCTGGTACTCTCAAGTACTGGTCTAAAGGAACAACTATATTTGTCTTGAGCCTATATCTCAACAGTCATCTTACAGTGTCCTTGCTAGATCGGATTGATCAAAGTTAGATCATTGTTATTGTACAAATTCCATTAGATTCCCATAACCTTTTCAACCATCTAGATTAATGATATTTCCTAAACATCAATTCCTCCATATCATTGAGCTTTTCTTCTTTAGTTCATGTCATAATTGAAATTCTTGCTCTTTGAGTTCATTCAAACAATGGTTAGAAATTTCTCTTCTTTTGAAAATGTTAATATCTCATAAATCTCATTTGGTGTATCTCATAAATCTCATTTGGTATACTTAGTTCAAAATTCCCATAGAGTTCTACCATTTAATGTTGGGTGTTCTTGTGTGTGTTGAAGCACGAGTTCTGTGCACTAGAGTGTGAGCTCTAATATACCTACATGTTCATACATGCATGTGAGTTTTGATGTTCTCACATGTTTCTGTATGCACGTGAGTATAAGTGCCAAGGTTTGTGGTCATAGGTTGTTGTATGCCCATGAACACAGGTTCAAAAATTTATACCAACGTGATCCTATATGTAAGTGAGTACAGGTTCTAACCTGTGAATATTTGGTTCATTGTAAGTTCAAAGAGGAACATCAAAGAATGAATGGATGGCACTGAAATGCCGAGGGGGCACCTTGTAATGGGAATTCTGGCCAATGAAATACTAGTTCCAAGAGGTGAATTAAAAAGTGAGTTCGGCATACACTACGCGAGTTCAGTGCAATCACATATTCCTGTATAGATGTATACATGAGTTTCATGCACATTGTGTGAGTTTTAGTTCGTAGGGTTGTTCAAATGGTGTGTCACTGCACGAGGTCCACAAACTATTTGCAACTGCTTGGGTATTCATGTGTGTAAGCATGAAGTCCATCCATTGAGGGTGAGTGTCACGTGTTTTGATGCTTGTTAATCTTATAACGAGTGCTTGTATGTTTGTAGATTTCATATGAAAGTACAAATGCTTGTACATTTGTAGGTATTGTATGAAAGTACAAGTGCTTATATGCTTATGGATATCATACAAGAGTATGACTGCTTGTATGCATGTGGATCTCATGTTCAAGTGCTTATATGCTTGTGGATCTCATACGAAAGTACAAGTGCTTATATGCTGGTTGGTCTCGTATGAATGTACAGGTACTTATATGCTTGTGTGTCCCACAAATAAGTGCTTGTATGCTTATAAAATTCCCGTACGAATACACATATTGCTCATATGCCGGTGAATGCTTGCATGGTGCTTGCAAATTCCAATGAGTACTTAAAATATTTGTATTTAAGTAATTACAAACTTGTGAAAGATCCTAATGAAAATTTTCAATTCAAAATTTTTGAAATTTCTACTCGAAGGTTTAGAGTTTCATAAAACTCTTCATACATTGTTTTGACAAATTTTCTTGCTTCAAGATTTTGAAAACAAATGTTTTGAAAATCCTTTCAGAATCATATGGCTGTATATCTTAACCTCAAACGCTATTCTAGTATAAGGACAGGAATGGGAAATCTGGGATCTAGGAAATAGATAAGTTTGGGCACCAAAGAAGGTACAAAAATGTTTGGACATAAAATAGAGAGGGACATTTGATTCCAAGAAAAAACTACTTTATTGGTTAAAAGATTGAGGAGGGAACCCCTATTATCCCTATAATGCACAAAAAATAATAGAAAATAAAGCAACAAAAGTTCAACTTAGGCTTTAATCTTCTGCTTAGGTATTGGCTTTTTCACCAGAAGCCCCTTGTCTCTGCAGTCTTGTATGATATGCTTGGGAGGAATGCAGTCTTTAGTGCTATGGCCAAGATCATTGTAAAATTTATAGAACCGATCCTGTATTTTTGTTTTACCTCAGGAAGATGTGCTACCTTTGGGACTTCGCAAAGATTTTGGAATATAAGGTCCTTGTTGCTATGGAAGTAAATTTCCTATCTCTCCTCCACCCTAGGTGTCTTCTGTTGTTCACCTTAGATGATTGTTTACTATTACTCTTGTTTTCAGTAGCAATGTGCCTGTTTTCCCATGGCTTGCTCTAATCTCTACTTTGTGTTGTGTTAGCTTGAGCCAAAGATAGTAATATGAACTTACAAAGTGGCTGACTTCTTGTCGTCGTCCTCCTTATAGTAGCTCTAACCAATATCTGCTTTAAGATAGCCAACCTTGAAGACCCTCTCTATATGCTCTGCTTTCTTGGCTAGATCATAAAATGAATCATACTTATGCTGTAAGAGGTGATACATGATGTGCTCCTAGATACCACGTGAATTTCACAAGTCCAAAAACCATTTTACCCTTCATTATAAAAATTTTAAATTGATTTTCAAAAAATCAAGTTAGAAGAGCAAGAAGCATTTTTGAACCAAACAAGCAAGTTTCACACCAGCACTGAGCACCTTGACCCAAATAACCTAGGTCATCCGAGTTGCAAATTACCATTTTCCCCAATGTATAGTCATCTTACCTTGAAAAGTAGGGATTTTCACTGGATGTCTAACATTTGAGGAATTAGGCCATTTCTCAACTTTATGTAACCACATGAGTCATTAGAGTCCCATCAGTAGGTTTCTTTAGCCTATAGTCAGCTCAGTCAAGCTCAACCAGCTCACTAGAACCACACAATGCCAATTTTGGAACATCATGACCATGTCAGTCCAAACCAATTGTAATGTATAAATCAATCTTCTTTTAGTTTGGTTTGAGTTTGATTCAGTTTTGAGCTCTTTTTCTCTCTTGTTTTCAGGTGTTTGAGCTAGATCTCATATCCAACTCTCAGATATGATCTATTTTCATGCACCCATATCCATTATTTCAAATCTCAAATTCTAGATATCAAATCATGATCCAAGTTTCATAACATATCCAGATGCAACTTCCAAAAGTTTCTTTAGATTTAGACCCAGATCTGGGTCCAGTATCAAGCTCAAATCTAGGATTCACATGTGAGCTTAATGCACATTATATCAAAGCATCATGATATTCTCACTCCACGCTTAATTCCAATGCACATGAAAGTACTAGAAACATGTTGAATTCTCTGCTGAGCCTTCCAGCATAGATGGAATCAAAACGGTATCCGTATTTGGTTAGAACAAATATTTTGTCTATTTAATATCAAGTGTTAAACTATGGTTTTGAATTCATATTTTTGTGTTGTTTGTTCTCCATGCTCAATGTCAATCAAACATATCTGTTATCAAGAATCAATCAGCACTTCTCCATGCATGCATTGCTTTTCATTAAATTGAATGTGAAGTCTAAAGGAGAACACAACAAATGATTTTTTGATTGAAGACCCATTTTAAAATATGGTTTTTGAGTTTTGAGAGCCAAGAGAGAACAAAATGTTCTTATGTATCAACTGGCTCAAAGAAGTTTGTTGCTTCCCTCCCATATAAATAGGGCTTCACCCTCTCCTCTCTCTTCACACTTGAGCTTACCTAGACAAGTCCACAATAGTTGGTAAATTTTATACTGGTTACTCTTAACATTTAACTCAAAACAAGTTAATTTTTAAGAGTTTTGGTCTAAGTCTTGGTTCTGGTTGTATTATCACTCAACCTAGATGCAACCATGCTTAGCATAGAGGTCGTGAGAGAAGGCTCAACTAGAGTGGCAGTTCAGGTAAATGTTTTCCCTCTTATTTATTCTCTTATTTGCAATTTTGTGTTTTCTTTCTTTCTTTTCTTTTCTTTATGCATGTTTTAGTTTTCTTTTTGCTTTTGGCATGTTTAGTTTAGTTAATTTTTGCTTAGGTCTTAGATTTCTCTTAGTTTCTTTATTAACGTTGTAGTTTAGTATGTTTATTTTCTAGATTAGATCTGTTTAATGCCTTTAAGGTTGGCTTAAGGGTCAGGTATGCCCCTCTCTTCCTTGTCTCTTTCTTTTAAACTCATGTTTTTGCATACTTAGTCTTGCTTAAATCATGCATATAGAATGTAGTTTTCTCTTATGCTTTCGTTAATCATGCATCTCATGTTTGTTTTAGGATGCACCCTTTGTCTAAAACTAGACTGGGTCAGCCTAGTAGCATACCCTACAACATTAGTCCAAGTATGTGAAAACCTGAATCCAGTTTGGTCCTTGCACGAGAACCATTTCAAAAGCATAGTTTTCTAAAATATTTTCAAAACTCAACTTCTTTAAATGATTTTAAAAATCCCAAGTAATGTAGGCATGGAGTCTAAACCTAGATAAGCTCTCTATGACCTAGCCTAGACCAGTCTTCTTGCCTAGTACTTATGAACCTTGCCTCATAGCCTAGATCTAGTCAAATTTCTTTAATACCCAACCACATGAAATTAATGAAGTCTATATCATATACCATATGATTTGACTAAAAGCAAACACATGTACTATGATCAAACCTATCTTAAATAGGTTGAAGCCCAATTTATGCAAGACTTAACCCTTTCCTCTTAACCACGTACCCCTAGTCTACTCGGATCTTAGATTTCGATTAAAAAACATTGAAACATAATCATGAACCTTATGTTGATCTAAACCATTAAATTAAAAGCCAAGACTAGCACACTTGGATTTGGATCTCAGTTATTGATTTTAGACCACAAATTATATGTATTTGATTTTGGATCTCAAGAATTAGATTTTGAATTTTAGGTTTTGGATATTGGATTTTAGATCTCAAAGCTTGTATTTGGATCTTGCATCTTAGGTCTTGGATTTTAGATCAGATTTTACATAATGGATGTTGGGTTACAAACCTTAGGTCAATACTCACATAATTAGACTCAAGATAAAATTTCAAACCATGACGATCATCAGATTATCATCTTTTTCCATTTCTAGCTATTCATCCTTAGAGCTGTCGAAACCTATATTGTACTCTAGCTCAGTCTCATCTTCCTTTGCTTCGACATTCTTTCTTGATGGTTCTAGGGGTCATAGTGTTTTGCTATTGCTTGGTTCGGATGAAATGGATATAATTTTGAGAAATATCATTATATAGACATGTTGGGGTCAAAACAAACTGATTGGACAAAATGGAAGATGGCCAGTCCTAGAGAAGGGAGTGTGCTTAATTGGGTTGCACCAATAGAGGAAAAGACTAACAAAATGATGGGCATGCTTGACCCAAAATAGAAAAAATAAACATTCTAAAAGGTAGATCATCCAAACATGGACTGGATGTGATACTTGGAAGGTTTTCATGAGGAAAATGTATCGACTTCTTTTGCAATGCATGTCTAGTTTTGAAAAAAAATTGTGAAACAGAGATACATGAAAGGAGGCAGACAAAGATACACATGCAACACACCCCAACAAACAATGCTTTAACATGCTCATTTGAAAATGGCTGACTCATAAACTAGTTCTCCTAAAATTCATGATTAGTAGTAGCTCCATATCAAATTATGCCTTAGATAAAATTTGAAGTACGTGGCATAGACTAATCATTGGGTTCTGTCGTTTAGGGCTCTCAATTTTCCTTCGACCTTATTGATATACATGATTATTGTCTCCATACATGATAAAGGAAGTGAAAATGCTCGACTCTAATAGGTTGGTCTAGCCATTGAAGTCTCTCGAAGCTATTGCTTAATAGAAAAAATTATGTGACATGATGACCAGGACTTATATAGGTTCAAGGAAAGTTTAAAATCATGAACACACACACAAACTGAGGGTCTAATACAGATTCTAAGTATGCGATTTAAATTATTGAAGAAAAGCAAATGTGATTTTCAAACAGATCTAAATTGGGAGGTGCATTTGATCCTAGGTCTATTTAGACGTAGAGTTCTTCTTAATTTTAAGTCCTAATACAAACAGCAAATGCACACATCAGATGTGGATACTAAGATGACTCTATGGTTCAGAAAACAATCACAAACCGATAATCTAGAATATTTACTCTAGTCAAAGTAAAGCCACCACTTCTGTCTACATGCAAAATTTTACAATCTTATGGAAAAAGTTCAAAGAAAATGAACTTGCCTCCTTATCATTTGCAAAAAATTATGAGAGATGGACCAAATCTATACGAGATCTGAATGTTCCTGGCACCTTTACCAAGGGTAACCAAATCAAAGACAAGATTAGATGTTCTAGATTATGAGTTATGGTTGTCATTTTGATCTTATCATACCCTAAATTGTTAAAAAATGAGATTTTGAAAGATCAAAGTAAATAATCAGAAATGAGAGTACTTGAACTAAAGGAAGTTATATTTGGAATTGGGAGTGCAATTCATGGTTTATATCATCATCAATTCATGCAATGGTTTCTATATTGAATATGATTGCATGCAAATTAGGCCTAATTATGACTGAGATTCGGTTTCTATGGTCGTTGGGATGTGGACTTAAAGAAGTCTATGATCTAGAATCTGTTATATTTAGATCTAAATCTGAATTAAACATCTGATTTTGGAAATGTCCAAATTTACTCTGGATGATCCAATTCAGAGATCCAAATTTGAGGGTTTGAAATTAGAGTTTTGGATAAACAAAGGTTGGGATATAAAGTTGAATGTGAAATCCAAACCTATAAGATCTGAGAACTAATCCAAATATTATATAGGTATGAAATTCAAATCAGGATATGATCCGACAAGGTCTGAAATCATGATCCAATTTCAGGATCTGAGATCTAAAGTTATAGATATAATATCCAAAATCCAAATTGAAATACATTTTGTTTAAAATCCAAAATAATGATCCAAGTTACTTGAGATCTAGATCTAATATTCTAAATGCAATTTCTAAATTAAGATCCAATTTTCTAAAAATCCAGATTTTATTAGATGTAGATACAAATTTAAAGTTCTAAAATCCATGTGACAAGATCAGTATCCATTATAGGTTCATATGTTTAACCTGCATTGAATCATAACTTGAATAAACCTAGCTAGGATTAGGGTTTTGGCCTAACTTCTGCATGAATTAGATTTGGGTTAATTGTAGTGGGCTTTATACCAGGTCTTGACTAAGGCATCAAGTAAACCTAGTGTGGTTTTAGGCAGGTTTAAATCTAAGGTCTAGCTTTCAATAATGTCTAAACAATGTTTTAAAAAACAGCTTTGAAAATAGGTTAGATTTTGAAATTGTGTAGTTCAAGGCTATATTTTGAAAACGTATATCCTTGTGAAAGTCAGTTCAGATCAAGTGCATGTAAGGACTATATCGCATGCATGTAGCTGATTACTCTACCTAATCCTCACGCGGACCTAATTCTAAGTGCATAGTTTGAAATTAAATGCATGATACAAAACTAAAACAAACTATGATAAATCCATGATACTAAAACACTAAAACAAACTATGATAAATGCATGATACAAAACTAAAACAAACTATGTGAATGCACAACAAACATGATAGAACATCTAATTATAAGAAGCATGATTTCAAAAACTGGACCCACATAGGAGCCAAACTAGATAATGAATACACATACAAGGACTATTGTCTCAAGATGTGTTGAGGTCACTTGAATTTCCTAGTAAATTTGAACACAAATTTATAATCAAATGATGCATTATAGTATTAAAAATCATATGCATAATAACAATAATGTAAACTGACATGTTAAATTGTGATTTGTAAGCCTAGTCACCATAAACTAGATTGAGGACATATTACCAAACCTTAACTATGTTTAAAACAAGAGAGAAATCAAAAATTAAACAATAAAATCAGATTGAACCTAGGATAACAATCTAAAACATGAAAATTTGGTGTTAAATCTAGAAAACAGGACAACTTGACAAGGTAGCGGACTTTAACAAATTCAAAACTAGGTTATCTATATTGGATTGACACAAAATTTGGAAGAAAGACATTCTGCACATGAGACAGTCAACTCCAATGATAAATTTGAAAAACCTATTAGGATCTAAAAGATAGAGAACTAAAAACCTATGACAAAAATTAGATAATGTAGAAGATGGTCATAAAAACAGATTAAGGAGGTACATTTGGCCCAGCCAAAACCCTATAAAATAAACTTGGATTGATATGAAATTGGTTTGCAGACTTTCTGCATAATAGAAAATCAACATAATTTCACAGATTAGTAAAACATGCATGGGATAAACAGTTGTGACTTCTAGAACATAGAATAGAAACATGAACAACAGAAAACAATAGAAACAAAACTGACTTCACAACTCCTTAACTCCAAGACAATAGTAGTTGAAAGTTTCAAAAAAGATTATATAGAAAGAGAGAGGAACGACATCATGAATTTGGTGAAAAATAATATTTTGCAGGAAGTTGAAGGAAAACATTTTCAACTAAAGCATTTAATTTACTCATCAAATCAATTGGAAACTGGCTGAAATGTGGTGTATCAAAACTAGACATGTAGGTACAAGTTCTGCTTTTTACATAAAGAAAATTTGAGTTCGTAATTAAAATTTAAGAAGTTCACAAGTTAGATGAATTTCAAGATCTGACTTTTACAGTTTGGAAGTTACAAAAAGCAGACTTTGGGAAAATGACCAAATGCAAGGCTGAATGAGCTTAAAACATAGGAGAAAGACATCCTTTTATAGATTCTCAAAGTATGATTTCTGGTTAGAGAGCTATAGCTTTCCAAAGTTAGGAAAATTTGAATTTTTTGCAATTACGAATTTCGTATGAACTAAAAACTCCCAAATGTTGCAATCTAAAGTAAAAGAAATCACACATGTACTTGGTGAAAGAGAGAAAGATCTTACATGGATTTCTTCTTCTTCTTCTTCTTTTTCTTTCTTTCCTTAATTATAATGCTGGGCATCATGCTGGGCCAGGTTTGCCCAAGGTCCAAACAGTCAGGCTCAGGCTGGCCCGAAGTCCTTAACTCCAAGACCAAGCACCACCTCCTTATTTATCGGGTGGGCTCAACCATCAACTTTATACCCTTCGGGTATCCAGTTTAATGTCCACCTATATTTGAAACCCTTAATATTTCATATTTGAATATCTCAGAAACTGTTAGTGACGTGCCAAGAGTTTCTAAGGATACCATCAGTGACACATGAAGAATATATAAGAATGCCATCGACGACACATTTCTAATGGAGTCATTGGAGATGCACCAAAAGTTTCTAAGTGAGCTGATTGCTAGTGTCATATGCCAAATATATATATATATATATATATATATATATATATATATATATATATATATATATCGAGCTGAGTCGGGCCCCCAAACACCGAACTCGGGTCAGCCCGGCCTGGCAATTTTTTTTTTTTAACCGGGCCAGCCCAGGTATCAAATAACTAGTTCAAGTGGCCTCAACTGGACGTAGGGTAGACTGGGCTCAGGTTAAATTGGTTTAGTTTTGGTCAAACAGATTCAACTAGGTTTGAACCTAGTTGAGCTCCTAAGACCCTGTGTGAGCCTTACTAGGCTCAAGTCTGGTGTAGAAATATCCTAATATTGGTTCATGTAACTTCAAACTTAAGTTTATACAAAATAATACACATATGAACAAATGATAATTTTGCCCCTAGCACGAAACTTGGCTTTATGAGGCTGGGTATGTAGTATGAGCACACTAGGATGTGGGCGAGACTTAGACTCAGCCTTGCCGTTAGAAAAATGATATTTTTTTCAAATTTGACCAAGTTAAAATTGACCCTATAAATGAAAATGTGAAGGGTAAAGCAGAAAACAAGAATTTTATCCTTGTATATAGGAAATGAATGCACCGATACTCTCCTTGTGGAGTGAGCCTCGTGTTATAAGGAGGTGAAGGCCTTATCAAAGCTGCTGAACTTTGTCAAGTTTCCCTGACTGCCATGCATGACTTAATTGTCCAAAGGCTGGGCAATATGAACATCTTGTTTACCATTTTCCAAGATTTCGATGCATACATCATAAAGTTGTGCATTTTATAGGTACAACTTTTGTTTAGTTGATCACATGTTGTAAGTAGGCATGTGACGTTATGAACCATCTTACACTTGTTTATATTATTCAGGTGGTACCTTAGTTCCATGTACAAACAAACATATAACTAAAAGTATCCCGAACTATTGTTCCATCTCATAAAAAAAAAGGGCATGTGGAATGTAGAACAAAACTTCTACATTGCAAGAACCTGGCACTAAGTACCCAAAACTTTTTACCCGGGTATTTAGTTCCATCAATTCAAACTGGCCCCAAGGATATTTTCTTTAGGTGCAAGCTCATCATTAAAGAATGTTGGTCCCTTGCTTTAAGAGTTGCTAGTCCATGCATAGTTGCACCAGTTAAAGAACCTATGAATCCAACTACACCAAGTTGGATACAAATGTAGACTTCATTGGGTAAAAATGCAAAGCACTGTGCATACACTCTTGCAAAAAAATAGCTAAAAAATCAAGGGTGAAAATAGAGAGCTACCTATCATAGCAGCTATTATTAAAGTCAAAGGCTACCAGTACATTAACTACAGAATTAATGACAGATCTGGTGATCTCAACTACAAATTAATGACAGTGAGTAAATGATCTTAATTCACATCTTAATTCACACCAGATATTCGATGTGATGACTGAAGGCGTTCAGACCATTTTTTATTCCTTGGCATCATCAACGACATCTGATTAGTCATACAAACTAGCAACATCCTTCTCTTGGCTTCCAAATTACCTCCTTATACGTACCTCTCCCACAAGCTGGGGGCTGCTTAAAATAGTATAAAATATGATTTGTTTGGCTTGGAAGAATTTCAGATAGAGGGATCTGCTCATCGGCACAAGATGCAACAATTCTTACCACCTTTTACATGGGTAATCGAGACAAGGACTAACATTTCTTTAGTTGTACAAGCCATTTAATTGGTGACACTCCTATATGATGGTGCAAGAGTTGGATTTGATTCTGAAGTTCATTTTGGACCTGATTGGAATTCTACAATTCGAGTTGAGCAATCAAAATCTTGAATTTGTTTAAATATTTGATTGAACTTGACCAGAAATTCTTTTGCATTCTGGTAATTTTGAAGATTTGGATATAGATTTGAATCAGGACTATTAGTTTTAATCCTAGAATTGAACTTGAAATTTTGATTGGAATTGAAAATTGAATTTTGGAAACAATTGAAAGTTTAGTTTGTAAACCAGTTTGAAATTGATGAAATTTGCTGATTGAACTTCTTTTGAAGTTTGAAATGACAGAATTGAGAGGCAAAATACCAATTCTGGGGTTTCATTTTGGAAGGTGCACAACACTTCATGTTTGAGCAAGTCTGATCCTTAGTGGGTTAGAAATCAATTAGTAATTTCACTAAACTTGGTGGTCGGCTGCAAAGCTACTGTTGTAGGAGGTCTCCATGTAATGGAGATGGGATTGGGAAGCTCGAGCTGCTAGAGAAACGGCGGAAGGTGACATTTAATTGAGGAGTAGCTGGTTTGAGCAGTTAATTGAAGAGGAGGAAAACAATCTAAAGCTGTGTTTGTTGAAGAATAATGCAAGCTGGAACTGCGTTTGCTGATGCTGGTTCCATCAAACCATGATGTCCTGAAACAACCAAAAGCTTTGCATGCTTCACTTTGGCTTTGCCTATAAAAGCACAAAGCACTCACAAAGCGACAAAGCAACTTTTCAGAAAGAACTCCTTTCAATCTGATGTTGAAGGTCATGTCACGTCAGAATCAAACCTTTGCTATCAAATTAACTCATACTTTAAAAAAGCACTCGCAAAGTGAACAAAATCATGAGCAAATTTGATGAAATGCAAAGCAAAATCATGTACGCTGCTGAAGCTACGTTTGTTGAGGCTAGACGCATCTGGCTGCGTCTGCTGAAAGGGATGCAGCTGATGCTGCATTTGTTAAAGATGGCAACTGCAGATGAGCTGTTGGGCTCAAGATGCAGCAGCTGTGCCACATCTGTATGGACGTAGGCTGATGAGCGTCATCTAAAGATGGATGCAGTAGCTGGTTGCATCTGTTGGAGATTGACGCAGCTGAGCTGCATCTGCTATCTCATGAGCTGTGTTTGCTTGAGAAGCAGAAGCAGGTGAGCTGCTGGTTGGTTACCTACTTGTGACAAGCTGAGGGAACTCAGTTAACTTAGTTAAGTTAGCTTTTAGTTCTAGTTGAAACCATTCAAGAGCTTTATCAAAAGAGGAAAAGGAGAACACACTTATTTGGGCAGGTCTTCAATTCGTTTTTTTTTAAATGGATCAGCTTTAACTAAACTGATAATAAGTTTTACTTTGAGATCATTCAAAAGGATTTGAAAGAAGAGGAGAGCCCACCCAAATGGAATGCTATATATTTCAATTTTGGAAAACATTCAACCTTCACTAAGCTGGTTTTGTTTTGAAAACATACCAGCTTAATTGAGCGGGATTTTAGCTTTGTTAAAGTCGTTCAAAATAATTTTCAAAAGATGAAAAGAATTATGCCCAAAGTTGCTAATCTTCAATTGTTTTGTTTTAGATCATGTGGTTCTTAATTAGAATCACTTAAAATCATTCTAAAAAAGAAGACACACACACATACACACACGCGCGCACACACACACACACATATATATATATATATATATATTTGCCCAAACCAGCTCTCTCTAATTGAATTGGCCTCATTTTTGAGTGAAACCATTTTAAGAAAAGAGAATTATTTTTCTAGTTGGAGTTTAATCCTAGTAAGGAAAATTCTAATTTTCACCTTGACAATTGGATGGCATGGTAAGAGAATTAAATTCTCTCCAGATTTTGAAATTCATTGGACCTACGTTGCCCACACGCATGGGCTAGGTGAGCCAAGACTCAGTTAAAGTCCATTGCGGTATTGATTGGACTCTAATTTTGATCATTTTCATTCTAGAACACAGATCCTATCTAACTATAGTTTCAATTTCATTTTGAACATCTTTTTGATGAGTGTGTGCAAAATTGATTGATTTTTCACAGAGTATGATTCAATTGATTACTAATTCAAGTTCTTTGCAATCATATACTATGAATGGTGTAAATTGACTTGAGAAAACTTAGAAGTAAGATCTGCTATCCTGAATGGGCATGAAAATTTTAGTCCATAATTCTAGTATTGGGGAAATTGACCAAGTAAAAATTTTAACTTAGCTGGGATTAGGATTTTAAATCCAAATTGTGAACTGAAATTGAATTTCAGACTTAGCTCCTTCGCTTTCATCCAGATTAATTTTTTATCTCTATCTTAGCTATAACTGAACCTGAATTTGAAATCTTGTTTCAAATTCAGTAGGAATTTGATTTTCAATTCAAAGAACTGAGTGGATTTAGAGCTGAGATTGTGATTGATTCCTAAACTTTGCTCCATGATTGAATTGGGGAGGCATCAAAACACATTTCTTCAAATTTTGCCTTAAAATATTTTGCAAAATTTTAAAATTTCCACTAAAATTACAGATGGAAAATTTTGGGGTATATAGATGCCCCTCTTTACTATTAAGCGAGCCTTGGGCTTCGCTTACCGGCAAAGACATGCACACCAAATTTTTGCATTTGACATAAAAAGTTTGTTTTTGTGTTGAGTCTTGTTACCCTTGCGAAGAGCAATAGTAGAGGGCAAATACTTGACTACAAAGTTCTTCCTCAATTTCATAAAAAACATTGTACGTAAATTAATATTGATCAATATACTATGCAATTGTAGAGTTTCGCACTTGATGCTTAAGAGGGATTGGCCTGCATGTCCTGTGTCCCTTGGCAAGTGCTTGATTTTGCTTTTGTAGCATTTTTGGCTTTCGTTTAAATTTTGTTTGCTTTTTGGGTCACCTTTCGCCTTTGAGGGAAAACATTCACCACCCTAAAGGCTACTATGGAGTTCCACTACTTTGGTAGTTTTGTGTAGTTTTACCTTTTCCAATGTCATGCTTATCAGAATTGTTACTGAAGCCGTGTAGCGTGCTTTGGGCTGGTAACTCCCAAACCATTTGGCGTTAGAATTCCATGTGTAGAACCTTACTCGAGTTCGAAAGGCTTTAAGGGACCTGACATAAACAAATTGTTTATGGATTGGTTTTTGCTTTACGGTATAAGCATAGATCATACGCCCATCCACTATTGCAGAGCTTAGAACAAGAGGAATAGCTACACTTACCCCGAGCTCATCACTCATCTCATTGTGTTTGCTAGCATTTTCTTGCATCTTGCCAATGTTCTTTTTGCCACATGGGATTTTTTCTTGTGGCATTCCATGCTTGATCCTCAAAGTGTTTATTGCCTAGATCAATATTAATTTATGAACACTAATCCATTGATTTCATTATAATCACTTGTATACTGCAAACCGATGCCCCTTGTAGTAGCTCATTCACAGTCAAATCATGGACAAAATCTTTGAAAATTTGAAACTTTTTTTGCAAATTTTTTTGAAAACATTGTTTGAATCTTTTTACAAAATACAATTGACAAAATTGCATGCAAAATCAATTTTGATTATAATTTGAAATTTCCAGCTAAGAGTAAATTCTTCCTATAGGTTTGGAAAAAATATGAAGATATTCATTGTTGGAAAAATGTCCAATGTTAAACTATTTGTAATTTTGACTTGTGAATACTATCAAGCATAAAATTTCTTGAGGTGTAATGCATTGATTGGATCAGAGATTTCAACCCTGTCGACGTCTATTAGCCAATAAGAACCGAGGTAGGGCTTCCTTACTGACATAATGTCTTTGCTAATTTGGTGTCCATTGGTCTTTGTGTCTGCCCCTAAGAGGAGGTACAAATCGAAAAACTGTCATTTACATGGAATCTTCTTTCAATCGTAGACTTGACATAATGTCAACCTCTTTTTTGTGATAGGCTTGAACATGTTCTGCTTCTTCTGGCTTTTTTTTCAACGAGAAGGTTGAGTTGTGTCAATCTTCCTTTTTGTAGTTGTTGAAGGGAAGTTTCACGAGAGCAACAAACTTTATTGCAGGCTTATGAATGCATGGAATGAAATTTTTTGTTTCTTACAACAATTCTACTGGCGGTGCATTTGTAGGTGTTCAAATAGTAGTTTGATATGCCCAAAGTACATGATGAAACTTTTTATACTAATCTCTGTTTGTTTGAATAGTTCTTTTAAAAATTTAAGTTAGAATTTCGTTTGATGCGTCTGATTGTCTATTATCTGCAGATAGTACAATGTAAATAAATGATGATGTATTTGGTATTTGTGGAAAAAATTACGTATCTTCTCATTTTTAAAATGAGTGCCATTGTTTGAAACAATGTCATGAGGGATGTTAAATCTTCATAGGAGGTTTTGTGGATGAAAGATGCTACATGTCATCCTTCATCTATTTTTGGGTGACTGCTTCCACCCATTTGGTGAAATAGTAAGTTGCTTCTAGAAGATACCTATTTCCATTTGAGGCAATGGGTTGATCAAGCCGACCACGTCGAAGTCCCACATTGAGAATGGCTAGAGCAAGCTAATTGAATGTATATACTACAGGAGCATGAATTGATGGTATTGCAATTCACTTTTGATGCACTACTTGACAAATTAATGACAACCTTTCTGCGTGGTGGGCCAGTAGTACCCTACTCTAACTATTTGTTTGACAGAGAGTTTGATACCCTATAGACCTTTTTGCATGGTGGGCCAATAGTACCCTACTCTAACTATTTGATTGTCGAGACATCTTCAATATTCTATGCTAAACTTCTTCTGTAAAGAATTTTGACAAGAATAAAACACCTTGTGGACATGTGTCTTAGAGAGTTTTTAACTCTTTACGAAACATTTATGGAAAAAATGTTTCATTTTAGATGTAATTCTTGATGTCCAGATACCAAGGCGCTTCTCCATTTTTTGCTCGGAGTAGTAGCTGTGGTAAGATGTAGGCTGACTATTCGAGTCTACTGATTTCAGAAGATCTAATCAACCCTCTAGGCTTGAATGTGATGGTGGAAGTTAGGCAGAACAAACCATCTTGTGAACACCCAATATTTTCAGAAGTCCAAAAGGCCATTTCACTCTTTATTAAAAAATTTGCAAATTAGTTCTCGAGAAGCAAATTTCAAAAGCAATGGTCATTGTTGAACTAAACAGGCATAATTTATTTCAGCATTGAGCACCTACACCTTGATCACCTAGGCCACCTAAGCCGAAATTTACTATTTGACCCATGTTAAAGTATTTTCATATTGAAATCTAAAATGTTAGATATCTATTCGTCAATTTCAAGGGATTTCATATGGAGCTTTAAAATGATTTTTAGAAGAAATTTTCAATTAATTGACAATCAACTTCAAAACTGCCAGGTTTTGAGATCATGTCAGAATTGATTTCATGGAACTTTCAATTGATCACATTAAATCATGATCATTTCACAAAGATTTTAAAATGAGTTTCAATCAATGTTTGAATAATTTCAAATCAATTTTAAAGGATTTTCACGTCAATTTAAAAAATTTAAAGTCAAAACCAAATGATATCTCGAAGAGGAATTCAAAGTGAGATTGAAAGTCAATTGCAAATATTAATTCACAAAATTTCTAAAATTTTCCATTTTACCTATCTATTTTCCTCCTTCATTTCTCTCTCTATTTCTTTGTTCAGGCTTTCCATGTTCTCTCCCTCTCTCTCCAAAATGAATTTGCTTTCCCTCTTCCAAGGTGTTTTCTTCTTCTTCTTCTTCTTCTTCTTCTTCATGCTTCTTCATCCCTACTGTTATCAACCCAACTTTTTCCCAAAAGATTGTATTTTATCTCTAAACCCTCATCCAAACCCAAACACAAAAACACAAATTCGAAACTCAACTGTAGACACAAAATTCAAATCCAAAATCCAACTCTTGGATTCGAATTAGATCCAAAATCCAAATTTGGATCCAAATCAAGAATTTCAAACTCAAAATCCAAAGCCGAGATCAAATGACAAAATTTGAATTTATGGGTGCCGCACACGCATGCACAGATCTTCCATTTGTTTTATGTTTTGTTCTCACGCCAAGATGTGTTTTTGAGCCTAAATCATTAACTAGAACACGTCAACAACCAATTAAACTCAATCCGCACGTAAAGCGAGCCAGAGTCACTCAAAAACATAGTCGACCACCCATTTGTAACAAAAACCAACTTTATACACAACTTAAATAAGAAAAAAATGGTTTTATGCTAAAACAGCCCCTTTTATTTATTTAATTATCTATTTTATCTTATTTTACTTTATTTTATTTCATCATATTTCGTATTTATTTTGTATTAAAAAAAAGTAATAATAGTATAACCGTGTATTGCGCAACGTGCAATCGCGTTACGTGATCCCTGTGCGCGACAGTGCGTCATGCGCTGACGCGCACCATTCGCCACGGCGGGGCTTCACCCAAAGCAACCCTAGGATTATCCGAAGTAAGAGACTCATCTTCTAAATCATTCTCATTTGAGATATTTAATCAATATCCCATTCCATTTCTTTTCATTACTGCTTCCCTTCTTCGTCTCCCCATGGTCATATAAGATAGCTCTCAAAACTCCTTTACGGAGCCAAGTGCTATTCTTGAGTGCACCGGAAGCATGAGAAGGTGAAATGATATTTCATTTTAAGATTTAAACATGTTTCTCTCTTCTATTGAATATTGTTTTGCTTTGAGATGTTGTTCACTCATGGTTGATTGATTTTTCTCATTTATATATGAATGAACAGCGAGAATGAGTGCTTGGGTTGGGATATTTCTTCATTCTTATATTGATTTTGAGTTTGGGGTTTGTCCAACGTGAGAAAGTCATTCACAAATATGCACATGTTAAAAATACATCTTCATGTCATATTACATTTCGTTTCCTTCTTATTCACTTGATTAAAAACCCTAGTGAGTGCCTTATTATGTTGTTTAATTTTCTTTCATGGAAGAAATATATTCCCTTATAACAAACAAAATAACAATGTTCTATGTTAGTATATCAAATATTTGAAATCATTGTTTTCAAAAGATTTTCGAAAGCAAGAACCATCTCTAATGAGACTTTGGAGACTTAACTTATGCTCTTGCATGAGCCCAACTTCCTCTCTGGCCTATATAAAAATCAAAATCGGATATTTTCAAGTCATTTCTTGATATACAATATCATGAAGACATATGTGTATATACATGTTAAATACGTATATGTACATATAATGATATTCTTTATCCTTCTCTCTCCATGGTTTCACATATTGTTTTGTGAACTTTTATATACACATGAATGCATATATATATATATATATATATATATATATATATATATATATATATATATATATATATATATATATATATATATATATATATATATATATATATATATATATATATATATATGTATGTGTGTGTGTGTGTGTGTGTGTGTGTGTGTGTGTGTGTGTGTGTTCTATTTTCCCTCTCTAGAATCTTTGTTTCTCTTTTAAAGTTAAATGTCTTCTTCTACAAATTTCTTATATATATATTTCTCTATTTCTTTTCCTCTAAAATCTATTTCTCGATAAATACCCTCTTTATATAAACTTTCATATAAGTATATGTATGATAACATGTACATGTATATGTGCATTTCCCTATTTTTCTCCCTTTCTCTCTGTCTCTCTTTTAAGATCTTCTTTTTCCTCTCTATTTAAGTCAATACTTCATTTTCACAAGTTTTCACATACATACATGTATACATATACATATATACATGTATGTATATGTATATAAAATAAATATAAAATACGTATCTCCCCCTTCTTTTAAAATCATTCATTTAGTGATCTTTAAAATCTTTTCCTCTCTTTCTTTCTTTCTATGGGTGTATTTCATCTTTTCCATTCTTTTGGATATTTTTCTTCAAAGATCTAAGGTTTTAACTTCTAATTCGTCGATTTCACCAAGGCCAAAAATCAAGTAATGACCTAATATTAGAATCATGCTTGATGGTCTACAACCCCTTTCTATTTTCAAAAAACTTTTCTCTTTTTATAAGAATATTTATGACAACCTTATAAATAAAAATGAGAAACGTAGATGTATATGATGGTAGGAATGCTTTTATATGAATGTTATGGTAGGAATGAATTATTTCCTTTTAATCATGAATGACCAATGCATTCATGCATTCACACTCACTTGACATCACTTATGATCACAAGTACCTCTCCAAGAGAACTTAAGCAAGATGAGATGGAGCTCTAAGTAGGTGGTAACTGAATTAGAACAAAATCTCAAACCTACTTAAAGTTTTAAGAGAACACTAAATCCATTTTAAAAATGATTTCCTAAGCTTTCTAAATAGTATTTGTAAAGATTTTTCAATTCAAGATTTTCTCAAATCAAAATGTTTTTCACCCTCAAGTGATTCTTCAAGAACTTTTTCAAAAGTTTGAAACATCAAATCTTCAACATTTTCTCAAACACAACACCGCATTTAGAATGAAAAAGATGTTTAAGTCAAAACGGAATGCATAAAAAATGATGATATCCCTTGTATTTATTACCCCCAGTAAAGGTGCTGGGAATGGTCGATCCTCGTACCGATGGACGAGTCCATTTCTCTCTCATTTAAAATAAAACTTCATTTTTTGGGGCACTTCAAAAACCAAATATTTTTTGAGATGCAAACAAATGACGACCGTGATGGGATCCATCATCATTTGGCTAGGATTATCATTGATGCATTTCAACTCTTTTGAACATCTCATTCTTTGGCCTTGACCCCATCGGCATTTCACTACATTGCTTAGCGATTGTGTTTTCTTTCTTGCATATAAGACAAGTTGAAGAGGATCGATCATGTTCACTTAGATCTAGGATCAATCATATCCACTTAGATCTAGAATTAAATACAACCCTCCTCAATTTAAGGCTTGATTGAAAACAATGTTTGTTCTTCTTCTTAGTTTAATCATCATCTTAGGAATCATTACACTGGAGACAACCGATTTTGCATGTTTGTTCATATTTCTAAATTTTTATTACCTATTTGTCCCGGTCATCATGTTGTCAGGCTTGGTTTTAGGTTCTAGCATGAAACTAAGCCTTAAAACTAGACCAAACCTTGGGCAAAAAAGCCCCCTCGTTAGTACCATGAGTGATAACTTGTGGTATATCGACGAGTGTCCAAGAAGAAGTTAATAGACCCTACCCTTAGTTGTTTAAGAAAGAATCTATACTATAACTAAGTCATTCGGCTAAAAGCATATAAGCGTAACTTGATATTGAATTATCGTGATGCAAAATTATCTCAATTTGGTCCCTATATCATTTTCTCTCCAAAATTGTTTCACATAATAGAAGTATAGAGAATGTTGATGTGCATAAAATCTCATGTGATGATTTACAACCTCATCATATACCTCTACTTCATATCATCTTTGTCAACCTAGTTAATCCTTTCTATTAATTTAGTCTCTACCCTTCAGGGTCATTACTCAAGATGTATTCTTTCTAACGTGGTGTCACTTTGCCTTATGATCACTTCCTCTTTGGGGAAGGACCCGAACGGTTTACTTATATCTCTTTTGAGTCTAGACCTTTGGCTCCTGAATGGTATTGGTCTTGGCATACCACCTTCTCTCAGATGTTTCCTTTCTACTTTGAAGAATGTGAGCTAGAGACAGTGGCAGCTAGAGGAATGCAATAACTGGATGGAAATTTGGTGCATACATTTGCTGAGTGATGGAACCCAAGCACCTCCTCTTTTTGGTTTTCATGAGGAGAAATGATGGTATTATTAGATGAATTTACCGAAATACTAGACCTTCCCACCCCAACTTGTGACCTAAATGATCCATTTGAGAAAGAATTCCTCAAGAACCCGACTAAGATTAATGCAAATGACTTTATAGCTCACTTTACTGGACAAAAACTTTTCCCCTAGTAGAAAACTATGAGTGTCAAAGCATCAACTTGAAAAATTTGTATGAAAAATTTGGAGCCTATGTCGAACCTTCTACCTTATCTCAAAAAACCATAGGAAGAGTTAAATATTGTATGATGCTTTGCACATTGGGAGTGACCCTTTTCACCAATGGAAGTGACCTCCTAGATGTTTGTATCACCCAATTTTTCTCGATCTGAGGACATAGCGGGACCCAACACTTGTCAATGCAATAACAATCTTGGCTTTCCTTTACCAAGAACTCACCCACTTCACCATTGGAGATGCTGACTTCATACAAGGATCCACATATGCTTTACAATTGTGGTTCCTTAAGCACGTAGGACCCCAAGCCAGTCTATTCAGAGCACTAATGGAGCATTAATAGTCTTAGAGAAATACCACCATGTTATCGAGAAGTTGAATGAAGAAGAGATCATTTGGGACTATTTTCATCGTCATCAAAGTCCGCCTCAATACACTCACCATTATCACGAGCGTACTACACTCTTGGGCTCTTATTTTAGATGCATGAGACAATTCTCTCAAAGGTAAAAGATGGTTTTTGTGCATGCATCAATTGAAGCTATTCCTGAATTCAACCTCAACTTTCCTTAATGGGGGGCATTGTTCGCAGTGGCTCAACAAGAGCGGAAGACACAAATATCATACACTTGATTCACTGGCCCAGTGGTAAAGAAGCAATATGTCGAGCAGTGGGATGCCAACCGACCACCATCTATGCTTCCTTAAAAGTTTCCCTTATCAACTTTGTATTCCTCATTTCAACTTCAGTCATCATCATCTTTGTTAGTGTTTTCTTTTGATGTAACTTTTAAAACTCCTAATACAATATGAAGTTTTATTTTGTCATTATTTTTTTCCAATGACTCTTCATTTTCCTGTCTCACAAGGTGAATACTTGAAAGCCAACAAAATGGTTGAAGTCAGAGCACAAGCTAAGCAGGCTCCTTAGAGCAAGGCTTCATCTTCTGGGCCTATGGCAGAAACACTTGGCCTTCCAGCAATCAAGCTAGAAGGCTACCATATGTTCTGGTTGTTCATGGAGCGATTCATGAGGGAACAGGAAGAACAAAAAGCCCTAATGGTTACTAAAAAGCCAGAAACTGAAAAGCCAGTCAAGCAAAAGAGAAACAAGAAAGACAACAAATCCTCTCCTACAAATCGAGATGGAGGTCATCTAGATTCAGACTCAACAACTAGTAAGGATGAAAAACCCAAATTGCTTCTGCTCAAGAAGAAAAAGATAATAAAAAAAGCAAGAAAGGAAAATAAATTCTGGAGGAAAGCAGTTCACCTAGCCCTCTCACAAGTGAAAGTCAGAGAAAAAGCCAAAAGGAAAGAGAAAGTCTACCAAAAAAGGCAAAAGGTAAAAAAGTACATCCCAAGCAATAGCTCAGACAGCGAAAGTTTTAAAGAGAAAGTAAAGGAGAACAAAGGCAAGAAGAAAAAGACATGCAAAATTAGTCAAATCAAGTAATGATGAAAGTCCGACTAAGTGCAAGTTTCATAAAATGGAGAAAAGAATGAACAACCTCGAACTTAAGGGGAAAGGAAAATGCTCATACTCATGCAAGGATTACTATCTTGGTATTGAAGGAGACGAAGACATGAAGAGTTTGCCCAAAGAGTTTGTCAAATATGATGGAACTACCTGCCCACAAGTTCATCTTTCAACCTTCATCAATGATTGCTAGAAAATTCGAACAAATAACAGAGGTTTGTTTTGCTACTTTCCAAGAAGCCTTGAAGGCATCACTGCATAATGGTACAATGAAAAGGTCAACCCAGTTGAACTGAAAGAATTTGATAAATTGGTTAACATGTTTGTCAAGAGATTTAAGCAAAATAGTCTCATGGCTCCAACCCTCAATACCATTTGTAGTCTCTATCAAAAACAAGGAGAAAAGGCTCGAGAATTCATCCAAAAATGGAGAATTCAATGCAATAAGATGAAGGAGTCCATTTGTAAAACACATGCTTTGTCACTTATCAGAAAAAATCTCGTCCAACCCCTAAAAAGTCTCATCCGCAATGCTCTAATCAAGACCTTTGTTGAGTTGATTGAACAAACAGATTCAATAGAGGAAGGAATTGACAAAGGCGATTTTGATGGAATCATTGCTCCTAAATACAAAGAAGATGGTAAAAAAGGAGGCAGTTGCCCACACACTTCATAGATAATGCTGACATTCGAAAGGAAAACGACAATAGTTATAAGCATGACAAAGAATTCAACCACAAAAGGAAAACACAACCGTCCAAAGGAAATGAAGAAGGGAGGACAAACACTCAGGCTAGATTTATGACTAGAAGTTCACTCCTTTCAGTCAGTCTCGCAAGAAGATCCTAGAGTAACTCCTTGCCAAAGGAACTATCATCTTGCCAAAAATGTTAGAAGCCTCCAAAAATGATGGGAGGTAATAAAGAAAAGTTATGTAAGTTTCATTGTGCCCTTGGTCATGACACCGAGAATTGTTTTGTCCTCAAAAACATTATCCAAAATTTCATCAACAAGGATTTCAAGGTTGATGATGATAGCATCCCTGAGGTATTAAGGAATGCATTTCCTAATCACAGGAAGGCGGTAGTAGCCACGATCACCATAGGCACTCCACTCCCATATCACCCGTAGGAGCACGTCCGACCTCACAATGGAAGGAGTTCACACAAAGTCATGATGACGAATTAAAGAAACCTTTAGATTTTATTGCTATGATGAACAACAAGGCAAAAAGTTCATCAAAAAAACCTGTCATATATCCAAAAACTATCTTACGGTCATCTTATGATGAATCATCAGATGACTCCTCGAACGAGAATCCATGCCACTTGGATAATGTCTTTTCCTTGCAAGTATAAATGATTGAGGAAGACTGGATTGAAGCCTCTATGGACCAGTCAATTATCTTTTTAGTAAAGAACCTCTCAAAATGGGGATATTATCATTACGGTGCTCTTTACATCATCATTCAAGTTAATAAGATGACTGTGCCACATGTATTGATCGATGGAGAAAGTGGTTTAAATATTTGTCCTAATTTCATAGCTAAAGCTTTGGGATTTCGTGAAGATAAGTATCACCCTGATGATACCAAGATCTACGGATACGACAACCAAAGCATGAATACGAATGGTACCTCGACATGGATGTGTTCATCGAACACACCAGTCATTGCATTACATTTCACGTGATGGATGTACCACCATCATATAACTTGCTCTTGAAACGGCCTTGGATCCACAAAGTACGATGAATCTCGTCCACTCTTCATCAATACCTCAAATAGAATTTTGGTCCATCGGTCATCACCATGTGTGCTGAGGATCCAGTCAAGAAGTTGGTACAACCAATGCTCCCTAGGCCAATTGATTCAATGGACGTACCCAACATAAGAACAGTGAAGGAAGGACCTTTGAAAGAATGGATGCAGAACATGGAGATAGATGAATCATCTGGGAATGTCCATACTATTTCAAGCTGCCATGCAAGTTACCTAAAAAATTCCTTGCATGCTCATTTTGTGAAAAACTCTAAGGGATTTCAGTTGCTTCTAAAAAATGGTTATCATCCATTCACCGGCCTTGGAAAGAATGAAGATGGCATCTTGCTGCCGATTAGTATCCCTTTTTAGATGAACACCACAAGATTGAGATATCATAAGAAAATTTGAAAAGGATTTTGTTACCTAATAGTATTTCCCTATGTTTTTGAATCCTCCCATGAATTTTGTAATCTTAACTTGTACTTGTTTGGTCTCATGACAGGATCCCCCTCTATGAAGTAAGAATTTTCAATATGAAATGCAAGTAATCTTTTGATATCAATTTTAATTTTGTTCAATTTTTTTCTATCCTCCTCCTTACAGGATGTCGAAACTCAATATGTCTCAGTTTCTTCTATTTCTTCGGAAGTCCCCCAGAAAGCATTTATCAAAAAAGCAGTCGGTGAAGTAGAACGTACGACAATACCCGAGTTGGAATTACCAGAATTCACTCAGATTCGGAAACAAGAACATCCCTCGTCCTTAGTTAATAATCCAATTGAAGAGATTAATATTGGAATAGTGAGAATCATAAAATCCTTCAAATTAGCACCAGTTTGTCAATTGACGAGAAGAAAAAATTAGTAGACTTTCTTATAAGCCATCAAGAAGTTTTCATATGGACCTATGAAGATATGTGGAGTTTAGACCCTCAGTTGGTTGAACATCATTTGCTCCTAAGTCCTGGCTGCAAGCCAGTTAAGCAAAAATTAAGCATGCTTGATCCTCAACTAGAAGGGCCCGTAAAAGAAGGATTTAAGGACCTACTAAAGGTAAAATTTATCCACGCCATTGATTACCCTGAATGGTTGGCTAATATCATGGTGGTCTCCTAAAAAATGGCAAAGCCAGGTTGTCATCGACTTTCGAGACCTAAACAAAGCCACGCTGAAAGACGATTGTCCACTTCCAAAGATTGATTCATTGGTAGATAGTACTGCAGTACCAAATCAAATCAACAGTTCAAGGATCAACCAAAGACCGTTTTTACCACCACTTGGGTCACTTTTTGTTACACAGTGATGTCATTTGGGTTAAAAAATACTATAGCAACTTATCAAAGAGCCATAGCCGCTATCTTCTATGACTAGCTGCACAAAATCATGGATGCGTATATTGATGATATATTAATTAAGTCTAAGGCAAAAGAAAACCACATTGAAACCCTTACCCAGGTGTTTGAGAGACTCCTACAATACAAGCTTCGTTTGAATCTTCAAAATGTATGTTTGGGGTTGAATCACGTAAACTTTTGGGTTTCATGGTCAGTAAGAGGGGGATCGAGATTGATCTTACCAAAGATAAAACAATCATTGATATACCACCACCTACCAATATCAAGGAACTGTGAAGTTTACAAGGGCGAATCTAGTTCATCAGATGATTCATTTCTAATCTAGCTATAAGATGTGAACCATTCAACCAGCTGCTGAGGAAAAGCATCAAGTTTGAATGGGGTTTTGAGTGCCAATAGTCCTACTCTACATCACAGTGAATGAATCAGCATGTGGCTTCTTTTTGGCACAATATGAGGAATGAAGTCGCATCGAGCATGAAATATATTATGTCAACAAAACTTTTATCCAATATGAAAAGAAGTACTTTCCAATGGAAAAAACTTGTCTAGCGTTGGTTTAGATGTGTTAGAAGCTGAGACATAATTTATTAGCTTATGAGGTCAAGATACTCTCCAAGCTAAGTCCTCTTAAGTACATTTTGGAACAACCATTCTTTAATGGGCACATCGCCAAATGGCAAGTTTTGCTGATGCAATACAATCTTGAATATGTGTCCTAGAAGTCAATTAAAGGACAAGCAATTGCAGATCAGTTAGCATACTTTCCCTAGTACGAAAAAATCAGAACAAATGATAAGTTTGCAGACGAACACATACTAAGATTGGAAACAGTTCCAATATGGAAGATGTACTTTGATGAGTCCAGAAACATGATGGGAGTAGGTATAGACATTCTACTTGCCACTTTGGAAGATAAAATGATCCCCTACTCTGAAACTTGATTTTTCATGTACCCATAACATGGCCGAATATGAAGCCCTCATACAAGGACTTCATTTTTTACTGAGTTTTTAAGTAAAAAGAGTGCATGCTTTCGACAAATTTCGGCTTATCGTCAATCAAGTGAACGAAGAATGGCAAGTCAAAGATGAAAAGTTGGTGCGATATCAAGACCATGATCCGTTAGTTTGAAGAAGTACAACTAGCTCATACAACAAGAGAAGACAACCCTATTGCGGATGGCCTCACGAGTCTAGGATACACTATCTCCTTTCGAACGAACGAAACAATTCGATCTTTTGAGACTGGAAGATTAGAAGATCCTGCTTTTAAAGCGATGAAACATGTTCATCATATCCAAGAAGGGAATACACCTTGGTACCATGAGATCAAAAGATATATTGAGAACAGAGAATTCCTGACTAGAATGCCCAAAAATGAACAAAAAACAATTCGACGTATGTCAACGATGCACTTTATTCTTGCAGGAGTGCTATACAAACATGGATTTAATACTGAATACTCTCGGTACCAAATGGGCAGAAGTCATCATTGTCAGAATAGTAGAAGGGCGTCACGTAGTGGCCTTCATTCACAAAAATCTTTTTTGCTGATTTGGAGTCTCTTATGATATAGTATCTGATAACGAGACTCATTTCAAAAATGAAAAGATGAGGCAGTTATGCAACAAATACCGTATCATGCATCATTTTTTAGCTCCTTATTACCCTCAAGGTATTGGGCAAGCGGAAGCCACCAATAAGATCTTGATCCGCATCTTGGAGCAGACAATAGAAACTGGGAGAGACTGACATAAAAATATGCATGACGCTTTGTGGGCATATTGCACCACTATGAGAACTTCAACAAATGCTACTCCAGTGGAGCTAGTCTACAGAACAGAAGTGGTTCTACCGTTATATATACTAAAACCTGCTTTGAAATTCACTTCTCTCATAGAGATCTCTCTAAATCAATATCTGCAGAATAGGTTAATGCGGCTCGATTTTCTAGATGAAAAGAGACTAAAAGCGGCTCAACACGCTGAAGCTTATCACTAAAGGGTGGCTAGACAATTTGCCAAGTCAGTTATCGAGAGACATTTCAAAGTGAACGACTTGGTCCTATGATCTGTGGTATACCTCAAAGGACAGCCATGGGGTAAGTGGGCACCGAATTGGGAAGACCCATATGTTATTAAGGAAGCCTTGCCTTGTAATTCATACCGATTAATTAATGCTGATGGGGTGGAACTTGCCGATCCTGTTAACACTCTTCACCTCAAGAAATTATACGCCTAGTCCTCTTGTATTCACTTTCCAATCAATGACAAATATTTGTGTTCTCCATATTCAATCTGCTATTCATTTTGAATTCTTCCCAGTCGTAAAATGTAACAAACACACTGGGATATTTTTTTTATTATTGTCACTCAAGACTTGAGAGCAACCCATGCAAGAATGGGTTAAACCTGCAATGCAAAGCAACCTATGCAGGTAAGGGGTTAAACCTTCAATGCAAAGCAACACATGCAGGTAAGGGGTAAACCTGCAATGCAAAGCAACCTACTCAGGTAAGGGGTCAAACCTACACTTAATCTTGCCCATGACCCATTCAGGTAAAGGTTAATGCAGAAACATCACTCCTAACATGTTTTATTTGAAAACTCTAGGGTGCTTATCTTTGTCACTAAGCACTGCTAATGTCGGCTTATTAACAAAGATGGGCATTTGTTATCACCCCAAATTTTTTCCAAAAGATTGTATTTTATCTCTAAACCCTTATCCAAACCCAAACACAAAAACACAAATTCAAAACTCAACTCTAGACACAAAATTCAAATCCAAAATCAAAATCTTGGATCCAAATTAGATCCAAAATCCAAGTTTGGATCTAAATCAAGAATTTCAAATTCAAAATCCAAAGCCGAGACTAAACCAACAAAATTTGAATTTATGAGTGTCACACGCGCATGCACGGACCTTCCTTTTGTTTTATATTTTATTCTTACGCTAAGATGTGTTTTTGAGCCTAAATCATTCACTAGAACACATCGGCAACCAATTTAACCCAATTCGAATTTCAAATGAGCTTAGAGTCACTCAAAAAGATAAACAACCACCCGCCTAGCATGGAACAGTGCCCGGAACGGGGATTGTGCACTGCATAGGTCCCATTTACATGTCAAAACCACCCCTTGGGGGGGGGGGGGGGGGGTTTGGTCCTTTTGGGTGGGTAATAGCCCTGCCCACACCCTAAAGGGGTTGTTGCAGGGCTAATGGCCAATTCCACTTAGTCAAAGCCTATTTTACCAAAAAAAAAAATTCAACAATATTTGAAATTCGCATGAAAATCTTGTCAAATTCAAAAATTTTCAAATTTTGAGTTTTGTCTCCAAAATTCTCTACAAATATCCACACAATTTTCCCTCGTGAGCATAAGCAAACCCTTGGAGAACGTCTAGTGCTCTCTCACTTGAAGATTTAGAGTTTCCCCTTAGCTCTTTTTCTCCATTTCTCCCTTCTCTCTTCTTCTCTTCTTCTTCTCCAACTTTGGGAGGAAGCTTCTTCATGGTTCAACTCTTCAAAGGATCACAAGAAGATCTCTTGGAGGCATATCTTTATCACCTTGGAGCTTCACCCAGTGCAACCCTAGGATCATCTGAAGTAAGAGACTCATCTTCTAAATCATTCTCATTCGAGGTATGTAATTAATATCTCACTCTATTTCTTTCATTACTTCTTCCCTTCTTCATTTCCCCATGACCATATAAGATAGCTCTCAAATCTCCTCTTCGGAGCCACAAGCTATTCTTGAGTGCACTAGGAGCATGAGAACGTGAAATGATTTCATTTTAAGCTTAAAACGTGTTTCTCTCTTATCTTGGATATTGCTTTGCTTTGAGATGTTGTTCACTCATGGTTGATTGATTTTTCTCATTTATATATGAATCAACGGTGAGAATAGGTGCTTGGGTTGGGATAATTCTTTATTCTTATATTGATTATGAGGTTGGGCTTTGCCCAACCCGGGACGGCTATTCATGAATATGTACATATTAAAAGTACATCTTCATGTTATTCTTGCGTTTAGTTTTCTTCTTAATCACCCGATTAGGAACCCTAATGAGTGCCTTATCATGTTGCTTGATTTTCTTACATACCCAACAATGGAAGAAATATATTCCCTTATAACAAGAAAAATAATAATGTTCTATGTTACTATATAAAAGTTTTGAAATCATGCTTTTCAAAAGATTTTCAAAAGCAAGAACCCTCTTTAATGAGACTTTGGAGACTTAGCTTAGGCTCTTGCATGAGCCTAAGTTTCTCTCTCGCCTATATAAAAATTGAAGTTGGATATTTTCAAGTCATTTGTTGATTTCCAATATCATGAAGACATATATGTACATACATGTTAATTATGTATATGTGCACAGGATGATGTTATTTATCCTTCTCTCTCTAGGGTTCCCCATATTGTTTTATGAATTTTCATATACACATTTTCTCTCTCTAGAATCTTTGTTTCTCTTTTCAAATTAAATGTCTTCTTCTACAAATTTCTTATATATATATATATATATATATTGCTCTATCTCTTTTCGTCTAAAATCTCTTTTCCCTTTATATAAACTTTCCTATACATGTATGTATATTAGCATGTACATGTATATGTGCATTTCTCTATTTTTTTTTCTCTCTCTTTTAACATCTTCTTTTTCCTCTCTATTTAGGTTAATACTTTATTTTCAAAATCTTTTACATACATACGTGTACATATATGTATATACATATACGTGTATATATGTATGTATATCCATATAAAATACATATAAAGATATGTATCTCCCTTCTTTTTTAAAATCTTTCATTTAATGATCTTTAAAATCTCTTTCTCTCTCTCTTTCTTTCTATGGGAGTATTTCATCTTTTCTATTCTTTTGGATATTTTTCTCCAAAGATCTAAGGTTTTAAATTCTAATTCATCGACTTCACCAAGACCGAAAATCAAGTAATGACCCAATATTAGAATCATGCTTGATGGTCTACAACCCCATTTCATTTTCAAAATTTTTTTATTTTCATAACAATATTTATGGCACTTATAAATAAAAATGAGAAACTTAGATGTATGTGATGGTTGGAATGCTTTTAGATGAATATTATGGAAGGAATGAATTATTTCCTTCTAATCATGGAGGACCAATGCGTTCATGCGTTCACACTCACTTGATATCACTTATGATTATAAGCACCTCTCCAAAAGAACTTAAGCAAGATGAGATGGAGCTCGAACTAGGTAGTAACCGAATTAGAGCAAAATCTCAAACCTACTTAAAGTCTTAAGAGAACACTAAATCCACTTCAAAAATTATTTTTCAAGCTTTCCAAATGGTATTTGTAAAGGTTTCTCAATTCAAGATTTTTTCAAATCAAATTGTTTTACACTCCCATGTGATTCTTTAAGAACTTTTTCAAAAGTTTGAAACATCAAATCTTCAATATTTTCTCAAATACAACACCGAATTTAGAATGAAAAAGTTGTTTAAGCCAAAATGAAATGCATTAATTATGAGCATATTCCTTGGACTGATTACCTCCAGTAAAGGTGCTGGAAACTATCGATCTTCGTATTGACGGGCAAGTCCCTTTCTCTCTCCCAGATACTTCCTTCCCTTCTCTCTCTCTCTCTCTCATAGTTCCTTTCTTTCTACTCAATTGCATCCCACTCTCTCATTATTGCTCTAATTCTCTGATGGGTTGATTGCTCGGTTGGAGAAGCTCAAGACCGACAACCTTCATTGTGATTTTGCCACATTCTTCCATTCTTCCCTCTGTTCTTCTTCCTCTTCATCCATTTTGTTGTCTACTCTTTGTCTTCCATTTTGGTGCACTCCCTCATTCTCCCACTTCTTCCTCTGCTATCCCTCTTCACTGTTTCTTTCCTTTGTTTTCCACTCTCCAATTTAGGTCTGTCTCCCCCCATAATGTGTTCCTCCTCTCTTGCGCTTGTTTCCAGGATTTCTCCTGAGATCTTTTGTTCTATCTGCCTACTCACTATCTTCTTCTTCCTGCTCCTTTTCTCCCATCAAACTTTCCTCCCTCTCACCATTTCTCCTTCGTCTCCCCCACTCTCCTTGTTCTTATCCACTTCACACACTCTTCATCTTCCTCTTATGTTCTTCCTCTTCTTCTTCCACTCCACTCTCACCTTTGCTCCTCCATAATCCACCGACTGCCACCCACTGCACCGGGTACAGCCCAAGCAGACTAGCGTCAACCTGCATCTATGAACACTAGCCTAAACGAATGGCCATCTTCATCTCCCAGCCCAAATATTGTTGCTAGAGGACAATGTCTTCTTCCTACTAGTCATTGCAGGCTCTCCTCCCTTCTATATTCTTCCTCTTGCTCTCAATTTCTCCTTGTTAACACCTCAATTTTTTTCATCTCAGTTAATGGAAGCAATGTCAAAATCTTACAAAGAGAATTTCATAAAATAACTGTGAAAAAATTCAAATTCAAAGCACATTTCAAATCTAGACACAATTTAGGTTCAAAATCATGAATTTCAAATCCTAAGAAATGATTACAAATCCAAATTATAATCTAGTACATAAAATGCATCTAAATTAGGGTTTGAAATTCAAATCCATTTACAATTGTTATGTGGAGTTCATATCCAATTTCAATATCCAAATATGGATCCAAAATCTGAATTTGAATGCAAATCCAAAAACTGGATCTAATTCAGGATCCAAATTGCCAACTGGGACCCACATATGGGCCCCACCTAGTTCTCATGGCCAAAGGCCCACCCAAGAAGACACACACCCCATCTATTTCAAAATATGTACTCTAATTCAAAGAAATTAATCTAATCAATGAAAAGAAGATTTGATTATGATTAAGGTTTAATGGGCAAACAGAGAAATTTAATCTTCCTTCCCATCTTAATTAAAAAGGAATTTTCTAATTAAAAAGTGTCCTTAGTTCCAAAGAAGCTATGATTGCTTCTAACCAACCTACTTAGGGTAAGTAGGCTCAACTAGCTGCACCTAGATGTAATGCCAACCACAACTAAACTCAGTCAACAGGAGCTTAGCTTATTGAAACCTAGTCAATAGGCTAGGTCTGCCCCATGATTTTGCTACTGGATTGGAATAGACCCTGACTAGATCAACTCTACTTTGACTAAACTTAGTCAAAGTGAAAATCCAAATTGAGCTCATTCGAAGCATATATAGCTAGATGCTTTCTAAGCTTAAATTCATCAAATTTACTCAAACTAAGTCAACATCAGCTCACAAAATGAGCTTTGACTTTGCTCAATTGGTCAAATTTGACCAAATTTGGATAACTTTGTCCTCCCATGATCAAATTGAATTTATAGAACACGAAATTGGTTTTCTATGTAAATAAAATACACATTTGAATTTGTCAAATGAAAAAATCAAATGCCAAATTGAAAATCAATATTTCTAATTTAAATTATGGACTAAATGTCCTTTTTAAAACAAATTTGGTAAAATTTCAAAGTCTTTTCAAATTCAAATGAATTGTCAAACATGAATTACAATTCAACCAAATTCTATTGCTTGGTCAATAGGTTTGAACTTAGCAAGCTCAATTTCAAAAACTAAAACCCGAGTAAGGGTATTTTTGTCAAGTTTTTTAATCAAAATCAAGTGCTTAAAACCAAAACCTTGACTCAAGCTAGACTTCACTAGGTCTGGACCATGGTTGATCCGACCTAGCCGAGCAGTCCAAGCTCATGCGTGTGAGCTCGATGTGCTTGGTTGGAATCATTTAAGAAGATTAAAGACTATTTAATCTTCTTTTGGCAAATCATCAATCCACGTATCATGGATTGGGCTGATGAAAAATCAGATTTCTCTAATTCATTGGTTGAATTAGAGGCTTTCTGGGGTGGCAGCCATCTTGGCCTATTTTCTAAAATTCAAATTAATTATTATTCCAGCTTGGCATGTAGCTGGACCTATTCTAAGTCACCAGCTCAAAAGGGATCAGATTCTCAAAGAGTTGGGCATGCTCCAAGAGTGAGTTAAGGAGGTAGCTGTGCAACCATGTCCTCTCTTCCCTATTTAATTTCATTTATATATAAACTTACCTTGAGGACTGAGGTAGGGAACGAAAATTTGAAGATTTTCTAACCCTTTCTCTTAGTTGCAGCCAAGACCAGCAAGAAGAAGAAAAAGAGAAGAAGCAGCTGAGTAGAAGAAGTTGTCGTCCCACCCTTTCTTTCTCTCTTTCTCATTTCCCAGTCCTTTCTTTCGAACTTGCGAAGCTTAGGTACTTTAGTGGACCCTTGTTTAAGATTTTCATTATAAGGAAAATCCTCCTCATCCCTATAATTTCCAGCAAGGAAGAACTCTCTTTTTAGCCTTGTGGAGCTCTAATCTTAATCTAGATTCTTGCTTAGGATTGCTAGATTTAGAGAATCAGCCAAGAAGAGCTCTAAGCACTTAGGTCGACCACAAGGTTTGAGCAATTCTAGCCTATTATTTTCCATGCATTTTTGCTTCTTACTGTCATTTTAATTCCATATTCATGGAGAGGGTTTTATTTTGATTATATTTTATAGCTGAGAATGACGTCCAACTAGAGAAAATTTGTTAATACATCTCTTCATGCATAAATTAATTTTTTAAAAAGAAAACCTCTACACCAAATTTTGAAAAGGGCCCCAAGGCCACGTACCTTTTAAAAAAGGCTGGCCTAAACCATTTTTAACTTCCCACCTTAAGAGGATTCCATGGTGAGAGAGAGGTTTATAATTGCTGCAATTACAATCTAATTGCCTATTAGGGACAGATGCATTCTCATGAATGTGATCCACTCTTACACGGAAAAATCATTGACAAACAAGCTTGAACATTATCTTGATTCCTTCCATTTTTGAGTTGTTTTGATTCATGCATCCATGATTTAGTTGATTAAGGGTGGTGGTGAAAATTAGAAACTAGTTTTCAATGTTCCTACATAAAAAATCCTTAAGGGTGGTGGTGAAGTTTAGAAACTAGTTTTCAATCTTCCTACGTAAAAAACCCAGCTATGAACCATCATAGTTTGTATGGTAAGTGGTCCCTTACTAAATTTTCCATTTTAGGAGGCAATATATATATATATATATATATATATATATATATATATATATATATATACATATATATATATATATATATATATATTATATAATTTTTTATTAAAATATATTTTTTTCTTCTAAAATCAGGTTGAAACACGTTTTCCAGCTGATTTTAAAGAAAGAGGACCTTCACTTTGATCTTCATAGTTCAAAACTACAAGATTGTTCAATATTTCATCTCAAAATTTTGTCTATTACAACAATATATGCGTAAAAATGCACCCATGTTACTGAAATGAGACCATGATTTTATGAAACATAGTTTAAAATCTCAATGATTAAACTTTTGAAATATCATGTTTCAATCATGAATCGGCTTCTTTTTATAAAACCAGAAAAAAAGTTCTAATTTTATTTAAATCAGCAGCCCAAAGCACTCAGGGAATTGCTGGTTTCATTTAATAATTTCAAGATTTTCATGGGATTAATCAATATCTCAAAATGCTGCAAAATCATACTTAAGAATTCAATTTTCATTTCTCCAAAAGAGAAGATCAAATATGTTGAAATCGTCCAAAGAATGGATGAATTTCTTGATATAAAACGTGGAATCAAATTTGGTTTAAGAAAAGCAAGTTTACTAAAACTTCATAAACCAATATATATATATATCTAACACGAATGAGAACATGTTCTCAAGTGGAACATTCCTCTTGCTGATTTAGATGCTTAACTTACGGAAAAGTTAAGCAAGTTTTCAATGATTTGTCATAATTTTTTAAGAATCAATATTTCTTAGAATCAACATTTCTTATTTTCAGCCATTTAGGTCAGTATAAAATCTGATTTTATGGCAATTTTGAGACAAAAGTGGATGTTGTCTACGTCTCCCATATATTTTGAAGATTAATTTCAACTTCATTTACATGATTTTCTATCATTCTAAGATTTTATATCAAGTTTCAAGCTTGTGGACTACATCTCTAACTCTTGTGCTTAATAATGCGTTAAGCATATACCGAGAAAATCCTACATTCCAATTAAAAAACAATCTTTGTGTATATTAATCATGAATTAAACTTTTATGTTGAATGAATGTTGAGAGATTAAAAGAGGGGGAAAATGAATGTGTCATAGAGTTTCCTTTTTTTTCGTGCATTCAACACAAACTCAATCAAATTGCACCACGTGTACCATCTTTGAAAATTAAGTGATTCAATTTGCAAAAAAGTGACCAAGTCATATTGCAATGACAATTTAAAAACCTCACGTAGTTTCAAAAGAAATCGCAAGCGTCATACCCAATTTGGCGAAAATTCGTTTGAAGACAACATGTATTCTCACATTTTGGAATCTTTATTTCATCAAAAGAATAAGTTTTACTTGAGCAACTCAATTTTTTTTTCTGTAAAAAGAGAACTTATTTAATGTCAAATTCAAGTCTCTTAGACCTAATCACATGGTTTGGTAAAAAATGAACTTCAAAATCGATCATTTGCTAAGTTAGCTATGTTTCTCAAAATTTAGTCCATTTGCCATGAGAACCTTAACCATTATCCCCAAAATTTGATCACAAGTTGATCACAATTTACTAAAACTTTTCAATCCAAAATCATGAGACGATCTTGAGTTCACAAGGAACTAGATCTCATTCTCCAAATTCTCAAATTTTTCAATCAAATTCTCAATTTTCTCTCCAAATCTCCAATCTAAATTGTCAAATTGACAATTAAATTTTCAAAATCATGGATCAAAGCCATGAACCCATTCATTTCAAATCAATCCCATTCAAGTCGAAACATTTTCGACCAAAGCAACGGTCATCAATTCAAATCATTTTCAACAACAATGCCAATTTTGAACTAGAATTTAAATGGTAGATATTTTTTACCAAAACATTGGTATTTAATCTGAATTAATTTGGAAATTTTCTAATTTTATGCAAAATAATTTACTCAAATTTTTTAAAAACAAGTTGAATTTTCAAATAACTTGTCAAAATAAGTTAATTTTCTAAACAACGTGTCCAAATTTACTCTAATTTTCTAAAAGCAAACCCTATATCACCTGTTCAAAACCAAGTTCAAAATGAATTTTCAATTCAAATCGAAAGCTTTAGGCACCAGCATATTAGATTTGTATCAATCAAATGCCTTGCACATGATCTGAGAAATTCTTAATCCTTGGTCCAAATACCCTTTTAAAGGCGCATGAATGATTGGACCTCATACAGATGGGCAGATCCCTTTCACTTGATTTTTTTATAAAATCTAATTTGAAATTTGTTGCTTAGCATAACTCCCTGTTTTTACAACCAAAAGACATAGAATGGAAGGGGTGTGAACACTCTTCTGCCGCTTGCCCCCTCTCTCTCCATTCTTCTTCCCTTTTCCTCCTCTATTCTCATACTTCTTCTTTTGCTCCCTCTCTCCATCTGTCTTCCATTTTTCTTCTTTTTCTTCCTGATCCAACCATCCATTTGCTTGTCCTTCCCTTCAACCTTGAGGCCTCGCAGCACCTGGCCACTGAAGGCTCCAAGGATGTCTGCAGCAGTTGGAGTTTGCACCCTCTTGGTGCTGAGGAAATTCAAACCCTCCAGCCTCACCATGGAAACCATCAATGGAAATCCCAAACGAGTGGCATCTTGAAGTTACATGTTCTCTGGTTGACATGGAAACCAGCAGTTGGTGTTCGATTTTTTGATTCATCTATGCTGTACTACATTCAAGAATACAAGCTGGTGCCTCTCATTCCACCAGCAATGACACCCACAAGAGGTTCTTTGCTCAACCTATGAGAATTCCACCAGCATCCGTTTTACCATTATTCGCACCCCTTTCTGCTCTCCGTCTTGTGGTTGTAAAAATGGGGAGTTATGCAAAGCAATAAATTTCAATTGGTGTTTTTTGGAAAATTTTCAAGTGAAAGAGATCCGCACGTCGATATGAAGTCCAACCTTTCCCACTGCCTTTAATAGGGGTAACCGGACCAAGGACTAAGGATTTTTGGATCATGTACAAGTCATTTGATTGATACAAATTTTATATGCTTGTGCATAAAGCTTTTGCATTTGGAAATGAAAGTTCATTTTGAACCTGGTTTTGGACAAATGATTTTGAGCTTGTTTTTGGTAAATTGGAGTAAAATTCCGACAGGTTGTTTGGAAAATTAACTTGTTTTAACAAGTTATTTGAGAATTCAACTTGTTTAAGAAAATTTGGATAAATTCTTTTCTACAAAATTGAAAAATTTCCAAATTGATTTCGATTGAAGACCATTGTTTTGGTCAAAATTGTGTGCCATTTGAATTGAGCTTCAAAATCAGCAATGATGTTAAAAATGGTTTGAAATGGATTTGAAAATTGAACTGTCAACTTAACAGACTGGATTGTAAACTTGGATTGGAGTTTTGATTGAAAATTGGGATTTTGGAGATTTGGTTCTAGTTCATCGTTGTGAACTTAAGATCATCTCATCAATTTTGTTGAGAATTGTGATCAAATTTTAGAAAAAATAGCTAAGTCTACTTATCAAATGAATTGACTTTGGAGTCTCTTTTTGCCAACTCATATGATTAGTTCAAAGAGACATGAATTTGATTTCAAACAAATTCTCTTTTTAGAAAAAAATTATAGAGTTGCTTAAGTGAAGCTTACGCTTTCTGAAGAAATTATGACTCCAAAATGTTGGAAAACATGTTGTTTTCAAATGTATTTTGGCCAAATTGAGTATGATGCTTGTGCTTTCTTTTGAAAGTAAGTGAGGTTTCCAAATTCTAATTTGTTCATTTCTTGCAACTCAAAATTGAATCACTTAATTTCTAGAGAAGGTGCACGAGGAGCAATTTGAGTGAGTTTGTGTTGAATGCAAGAAAAGAAAGGAAATTATTTGATACATTCATTATTCCCTCTCTCATCATCTCTCAACATTCATTCATTATCAAATTCAATTCATGATCCATACACACAAAGATTGATTTCTTTTTTTTTAAATTAGAATGTAAGACTCTCTACATATGCTTAACATATTATTAAGTACAAGAGTTAGAGATGCAGTTCACAAGCTTAGTCTTGATATAAAATCTTAAAATAATAAAAAATCATGTAAATGAAGATAAAATCAATCTTTAAAATATATGGGAGATATAGACAACATCCACTTTTGTCTAAAAATTGTCATAAAATCAGGTTTTATACTGATTTAAATGACTGAATAAAAAATGTTGGTTCTAAGAAAGCTTGTTTCTTAGGGGATGATAATGAATCATTGAAAATTTGCTTAACGTTTCTATCAGTTAGACATCTAAATCAGCAAGAGAAATACTTCTCTTTAGAACATGATCCCATTAGTGTTAGATGTACACTTTGGGTTAAGACGTTTTTGAAACTTGTTTTTCGTAAACCAAGTTTAATTTCCAATTTCATATCAAGAAATTCATTCATTCCTTAGATGATTTCAACATATTGTATCTCCTTTTCGGGAGAAAAGAAAGTTGGATTCTTAAATATAATTTGCAGCATTTTGGGATCTTGATTAATCATATGCAAATCCTGAATTGGTAAATGAAATCAGCATGTCCTAAAGTACTTTAGGGTGCCGATTTAAATAAAATTAGAACTTTCTTATCGTTCTATGAAAAGAAGATAATTCATGGCTGAAACATGATATTTCTAGAGCTTAATCTTTGAGAGTTTAAGCTAGTTTTCATGAGATTATGGTCTAATTTCAGCAACATCTATGCATTTTTATGCATGTATTGCTGAAATAGATATAATTTTGAGATGAAACATTGAACAATCTTATAGTTTTGAACTATAAAGATCAAAATGAAGGTTCCCTTTCTTTAAATCGGCTTGGAAACATGTTATAACTTAACCTTAGAAGAAAAAAATGTTTGTTAGATAAGAGTTTATATATATATATATATATATATATATATATATATATATATATATATATATATATATATATATAGAGAGAGAGAGAGAGAGAGAGAGAGACACCCACACACACACACACACACACATATATATATATAACCACTTAGCATACGAACCATAATGGTTCATAGCTGTGTTTTTTACCTAGGAAGATTGAAAAGTAGTTTTGAACCTTCACCACCACCCTTAATCAACTAAATCAAGAATGCATGAGTTCAAAATGACTCAAAGTGGAAGAAATCAAGAGAATGCTCAAGTTTGTTTCTCAATGTTGTTGTGTGCAAGGGTGGATCACATTCATGAGAATATAAATCCCTTTTTTGTGTCCCTAATGGGCAATTAAATTACATATTGTAACAAATATAAATCTCTCTCATCATAGAATCCTCTCTTTGTGGGGAGTTAAAAATGATTTAAGCCAGCTAAGTTTGAAAGGGATGTTGAGGCCCTTTTTTGAAAATTGATTCATGAATTTTCTTTTGGAAAAACCGGCTTATGCATTCATCATGCATTACAATGTACATTTGATCGTACTTTCCCTAGCCAGACATCATTTCTAGATATAAAATATAATCAAAATAGAACTCTCCCCACTAATATGGATTAAAATGACAGCAATAAGCTAAAATGCATAGAGAATACGCTAGAACTGCCCCTAGCTTGTGGTTGGCTTAGGTATTTAGAGCTCTTCATGGCTGGTTCTCTAAATCCAGCAGTCCTAAGCAAGAATCTAGATTTAGATTCGAGCTTAACAAGGCTGACAAGAGACTTCTTCTATGCTGAAAATTGCAGCGATACATCCAGCCCCCACGTGTGAACTGCGTGTGCTCGGCTAAGTCTGCTCAACCATGGTCCAGACCTAGTCAAGTTTATTTTGGGTCAAGGGTTAGGTTCTAAACACTTGATTTTGATTCAAACTTTGACAAAAATATTCTTAGATTGGGTTTGAATTTTTGAAAGCGAGCTTGCTAGGTTCGAACCTAGTGACAAAGCTCTAAAAGTTGGGAATTGCAAATTTATGTTTGACAATTCAATTTAATTTGAAAAGAACTTTTGACAATCTTGCCAAACTTGTTTGGAAAAGGACATTTTTCTCCATAATTCAATTGAAAATGATTTTGATTAAATCAAATTTCGAATTGGAATATTGATTTTCAATTTGGTATTTGATTTATGCATTTGACAAATTCAAATGTGTATTTGATTTACCTAGAATCCTAATTTTTGATTTCATGAATTCAAATTGATCATGGAAGGATAAATCTATCCAAATTTGGTCGAACTTGACCAATAGACCAAAGTGAAAACTCATTCTAAAATTAATCTAGACTTGGTTTGGGGTATTTTGATGAATTTGAGCTTAGGAAGCACTCAATTGTGTTTCAATTGAGCTCAATTTTGAGTTGTACTTTGACTAGGTTTAGTCAAAGTAGACTTGATCTGATCAAGGTCTATTCCTGTCTGTAACTAGATCGTGGGTAGACATAGCCATTTGATTGGGTTTTGACTATGCTAACCCTTGTTCACTAAGCTTAGTTGAAGTTGGCGCCATATCTAGGTGCAGCTAGGTGAGCCTACTTGCGTTAAGAAGCAATCATAGCTTCTTTGAAATTCGACTCCTCTCTCAATTAGAGGATCTTTCCAATTAATAGAGAGAGAGAAGTATAAATTTCTCTCTTTCTCTATGAAATTCAATGATGATCTTATCTAATTTCATTAAAAATTATAGATTTTTAAATGAAAGAAGATATTTTGAAAAAGAAGGGGTGCGTATCCTCTCGGTGGCCCTTGGTCATGCAGGTTAAGTGGGGCCCACATATGGGTCCCACTCAGCAATTTGGATCCTGAATTGGGTTCAATTTTTAATTTGAATTTAGATTTGGATTGAAAATTGGATATGTATTCCAATTGACAATTGCAAATGGATTTGGATTTCAAAACTCTAATTTGTGTCCAGTTTTGAGTACAAGATTAGCATTTGGCCTCGTAATCATCCCTTGGGATTTGTGTAGTGAATTAAATTCACGATTTGAACCTAAATTGTGCTTAGATTCAAAATTTTCTTTGAAATTGAAGTTTTGTACAATTATTTTGTGAAATTCTTTTATAAGATTTTGAAATTGCATCCATCAACTGAGTTGGAAAATTTTGGAGTGTTAACAGCCATCGTTGTCCCTGCCTATTCAATGTCCAAGCTCACTAATGGTTTACCTCAATTTCCACCACCACCACTAGCAGCCAACTCACATGAGGTTGTTGGCCTTAGCAGAGCTGCATCTCTGCCATATCGTTTTTCACAGGTAAAATGGTTTTCCTCGTGCATCTTTATGTTTTGTCTATCTACTAGGTCTCCCGTTTTGCTGTTGTTTTCCGTTCCTTTGTTGTAGGGAGAATCAGATGTGGATCAATATGCCTTCTGCAAACTCCTCAATAGCTGATTCTTTCCATTTTATTAAGGTATATTACCCTTTCATTTTCTTATTAGATTTTGGATCATGAATTATGGATCTCGACATTATGGTATGATATTTTAGATCGCTATGATATCTTTCCTTTCAAATTCAAAACAAGAATCATATATTTTTTTCAAATCATGATAACTAGTTTTTGGGATTTAGATCCAATTTTTTTTTATAGGTTCACATCTTCTACCCCTCTTCCCAATAGAGGCCGGACTCCAAGTTTACATGACTTAGTTTTGCATGCATCATAATAGATTTAGGATATCGATTTGCATTGATCTATGATGATGCAGACATGAAAATATATATTAAATTGATTTTCATTTGTTCATGAGTATAATTAAATGTCTATTTAGATTTTAAAACATGCATGATTTCAAGATTAGGTACGCTTGTTTTGCATAAATTTTGGATGACATTTAGACTTAGGAAATGGAGCATTCTAGTATAATCTTTGCTCTAATTACTTCTGGTAAAGGCACCAGGAGCAGTCAGACCTCATACAAATAGGTCGACTCCTGGTTGATGTGATAAAGTTGGCATTTTCAGAATTGTCTTATGAGAAACGTTACCAGTTCTTAATAGGAAATCAATTTCTAATCTTTGACTTGCCATTCATCATTGACCTTGCTGAAAACTACAAGGAAATCTTCAAAACTGAGAATTATTTGCATTTTAATTTGAGAAGTATTTTAAGCCCCTGAATTAAGTTTTCATATTCTGCCATATTGTGTGTGCAAGAAAAATTCAGTTTGAGGGAGCATAGGATCATTTCATTCTCTGATGTAAAGAAAAGTACTCCAATGTCTACACGACTACGCTTTTGGGCCCATCAAAATACATGTTCTATAATGGAGTTGGTTCTTTCATCATCATTTGTTCATTTAAGAAGTCATCATTTGCTTTAATTTCTTTCGATATGGGGAAGTCCACCAACCTATCTGCGATGTCTTGTCCCTTGATTGATTTTTGCGACATGTATTCCAAATCATGTTGCATCAACAGAACTTGCCATTTTGTTATCATCTCATTTAGAAATAGTTCAAAGATATATTTGAATGGAGTCAACTTTGATAAAATTTTGAGTGCGAATAATAATAGTTAGTGTCTATTTTTTGACACATCCAGACTAATGCTAGATAAGTTTTCTCTTGTGAAAGTAATTCTTCTCATTGTACAAATGTCTTACTAACATAGTAGATAGCATGCTCTATTTTGCATTCTTCTTCAGCTTGTGCTAGGCAACCGCCATATGCTGAGTGGTTGAATATGATGTAGAGCAATAACAGTCTTCTCAAAATTAGGGTTTTGGTATTGGTGGATCAAGAAGGTATTTCTTGATCCATTCAAAAGATGTTTGCCATTCTTGTCCCCATTTGAATTTCACTCTTCTTAAAGTTGATTGAACAATCGACATCTCATATCCAAGTTGGATATGAATCTTCTCATTGATTAAATTCAGCCTTGCAAAACTGTGCAACTCTTTCAAATTGATTGGTAAATGCATCAATATTGCCTTTGCCTTGGCATGATCCATTTCAATCCTCTTTTTACTAACCATCAAATCCAATAACTTGCTGGATTCCACTCTCAACTTGCACTTTTTATCATGCATGATCTACTTTTTTCTTGCGGTAGTTTCTTTTGCACTGTGCAGGAAACAAGCATAAGTATGACATATGAAAGAAATACAATCAGTTCTCTCACCCCAACAGTGGCTTCTCACTTCTGAAACAGAGGTACTTGCTACTATAGTCTCTGCAATCTCAAAACTAGACAAGTTGCTGATGATTGAGGATGGTGCCATGAAAGCAAAGGCTGTTGGTTGTTATTTCTAGACTGAATACCTTCTAAATGCTCTAGATTGAAAAAATTGTTGGGTTTTTTGAGAGATGATATGGACTTGGAATATGAAAGCTAGGTATAAATCTCTTAACAAAAAGAATCATCGTTATTCTATCAAAGTGTCACAGATATCTCTTTTTTTTTAAAAAAAAAAGAGACAAATGTCTCAAGCAAAGTAAATAGAAAAATGGTACGTTCCATGTTTAAGTTTTCTTTTGATTCACCAATTATCTGAAATGTATATGGTATGATAGCCTTTTATTGCCAACTATACACATTATATTTTATCAATTTCCAATGCCTTCACTAACTGGAAGCTTGTTTTAGCCATTCAGAATTTGGTTTTTTTATTTTATTATGTGTTTACCATTTGTATTTATCAGCTGTTGTGAATTCATCCTTTCCACATCTAGTTTGTCTAATGTTTTCAGTGCCTCATGGTTCTAGAACTCATTTTTAGAAAAGCATTATAGGAAATTACAAGGATGTACATATAGCCTTCATGTTTTTTCTTCACTAGATTTTCCTTCTATCTACAAAACTTTTTGTTACTTACTAAGAGAATTAGTTGATTACATCTAACCTAATTACGAGAAAAGAAATGAAGTATATGTGGGTTTGACATTATTAAGGAGTTGTCTGGTTAATGTTTGTCACAATAACACTAACTTTTTTGTTGCAATGAGAAGAACCCACTAGATTTATCCTTATTAGGCATATCTTGTTAAATATTTTGTTTTAGTTTGATTAAACTTTTTATTGTGCATAGTTGCCATGAAGTTTTGTATCTTTCTGTTAGCATTGTTATATCAACATGAGGAGGAATAACAAGAGGCTATCTGCACAGATAAGCTTGTGCCATCATATAATTTTTCCAAGTTATCAAAAGTTTTGGAGATTTAGTACATTTGGCTAAATCAAGGATGGCTAGTCATTAGTTATGAGATTTATGTTTACGGTTTGCCCAAGAGAAGGAGAAATAAATGGCATACTAAATAGTGGGCAATTGTTTCTTCTCTAGTTTTGTGTTAACACTGTCTGATGACTAATTAGTAGCCATGCAAAAATCAAGACACCTACATATGATAGTATTGGGAATATGGTGGAAATGTCATTGTACTCAAGTTGATGAATTAGCTATACATGCATTTGATACTCATGAATGCTTCAAGATCACCATCTTGCATTCTTATCATAGACATCTGTTTTGTAGCTCAAAATGTTTATATATTTAGTTGTTCATCTCTTGTTCACTCATTTTTGTCTCTCATATTTAGGTCAATGGTGACTGGCCATTTTCTTGGTGGTTCATAATGGCATATTTGTTCATTTCCAATCCTTGAACCTACAAAAGGGGCACAAGTATGTTCTTATAAGTGTAAGGTATAGAATTAATGATTAGAACTAGAAAACCTGTATTATATGTTGTGCTTAGGGAATATTTTCTTAACTTTACCTTCAATTTCTTGCCCAATATTTTTTCAATCCCTTCATTTGGTGGTGTACTATATAGAGGTTGTTGTTTACAAATTTGGCCTCAAAGTAATGTAAATTCTCTTTATGCAAATCAATGGGTCTGCTTTCTAACTTATTGTGCCAAGGCATTAAAATAAACACACATTCTATTGAGAGAGAGAGAGAGAGAGGTGTGCCACTCCCATGTGCTATGGTATAAGTCATTTGCCAGCTAATGTCACCCATTAATTATATTTACTTAATGTTTCCTTTACTAATCATGTTTATAGAGTCAAAATACCCCTAACATTTTCCTGCTAGTAGTCTTCGAGTACAATAAATGAAAAGAAAGGTTTTAGGTTCTAAGAGATAGATGCTAACTCAACTTAATTTTGTCATCATTAAATGGTATTCATTAGCTGTGAAGGTTCTGTACTTCCAGAACTGATTAGCACTCAGAGTCTGCTACTTCCCCAAGCCAAAGTTTCAGTCTCTACATGTAGTGCCAATGAGTGCATGATCATGAAGAGAGAGAATTGGATCACTACAGACTTAGACTGTAAGCGTTCCCTTTTACACATTCAGTTATAGCCATTGCATTCAAAAATTGTTGTTTCCGATAATTTGGTTTAATTCTCATCTGTTAATGTGCAGTTGTGGTGCTTGAATTATGAACAGAGACTGCACAAGATGGAGGGAACACCCAAGGACTGAAAGATTGTGGTACTTTATTTCTTTAAGATTGTGAAACTTCTTAATTGGACAGAATTTGAGGTGACAAACAATATGAAAAATAGCAAACTGGGTCTAGAAGCTTTATTTCCGTTTTGCTTAAACATCTCATTGCTTAGTAAACATGTATAGACATGTGTTGATGGGTTATCCATATGGGAAAAAAACTTGACTGGATCATAAATGAGCATTGACTTCGGATAGATGATTGTCCACCACAGGCAAGTTCTCCATAAAACCATGTTGTAGGATCCTTTTCGTTTTTTACATGAATGCTAATTATTCTTAGGTTCCATAGGTACCACTTTTCTTAGGGATGAAGGTTAGGTTAAGTCACGATCCCACCTGTCATATATTCAAATATGTCTAGGACCCAATATGTTTAGGTCATTTCAATTCTTCATGTTCTTTATCTGCTTGGTGGAATCTAAATTTTTTCATTTTACTTTTAATGGTGATGTTCTTGGCATTTGTTTGAGGCTGTTGGTGGCCCAAAAGGCTTTTATATTAGTCAAAGACTCACCTCATCAACTAAGAGAAGCACTAAATCTACTGGTTGTTCTCAAAAATTTTGCTTTGGGATGCAACTTCATTAATACAGTTCCAAGATAGAAATGACCCACTTCATCCCTTTTGTAAAGTGTGATTGAAGATCTATACTCCTGCAGAATATCTTTCAAAGGCTTGTATCTGATATTGATCACCTTAGCTACAAAAGGCCCACATCCCAACCACCCACCATTTCAAAAGCAAGAAATCCTAAGGACAAGGGGCATAAGAAACTATGGTATCTACCATCTCTACTCCTATGCTCTCCATTTATTCACCTATCTTGCTGCATTGTGTTGCTAGAAGACCATACCCTGACCGCACCATACTTCCTCAACCATGGACTGGTTTTCTTGGTTGTCTGAGACTAGCCTTTACCCAATCTTAGTGTAGCAATATGCCATCACTTGGCATAATGAGCTTGAAGAAGAAGATATCACTACTTCACCAATGATTTTCTGAAAAGCATTTGTTATCTCTATAGCTAAGCACAGCTTTGATATACTGAAGCTAGCAAGAAGAGAGCATGGAGGAGGCCACAACTATTGCCTAGGCTGCTCTCAGTGATCAAGAAGACTAAGTGGCACTCCATACTTCGCTTAAAAGTCAGTCCCCTACACTGGTCTTAGTATCCGACCCAATGAGTATTAGTCGGATCCTTTGGCCGTCGGTGAGATGGTAAAACCTGAGTCTTTTAGATCAATAGCACACATTTCACCAAAGTTCCGGGGAGAGAAACAAGCTGTTGGTGCTGATCCAGCTTTGTCTCTTTGGCCAACTGTCATGCACAGAAACACAATGTTCCCATTCTTTCTTTTTTTTTTTTTTTTGTATAACATGATTACTTCTAAAGTTTTTTAGTCGTAAATATTTTATGAACAAATAAAAATTTACAATTTTTTTGTGTAAGGACTCTCTCTCTCTCATGATATATATATATACATATACATACATATATATATATATATATATATATATATATATATAGTAGGAATGGTCAGGGTTACCATTCCTAAAATTGATTATGTGTGATATTAGGAACAGAAAGGGTAACTGGTCCTATATGTATGTTCCAATGTAATTGAAATTTTAGTTTTTAGGAACACACATGAAAAACCATTCTAATATGGACGGTCTCTAATCTCTTTTAGGGACAGCCGCTCATACTTTTAGGAATGGTTTTCAGTATTTCCTAAAAGTGCTATTTATTATTGTGAACCATGGTATTAGAAAAATGAAACAATACCTTGTCATAGACCTTATGAACTTTCTTCAATGAAGTAGTTAGATCATCATGTTTTTCATGTTGTTATTCTATTATTTTCAACCTAGAAGCCCCACAGATTTGACATACTTCTTTGTTGGCAAATTCCTTCCAATAAAGCATACAATCATTTGCGTACACATCAATTTTATTATAGTTTAAGTCCTAAATACATAATAACTTTTTTGGTTTTATAAACTATTTTGGCAACTGTTCACCTTGAGGAAGTATCTCTTTCAACAACTTAAGAACCATAGTAAATGATTTGTTGGACCACCTATTGAGGGATTTTGTGTGAAGTACTTGAATAAGAAAAAGACATTACAAAACCTTGTATCTTCTAAATATATTTGTTCTTCAGCATCCCCTATTAGTTTAATAAATGCATTGACCTCTTCCTATTTACATCATTTATGTGATTATTTTTTCCACCATTCTCATCCATGATTCTATATATATATATAGGTAATCAATCCTTCCATATTATCTAATTCAAAATCACAATGTACATGATTATATAAAAAAGATGGTGTTGTAGCTTCAAAGTGAGAATGCCAATATGTGTAGGTAGGATAAAATTCATCACATATTATATACGTATATGCATCAATTAAGGACTAGTACAAAAAGTTACTACATTTTATGCAAGAACATTTGATTCCGTCTTCGACAACAACATTATTTGCAATTGAAAAATCAAGGAACTTCTTAAACCACTCATATAGTTCTGGATTGTTCTATTTCACAAAATATATTATTAGCAATTCATCAAGGTAATTAAGAAAGACATAACTAGAAATCATATTTACAACAAATAGCTGAATAATACTTATATATATCTAACTTCTATCATCCATGTCGTCCATATTCTATTTATCAAAAATCATTACTGAAAATAGTCTTAAAATTTTGACATCAAAATGACACATTAAGAATATAAAAATGTTTCTTCAAAAATGATATGAGGCCAAAAACCTAGAGATGAACGTCTGTAGTTAAAACATCTTAAGTTTCAATTCATACCTCTCAACCACAATCAACCAACTCTCATCAGTCTCCAATGTGCCCCTCAATTAGATAACATCAATAAAATTGAAACATGTCACCTACTTTCTACTGGTTTAAACCTATGTTTAGTTGTGCAACACCCCTCTTTGCAAGATAAGTACACTTAATAAAACAAATGAATAAAAAAGGTAAAATGAGGAAAACAATCCATTTATTTTGTCCCTATCTGACCTTTGATGATATATAACAAAGATGGAACAGTGGATTCCTCTTCCCATCTAAGAAAGGTAAAATGAGGAAAACAATCCATTTATTTTGTCCCTATCAGACCTTTGAGCTAGTGACACTTTTCTAAAAAGGATTATCCATGCAAAAAAGTGCAAGCCTAAAGTGAAAAAGATGTATTTTTAGTCTAGTTTCTAGGCAAACCTCATATTTTGTAGTCCATTTGTTTGAAGGGATAATTAGGAGGCTCTTATGAGATAACAACACTTTGTGACAAGATGACCATGAATTGAATTTGTTATTCCACATTGAGACAAAAATATGAGACCCAATAGAAAAATTGAGAAAAAACAGGACTGAATTTTTTATTGTCATTTAATTTGATTTTTACATCATTGTATTGTTAAGAGGTTAGGCATCATTAGGTAGGTGCATATCAATATGTAAGATTGATTCTCAATGACCTAATTTCACAATCTTCACCCTTGCTCCTTTTGGCTTAATATCATAGGAGAAGGATATCCTAATTTGGAAAAACAAGCTTTAAGATAACTAGAAGAAAATCTAATAAGAAAGAGCCAGAGAGAAATGTAGACAAAAAATTCAATCAATTGATAGAGATAGAATAGAGAGAGGTTTTACCTTGGATCGAGAAAATGAGTTACAAAGCTTACCTTCCCCCTACTTTCTTAATTTGTCAATACCTCACGCACCAAATTTTAAATGCATCTCTAGATTCCATTGCTTGTGGAAGAGATTGACTATTAAAGTCTGTGATACTAAAAGCTGGATTGATCAGTCAATCAAAAGAGGCAAAACTTACCATGGATCAACAAGGTGATAGACAACAGATTGATCAATCACATTCTGCATTAGCAGTTTGATCAATTGACCATCCAACAAAACTTGGTGAGAGTTTCCTCGCCTATAGGGAAGAAGACACATTCCATAAAAAAGGCAAAAGAATGGCGACAATATCATCTTCAATAGAAAGGAAAACCAAAGAGAAAGGGAGAGAATGATGCAAAGTTCTTGAGCATTAGTATTTGACGTGTAGAAGGCATCTACGAAGTAATACTGTGATGCAAAAAATGGCAACAATATTGTTGCCATTAGAGAGGGAAAGCAGAGAGAGAGTGAGAAAAGGTTGTTGAGTTTTCAAGTGTCAAAGAGGCATTATACTAGGAAAGCATTATTCAGTTCATGAAAATGCAGGAAAGAGAAAAGCCTGCTAAGTACAATATATCAATGTTAATCAACGGGCATTTGGTTTAGTGGGTCAATTCCGATGGATGGTCTTCCAAGTGCTGAGAACAAACTATCTTCAAAATATATTTGGTACTTTTGATAGGTCTGAGATAGCTTCTGGTGCTGCTGGTCAAGCTGTTTTCTAAATTAATTTTTATACACCATGATTGAAGATTGATTCATAATTGTGTTTCTTGCTAGTGTAGATGTATGAAAAGAAAAAAAATCAAAATGGAGAAGATGCATGAGATCCTATTTATGCATGCATGTAGTGCAAATGTACATGAAACTAGAAGAACTATATTTGTGCAATTTTGAACGGACTAAAGTTAAGAGTGAGATCTGGTTCACAATTGGTTGGGGTGGAAGAGAAAGAAGGGGTTAAACAAGGGGCAAATTCAAAGGAGACCAATTTCCTCACATGGGAAGGGTTGTAGAGGGGAGCAGGCTATAGAAGGTTGGACAAGTGTTTTGAGGCTGGAAAGGATGAAATTGTATGTGCCCCTTAGCAGGAATTTGTAGTTTATGTTCCTAACATGGTTTTCTACAAAATTTCAGCTAGCATGTAAATGTAGGCTAATTCAAAACAAGTTCCAAACTAATGCTAATTCAACTAAATGGTGACACCATCTGGAGAAGCATCTCCTTGGAAAATTTGATAGTTTGCATAGTGGATCTAGGGGTTTCGAGTAGATGTTACAGTAGGATTTGATCCAAAAACTCATCATGGACTTGATTGAGATTTATCTATCCTGACACTTTCAAAATAGTGATTTTGATCTATATGTTGGTCTAAATCAAGCAATCTAATACCAAATTTATGAAATATGCATTGAAACCTTTTTATCTAATTAAATAAATACTAAAACACATATAAATGAATGAATGAGATGCATAAATATAATGCATTTCACATTATCATAAAACTTCTCAAACAAAAGTTGCAAACAAACAACCTATCTTTGTCCCTTAAGACCTAGAAACAATTTATTTGCAAGAGAAGTCTCGAAGAGTGAGAGGACACAATAGTACTAACTACAATATTGTCCTCGTGAGTTCAGAGCTTGGAAAAAGGACCATGTTGTAGAAGTAAGCGACATCCATTCATTTGTTGAATAACTTGACATCATAATTTGAGCTAGCATGAAAAGCTTGATGACCTCAACAATGGAAACAAAATCAGCCCAATTGAAAGGGAGAGAGTGTTCTTTTCAGCTTCAAATTAGGAAGAAGGCTTTTTTCTATGTTATGGAGTCCCGTAACATTCCTTGTTGATTGCTATCATTGAAGCAATTGTTTGAGAATTATTTTGCAAACCATGCATCCAACATAAAATTTCAAACACAAGATCATTTTTATAAACCATCCATTTGTTGAATAGCTATTTATCATAAAAAAAAAAGAATCTTACTTCTTGAAATCATATATCACATTTATTTCAAGTTTGAGGATTAACGTTTTGAGCCATTTTGGTTTATGGAAATTCTATCCATGTGACCAAAATGGTCAACAGATTTTGTTTTTCAACAACTAATGTTTGCCTTTGTACCATATGCTTGTTATATTCAAGATTAATAAAACCAACAGCTTCTTTTATTAATATATAGATTTTCAAGCATAGAGATCACATACAGGTGGTTAGTTACTAAAAAAAACTTAAAGGATAATATTTAATTAATGTGCACCTTGTTGAAGTACTTCTGCATATATAAAGCACAATGATCTCGTCTTCTCTTCTCTTCCTCTCATTGAAGGAGATGATACAAAGAACTGAAGGGAGAAATTAAGATTGCAAGAACTAATGTTTTTATCTCTCTCTCTCTCATGTATACAAGGAAAAAAAGAAGAATCTCAAGTAAGAATTGGTTTCAGCAAAATCAATCTCGTTTTAGTACTGGTTTCACAAATCCTTTCTGTTACCCACTTTTTATATGATGGGGAGGATGGTCATAAGAAAAAAGGGGAAGGGCAAAAAGTTAGATGTGATGGGGGGAAGAGAGAGAGAGAGAAAGCAAGTGGTAAAATCAATTTCATTTCCCTTTATACAACTAGAAACAAACCTATTATATTACTCAAAACTCATATGTACATTCAGTAGCATCTAAACATATACAATAAAGAGTCATATGGTAATGGGAACAATAACAAAGTATTCTATAAATCTGCCCTAAAGATGGGGGCAGATTCACATAATACCATATACGTATTATTATTCTATGAAATTCATGAATAATTTGTTATTGTTCCAATTGCCAAACAACCCCTAAAAATGAAAACATGTTCACACACAATTCACCAACATATCACAAGAGTCCAGATTGAGATCAATCACTACAAAACACAATTACTAATGTTAAGCAATCTTTTTATGAAATGCGTAACTTCACTATAATTTAAAATATAAGAAAATTCTAGGAAGATATTGAAATGTTGTTTTAATCTCTACCATAACAAAACACATCTAATGTGTTGAAATTGTTAAAAATGCACCCAAATTTGCGTCTCTGTCAAATTCGGTGTTATGTTATAGTGAAAGCAACCATTTGCGATACAAATTAATCCAAAGGAGGGGGGAAATCAGTTTCCCAAGTTTGAGTAATGAATGGCAGCAGTATGGAGTTGCAAAAATTGAGAAAGTGACAAAAAAAAAAAAAGGAAAGTGAGGACCGGATAACGAACACCAAGACAGACAGAAGGTTGAAATACTTGTAGTTTTTTTTATTCATGTAATCACTTGAAAGTCAAAATGACCAAGTTTATGCCTTACAACGAAGCATGTTATATGTTACGGCCTCTAATAAAATAGCGTTTTAGGGGCCAGAAATGACAAAAATATCCTTGATAGTCCCACCCGTATAAGGACAAAAGTGGAATATGAAAATTTGAAAGTATATTTTTAATAATATGTATTAAAATCTTAGCGGCGTTTGAAAATGTTTTAAAAGTGCACAGTTTCAAATGGTGTGGGTTATGTTAGGGGGAAGATGGAGGAACGTCTTCCCCCTTCCCCCCATTGACACGGCGGCCCCTGTGGGCTCACTGTAAATGCCTCAAAGGGGGGAAAGCTCCAGTTTCCAAACTGTTGCAATTAATCTAGGCACAAGCTCAAGTTAACCGAGCCATTTATTTAAAAAGCTAATTTTTCACAAAAAAGAGACAAGGGACTCGAAAACTGAACTGAACGTGTTGCAGTTAAAAGGAAGCCCACTGAAACAACTTTTGTCTTCTTACAATAATGCCAAACATCTTATACACTTTTCTCTTACCACAATCTTAAACTAGTTTAAATGAATTGGTTTTGCTTAGCTCGATCTCAATTTTTTAGTTTCTTAATTCGAACTCGATTTTTCTAATAAATGAGTCAAGTTGGAGTCAAAATATGTATCTAATAAACTGACAAACAATTTTAGTTGTTAGTTGATAAAGTTTGAGTTGGTTCGATTCATTGAACATCCCAAATAACAAGCATATAATTACAAATATATAGTATAATACATTACATTATGTTGATGAGCTTTGGCGAACCAAGCCAAAGTAGAAGAGCCTTTTCACCAGTCTCACCTGCGTGGCGGTCATCCACAAAAATATATCTCCGGCTAAAAAATATGAGAAGAATAAGTGGCATAAAGTTGTCGCCCCCTCGAAAAGAATTTTGGCGGGTCAGAGGGCAGAAAGGAAATTTGGAGGGGAAAAGGGCGCCCCCACCATTGGAGTCCGCCTTCTTCATCGCACCAACTTTCCAAGTGCCCTTGTTTCCTTTACTTGCAGTTTGCATCCAGCAAAAGGAGACCGAGGAGTAGCCTGTCTTCTCCACCCCACCTCCTCCTCCTCCTTTCTTCTTCCCTTCACCCGTCGTCCTTTCCACGACTCTTAGATCGCCTGTCGCTTCTGCTTCGATTGCTCTCCCTCTTCCATCTCTTTGGGTTTCGGGATCTTTCTAAAAGCGGCTCCTGTTTTGCTTCCGCTCGAAGGAGGGACGCAACTCGTTGCGTGGAAGAGGCACAATTGCGGTATTCGTTGCTTTGATCTTTGGAAGTCTATGGTTTTTCTGATTCTGAAAGGAAAGAGACCCGATTTGGAGTTGTTCACTGGTGGGCTTTGATAAGGGATTTCGTCGCCGGAGTTTATCGAAGGAAATCTTGTGTTCTTTTGAGTGGAGAACGAGGGTTTGATCTCTTTCTGGTTTTGATGGTGTTTTGAGGGAGGAAGTTGTTGAAAGGAAGTAAACTTAGTCTTCCCGTGGGGATTTTGGGCGGAATTCTAAGAGATCCGAAGAAGAACTAGGGTTTTGTTTCTGTAGTTGTTTAATCTCGTCATTTTGATCGGGGTTTGAGGCGGAAAAGCAACGAGGGGTGATAAGAGTGTAAACACTTGCTTCAAGGAGAACTGGGGCGATTTTCTGGGCGGGTGTTTTAGACGGAATTTTTGATGGGTAAGGGATTCAACGGTGACAAGAGATCGGTGTATCACCGGAACTTCAAGGACAAGGCTAGGAACAGGGTTGATGATCTGGAGGGGGTCTTCACGAACTTGCAAAGTGCCAGGAAGGAGAGCCGTACGAGTGATGTGGCCCTTCTGGAAGAGCAGGTTCAGCTGATGCTGCGGGAGTGGAAGGCCGAACTGAACGAGGTCTCACCGGCGAACTCGATGCTGGTAAATCTCGAAGAATCAAGGGATTTGTCTCTTTCGGTTTTTGTTATTCTTTTGATTCAGTTCTTGAGCTAAAATTTTCGTTCTTTCATCTGTTTCCCTTCAATTACGATTCAGGAAGCAAGTAGGGGTTCGTCAGCTCTCTCCTCTGATATCCGTCGGCTGTTGCAGCTATGTGAAGAGGATGACGATGCCACTAGCAAGTTAGCCCCTGCTCCAGTAAGCCCCAAAATTGAGGTGATCTCTTTACTCGGTGGTTCAGTTCTTTGTTATGTGCGTCTTTCTAGAACCACGTAGTGAGACAAAATCAGATTAGTTTGTCCAATTCATACACCACTATGCGTTTATTATAGGATTGTGCAGCTTTTTATTTCACCTGATGATAATACTGGTGAGTATGTAGGAAATTAGGAATTGATGTTTTGGTTTCGATTAAAATTTATTCAAATTGCAATCTAGTCGGTTGTTGTTGCAAGTTAGTATCGTTTTGTCCTTTGTTTCTTGGGGTCATTTACTGACGAAGTTGGGTCTAATTAAGAAGGTAGTCACCAATGATTTCCGTTTGGGTTATGGTTTCATTTACAGTCGATGAAATCTATTGTTGGCGAAATAATGAGGTTGTTGCTGACTTTTCCAGGAATATTACATAGGTCACACGCAGCTTGTGCCCGAATTTCAGGAAGTGGTGGATAAATTGGAATGCTCCCCTGGAGGGGGGTTGCAGCATGCTACTGGCAGTGATAACATGGGAACAACCACGGGACTGGATCAATTTCACTTTGATTTGCATCATGATTTTCCGGATGATATTTGCATTAGTTTCCCAGATGCTAGCAATCAGCAAGTTGAAGAATGTATTCTTGATGTTCCTGGTGTCAGCCCTCCACCAGCAGCCTTTTTGGGCCCAAAATGTGCACTTTGGGATTGCCCTAGGCCTTCACAAGGATCAGAATGGTGTCCAAATTACTGCAGCAACTTTCATGCTAGCCTTGCTTTGCAAGAGGGCCCACCTGGGATGAAACCAGTTCTTCGACCTGGTGGGATCGACCTGAAAGATGGTCCTTTATTTGCTGCATTGGGTGCTAAAACACAAGGAAAGGATGTTGGTATTCCTGAATGTGAAGGCGCTGCAACAACAAAGTCACCGTGGAATGCCCCTGGTATGACTACTTGAATGTAATTAAACTCAGCATCATTTTTTGTGTTTTCAGTTTCTAGGTTTTCATGATTCTCGGAGAAAGCAAGATATTTGTTTCAATGCCCTGACATATGTATGTATGGACATTGTAGAGCTGTTTGATCTTTCTGTTCTGGAGGGAGAAACACTTAGGGAATGGTTGTTCTTTGACAAACCCAGAAGGGCCTTTGAAAGTGGGAACCGGAAGCAGCGGTCACTGCCAGATTACAGTGGCCGTGGTTGGCATGAATCAAGGAAGCAAGTGATGAAGGACTTTGGAGGCTTGAAGAGGTCATACTACATGGATCCACAACCAGTTGGCCAGTTCGAGTGGCACCTTTATGAATATGAGCTGAATAATTATGATGCTTGGGCACTATATAGGTTGGAGCTCAAGATGGTTAGTGGGAAAAAGAATTCCAAAGGGAAGGTAAATGCCGATCCACTTTTGGACTTGCAGCAGCAAATGGATAGGCTCTCAGCAGAGTTTCCTCTGGAGAGCAAAAAGTCTGTGAAGCCACGGTCAAAGAGTACCCATCAAGGCAGTATCGCCAATACACAATTGGCTTCTAACCAGGCGACTCCATTATATGAGGGCTTTGGATATGAGGCAAATTATCAATTTGCATATTATGCTGATGCCTATGATGACCATTATGGGACCTAAGTAAGGTCTTCAACATTTTGTTTTTCTGGTGATGCCCTTAGCTAGAAATAGCACCAACTAATTATATTTGCTAACCTGTTTTGCGGGTGTGGATCCTTTAAATCTGCCCTATATTGGTGTCCCATGGGGCTTCATGCATGGTTTGTAACTGTGCATGTATGTTTCATCTTAATATTGTATTACCTTCAAGCATGTTCCCAGAGGGCAGGCATATGGTTCTATGTGAGTCTGTCAAGAGCATGCTGTTGGGGCCAGCTATCCTTTCGTTGTGTTCATATTTCTTTCCGAATTCAGAATGGTGGCTAGCTTTCATGACTGGCACATTTTTCTTTTTGTTATTTCCCTTTGTACCTGTTGGAGCTTTAGTAATAATGGACTAGAGGTAGTGTATAGTCAATTCCCTATTCCAACTTAATGCCTTTGCATGAAATGTTGTTATTTCACCTTTTCATCTCCATCGTTCAAATTGGTAAAGACATGCTTTTCATAACGTCAATATTTTCTTAAGTTTCTCTAAGGATCTTTTTTTTGTTCATACTTCATACTTATAGATGTTACTCTAAGCAATTTTTTGTCAGAACCTTCTTTCGAAACGGTTGTTTTTTAGGAAAATATCAGTTATAAAAGTGAAAATAAGAATGACATATCAAATTTTGAATGTTAATCAGATTTTATGTTGTTTTTCTTACAAAATACAACAACAAATAGATAAATTCTAAAATATAACAACAGAAAGAAAGAAACCCTGTACTTAAAAAAGTTAAGGAAAATGTTTCCGAGAAAGGTAGGCAATATTAAAATCATATTTCAAGATTATCTTGTTCCTAACAGTACTATTTAAATAGTAATGGAATGATGTTGCCACTACGGTCAACTGGTTAAATGGTGATGATATATGCTATTTTTCAAAAATGTTGGTAATATTGGTGATGCATGTGTTCTCTTCTAGTTGAGTTGTGGGTGTTCAATGGTTTCTTTTTCTGCTGGTCGATGCTTGTACTTCATTGCTGCTTGCCTATCTTCCAAGGCTGTTTACTTGCCCACACACGTCCATGCAAAGAGACATAGAAGAGGTCGTTGGACGTGATGAAAAATATGTTCCTGGAAACCATCCTTTCTCTTTGCAAGTTTGCACATCAGAATCTGTACAGTATTGTCTTCCTGTGAGATCTGTGCATTGACGGCTCTAATTTTGGCGCATGTATTACCTAGAAGCTCATAGTTGGTTACTTCACCATTAATAACCTAAAGGTTTCCTTTTGTTTAACCTATAATAGAGTTGTCTTAGCTAAGGTGGACCTTCAAGCGCTCTTATCTTGTGTGACCTTGAAAAAACTTGTGAAATGTGTGTCTAAGGAGATGTATCTACTGAAATCCTGTACACCCATGAGTTTCTCGTTGTCTCCAAATGAAGAAAGATACAAATAATCTGGTGAACAAGGAAAATCCACTACTTTTCCTTTCCTCGTTCGTCTGTGTGTGTCTGTGCATGCATGTTTTGCTTTTGGTGGTGGTGATGGTGAGGGCGGGGAAAAGGGGTGAATAAAAGTTTTTTTTTTTTTGTGCTTTTAGCCTTCTCAACCACTCGTGTGCTGACGCATTGGAGTGTTGGTTTATGGAGGCATGCATTTGAGTGTTGGTTTATGGAGGCAACGTTGGTATTTAGGGCCTAATCCTTTGAGTGGTTGTCCTGCAAGTCCATTGAAATTTGAATTGTGTTATTGTATTATTCTATATGGTTTATTCTCATGCAAGTAATCAAAGAGATGATTTTTCTTTTCGGGTCCCCTAACGACGGGGATGTTTGATGAGGCCGACGGGGATGTTTGATGAGGCCAGAATTTTTGGAATTATAAAATTGAAATTCTCGTCTTTGATGAAATGAAAATTCTGTTATTGAACAAAAAAATTTGTTTTTAAAATTATAGGCTCATTCTGGAGATGAAATTTCAGAATGGTGATTTTACTTTGGGGTTTGAATTATGGGGTTTAAATTATGATTCAAGAATTTTAGAATTTTAGAATTTTTTCATCTCCTTTTAGGGTGTCACTATCGTTTAATTCATAAATTCTAGAATGAATTTTAATTGTCTTTTTATTAAATGCATCATTTTTAATTTAAAAATCAAATTCGAAACTATCAAACACGAAGGAAAGTAAAACTAGAATATTTATTCTTATTCCAGTTTAAACTGAACTTTTGTTTTTAGAATTTTAATTCTAGAATCAAAGACCGACGTCAAACGCTTCCTCAAGAAGTTTATAATTTGTTACCATCCATATCGTAGCTAAAATCATCCATGGCGCTGGAGAAGTTTACCCGAGCACCGTAGTGTCTTCTAAAAAACAAGAGGTTTCTGCTTGAGGAACAGGAAGGGCTCATTATTAGTCCGTAACCTGCAGCCACCATGTAGGGTGGAAGAATGCCGACTTTTTCTGAAATATTTTTCATAATTAGTAACTGGACGCAAGGTGTTTTTTAATGCATTACTTTTTATATCCTTGTTTCGGGGGGAAAGGAAAGAGTTGATTAAAAAGCTTGTTAGGATATAAAAGAAAGGAAAAGAAAGGAAAGGTTAATACTTTACAATAATACCCCTAACAGTCAAAATGTTTAAAAAAGTAAGAACGTGAAGGAAGGGGTATTGTGGGCAGTCAACACTTTTGCTCTTCTCTTCCTTTCCTTTCCTTCCCAATCCGTCCGATTTGGGAGGGATTGCATTTACATTGCACAATCCTTTCTTTTCCCTCCCTTCCTTTTCCCTCCCCTCCCAACCAAACACACTTTACATCTTTCCCTCCTTTTTAGTTAGCCAACCAAACAAAGGAGGGATTGTTGAATCCCTCCCTTTCCTTCCCTTTTCCTCCAACCAAACAGGCCCTAAAGTTGTGCTTTCAAGCTTAGAGTTCCTATGGTTTTATTTGGTGTGATGCCAATACCTACTCTATAGTCCGCTTCATAAAACAAGCAAAATTCATGTGAAATTTGAAGTAAATCCAAGCGGGAAGGGCTGTGTACCACTTATTGGAGATGGGAATTTGTTACGTACCTGTAGATTTATGTAATACACCTTCATGTATGTTGGTTCTAACAGTGCCTTCAATGTGTACGAAGTCACAGCACGGTCAGACGGCATTCGATGCCGGCACATATAAATCTTTGATAATGGGAGAATCGTGAAGCCCCTTGTCAATATGTATTCCAGTATCTCCGTTTGGTCTTTCTTTTCTATTCTCCGTCTTAAGGAAACCCAATCGTCCGATGGATGGTGTTATTGGATGGTTATCGTAAATGTGTGTTCATACTTCATATTTCTTTCCTGGTTATTTTCTTTGTTGGTGGAGTCACCTTGAAGAGGCTGAAGACCCCCCTCTTTTCCCTATAGCCTTAGGGCTTAGGGCTACCTGGGTGGGGAGTAGAATATTCGTTTGCAAGTGTGTTGCAGTACCCATGGGAATCAAACTTATGACTGAGTTTTACTAGTTTGCCAGTCCAACCAGCACAGCCCTAGCCTTTGATCCATATGACACAACTGGATGGAAATGACAGTTCCTTTGTCTTTGTCTGTCTGCTTAGAAATCAAACTTGTCCTATAATAGGCCCATCTGTGTGCTTTCCTTGGGTGTGTGTGTGTGTGTATATATATATATTAGAACATTATATTGTGGAGTCTGATCAGGCCCCCACTTGAGTCCCAGGTAGTGTTTGATTGCCGGCACCTAGTATCATGGCTAACATTTTTAGAAAATGTTATGTAGGGTGAGTTTGGTAGGAGATCCTTTGTGTACCATGAATAACTTGCCTTGAAGTGGATATAATACTAATAATGTGACATCTTTTAAGCAAACTCAAGAAGACGTTCACTTTTACTTTGCCTAACCATTCTTACAAAGGTTTTGCTTGAAAGTAATTCGCAACAGAAGCCCTTTGAGTTGTCCTACATCTAGCTTTGAATAGAGCGATCGCCTTCACGATGACGAATGGTAAGAGAAAAGAGGACAAGAAGAAAATTTACATGGTTCAGACTTGATGCTTATGTCCACATAAGCAATAGGTTATTGATTACTACTTTATTCATCCATGTTTTGTCATGTATGTATCCTTTCCATGCATCCTCACTCTTTATTTACGTAAAATTTATTAATATTACAAGAAATACATCTATTGCCAACTGTGAGTGATTTTATTCCTGCTATATCTTATTTACAACAGATATCCTGTCTATCTTGATTCGCACTATGACTATGGTTTGGTTTCTTCATTAACATCCATGTCATTAACAACAGGCTCCATATTTGATACTGTGATCTTGTCATCATGCTAGTGGGGTAATTCTATCATCAGCAGAAAAGGATTAAGGTTTCTGAAGGCTGCTGAAGGATGGGGAAGCCAAACTTGTTTGTGAAAGGATGAATCAAGTCAACTTGGCCTGCAAGGCTGTTAAGGAGCTTCTAGTTAGCATTGAGCAAGTTTCTTCTAGTTGAAATGATATTTCACTTCAATATGTTACACTAGTTTGAAAAACTGGACTCATAGGTATAAAGCAAATAATCATCACAAAAAATGATCGAAGCATTGTCAACATAAACCCCATGGATCTAATATAGAAAATAGCCCGTATAATTTCCACGGAAGTAGATACAAGAGCCCATTACTTTTCAATTGAACTAGATTGGGCAATGGTAGTTTTCCAAATAACTTTACTTCCATCAAACACAATTTTTGTCAATGTAGAGATAGTAACTAGCAGTGTACTTTCTTGTTAGGTAGCGTCCAACCCAATCGCCAATAGGAAACCCATAAAGGACTTTGAGAATGTGAGAACTCTTAACCCATATGGCAACATTCCTTTAATATAGTGAAGAATTCATTTAAGTTGAAAATGAATTGCTTGGGGCATGCATAATGTGACAAATGTAATTAATGTTGTAAGTCAAATATGACATTGTACAGAGGAGGTGTTGTAAATCATAGGTGATACTGTGGAAGTGCTGAATGTCTTTGTAAGGGGGACCATTTAGTTGGTTTTGCCTTGGTAACCATTGGGGGGAAATTGGATGATAATCTGGCATGTGAGTCTGAGTCTCTAAGCCTGTCTTTATTTAGCCTGCATGGTCTAATTGAGGAACATCCTTCCTAAAAACATTAAACCTATATGCCAAGAAAGTGATGTGAAATGTCAATCCTTCACGGTCAAGTCCTTGCTGAGATGTAACAAGAAAGTTTGAAGGTGGACTAGATTGCTTTCTTTGATGATTACATCATCAACCTAGAGGAATAAGAAAACGGATCCAGCACTAGTATGATATAAGAAAAGAGAAGAGTTGGCTCTCTTACAAGGAAAAGAAAAAAGAAAGCTATATAAGGAAACTGCCGATTCTATCAAAATACTTAGAAGATTGCTTGAGAGCAAATATAGACTGATTAAATTGATAAACTTGCTGGGGCTTGGTAACAGTTTGTGAGCAATGTGGCTTTTCCATATGCATAAACTTATCCAGAAAACGATATTGAAGGCACACATTTTTTATGTCCATTTGGCAAATTTGCTGTTCATGCTAGACATTTTTTATGTCCATTTGGCAAATTTGTTGTCCATGCTAGACAGTGGGAGAGAAGAGAAAACATGTTGCAATATAAGACTTGAAAACTAGAGGAAAAGTGTTGGCATAGTTAACACTAGGAAGTTGTATGTACCCTTTTTGCTACTAAGCAAGCTCTGTTCAAATAACCTCTCAACCTTCAATTGGGTTTGGAACACTCATCGACACCCTACTGCATTCATGTGAGACTTTCTAGGAATTAAATACCAAATGGTGGCTAAATCTGTCTGCTAAAGCCCACATTCAGTGTGAAGGCTTGACGTGTTTAAAATTTTTTGTATTTAGAATACTATACTATGATATAGGCATCTTTAACATGGTAGTAATACTAAGTTCATAGCCACTATTGAGTCCACTGAGGAGAGAAAAGACCTTATATTCACTACTTTGAGTCTTTTCAACAGCTATGAACTCATGACAAATCTTCTTATGTGTTTACTCATGCTTTGAGTTTCTTTTCTATGACTTCACATTTTCTTGATTAAAAGACATTTTGATTGTTGAGAATCGAAGACAAAATTCTGCCCAAATATACGACAAACCTGAGCTTCCATTTCAAGACAAACCAAGAAACTAATGATCTCCTCTATTAAAGTCCCACTAATCCAACCTCTTAGAAGCCCATTCCAATTTTTTCCAGAAGGTAAGTTATGGAATCTTATATGTAGGTCCATTTACATTTGCCATATACTTGGCTGGTTGCTATCGACACATCAATAAAACCCAAAGGTCTAGGGATTCAATGAGAATAATTAGTTGTGTTTTCCACATAAGGTAGTTTCTATAAGAAAATTTGTGGTGGCAAAGTTAGCAACTTTGAGATTGTTGGATATGAAAAATGGGTAAAGAAACAGAAAACAATTGAAGGTCATGGAAATAAGAAACTAACTGTAATATAATATGACGAAATAACACAAAACATTTTTGTTCTTTGGCTTCGATGCCTAAACTCACAGTAGCAATAGGCTATTGTTTTCAAGTTTTTCATCTATGTTACATCATGTATATGTATATATATATATAATATGTGTGTGTGTGTGTGTGTATTATATATTATTAAAACTTAAAAAATACAGACACACACACACACATAAGGCCTTCAACCTTTTTATTAAAACATATGCCAAAAATTGCTATACGTCATTCAATGATTGCACCAAAAAAAAAAAGATGAAAACTTAACATTGAAATGGTGTCAAAGCTCGGATTGATTCATAGAATGCAAAGTCGGCTGCTAACAGCATTGATATTCACTTTTGTCATCTGTTGTCGGAAATGATTTAACACCTAGTTGGGTTTCAACCCTATCTCCCAACCGAATACCAAATACAACTACTCTGCTTGGGTCCTTCCTACTAGACACCAACTGAATGCAAACATCATTAGCTTGAATTATAGGACAGTCGTCTACCATTGTCTAATTTAAGCTACAACACTATTGCCTTAAAGTCACTTGAGTCCCTCTTAATCCTGAGGAACAAGCTTTCCATCCAAGAGGACCAAACTTTAGTTACAAAATCCTCTATATGTTAGCTTCCAACATATACATCTTGGCATTTCTCCAGCACCCCATCGTCCAACCTTTTTTTAAAGTTGGTAGGGAACCACCACTTGAGTTCATCGATGAAAAAGTCATGAGGGATCCATCTCTTCCGAAACTTGCTAGCTACAATTTCCATAGCTAACTACAATGCAGCATTCAAGAAGAAGATGCGTAGTTTCTTCCTTTCTAAGACAGGCATGGCATTTATTGGCAAGATAAACTTCTTTGGGCTTGAGGCAATCTTGAGTAGATAGATTTCCTAAGCCATATATGAAAACCACTGAGTCTCAAGAAAGGTGTTCCTTATACAAAACCCATGCTCTCCATTTCCTTTTGTGCTCTATTTAAGATAGATATTTTTTTCCATTTTGAATCATATATTCTTTATGTTTCTTTATTATAATCAATATCATCAATAATGGATTCAATTCCTAGTCAACCAATCTTATCATCATGCTGAGTGGAGTTTCCACAATTACAATTGAAAATTATATATGTTATTAATTCGTAGACACTAGGGTTTTGGTAAATAGTTGGAATCCCAGAAACCTAAAAAACTAAAGCCCATAAAGGGAGGCTGAAAGAGGTCATTCACAACCCAATTTATAGGGATAAAAGAGGGATACATGGAGGACAAGGTGAAGGAAGGAAAGAGCTGACTCATCTAAGGAGCGATAGTGGTGGTTTGAGAGCTAACCCGAAGAGAACCATGAGCTGATTGGGTTGACCTAAGTGTCTCACAGCCTTCTCTTGCTTCAACTACCCCTGGCATACATGGAGATTGTGAGGAGTAAAAATCCCATCTCTAGCAAGAAAGAGAGAGAGGGCATGTGCCTTAATTGCGAAGACTTGAATTAACAAGGTTGTGTAGTTAAGAGTGGGAGGGAGTTTTTAGAATTGTGGTCAAAAAGTTCAATCTCTTTTAGGCTTGCTTTATGTTTGATTCATTTTTTATAGTTGCACTTGAAACCACATACATTTCATTTGCATAGTCAAATTATTAAGGCTTTCAATGACAACAGGGTCGACAATTTTTTTTTTTAACTAATGACGTAGGTATTGGTTCTTGCACCATATATGGATGCCTCATAGACAAAGGGAAACATCACCAACTGAAGCTACTCAATGGCCTTTTAAGAATCACAAAAGGAAAAATTGCCATTAGCTAAGGTACTATTGCCCAATAATTGCCTATTTGTTTTAAATTTATTGTCCTAGCAATCGCTTTTGCTCCATCAGCTATCTAAGCCCTCCTTTTAGTACTATATTTTTAGCTTCTTGTTGATCCAACTACTCACACTATAATACTTTGCATCTCATGTAGGCTCCACTTGTGGTGGGGAGTGATTCAACTAACCCAAGCTCGACTTGTACAAATTTAGCTTGTAGTCAACTTGTTTTTAAATGTATCAAGTTTGAATTGAAAGTGTCACTAAAATAATAAGTCAAGTTTAGCACTTAATTACATTGTAACACAAGAATAATTCTCGGGTGAGTAAAGATTCTCTCATCGGAAGTCTTCATTTTACCAATTAATTATCTAACAACTTAGAAAAAGATCAGTGCTGCAGACTTCTGAGCTGATGTCCGGGAGTAAACAACTAGGGTGACTGTTGGCCACAATTACAAAGAGAAAAAGGTAATAAAGCAGGGAATCTTTTGACAATGAAGTGGAGAGCATGGACTCCAGCAGTGTTGTTGCATCTCTTTCTTATCTTGCTTTTAGCATAAAAGCGCCTCAGACTTCACTTTCAAAATGGTCCATAGAGATTAGAAGGCATTTGTACCTTTAGGTATTAGTCATCTTATTCCTTAATTGATAACGTGGCCTCGAAGGTGTTTTAGCTTTGTCGGCATGTGCACTATCTTCCTGTATCATATATTCTGAATATTATTTTCAAGATATCAAGCCAGTTAACTATAGATGGAGGTTTAGTTTGTTAATCAACTTGTCTCACTCTTAATGAAAAAAAGACATGTTTACAGTTCTGGCTCGAGCTATGAACTTCACTAAAGAGTTCAAAACCCTCGTCGAGTCTCTAGGTTGTAACATGGTAAGAAATCAGCCTAACCAGGCAGCATCACTCTATGAGGATTTATAAGGAGAATTTTGCGTGAACATCAGATGAAATATATATTTTTTTTAATGTTTACTTAGAGGAATCTGCTTTTGGTATAAAACCCCTAATTAGTTTGTAACCTCATGCCTCCAAGTTTTTGGTTTGCTTCGGGGTTGAGTAGTCCTTCAACTCGGATGGCGGAAGAAGTGAAAATATTTGAGTACCATGATTTACCCTGGTTTGTTTATGTAGTGCAACTAGAGAGATGGTCATAACAAACGATATTTGTATCGTTTCTGTTGCCAAATAATTGGTTGTTTACAAGCTTTCTTTCTTTATATACCATGCTAAACTCAACTCTTTTTCTTTCAAAAATCGTGCACTTAACATCAGAGAGAGAGAGAGAGGAAGGAATTCAGAGATAAAATAACGTTTGAAATTTAGCGCAGCAGTACTGGACTACCTTCCTTTATATGTAAATGTAAAGATACTTGGCTCGCCGCGGGAAACAAAACATGCTTTGTTAACAAAAATAACATTTTCCTTTTTACCATTGTCCAACGATAGCCATAAAATGAAGAATTAATGTTATTTTTGCTTCCCAAGAAACTAGTTTTTTGCCTCTTATGTTAATTTTTTGTTTATATATAATTACTTAAGGAGGCATTTTGTCAGATCAGAGTTCTTAAAAAAAGTATATAATAGTCAGTCGATCGTGACTTGGTTTTGCTCAAATCAATAAAATAAATATCAAATTTCTCCAAAACCATCCAAGTAGTTGAAGCATATCCTTATACAGAACAACTTATCACTGCAGCCTAGCTAGTAGGATGTCAAGGCAAAATTAATGATCAATTTCTTTATGTCCAATTTGTTGAATTATATCCCAAACCTGATCCCATATTATACTTGTGTAATTGTTTGAGTGAACGGGTCAGAATGTTCATGCATGTGCTCTTTTGCTGTTATGTCTAGTAACGACCAAAAGTCTGATCCGTTCTATTCGCTTGTTGCGGTCATATAGCTTACAAGTGGCAGCATTATACTTGCCTGAAACTTGCATCTCTCAAAGCTTACAGTGGAACTGCAGCATGCAGCTCATGATTTTCACTCAGAGTAGGATGTCTTTCAATAATTGTGGAGATTCCATTTCCTGTAGTATGAGAGACATTTTCTAAACAGTTTTGTTTCAGTTTGAGCATACATGAGATGATCATCGATCACACAAGATCATCTTTACATGGCAACCTACAACTATGGTAGCAAGGAGGATGAAATTTTTGTTCTCAACGACATAGCCTTAGGCCGATAATCTTCTTACATGATTTTGTAAAAGAGAAGAAGGAAGAAGCTTCTTTCAATTTTCGGCAAGCTTAACAGAAGACGGGAACAACAAACAAGGTTATTGGCCAGGGCTCTTGCCATGGCCAATAACCAGTTTGCTGTTGCCAAAAAATATTTTTTGCAACAGTTATACCCGAACGATTGCTAGGGGCTGCCCTTGCCATAAGTCGTGTGCCCAAAAATCATCGGGCAAGGGCTGAGCCGTTTCCACAACTGCTTATTCTATTGACATGCAACAACAGTGGCCGTTCCTAAGAATGGCTGCGTCTAAAACTGGCCTACAATGTGACCCTACCCATTACCACCTACATGAGCATTTTGGTTGCAGCATTACACACAAAGACATATAGTCAATTTCAAATAAAAGTGAAAGCTTTCACAAATTCAAATTTCATGAAGAAAAACTATCTAATATTGTGTCCAATTATATAAAATATATATAAACAATAACTTTTCTTCAATATGCAGCTTTCAGAAACTGAAATTTTTATGTTATTAATCAAAATCAACAGTTAGCGAACTGTTATCAAGCTTTCATTCATCAGCCTTCAAACTGGCAGCATGCACCTTCAGTGTGAAACTTTTCTCATCTGCATGCAAAGAAAGATATCATGGGCCCAGGACAGTCCATTTGTAAGTGTTTGCGAGAATGCCCACGAGAAAAAAGGAAAAGTAAAACAAGATTAAGTCAATCAAATACATATTCAAGATGAAACACGAGCTAAGAACAAGAAAAATAATAAAAAATTGTATTAAAATTCACTTTGTTCTTTCTCTTTGAAACAATAAATCCCTGTTCTAAATTGTTTTGTCCGCTAGCTTCGAGACCAGATTTACCACCATTCATTTCGGAACTTCGGAAAGCCTGAAAGTCGATCCCTCGGTTCCTCATTAAGACAATAAACTACTCCTTCCTCCATTAGATCTCCCAACCCTGGGAAAATCTAACCGCAATATCCTTCAGATTTGAGAGTTTCTGTCAGATTAAGCCTGTCCAGTTTTAGTATTTAAGCTTGCTGATCTATGAGATCTGTGTTAGCTGGTTCAACAACAATTTACTGTATGGACAGAAATCTGTACTGCAATGAATCATGCCATAACATGTAGCTATCTAGTGTATGGTGGCAGAAACTGATAATCTGGCATCATTCAGACTCATGTGGTGGATACTGAAATAACATTGTTGGATGTAGATTTTGCTTATGCAGTCGAGAAGTCTTCCTTGCACAGGAAGCCCTTGAAGATTTGCGAGAGATATGGTATGCTTGTCTTGCTCCCACGCATGAATCTTCTATTACATTAAGTGGTAACAACATTTTTGGTCGTTCAATTATGAGTGTGAAAGTCGATCATGAACTAAAAAAAAAACTTTTAAACCAATGACCTGATTTTCTAAGAAAAATTCAGTTTTGAAGCTTTACACATGCAAGCTCAAACGTCGCAAGTTTTCTCAAGCGAGCTGAACTTTTGAAAGATTACATTTTTTCGCTCTGAACTCTTGAAGGTCATTCTCAAGGTGTGTCCATTTTTTGAACTTTTGGTAGCTTTGTAACAGCTAGCTGGTGTTTCCATTGTTGGGTAGAACAGAACTAGCAGAAAACTAGCAATTTTTTTTTCCTGCCACTTCTAAAATTTGCTAAACATGTGACCTAAAATTTAACCAATTTCCCTCCCTTGACCCTGCGTTGACGGATAATGTAGAAGGCAAAAACTCTTCGTGATCTGTAAATTGCAGTGGACATGGTCCAGTGAGTTGCCTTGGGTTAGAGTGAGCTGGTTTGAGCTGAGTAAAAGCTAACAAGTTCACCCTATAGCTCCTTAAGACTTCTAAAGGTGAAAATTATCCTAATTGAATGGGTTTTAGACAATTTTCAGAGTTTTTGTACGGTTTGAAGGTGAACGACTGGGTTTTGAATCAAATCAGTGGGATCGTCGATTCTAGAAATTGACCGGTTCATGGATTCAACTTCATGAAAAAAATTCTTAAAAAAAAAAACCTGAAGCATTTAGATGACTTCCCATAATCCGTTTTTGGAGTAAAAAATAGTTTTGCTTCAAAAATGCAATTTCAGGTGGGTTTGGGTGATACAAAAAATGAGTTCTGCCAAAACTTTTTTTTGGCAAAACATATTTTTCATGGACATATATATGAAGGTTAGGTCCATTTTTTGACGATCCTTGGACAATTCCTCAAGTTTATTAAAGTTTTTACTTGAACTAGTGGTTTAAACGTTAAGTTCCAAACTGACAATTATGATCCAAAGGGAAGCTTGTATCAAGGAAGTAAACAATGTGAAATTGTTCTAGTTATGGCCAAAATTTGATTGCGCAAACAAAAGAATAGAATTTTCTCTTTAGCAAAATTCTTGGAGTCATTAGACTTTATCATTTCATTAGGCAGGACATGTTGGTGATTCACATTTAGTCTGGTAATCATTGTCAAGTATCTGTCATTTTTCTAAATTCTCAGGTGGTCTGAGAAATTTACTCTAATATAATATATTTTCTCTATTAAAGCTATTGATAGCATTGGTATTAGTTCCTGGATGTAGAACCTGATAACTCCATAAGTATGATCTCAAAGCATGGGCTATTTGCTGTTTTATCATGGTTTCCATGGACACAGGTGGCAATGTGTCATTACGATGCATGTTAATTTTCTAATGAAAAAATTTTATGGCCTTTTTCTCTCCATATTAGTACCTAAAGTTTGCTTTCCCCATTTCTTCACGGAAATGATAGATTAGAACGTCTTCGTCGTCAGGACCATCTTAGTTTTTATTGTCATTCCCCTTATGTTGTTCTTCATGTCTAAGTTCTTTATCTTGTAAAATATCCAGCTTGGTCATTCTTGTATTTCGGTTGAGACCAGATTTTTCCTGTCTTGATTTGTGATGCAGTATGGCTTTTTGAGCTGGATCCCAGGTTTGGATCCATTTAAAATCTTAGGATAGATATCATTTAATTTTATTTGGATGATTTTAATCCTTTTAGGTTCAGACCTTCGTTTTGGTGATGCATGAACCAATTCGGATCTATGACTTAGACCTCTTAAAAGGGGCTCATATTTTTTTTCTAGGCTAATTGGAGACTAAGTAAGACCCTGTTTTTCCTTTGCAAATTATTTCCCTTTAATTTTTATGCATTTTCAATTCTGTTCCCCACAAGGATTAGAGCCAACACTCTAATAACTGCATTAGATTGAAATCAGAGACAGGTTCTCTCCTCAATCTTAGTAATGCTTAAGTCCTGAAGAACGATCTTGTCATGGAAAAATCAAAAGAAAAAGAATCAGAAAATTCAGAAAAGAACTCGAAGACCTTATGTTTCGCCAGATTGATTCAATGGCAAAACACATGAACAACAACACATGAAGGAAAAATTGACTCATATGGAAAAATCAAGTCAAGAAAATCAACCTCGCATGAACCGAACCCTAGCTGCATGGACGAAAAGATTGAATGACTTTGACAGCATGTTCGGTGCATTGAAGACAGATTTGGAGAACAAGACAATTAACAATGTGTTCGTACCCTTTTCCCTCTGAGGCAGGGAGCCGGGTGAAGTATCATAGTTATTTTCATGAAAATAGATTTTTACATGTCACCATTAACAGGGGGTAATAGAAAGGTCGAGATTTTCTCAAGCTTGACAAGTCATTTTTTCTTAATATGCTTGTGTGGGGATTGAATTCTAGATTCAAAATTTATTTTGAACAAAAGATTCGAGAATTTCAGTGATTTTGAAGATTTGAAATTTGTTTTGAATTGGGATTATTGAATTAATCCCAGATGTTGGTAGTTTAGCCGCAAGGATACACAGATCTTAGTGGCAGATCTTGATTTGAGTTGGGGATTTTATTACAAAATCTAATAAATATTCTAAAGCCAATTAATTACATGTAAAAGTTTGCTTTGTTTCGTACATTTGAACTCATATTTCATTTCAAGTCTTGTGAAGCATTATCCAGCTAACTGGATTCGGTAAGATCTACGTGGCTAGTAAATGACAGAGAGTTATGTTAGGTGCACCTTGCATTCATTAACCCCAGTATCTCAAGGAAATGCAAATTCAAATATGTACCAAGAGACTAGTCATGGTCGCTTAATTAGTGGGTCATTCTGAGGTGCTGAACAAATTTCTATGTAAGAATTTTCAGCTAAGAAGACTCTATAGTGATTTTACAATTTACAATTACTTAGTAGCCAGATTTTCAAAACATGAAGCTCTCTACAGATGAGAAAATCACAGAGACCCTGATTACTGGCCTAGTTCTCCAGACACATCAGGTGGACCAAGTAGTATGTCTCTTCCATGGTATGCCCCATTGAAATGTTCTCTTGTATGCAATGTAAGAATATGGAATAAAGGAAATATCTTCGTACAAAGAATATGGAATAAAGGAAATATCTTCGTACATGTTTATCCTTCACAGAAAAACTACTGAGAAAACCTTGATGAATCACAAGTTGCACCATGCACCGTATATGAACGTACCAATAGTCCATTAAAAGCCCTATTATGCCCTGATAGAGAATGAAAACTCATAATGCAATGAAGCTTATAATTCAGTTCTGAATAACAACTGGAGAAAAGGACACCTAGAATCAGCATTCACTACAAGCAGCAGAATTCAAAAATTGTGAGGATGAAAAGGTACTTCAGAGATGTAACAATCTAATTACAAAATAATTGACCATTTGTTCTAGGGTTGAACACATTGACTAATTTTGGAGACAAAATTAGTAGTTCCTCAAAAAACCCCCATGTAACTTGATAAGTTGCACTGCTGGCATTTGTTTCACAAAATACATTTTGATATTGATTGCCATACTTTCTAAAAGAAAACAAAGACAGACAAATTGTGAATGAAGAAAGGAATCTAACCTTCCTATTCCTCACTTGATGAGGACAACCAGCGGGGATAAAGACAGCTTCACCATGATGTTGCTCAAATGTCCAAGGCTCAATATCTGCAGACAATTTTTTGGTTGTCAATATCAAGATAACGACTTGACATATCATTGAACAGAAAATTGAAGCTTAGAACTTACTGAACTCTTCTTTCAGTTGTCTTTTGTGCCTTACATTCAAGAAAAGTGTCTGATCATGAATTGGATGAATAACCTGAGCCAGGCACAATAAAGAAGGTTATTAGTTCTAGAGAAGAAAGGCAAGACTACAATGAGGAACCACAACAAGACTTACAGAAGTCAAGGGCCGTTTACTAATATGGCGAAATTCTTTCCAGTACTTTTGCAAATAATTAATTAGAGCTGGGACATCCTGTCTATGAAATATGTCCCACACAGCACCTCCACATGCAACCTCTGAATCACAACCAACCTCATGAGTTTCTTTATTCACATTTATGGCATTTAAACTTGATGAGTCACTTTCACCATCTTGAGAAGACTCTTTCCCACCAAGAAGACCTTGTTTTAAGGTCACATCATCAGAGGAGACTGAACTTGACTGTTTTCCATATGATGTTCCAGAACCAGTATTGACTATGTTGGTGCAGAGAGCATTGTTAGTTTCATCACATTTAGCAACTGGCATATTGTCAATCCTCAGAGGCTCTTGTCTATCAGAACATTTCATATCAAAATCTGTGGTAACTGACTGCACCACACTAACATCATTCCTGCAATTTGGTGAACCAGAGGCTTCAACCTCAGACTGCTGATAATCAGGACAATGAGCCCCAAAGTGATTGTCACTATAATAACCATTATCATTAATAACTTTATCTCCAATTATACATTTTTTTCCTAGAAACTCTGAACTGTCATGAGTAGCCACCATACATTTGGAGAACATGAAGTATTTAATGGAATTTCCTCTTTGCATGGCCCCTCATGTCTGGTATGTGAGTCAACCTTCACCACAGGCACAGAACTCCCATGAACACTTACCTCTGTTTTCTTCTTATCCTCCAATTTTTGTTGAATAACACTCTCGGTATGTTTCTCAGTGTCTGCCGAGAGTGCACCATTACCATGTAAACCAGAAATTAACAGTGAAGAACTTCTATCCATTTGAGGAGGTTGGCTTTTGACGTTTCCCACCTCAATATGAATTGCCTCTGAACATTGCACACTTTTATGAACAGCATCCTTGTCTAGGGAACAAGGTATATCGATCATATATTCCTTCTCATCCAACTCCTCAAGCCTTTCACTTGCCGTTGCCATTGGTGGAAACTTTTTTTCTGTAACATCCTTGAAATTTGACGAGTTAACAGGTACTTGAATTTTTCCAAGTTTTACTTTTTCTGCTACATCACTAGAGTCATCAACAGCTTCACTCTGACTTGCATAGAGTTCGACCAAGTCTTCCTGATGGTGCTTCTTTTTCATTTTTTCTATCTTTACTTTCTGCCATGCAGGGACCTTCACTTCAGCAGTGTGTGTTAGCACATTAACCTACAAAACATAAAACAAAGACAAATGTGACGCTGTTTCCTTCTCTTCAATAAAATTTTTTAGCTAAAGCAAAAAGAAAACAGGTGACATTAACAAGTCCAATGCCTCAATAATCAGCTAGAACCTGAAATAGACTCCATAAGCTTAATCAAAATAAGAAAGTTTGCAGCTCATCAGCAACTTCGCAACGGCATTAACTAAACATAGAAATCTACTCAGTAAATTCCTTCAGCTACAATAAATAACTAATGAATTATACAATATTATTTGAAAAGAAAAGGAACCAGCCACAGAAATATTGGCATCTGAAGTAGGCAATCAATCTGGAAAGAAAAAAAATAAAATAGAAATATTCTAGTGAATTTTCTATGGATGCCAGACTTTCCATGGTGACTGAAAAAGACAGCCCTTGCCATTGGAGCGAAATCTAGGAAAGCTAAAGGCTTAACATTGTACAGATTAAATAGATTCAAAAGTAAAAGCTAATTTACAAGATTTTTATTTGTTTTGTCAAAGAAAATTCTACATTCAAAAGAAAATTTACTCTCATCAAGTACTTATCACTTCACAAATTCCTTCCATTAGCTGGTTCAGCAATGGACTCCTTGTGCAGGAGCATAAAACATACCAAAAGCAGGCATGTTATCCTATGGCATTAGAGGCACTGAGACAAAGCAAGGTAAGACGAGGCATGGGTCTTGACACATTCTTCTATTTTCTTACAGACAATGGATATTTAATACCCATTAGTTTACACATCATGAAGCTGTATCTGAAGACAATTCCACCTTTCACAGATTCCTTAATACTGTAAAGAAAAATATTGATGCATATTGCATAGATTCATTTATTCACTATTAAACTTTATGCATAAGAAATTTCTTCCCTATTGCTTATGATTGCTTACACATCCATTTATTTTTTTCACTTATAGTCATCCCACTGTAATCCACATCATTTGCAAATATATGCGCAAAATCATCTTCAGAAATTACATATATCTTATACTTAAAACCCAAAGTAATATATGTTTGGATCTTTATTCTCCAGATTTTTTTTTTTTTGAACTTTTAAGTTTATCAAACAATGACTTTGGGGTTGAGGGGGGGGGGGTGTGGGGGGCGGGGGTCACTGCTCCAGATACCACAGATTTGTAGACGAGCATGCAAGTATTTCCATTCCTGTTGTTAATGCCCATTGTGGTAGGAAGACCAACATAAGCTAATGTGTAGACAAAAGCAGACAAGCGATGAAGCACCATAAAATAGAGAGAAAATGAGCTTGGGATATTTCTCCACATATATAAGCCCCATCGTATCAGCACTCCATTGAAAGGCTAAAGGGAATTATATGAAGATAAGGTAGACAGATATCCAGAAGTACTTCAGTAAAATTACTCCAACAGTGAAGACAGATCATGAAGAGGTCAAATAAACTAAATATCTAAGACAGATGCAGCTGATGTGCCTGGCCCATACATACAGATACTAAAAGGTTAAAGCAGAAAAATAATTGTAGATACTGCCATAAGAAAGCACTGATGAATTTGAAAATAAGAAAATTGAAACATTCTTACTGCATCAGACATGTCACAATGCAACTTCGTGACTGAATCACGTCTACCAAGTTCTTCATGGGACCCATATGCAATGTAGGTTTTGGGTCCTAAATCTGGCCTCAAGGAGCCATCGGGAGCCAAGGCACGTTCCATCGAGGATAGGCAAAGAAAGAAGCAAGCCTTGTACCGCCAGTGGAGAAACCCCGGAACCGTCCGTGTGAGAGAGATCCCTCAACCGCAAAAGCTCCTTCCCGCCCCTCCACGTAAAGAAGAACCTAAGCCCGCTTTCAAGGGCCGAGCACCTCCTGTACTAACTCGTGAAGAAAGAGAGGAATTGATCAAGAACAAGCAGTGTTTCTGGTGTAAGGAGAAGTGGGACCCCACGCACAAGTGCAAGCACATTCGAGTTTACACGGTTTTGGATAGTGAAGCCGACGAAGAAGGGGAAGAAGATCAATCCCCCATGATCGAAGAGATAGAGGAATCCGAGGCCCGGGAAGAGCCTCAAGAGCAGGAAGGACCACCTCCTGAGGGTGCTTGTCACACCATGACAGACCCCAACCGACCGGATGCCATGAGAGTTATAGGGCAGATTGGAAAGAGACGTGTTCTTGTTCTTCTAGATTCGGGGGCTACTCACAACTTCGTGGGTGACCACCTCGCTAAGGAATTAAACTGTACCATGGAAGAACACCCAGCCCTTAGAGTACTTGTGGCCAATGGAGAATGCCTCCCTTGCACTCGTAAATGTGCAAATGTAGAGCTCGTGCTTCAGAAGATCCCTTATACACTCGACTTACTAGTTGTTCCTCTACCCAGCGTGGACATCATTCTTGGAGTCAAATGGCTCAAGACCTTAGGGAGGATTTGGTGGGACTTCTCTACCATGGAGATGTGCTTACCTAAGGAGGGTGGAGGAGAGGAAGTTGTGCTAAGGGCAGTCGATCCTAGTTTGGCACCCAAGGCAGCGTTGAAGGTTATAGCAGTCCAAAGTCCAGCAGCTTGGTTAGTTTCAGTGGCAGAGGAAGTTGTCACTCAAGAAGGGTCAGAGGCGGAAGTACCGGGCAGATTAAGGAAGTGTTGGATGAGTTCAAGGATATATTCGAGGAACCTAAAGGACTCCCACCACCTCGATCATATGACCACAGGATAGTGTTGACCAACGGCACTGAGCCAGTTAACGTACGCCCGTACCGCTATGGGTACGCTCAAAAATCTGAAATTGAGCGATTGGTCAAAGAAATGCGAGAGAGCAATATCATTCGGCCCAGTTCTAGTCCCTTTTCATCGCCAGTCCTTCTCGTCAAGAAAAAGGACAACACATGGAGATTCTGTGTGGATTACAGGGCATTGAACGAAGCTACGGTCAAGGATAGACATCCAATTCCTGTTATTGATGAACTTTTGGATGAGCTATCAGGAGCTCGCATATTCTCCAAGTTGGATCTCAGGTCAGGGTACCACCAAATTAGAATGTATGAGGAAGACATCTCGAAGACGGCATTCCGTACCCATGACGGCCATTATGAGTTTTTGGTAATGCCTGGACTCACGAACGCGCCAGCAACGTTCCAACGATGTATGAATGACGTGTTTCGTCAGTTTCTTCATGACTTCGTGCTAGTCTTTTTCGACGACATCCTTGTTTACAGCCAGAGCATTGAGCAACATGTTGAGCACCTTCGTACAGTGTTGAGAGTGTTGAGGGAGAATACCCTATTTGCAAAAATGTCCAAGTGCAGCTTTGGACAGACTTCTATCGGGTATTTGGGGCACATCGTGTCGCAAGATGGGGTCAGGGCCGACCCTGAAAAACTCCAGGCCATGGAGCAGTGGCCCTTACCAAAGGACCCTCGAGGCATGAGGGGATTTTTAGGCCTTACAGGGTACTACCGCAGATTTATTAAGGGCTATGGTCTGATTGCTTCCCCCCTGACGCACATGTTGAAGAAAGGGGAGTTTACATGGTCTGAGAAAGCTAGAGAGGCCTTCGTCAAACTCAAGGCCGCTATGATGAGTGCCCCAGTACTTGCTCTCCTTGATTTCTCAAAAGACTTCGTGATTGAGACAGATGCTAGTGACGTTGGCGTAGGTGCAGTTTTGAGCCAAGAGGGTCATCCAAATAGCGTTTATGTCCAAGGCTCTCACGGAACGGGCCAAACCCTTTTCCACATATGAAAAGGAGCTTTTGGCAATAGTCTTGGCAGTAGACAAGTGGAGACCCTATCTGATTGGGCGAAGATTTGTGGTGAGGACGGACCACAGCAGTTTGAGGTACATGGTGAAGCAACGTGTCTCGACTCCTACCCAGCAGAGATGGTTAGCCAAACTCCTTGGCTATGATTTCACGATAGAGTACAAGAAAGGAACGGAAAACTCTGCTGCGGACTCCTTGTCACGCATGCCAGAGCAACTGAAAACTCTTTCTGTGATTGAGACCGACCTATGGGATAGACTAACTCAGGAATCAAGATTTAACTCTTAGGCTCCTCAAGCAGTCCATACGCCAGAATCCAGAGTCTATTCCCCACTATTCGCTAAGAGGAGAGATACTCTGCAAGAAGAGACGAGCATTGGTACCTAAGAACTCGCCTCTCAAGAATGAACTACTCAAACATTTTCATGACTCGAGCATTGCTGGTCACGAAGGCGTGGCTAAAACCATGGGGCGCATTAAGGCGCAGTTTTGGTGGGAGGGAATGAAAGCAGACGTGAGGAGTTACGTGAAAGCATGCCCTACCTGCCAACGCGAAAAGAGGCAGGGCACTTGAACCCCTTGCCCATACCAGACAAACCGTGGGAAGATGTGTCAATGGACTTCATTGATGCAATGCCACGAGCCGAAGGAAAAGAGGCGGTGTTGGTCGTGGTAGACCGGTTAACCAAGTACAGCCATTTTGTGGCCCTACCAAGGAACTACCATGGACCTATGGTTGCTAATGTTTACCAAGATCACGTTGGAAAGCTGCATGGTATGCCCCAGACCATTGTCTGCGACCGGGACTCGATCTTCCTCAGTGCTTTTTGGAGGGAGTATATGAAAATGGCAGGTACAGTGATCAACTTTAGCACCGCCCATCATCCTCAAACAGATGGGCAGAGTGAGGTAGTCAACAGGACACTGGAGACCTATCTGAGGTGTTACGCCGGAGAGAGGCCCAACACATGGGTCAAATACTTATCTTGGGCTGAGTGGTCTTATAACACCAGCCTCCATTCAGGAACCGGCATGACCCCCTATGAAGCCCTGTATGGTTACCCACCGAGTTCTATCCCGAGGTATGAGGTAGACACAGCAAGAGAAGATGAGGTCGATGTTGCCTTGAGAAACAGGGATGACATTCTAGCCACGCTCAAACGAAACATCCAGAGGGCCCAGGCTAGAATGAAAAAGGCGCATGACAAGGGGCGTAGGGACAGGGAGTTTGAGGTAGGCGACATGGTTTGGTTAAAGAGGCTGCCCATGAGGCAGAAATCGTTGCTAGGACAGCCCTATTCGAAGCTTCTGCCAAGATACTATGGGCCGTTTCGAGTTCTTCAGAAGATTGGCAAGGCAGCCTATCGCATAGCTTTACCACCTACAGCCCTTGTCCATCCAGTATTTCATGTTTCTCGGTTGAAGCTGCATCATGGGCCAGTACCAGAGTGAGAGGAGCAGTTACCCGATGTTAGCCACCGCCCCTATCGAATCCTAAAACACCGATGGGTCACAAGAGATGGAAGAGCCCGTCACGAGGTTTTGATTGAATGGGAAGGAATCGATGGTGGAACCTCCTGGGAGTTGTTTGACAAGATAAAACTCCAATTCCCTACAGGAGCTTGGGGACGAGCTCCATCTCAGGAGGGTGGATCTGATACGGGTCAACCTGCAGATTGGCCTAGGGCAGCCACAGATGTCGCTGAGAGCAGCAAAAGGGCGCGAGGCAAAGCCGCCCTTCATGCGGTTAGGGCCCTTCACGGCCAAGATGACTCAAGGCTGGGTCAAGAGGGAGGAGAGGGAGGCGTAGTACAACAGGTGCAGACCTTGCAAAATGATATTGTTCAGCTTAGAATCGATGCCGAGGGAGGAGCGGGAGGAGAGGCAACGGCTCTAAGCGAGGCTCTTGAGGACCAAGGCGAAAAGGGTCAAGTCCGAGTCCGGTCTAGTCCAGCCTAGGTCTTTGCTATACCCATGCACTTAGGGTCAGCCTAGGGCGAGCCTAGGCGAATTCTGATCTGAACCAAGGCCCACAACGTGCGGGCTAAGGGGAAGACGAGTTAGGGTCGAGACACTAAGTCTCGAGTTTGATTTCTTGCTTGCGTTGCTTTGTTTTAGCGTGTGCATTTGCTTTGGTATTCATTTCCGTTTTGGATTTTTGATTTGGGTTTGGATCAATTGTTTGGATCCGCTTTTAATTCAGTACTATAAATATTTAGAACTCATTTGGATCTGTATGCAAAAATTGGAAATAGAAGTCATTTGTGTGAATCGACTCTCTCTCTTCTCCTCGAGTTCTCTCTCTCTCACGCGCGCTCTCCTCTCCACGCCACGTTCTTCTACCTCCGTCTCACATTTGGGGATTTTCGGTGCATCTTACTGGAATTCCTCAAGCAGCAGCAGCTAAACCCGACGGTATTCTTCTCTCTTAGCCTCGATTTCTTCTTCTCTTCTTCCTCAATCACTCAGCCGAAGGGTTAGCCATTTGAAGGACACCCAAGCGTCCGGCGCAAGGTGCTTCTTCCCTCGGATTTGTTCCCCACGTCTTCATCAGCGATAGAAGTGCAACCTCCACGTCTCCACCCGTGAAGGTTAGAGGCCTCTTTGTACCGGGAAGACTTCACACGTCTAGGCGACTAGAAGGGTGAAGTACCATTTCAGATTCGGACTTTTGGAGGTAAGCGTCCATAACACGAGAGTAGGAGCGTGTAACGACGTTGAGAGAGTTTAAGGAAGAGTTCGGCCTAGGGTAATTCTTGCTGGAATAACAGCCGGCAAGATAGCCTTTCCCACGGTGGAAATCTTCTTTAAACTAGCTTTTACGAGTCACGAACCTCCATCTTGTTATTGTCGTTCTATTCCATTAGTCTAGTTCAATTTGTTTGAGTTTATTGAGCCAAAGAAGTCCAGATTTAGCCACTGCCTTGCCCTTCCTCTTGCTGGTCAAAATCTGAAAGAAAAACAGAAAAAGGGCGAGAAAAATTAGAAAGAAAAAGAAAGAAACGCCCAATAGAAAAATCGAATAAAAAAGAAAGCAAAAGAAAGGCAAGATCGGCAAGAGGACTAGGCGCGGCCAGTTCTGGAATTGGCCGGAATTGCTCAATTCCGGCCACTGCTGCATTGTTTCCGGCGTAATTCCGGCCGGGGCAGTGAGTGTTTGAGTTATCCTTTGGTGTATTTGGGAGATTTCGGCTTCAATTGGGGAAATCCGGCCACATTTGGGAGAAGCACTTGGCGTCGCCACATTTGGGGATTCCTCATTTGTCTCACCCAAATCGGTAAGTGATTGCTTGACTTGGGCCTTTCGCCACCTCCACCTCACATCTGCACACGTGGCATGATCTGGAGCACTTGAGAGAGAACCTTGGAGTGAAATCCTCCCCTCCCCTAGCTTGTAGCTAGTGGATCTCATTTGGAAGGGGCGAGTTCTCTTTTGAGAGATCTTCTAGGGAGGAGATCCTAAAAGCTAGGATCTTCTCCTATTTTGTTGGTGGCTGCTCTCCTTGTGGACTGCCACCTCGTACTCCACTTTAGCTAGGAACTTTCCCAGCCACACACCTCAGCCATCAACCGCCACCTCACCTGGACACCTCACCAAAATCCCTAGCCTCTCTCCTACGTATTTGGGAGATAGCCTTCTAGAAGTGCCACCTCGTCTAGAATCTTGGAGGACGATTCCCTTAAGGAATATCCTCCACATTCCTAGCCACCCCTCTCTCTATCGAATTACCCCAGGCCCACCCGAACTCACCTAGTGACTACCTTAGCCAAACCCAATTCCCATTTCCCATTTCCCCTAAACTGAGTTGCCTAAACCTACCCTAGCTACTTTGTAGGAACCCACATTTCGGACCCTTCCCTACACCCAGTCAACCTAGGAATCGGACCATAGGACCCCCTTGGCCTACTCTACCCTTGACCTAGCTTATTGACCGAACCCAGCCCGGGCCCACCTGATCCCACCTGGCCCGAGCCCACTCAGTCCAAGTCCCGCACCTAGTTGGTTCCAGCCTTAGCGCCAAGGAAGACCGCGGCATTTCTGGCCGCATCCTTGAAGTCCTTGGAACCGGCGGGCCTTGTTCCAGCATTTTCCGGCGACCTTCGGCCACCGCCGGCCACCTCTGCTCTTTTTCCGGTGACTCTCCGGCGTGAATTCCAGAAGGTCCCCAAGACAGCCAGCAAGGCGTTGAAGTGCTCCTAGGCGTTTCCGGCGAGGTGATCCTCCTTCACGCGTCTCTTGGAGCGGCTTGCCTTCACACCCGGCGTCTTCTTCTTTGGAGTTCCAGCACGACGCCAGTCTTTTTCTTCGTGTTGCTGATAGTCCTCGAGTGTGGAATCTCACCTCGAGGCGTGTGACTGCTTAGCCAAGCTAGCCTTGGCCGGTACCCTCTACCCTCCTCTTTAGAATCGTGGGAGGAAGCATTTTATTTCTGCATTTTGATTTCAGCCCGACCTTGGGGTCGAAGTTGTGCATAGAGGGACCTCCGCGGCACTGCGCCAAAGACACGACCTCGTGCCGACACTAGCCTCCTACGGGTGGGTGTGGTTTGTGCGCTTAGGCATGGTTTGCATGGTTTGCTGAGTGAGTTTGAGTGATTTCTACATATGTATCGCTTCCGCTTGTATTAGCCTCACAGCTTTTAGATTTGTGTAGTAGGTTTTGCTTGGATTTGGGATTAGCCATTCTTGTATTCCGCTGCCTATTTGGGATTTTCAAGTCGGGGTCCTGTCCGACTGGGTAGTGTCTCTGTATTTAATTTGTCCTAGGAAAGTCTTCTGGTTGGTCCAAGGTGATCGTGGGGGTAGGCACGGCCGTTGGCTTCAGACTTTGGTCGGCCACGACCCTACCAAAGTCTGAAGCCAACGGCCGTGCCTACCCCCACGATCACCTTGGACCAACCAGAAGACTTTCCTAAGACAAATTAAATACAGAGACACTACCCAGTCGGACAGGACCCCGACTTGAAAATCCCAAATAGGCAGCGGAATACAAGAATGGCTAATCCCAAATCCAAGCAAAACCTACTACACAAATCTAAAAGCTGTGAGGCTAATACAAGCGGAAGCGATACATATGTAGAAATCACTCAAACTCACTCAGCAAACCATGCAAACCATGCCTAAGCGCACAAACCACACCCACCCGTAGGAGGCTAGTGTCGGCACGAGGTCGTGTCTTTGGCGCAATGCCGCGGAGGTCCCTCTATGCACAACTTCGACCCCGAGGTCGGGCTGAAATCAAAATGCAGAAATAAAATGCTTCCTCCCACGATTCTAAAGAGGAGGGTAGAGGGTACCGGCCAAGGCTAGCTTGGCTAAGCAGTCACATGCCTCGAGGTGAGATTCCACACTCGAGGACTATCAGCAACACGAAGAAAAAGGCTGGCGTCGTGCTGAAACTCCAAAGAAGAAGACGCCGGGTGTGAAGGCAAGCCGCTCCAAGAGACGCGTGAAGGAGGATCACCTCGCCGGAAACGCCTAGGAGCACTTCAACGCCTTGCTGGCTGTCTTGGGGACCTTCTGGAATTCACGCCGGAGAGTCGCCGGAAAAAGAGCAGAGGTGGCCGGCGGAGGCCGGAGGTCGCCGGAAAATGCTGGAACAAGGCCCGCCGGTTCCAAGGACTTCAAGGATGCGGCCAGAAATGCCGCGGTCTTCCTTGGCGCTAAGGCTGGAACCAACTAGGTGCGGGACTTGGACTGAGTGGGCTCGGGCCAGGTGGGATCAGGTGGGCCCGGGCTGGGTTCGGTCAGTAAGCTAGGTCAAGGGTAGAGTAGGCCAAGGGGGTCCTATGGTCTGATTCCTAGGTTGACCGGGTGTAGGGAAGGGTCCGAAATGTGGGTTCCTACAAAGTAGCTAGGGTAGGTTTAGGCAACTCAGTTTAGGGGAAATGGGAAATGGGAATTGGGTTTGGCGAAGGTAGTCACTAGGTGAGTTCGGGTGGGCCTGGGGTAATTCGATAGAGAGAGGGGTGGCTAGGAATGTGGAGGATATTCCTTAAGGGAATCGTCCTCCAAGATTCTAGATGAGGTGGCACTTCTAGAAGGCTATCTCCCAAATACGTAGGAGAGAGGCTAGGGATTTTGGTGAGGTGTCCAGGTGAGGTGGCGGTTGATGGCTGAGGTGTGTGGCTGGGAAAGTTCCTAGCTAAAGTGGAGTATGAGGTGGCAGTCCACGAGGAGAGCAGCCACCAACAAAATAGGAGAAGATCCTAACTTTTAGGATCTCCTCCCTAGAAGATCTCTCAAAAGAGAACTCGCTCCTTCCAAATGAGATCCAGTAGCTACAAGCTAGGGGAGGGGAGGATTTCACTCCAAGGTTCTCTCTCAAGTGCTCCAGATCGTGCCACGTGAGCAGATGTGAGGTGGAGGTGGCGAAATCTGAAGTGGGTCATGTAATCAAAAATTTTATCAATGAAATTCTGACTCAGTTTGATACTTGTGTCAAAATTGTGCGCTCTGACAATGCTCTTGAGTTCTGTGCTTCCTCTTTAGAACAATTTTTCAGGGATAAGGGTATCATCCACCAAACCTCTTGTGCCTATACCTCCCAACAAAATGGGGTTGCTGAAAGGAAACACCGTCATATTCTTGATGTTGCCAGAACCATTATCATACATAGCCATGTTCTCCATTCTTACTGGGGAGATGCTTTTCTCACAGCATGCTATCTTATTAATCGTATGCCGTCATCTGTGTTGGGAGACCTTATTCCTATCTCTGTCCTCTTTCCTGACAGAGACTTGTTTTCTGTTCTACCTCGTGTTTTTGGATGTGTTGTCTTTGTTCAGTTGCTTGGTCCTGGGCGAGATAAGTTGTCTCCTCGGGCCATCAAAACGATCTTTGTTGGTTATTCCCGCACTCAAAAGGGATATCGATGTTATGATCCTTCTACTCGTCGGTATTATGTGAGTGCTGATGTTACATTCTTTGAGTCAACCTCTTTCTTCTCCCCAAATGGAACTCAATTAAGGGCGCCTGAATTGAATGATGAAGTCCATCTTCCTCTACCTCTCATGAGTTGTCCAAAACCAGTTGATTCACGTTTTGGGGCTGTCTACCAACGTCGTACTAAACCTGTTGTGCCTGCTCACTGTGCACCTGTGCCTTCACCCAGCACGCCCAAGGTAATTTCTGACACAAACTCTGCTGACAATTCTTTATGTAATGATGACATAGGAGAATATCACGAGCATGTTCATGCTCCTAATGAACTTGATATGCCCATTGCTCAAAGGAAAGGCAAACGCAGTTGCACTTTGCATCCTATCTCTGGTCATTTATCCATGGATAGACTCACTCCTATGTACCGACAGTTTGTCAAGGGGCTGTCGGCTATTGCTCTTCCACAGACTCCCATGGATGCTCTCTCTGATCCAAAATGGGCCGTAGCTATGCAAGAAGAGATGGATGCTCTTCAGTCTAGAGGCACCTGGACACTTGTTACTCCTTCAGCTGATGCAGCCATTGTTGGTTGCAGATGGGTCTTTACTATCAAATACAGAGCGGATGGCAGCATTGACAGATATAAGGCTCGTCTGGTTGCTAAAGGCTATACCCAAACTTATGGGGTTGATTATTATGATACCTTCTCTCCTGTGGCACGACATGCTTCTTTACGGATTCTCCTTGCTGTGGCTGTCAGCAAGAATTGGTCCCTATCACAGCTTGATGTCAAAAATGTCTTTCTCTATGGTGACTTACATGAAGAAGTGTATATGCAGCAACCACCAGGGTTTGTTGCTGAGGGGGAGTGTCAGAAAGTGTGCAGATTGCGAAAGGCGATTTACGGTCTGAAACAGAGTCCTCGAGCTTGGTTTCAGAAATTGTCAGAGAATATTGAGAATGAGGGCTTCAGACGTTCTTCGACAGATCATTCCCTCTTTGTCAAGAAGACTTCTACAGGTACAGTGATAGTTCTTGTCTATGTTGATGATATCATTGTTACAGGGGATGATGATCAGGGGATTTCCAACATCAAGGATGTCCTTGGACAACACTTTGTCACCAAGGACCTTGGTGAACTACGTTATTTCCTCGGTATTGAGTTTGCCAGAAATCGAAAGGGCCTTATCATGTGTCAGAGGAAATACGTTACTGATGTTTTGCAAGAGACAGGGATGCTGGGGTGTCGACCTGCATCCACGCCTATGGATATCAATACCCGCTTGTATGATGATGATACTGAAGATGTTGATGCGAGACAGTATAGAGGGATTGTTGGCAAGCTCCTATACATCACTGTTACTCGACCTGACATTGCCTATGCTGTTAGCAGAGTGAGTCAATTTATGGATAAGCCCAAGAAAGTTCATTGGGATGCTGCTATGATGATTCTTAGGTATCTAAAGAATTCACCAGGAACGGGACTCTTCTTTCAGAATGGTACCTCACTCACTATATCTGTGTATGTTGATGCCGACTATGCGGGATGCCCCTCGGACAGAAAATCCACCAGTGGATTTTGTGTGTTTATTGGATCCAACTTGGTTACATGGAAGAGTAAGAAGCAAACAGTGGTTGCCAGATCAAGTGCAGAATCTGAGTATAGAGCTATGGCTCAGGCTACTGCTGAAGTTATATGGGTTAGATCCCTGATGTTGGATCTTACTGTCGAAGTGCCTCTTCCTATGCAATTGTTATGTGATAACAAAGCTGCACTGTTTATTGCTAATAATCCGGCTTTTCATGAAAGAACGAAGCATGTTGAAGTAGATTGTCACTATACCAGAGACATGATTCAAAAGGGGTTTGTAAGTACCTCACACATTTCAACTACAGGGCAAACGGCTGATATTTTTACTAAGGCTCTTGCAAGGGGACCATTCCAAAGCTGATGTTCCAAGTTGAGCCTATTTGACATATACGCTCCAACTTGAGGGGGAGTGTTAAGATGTGTTTATATTCAGTTTTAGGTTTAAAAGGGTACTTTTGTAATAACATTTCCTTTAGATGGTTCTCTTGTATCTTCTCACTCTCCTCTAGTCTATATAAAGAGGAGTTAGGGCAGATTTCGAGGTTAATCAAAACATAATCCTTTCTAAGATTTATCAGTTGTGATGTTGCGTAGTTTCAAACAGGTCCTAACATCACCTGCCAAACATGATACAAGGTGAAAATATATGCATTCACGTCTTATCTAACAGGACAGTTTACAATAGCTATCTCATGGACCCTGGTCCAGAACCTAACAATATCTCGCAGGTTAATATTGAGTTAGTTCACGAAGAAGCTATGCATATTTAGAATTTATTAAAGATTTTCATAAATGTAAAGAAATAGATTGCAGGACTGCCTTATCTATGCATATTAAATGTAGGCAGAAATTATGAATTAGTTCCCTTTATATTGGAAGGATATACTGCATGTACAGCTTGCTTAAGTTCCGTAACAGCGTGGATCGTGTGATTCGTAGAACATGCTTTTAACTGTTTGAAAGCCTTTAACGTCGATGGCATTTTGTCTTGGAACTAATATGATACAATTATAATGCTGTTGGTGATCACGACGATGAACGACTAAGATGCCGAATCGCATAACAATGTATTTGGAAGATCACTGTTCTCTTCCCAAACTAGATGCCAATTAATATTAGAATTTAATAAACATGGACAGCCTGCATGGAAATGCAGAAAACTTACTATCATATCCGTGATAGCTATATATATATATATATATATAGTTTGACTCACCAAACTCACTTATTATGAGGGCTGTTTGATATCATGATGGACTATTAAGAGGAAACAAGGACAAAAAGATTATTAGTATTTTCATCACTAGTATTAATTCACTCATTTCTCTGGTGATGGATCAGATGGGCCTCATGAGTAAGTTGGGTTACTTTGGATAGCTATTCAAGGAAAACTCATGTGTTTTGATGTTTCTCTTTTACTTGAAAGGTATTTCAGACTCCTAAGAAAACAATTTGTCTCTTATATATTTGTAATTTAATCTTCGACCTCTTCTTAATTGATAGCACAAACAATTTTCATAAAGTTTAATGTATAAGGATCTAGTTGCTACCTTTTATATTTAGCTCCTAAGGCACTTAGAAAGACACAAATGTGTCTCTCTCAACTCAAGTTAATGTTTCAAAAAAACCGAAATATCTCTTTCTGTTTGTTAGGTATGAATACTAATAGCCATTCTCTTTCTTGAACAACACGATTAAAATAAAAATTACAATATAATGTGTGCGTGTCCATATATATATATATATATATATATATATATATATATATATATATATATATCCAAATCTATTGGGTGTCGGATATTGCTGAATACTTGAAAATAAATGTTCGTTATTAAAAGCACTATAAATCGTTTAACAGCTTCACGATACGATTGGGCACCATGAACCAGTCGATAATACTCTTTAAAGTTTCGTGGAGCTCATATTTATTTAGAAGCATACAAATTTATATGATTGCTTAGATGTCTTTATTAATGCAGGGAAAGTAAAGCAAAGCATCGTTAAGGCTAAATGGATCCCAGATTCAGCACCGTATCCAGGGCCAATAGCCCTGCGAGAAGGGTCACATCATCTTTTTGACCTCAACTTTATTGGAGGAAAGCCGGTCTGATCTGGACTTCCTCCCATCAGACTTTCAATCTGTGGTTTTTAAATTCATGCAAATGAGATCCTCGATTTGTTTAAGCTGAGAATCTCTCAAATCAATTAATGAAATTTGGGATCTAAGATGAGAGACAATCAAATGCAGGCTTAGCCTAACAATAGACAGTTTATAAAAGTAAAAGGATGAGCCAAACACAAGCATGAATAAGTAGTAGATGGGCTAGTGTTGGCAGTTGTCTACACTGACCCATAAATTAAATTTATTTTCATAATGATGGTTTCAAATGTTTGGTCATTTAATATATATTTAAGGTGTTTGGTAACAGGAATACTGTGAACTTGTCTCAAATATTCATTAAACTGTCACAATGTTTGTATAGAATAGTGGAGCACTTAAGCAATGTTCTTGTTGTCAAACACCCCTTTAACATTAGTTCTATACAAACATTGCTTAAGTGTTCCACTATTCTATACAAACATTGCTTATGAATTTGTTTCGAAAATGGATTAAATTCATGATACATTAGTTCTATTGTTTCGTAAATCTATTTTAATTTTTTAACAGCTTTATTAAACACCTACAAAATGTCGGTGGTGCTGCCAAACAACTTTTCAAGGTATGACATTTTTCCAATGGATAAACTCAACCCAAAATTTTAGCTAAGTGTCACATATGATACATTTATTTGTTTTTTATATACTTGTTTTCTAGTCATATATATTGTCGATTATAAACGATCTCTAATTTGATTCAATTTTTGCTCATTTTGACGACACCCAAAATTCATGTGTACGACAAAAGGGCCATTTGGTATTAGTGAGCGAGTGTCGACAAGGCGGGTTATATACACTTTCATGGTACATGAAAAATTTTTGCACGTCGATTAATCATCTATCACGTATCATACCCAAGTGAATCAATGTAGAAGGCATATTTATAAAACACCAAATATTGGTACTCTATATATATTGGTTTCATTGCAGATGCATGTAATACTCACACCTATGCATGTAATACTCACACCGTTTCTAATGCCAAAAAACCTCCACTAAACATGGTCATCCTTATTTTATTAAAATTATCTATGCATTTTTAACCTTATTTTTTAAATTACGTCCAATAAATGATCATGATTGGCAACTTATTATATTCATCTACTTACAAAAAATAAATTTAATTTCTGAAGATTAGTTGTATGTCATTTTATTGAGTCAATCGCATTTCATTCGTAAATAGCATGTATCGTTTAATCAAAATAATGACAGTTCTAATGCCCAAATTTAATTTGAACAACTCATCGTCATCGGAACGTATTTGCCTACAAATGTTGTTAAGAAAGTATGAATTTGTCGATTTGGCATAACTTGAGGATGTGCTAAGAAAATCCTTCCTCCTCAATCCCGGCGTCAGGCCTCCACTCCCGTGGAAAAGGACGTTGGCTTCCCCGCTCTTTCTCTCTCTCTCTCTCTCGTGTTCGCATCGAGGCAGCAATGGAGGCGAGGGTCGACTCGTCGACGTCTAAAAACCGGTTAGCTGTCATCTCCTCCCACTTCCTTGTTCCTTCTCCGGCCGTCTTGGAGCTATCGCGTGTTTCCGCTTCAGAGGTCGCTGACCTGCCGGCGAACCTCCGAGGGTTCCTGACGATTGTCGACAACCGGACAGGGAAAAAGATCGACGTTGACGTCTCAGAAGAAGGCACGATCAAGGCTACCGACTTGCAGAAGGTTCCGCTTCGCCTAATTGTTCTAAAACACCTCCTTCTTTTCTCCCCCCGAGTATAGTTCTTTTCTGATTTGTGCATTGCTTCGGGAAACGAGGTTGAATTCTTTCCAAAAGGAGTATCAGGATCTTGAATTACTTTTCTTTCTCTGCGGCTTCTGGTGTAATTTGTTTACTCTGGTGTTTCTTGGTTTCTGTTGTATGGGCCTCATAACCTCACTGTAATTTTTCTATTTGCTTAGTTGACGACCGGACGCAGTTATGACAAGGGGACCAAGCTGTACGATCCTGGCTATCTCAACACGGCGCCCGTGCGATCTTCTATTTCTTACATAGTCGGAGACGCTGGCATTCTCAGGTCCAGAGGTTACCGATCGAGAGGTCGCATATCTTCTGAGTGAGCAGATTTCCTCCCTTGCCTTGTAACTATTGCATGAGGGGCGATTGCATGCCTTCTAATTTGCTTGTTCATGAATTCTTAATGTTCCCCCTTCGAAATTGATTGGCGATTTCCTTTCTTCAGTGTACGGTAGCTTGCCTTCGCAGAGTCAGTCGGCAGAGTGGGAATTTGTGATCGCTCAGCATTCAGTTGTTCCTCAAGGCATCCTGGTTCGGTAGCAATTTCTATATGCCCATGTGTTTATATCAAGTAGTTTCTGTATGCAGCTCTTTGGAACTCGTATTGATCACCCCACTGTAGTGAGACGGGGCGCTTGATATGTGCTCAAATTTTAATTTTATTTTTTTTTTAAATTCCGCGGATCTAAAAGTTTGAAGAATTTAGATGTTTCTTTGTATGCCTGCTCCAGGACTTTATACATGCAATTCCTCACGATTCCCTTCCAATGGGGATGCTTGTGAGTGCAATGGGTGCACTCTCCATCTTCCACCCCGACGCTGACCCTGTTCTTAGAGTAAGTGATTCTCCTATATTTCACATTGTCGGATGGATGATTGACTGCTTAGTTTTATATGCAGTTTGTCTGCTCGCTAGAAATGTGGCGACCCTTCCTCTGGAGTTAATATGAGTATATGATAATGTCTTTCTTGTATTGTCGTATCTAGCAGCCTAGTGGCTCCTGTCGTGGACAGGCATCGGTCTAGCTTGCCTGTATACGTGTGCCAAGGAAGGAGGGAGCACTTGGCTAGATATTTTGCATAATGTGCAAAATACTGTGGTCATGTTTTATTGTTTGTTTTGATATATAATTTTTCCTTTTATGTAGATATTTCTTCCCTGTAGTAGTTCTAACTTTCATGGATATGGTTGATCAACTGTACAGAATTTATCTTGTAGGAACGTCTGTATCTTATTTCAAAGAAACAAAGGGAAGATATCTTTTTCTTTCCCTTTTCCTTTTTACAAGTTAGCACCCAATGCTCATAAAGTTTAGTGAATGAAATTAGCGTGTGGAACATGTTAATTGGAACTTGATCAAGTAGCCATTTCTCTTCTATGGAACAAAGTTGAAAATGATCTTTGCCCTTAAGCTTTCCTCCAGAGGCTATGATAATTTTCTGGCTTTGATGGCTTCCTCAAGTCATTTTTTCAACCTTTTATTTCTGTTCTGCTTGTCGGATTCTTTCACAGGGTCAAGATATCTATAAATCCAGGCTAGTAAGAGACAAACAGATAGCTCGTATACTTGGGAAGGTAGGCCCTCTCTGAATACTTTGGCAAACATGTTCACAATTCTTCATTCTTTTTGAAAAGAAAATGTTCAAATATTTGGTTTTATTTAATCATAGTGATAGAATCAGAATCAGTTTTTTATTTTGAAAATATTCTGTCATTTCCTTCTCTATTTTAAAGTTGATGTAGATTTGCATTGGATCATCATGTTGACAAACACATTTTAGCCTGAGCAGAATCTCTCTGTTAATTAAGTATGTCCCATTTTGATGTCCTATGTGTCAATCTTTCCTTCCTAGAGTTCACCAATATTTTTTCTTGTCAAAGAGTGTCAATATTGTTTCTTCTTTTGTTTACAGTTCTCTGTCTTCTGTAATTGCCAATGTAATAAATTTACTTGAGAACCAGCTAATGGAAAACTACCACTTCTTCTTTATTTTACATTCATCCTTGTTCCTTTCCTCTTTTAATCAGGTCGTATCTTAGACTTCACTTCTGGTCATATCTTAGGCTGCAAATGGTTTATCAAGAAACTCACCTTTGCTAATTAAATTTGATCTTTCATAGGCACCTACAATTGCAGCGGCAGCATATTTGAGGACTGCTGGACGACCTCCAGTCATTCCTTTCAGCAATCTGTCTTATACAGAGAACTTCTTATATATGTTGGATTCCCTGTAAGTTTATTACAAATTGCCTCTATTTTCCAGGAAAATGACTGTTTTTGCTATTATGATTTCGTTCCCGCTAACAAGTTTTTATTTTCTTTCATCCTGGAAATAATGCAAGTGTGAACCCATGTCTAAATTTAGGCTTTCAATAATCAAGAGTCACAGTCCAGGTTAATTAGGAAAGGAACCTAATTTTTTCCTTCTTTATTAAGAATGTCTTTGCTGTTTGGGTTACATTGGGAAAGAAAAGAGAATGGAAATCACGTCCTGCAATTGAAGCTTTGTGATCTGAATATACCACTAAAGGGGTTAGTTTCTTCTTAGTCATGTTCATCTTACTTCAGTTTTTGCTGTTTCCAACGGATTGATACTGTTTGCTGTGACAATGACATTTCTCTTGCATTGAAGTTTCAGGATAACAAACTTAGCTATATTCATAAGTTCATAACAACCACATCCTGGAAAATCTCAAAGTCATGTGTCTCTCTTCTGTTATTTCTACATCTTCTTTTCCTCTCCTTTCTATTGCTAAAGGCTAAACATTTTGTTGACTGGTAATTGGAAAGTTGCTGGGGGAGGGGGGTTCTCATGCACGAAGCTGTTGGATACACCAATGTTGTTAAACAGTTTTTGAAGAAACTGCGATTATATTGAGTATTTATATTCTTTTGCTTCTATTTGTATTATTAATCCAGATTTTGTTTTAGGATATTAGTTTTAGAAATTGCAATTGGAGTTTAGTAGTTGGCATTTAGCAAATGGTAAGATTTTGCATGCTCTATAACATTGAAATACATTGGTATTTATTTTTTATTTTTTTTGGGGACCTATGCATCCTATGCATCTTGTTAACTCTAGTTGTTCACACTCCATTCATTTTGATCTTTCAGACTTTTAATTATAACTATTATCATGTTGTAATGTGCTTATTGTGGTTTTGTTATGCATTTTAATTGTTTTTTTCAATAAGTTGATATTGTTAGGTTTTTCATTGAAAAAATGCTTTGGTAATTTTGAAAATTAGTATTGCATTTTATTGGTTTCTCTTTCTTTTCAAGCAAGGGGAAGGGGCGATTAGTGCACGCGCTCCTGTTTCTGTGTGTGTTTCTATCTGAATGTTTTTTTATATTATTTTTACCACCCTTATGTGATTGTGTATATGTTTACATATTTGACTATCTATAATACATCTCTTGTTTCATTTATTAGTCTCTCTCTCTCCATATATATATATATATACATATAGGCATATATGCCATTTAAAGTGCCTAAGTTCTATTTGTCCACTATGATCTGCTTAATGCTTTTAAGATGTACACTTACGGCTGTACACATCTACACAGAGTTTGCAGACAGATTTTTCCTCCCTGAAATTGCCTACATATTCTTTATTAGTAGAATATTATATTGTTTTATTTTGCTCAAAATGATGCCTATGGTGCTCTCACTATGATGCTGTTGTAACTTATCACATCCTGTGAATTCCAATGGCAATAAATCCTACAGGCCAAACCCTCGACTTGATCAAGTTCTTGATGTTCTATTCATCCTCCATGCTGAGCATGAGATGAACTGCTCAACAGCTGCTGCAAGGCATCTTGCGTCCAGGTATATGTTATTGCTTTTCATCGTTCTTAATTCTAGAAATGCAAAGAAAAGAACAGAAAGAAACGGTCAGAGAGAATTTTGGAAATTACTAAATAGAAAATTCAGTTTTTGCTTGTTGACACAAGTTGTAATTTTATGAAAACAAACCTAAGGATCTGAAGTAAACTTTTATTAACCTGAAAAGCAACAAATGTCAGCTAAGATCATAAAAAGGTAAATTACTAATACAAGATAATATTTAGAAAATATTGTAGCTAAGTTTTTTGACTTTTTCATGTGAACAGAATTCTGCTTTAAACCTTGTTTTGATAGTTTTATAAACTTTCTAGTTCCTATTAGAAAAATGACTAAAAGTAATTTTTTGAAAACGATAGCAAGAAGAAAGTACCAAAACGTATTTGATAGTTCGGATGGAAATTATTACTGATTAAGAAAAAATGGAAATGACCAAAATGTCTAAGTTAAATAAAAAAACTTCTCCTGTAAAGGCAAAAGTGGAATAGAAAAAGTCTCTAGTCGATTACAAATATGCCCCCTAACACATACTTTGTTAGGGGCTGCATGTATTAGCAGTATAACATAGAAACTGCTCTTACTCAATTCATCTAGTAATCTAAGCGGCTGTTATTGCCATTCACAAAAGAAGCTTATATTAATTTGGCCCACTAACACAATACTTAATCACGTTATCCCAAAAAAAAAGAGAAAAATTCTCGTGTTCATGCCAATCTTTTCCCAATAATTTTAAAAGGGAGTCCAACTTTCAGGATTTTCTTAAAACCCACATTTTTCGTAGAACTTGTTGACTCAAGGCTTCAATGAACTTTCAGTACTGACTCAAAAATTAGAGAACGTATACTTTGTTTTTATTCAACATCTACCTTCTATCACTAGATTATAGTCTCAATGTCTCATTACACGGGGGAGCTTACATATTCTCAAACATGGAGTGGCATCTTTGGATGCCTTCCCCTTTATCACTAGGAAGCCAAAAATTTTGGCTGGAAAGAGCACTATTTCAATCACATTAATGCTTTTAGGGTACCTGTGTATAAATAATCAAATCTATCAAATCACTAAAGTAAAAATAAATAAACTTTATGAGGCTGGAAAGTAGCACTATTTTCTAACACTATTTTTTTAAAAAAATGAAAAACTTGAATGGGAATATATGTGGGTGGTCTTTGCGTGATGGCACTATGCCCTTGTTAAGGTTGATTTATAACTTTCAGAAAATTACTCTATTGGTTGAAAAGTTTTAATAATTCATAGTGTTCTATGGGGACGTTTGGCAATAAGAACGCTTAATAATTTTCAATAAGTAATAAATCAACTTTGACAATGACAATCATGAAATACTAACAAAGTGTTCTTGTATTACCTTTAAAGTGTGATACTAACAAAACTTTCAATCACATAATTCACAAATTTAAAAACAAAAACCTTTAACTAATAGAAAAACAATAAATTGTTTGATTTAATAAATTATATGATTTGATTAAATAATACAAATTTATGTAAAAGAACACTTATTGCAATAAAGCTAAGAGGGCTAACCCAAAAAGTTAGTGAGGATGTTGAAGAATGAAGGTTTGACATCATTGAAACACTATTTTTACATATATAAAGCAAAAGTCTTTTAATTAACTCAATGAAATTAGAAAAAAAACATTAAATAATGTCTTTCTTAAATGAGAAATAATGTAAGTCACTTGTTTTAATAATTTTCAATAAGTGATATCATCAAATAATAGTTTACTTCATCAAAATATGTTATTATTTAAAAATAATCAAATTAATGTTCAATATGCACAGTTGATATGAAAAAAGTATGAAATGCCATATGAATAGCTTATGAAAAAACAAATCATATGAAAAACTTGTGGAAAAAATATAGAAATCATATAAAAAATATGTTTTATAATAAATAGAAATCTCAAACGCATTATGATATTCGTTTTAAGTTGAAAGCATCTTCACTGTTTCAAATAAATATGTATAATATAAAAAAGCTGCTAAACACATAAAAAAAATCTATCAAATTATTAATTTACTTATTTAATCAATCAAATAAATCATTTTATATAATCATATAATTCATTCAAAAGCCTTAAGTATTTTATATATAACACATAATTCACGAACTTGAAAACAAAAGCCTTTAACTTAATAGGAAAACAACAAATTGTTTGATTTAATAAACTATTTTATATATCATTGAAGTAATTATACAATTTTATGTAAAAAAAAACTATTGTAATAAAGGTACACTTAAATCAATTTCTTTAAAATTTTAAGTGAAGCCAAAACATAGTTTTTCATTTTTTTTTTATATACGATAAACTTAAGAGTTGTTTTGTTGCAAGATCCAAACTATATTTTTAAAATTTTAAGTGAAGCCAAAACATAATTTTTAAAATTTTTTTATATACGATAAACTTACCAACAACTATTTCACATTAAATATATTTTTTTGTGATTAATTTTCATATTTTAAAAATACTCATTTTATTGAAATTTCTTGATACAAGTTTTTTCATTAATGTTAATTAAATAAATACATTATTTAAGATATAATGTTTAGTTGATGTCTTAACTATAATAGTTTGCTTGTTTACACAAAAGCATTTAATTAAAATACAATATGAATTATTAATTAGTTTTAAGTGATATAGTTTTAAATTCTTTAAGTTAAATGGTAATATGGTAATTATTTAACTATTATTATATGCAACTTCATAAAAGTCATTACCTCTTAATCAGATTATACCCTTTTATATACAATTTATATTATTCTTATATCATAATTTTAAGTTGATGAATTTGGCTAGACCTTTTGCCAACCATTCATAGATCACAACTTCAAAACGTGGGGACACTAACTCATGCTTTAAGTTCGGATTCAGATAGAACTTAAAATTCGGATTCGGCTCAGATTTGGATATAACTTAAAATTCGGATCGGATTCGAATATAACTTAAAATTCGGATCGGATCAGGATATAACTTGAAATTCGGATCGGATTCAGATTCAAGTATAACTAAAAATCGGATTCGGATCGAATTCAAGTATAACTAAAAATCGGATTCGGATGTAGATTTTAAAGTCGGATTCAGATATGGTATAAACTTCTTCTCATCCGAATTCGAATCCTAATCCAAATCCGAATATATGAATATCCGAAAAATCGGATATGATAAAAGGTATATCTGATCTGAATCCGATCCGTTGACATCCCTAAACCCAATGATACTCGAGAGATGAGTCGAGCAACCTTAAACAGATTGAGTTCAGCAAACTTGAAGTTAACCCTGTTACGAGAGTCAAGCGATCAACCCAAAGTCAACTAATTAATTAACAACATAGCAGCTCGATTCGAGTTCGAGCTGAGCTTTAACAGGTTGTGCTGCCATGTTTCTCTCACTTTAGTGGACATAGTGCTCGAGTACTGGTCTTAAATCTGACCCAAACCCAACGGTTTTGTTTTTGATGAAACAACACAACCTTTCTAGAGGTTCATAGGCAGAACTCGAGCTTTTCTGTTGATCCAGTGTTATTATTATATGTTATAGCAGACAGACCAACTAACCACTTCTATTAAAAAAAACTCGTGCAGTGCCTCAATATCTTAGAATAACCATCACCATCACCGTCTACAGAATTGATGAAGGTCATGAAGAAGAAGAGTGAAAATTTGCTTCTTCTGTCCCCTTTCCTGGTCATAGTTGATTGCAGCTAAGGATAAGCATGCACTAAAAGAGAGGTGACAGTATTTTTGAGTTTTTTTTTTTTTTTTTTGTAATGTAGTGAACATTTTAATCTTGTTGACCTTTTCACAATTTTTTTTACCTTTTTATAAAATTTTTTCTTTTATTTTAAGGGAGTATTTTGGTCATTGCATATTCCTATGTATAATTTTTTCTTGTCCAAAGGTGAGATGATCAGATTAAGTTGCGTGATGCACAAGGGAAAGAACAGGGAGGTGGTGGCATTTTAGAAATTTATTTAAAAGCTATGTATATTTTAGTCTTTTAATATTTTTACAATTTCTATTTTATCTTTTTTAAAAGTCTTTCTTTTCATTTTTAATGGGCATTTTAGTCACTACACACAAAATTGCATACATTTGGTTGTGCACATAACTAACTTCACACATGCGTGCATATGCTAAATTGAGTCAATAGGTAAACAACAAAATGATAATGAGGCCACTGAATTGAACCAAAATCAGAACCGTTTAAGAATAAGATGAAAGTACAATTTATATTTTCATGTAAGAAATCAGAGAGAAAATAATAAATAAAAAATAACAATTGAAAAAAATATAAAAATGTCGAAGGAATCCGAACTCTCTTGCAATCCCGGCCTTTAGAATTGAACCAGTACCAAACAAAAAGGTTCCAAAAATAAAAGGCAGATATAAATTTAGCAACTTGTATTCAAATTTTGAATACTTAAAAGAAATAGCAAAGCCAGCGATCCACATTTAGCCATGTACATACCGTGAATTCTATTTCTTTGGCCATTATCCAACCCTGTCATTCAATAAAAGGCCACAAGGTGTATTCGATAACTTATCTCATTGACACATTTTCATCCTCTTATTGGTAGAACCAATCTACAATAATTTAAATTAAATTTTAGATTTATAAATTAAAAAAAAAAGCCTATATAAGCTGATGGGAAGCAATGATACTTATATATTATTAGTATATAAAAAACATAAAGCAACGCATTCTGTTTAATCAATTGATAAACAATGTTGACATCACCAATACTATATCACTCTTCAATTTTCATAGACAACAACAAACATTTTTAACTAATAGAAAACTATTTGATTCAAACCATTTATTAGATATTGTGTACAATTAAACAAATTTACGTAATCAAACAACTATTTTATTTAACTCAATGGACTAAGCAAGTCTTCTAAAATAACGTACTAGTCCAATAGAACTTATATGACACCTTAATTAATAAAAAAATCTCTTCAAATTTTATTGGTTTTTAGAAATATAAAACTTAACGTTAACAAGTATGTTTAATATAGAAAAAACATAACTCACCAAAAATTAATCAATTAATGAAAGAACCAAATGTACTAGCTTAATACAAGCTAATATTTACTAACTTAGTATGAGCTAATATGGTATAAATAATTTCAATAATAGTAATAGCTTTATAGTTGCCAAAACCTTTTTCAGACTAAAAATCATTATGGCTTTTTTTGCCTTGTTAAAATTTGAAGTATGCAAATGTAAAGTAAGTTACTTTTGTACAATTAAATAGTAAAAAACAGTTGGCATGACTATTTTCATTAATACATAATTTGCTGATTTGAGAACAAGAAATTTTAATAAAGTTATTTTGTGTAATAAATTTATATATTTCATTTGACTAAACAAATAAGTTATGCAATAAAGCAAATTATTTTAATTAACTTCATCATATGGTTGTTCTTCTTAAACATTATCTCATACTTATGTTTAGCGTTATCTCATACGTCAATCTGTTACATCATTATCTCCTAAATCTTTTGTTACGTTATAAACATTATCTCATACTTTTGTTTAGTGTTATCTCATACATTCGTCTATTATCTCATTTTCTCATAAATTATTTTTTATCTGATACACATTATCTTATACTTATTTGTTATTTCATATCTATTTGTTATCTCATGCACATGCATATGCAATGCTCGGACATGAAAGTAAATATGTATATTGATAGTAGGATCTACATTTAGTGTACGCTTGTTATATACACGAAGTCGGCATACAAAACTTGCATTCCCTACCTCAAGCATTTTTCTTTCCCCATTTTTCATTTCCTTATCACTTCTTTTTACTTCTCAAATCCTTGAAGTTCGACCTCCTTTCTTGCAAGAAATCAGAATCCCAGCTTCTCCATCCAACTGTGCTTTTCATCAGTTTTTTATTTTTCCATTCGTACTTCACCCTCTGCAAACACTGGTGCAAGGCCTGTTTGCACGTTACTCCATTGAAGATTGGAAGAATACGCAACCACGCAGATGGCAAAAGATTTATTCTGAAATAATTAAAGAAATATATGAAAATAAGATCGAATGTCAATGTAAAAAAAATTCAATGTTTTCGAATAGCTTCTAAACAAATTTAAATTATTTACCAATAGAATTGATTTTGTTACTCTCACAGAGCGAAAGAAAGTGTTTGTTTCGATAAGTTTAAGGCTGCGTTTGATGCGGGGGGAGGGGGGGGATTGGAGGGGCTGGTGAAAAGTGTACGACCGATTGAAATTTCAACCGCCGTGACATGAGAGCATCAAACGCGTGAAAAATGAAAAATTCACGCGAATTATTTGCACGAATTGGGTAAATTTAACGCGGAAAAAAGTCGGAGGTCACCTCTGACTTTTTATCGCGGACAAAATTTTGACCCGTTAGGGCTCAAAATTTCATCCTCCTCCCTTTCTCTCGGTTTCCCCTTCCGTCGAAGCTCTCGCGTCTCCACCTTTCCGCCTAAAGCTCTCGCGTCTCCACCCTTCCGCCTGAACCCTCGCGATCTACCTCCGTCGCTCCCTGAAGCTCCCTTCCCCTCTGTTGCCCGAAGCTCCCTTCTCCTCTGTCGCTGCCTGAAGCCCCCTTCTCCTCCTTCACAATCTACCTCCGTCGCTGCCTGAAGCTCCCTTCTCCTCTGTCGCTGCATGAAGGCCCCTTCTCCTCCTTCGTGCAAGTATAGATCTGACCCAAAAAGCAGGGACAAAGCTCTCGCGTCGAGGTTTTCAAGGATTTGGCTGGCGTTCACTTCATGTAAAGGTTCTTCGGAAAGACTTATGCGCGTTCCTCGGTTCAGTGGGAAGTTGGGAGTCGTTGGTTGCTCTCAGAATCACAGACCACAACAGGATCTCCCTCATATATGGTATAACACTGTCGCTTCCTCCCTTTTTTTTTTTAAATTTTTGCTCTACAGCTTGTCTTGAACTTGTATAAACCATTCTTTGCTGGAGGTTCACGCATTCACCGATATTTTGTTTGGTTGGTCATTGCAAAATCTCAAATCTTTGTAGGTATTTTGCTCTGGTTGTGCGCTTTGATGGGAAATGAAACATAGACCGTGTGTGCTTTCCTGTAGTCGCTTTTTTCATTGGTCCTGATTTATTTTCTTTAATTTGGCATTGCAGTCTTGCAGGGCTTCCCTTTAGCTTGTGTTCCTGAATGATTATGTCCATGCTAAGTTGTTATATGCTTCAAAATATGTCTTCAACATATTGTCATGATCGGAAGAGGGTTAAATTTTACCCTGCAAAACTACCATGTGCATCAAACAGAGTTAATTTTACGTTGCAAAAAACTTTCCTGCAATCAAACAGGGCCTCAAATCGGAAGAGGGTTAAATTTCATCCTGTTTTTTTTTCCAAAAAAATTTACCACGTTAAATTCTTCCTTGCAATCAAACGCTGTAACACCCCAGAAGTTTAGTCCTGTATCGAAGATTGTGAGGGATCTTCAAAGACTTATAAAGGATGACCATTAATGAGATGATTGTTCTGGTTCCTAGCCTTTTTAAGATTGGAACTGAAACTGCTAGGGGGGCGGGTTGGGATCCGTCGAACCATGGGCCCAAGCCCGGGAGTGGGTCGGGTTGTTATTGTTAGAATATATTGTAATGGGGAACCGGGTCCATATCTGGACCCGGTCCTATGGGGCACGGATACCGAGGCGGGCTCAGTATCCTAGGCGGCACTCTTTCTCTCCCTCCTATATATTCCTCACTTACATGTAATTGTTGAGTTAAGTGAATATAATTTTTCTCTCTCCTAGGGTTGCGGTTTGTCCTTAGGTCAGAGCTTTCCCGTGGTTTTTCACATCTTTCTGAGGTTTTCCACGTATATTGTGTGTGCTTTCTTTGCTCTCTCCTTGTGGTTCGTGTTTCTACATGGTATCAGAGCATATCGTGTGTGAGATCGTTGGTGTGCAAGTAGTGCTTTTCCGCCGTTCTCGTGCCGCCTCCGTTGCCGTTTCTAGCACCGCCGCTGACACTTTTCTCAGCGCCGCTGCTGTCGTTGTTTCCAGTGCTGACGCCGTCCAGGAACGCCACCGCCGTCCGGCACCGCCATCGCCGTCGTTCCCAGCGCAGTCGCTGGTGTGGTTTCCTTCTTTGCTGCCGTCGTTCTCAGCGTCGTTGGTATCAGCGGCTGGTTGGTAAACTTATTTATCTCACTCTTACTCGCCCAGATATTACGTATGTTGTGGGTGTGTTAAGTCAGTTTATGCATGCCCCTACTGATTGCCATTGGAAAAGTGCTGAAAGAGTATTGGGATACTTAAAGAATGACCCAGGGAAAGAATTGCTCTACACTCGACAAGATCGACTAAGTATTGAAGGATACTCTGACGCCGACTGGGCAGGATGCACAGATACTAGGAGGTCTACCACAGGATACTGCATCTTTCTTGGAGGTAACCTTGTGGTCTGGAGAAGTAAACGACAAGAAGTTTGTTCCAGGTCCAGTGCTGAGGCTGAATACATGGCGGTTGCTATGGGGGTTACAGAGATGTTATGGCTCAGAATTCTTTTAGCAGATATTGGGGTTAAAATGGAAGAGAAGATGAGGATGTATTGTGACAACAAGTCTGCTATTAACTTGGCAAATAATCCGGTCATGCACGACAGGACCAAACATGTGGAGATCGATCGCCACTTCATACGGGAACACATAGATTCAAAGGAGCTGATTCTGCCCTATATGAAGTCTGAAGATCAAGTTGCGGATGTCTTAATTAAGTCTTTATGTACATCTCAATTTGAGAAAAATGTTAGCAAGCTTGGCATGTTTGACATGTATGCCAAGCTTGAGGGAGAGTGTTAGAATATATTGTAATGGGGAACCGGGTCCATATCTAAACCCGGTCCTATGGGGCACGGATACCGAGGCGGGCTCAGTATCCTAGGCGGCACTCTTTCTCTCCCTCCTATATATTCCTCACTTACATGTAATTGTTGAGTTAAGTGAATATAATTTTTCTCTCTCCTAGGGTTGCGGTTTGCCCCTAGGTCAGAGCTTTCCCGTGGTTTTTCACATCTTTCTGAGGTTTTCCACGTATATTGTGTGTGCTTTCTCTGCTCTCTCCTTGTGGTTCGTGTTTCTACTGTTATAAATGCAGCCTAAAGCTGCCTCGATCGGGGTAACTTTTTCCTTGACTGCCATCTCAATGTTGGACAGTTTGCGCTACAAATCATGTAATAATATCTACAAACCTCTATCTTGAAAACCTATGCATAGAAGTGCTAATTCAATGCACGGCTACAAACCATGTAATAATATCTAGAAACCTCTATCTTGAAAACCTATGCATAGAAGTGCTAATTCAATGCATGGCGCTAAAAAAATCAAGATTGAGAAAATACCATGAAGGAAAGGTCAGAAACAAAGAAGTTTATATATCATCCCTAAGAATCTTGACTGTTCTACTAAAGTTGCATGTAACAAAATATATGACTTGGGATCTCCTCTTTCCTCCTAATAATCTATAAATATAATGACAGTTTATAATAGTTAACGGCAGTTTGTCTTTTTTATGCACCGTTTTTAAATTGTTGGCCATCTGATGGTAGCCAACAGATTTCGATTTGTTTCTATATATATATATATATACACGACCAAAATTTTCCAAAGGTATTGAGTTGTCCTAAAACAATAGTTTGGTAAAATTGTCAAACTTGGACGGTAAATTCGACCGGTAAACCCGTTGGCAGGTTGAGTCTAATAATTGGAAAGGCAAGGCATGGTTGCAGTATCAATCCCTAGGTAGCCCCAGACCACTAGGTCAGGGACAAAAAGTAGAAGTGCTATACCATTAGTTTTCGGATTATAATGGGACCATTTAAACCGTCGGATGTGCATTGACTGAACTGTCCAAATAAATGGTATAATTATTGTTCTTCATTTCTTTGTTTTGCCCCTGCTTAAACACGGAGAAGTTGCTTCCTCTCTCTCTCGGTGGGAGAAGTAGCTTTGAGCAGAGTTGCAGTGCCTCCCTGTTTCAACATGGCTGCTGTCCGTCGGGCATAGACAGCACAATTTTTTCTTTTTTTTTGGTTTAAATGTCTTTCTCTCATGGCGAGCACAGGTTTTCATCTGCTGCATTATGTCTTCCACTGACAATTTGTATTCGCTTTGGCAAAGCAAGCCGATGATTTTTGAAGACTGCAGTTGATTTAGGCCAGATTTGGGACCAAAAATGGTCTGTAGCATGGGGATGACACATCGATGCGGGAATGGACCATCGATAGGCATTATGTTAGTTGCCGAGGCAGCACCCAACTCTGCTAGCCACTGCAGACGTAGTCAGAGAGAGAGAGGAAGAGGTAGAGATAGAGATGGTGAAGATGACACAGAGAGAAGAGACAGAGAAGGAGAGCATATAGATAAAGAAGAAGAAGAGAAGAGGAGACGAAAGAACCGAGAGTTGGGCGTCCACCCCTCTTTTTTCTTCTGAGCAGAGGCGAAATTTGGACAGTCCATTCAATGCATTATGCAAAAGAAAATGAGTCTATGATCATCATGATCTTGGGTTTTTCTGTCTGATTTGATGTCTCAAATATGTAACTTGAAATTTCCTTTCTTTAGGCCCTATATTAACTGAAGGTCACTTGCTTAGATTTACCATATATAAAATTACAGTTAGAACAGCTTGCTGCAATGCTAGATATGATACACTCGAGAAGCCAATACTAAAATGATATTTGCTTGCCTACATGCTTAATAACATTGACACCTGCTATGCACAGATGTCATCTCAAGAAAATCTTGGAAGCTTGTAACAGAAAATTTTCGTTTATGTCTTCTGTCTGTAGTCAATAGCAGCATTTGGCAATTGGTGCTTTTTTCTTTCGGTTCTGCTTGTTACCAGATTGGTGCAAACATTAGGCCACGATGGAAGCATTTCCTTTATCTGCTACGCTATACCGTTACTTCTAAAAACACGATTCAAACATCAGAAATCCAACCAAGGCACTACAAAAGCTGAACTAAATTAATAAGTTTGGAGAAAGCAGAATCTAGTTGCATTTATAACAAAACCACATGGTTGGGATCGGTCATCAGCATGAGGTGGATCTCTTTTTTGGTGAAAACTCACGGTAAAGCTGAATCAATCAAGAGCGAGGGCATGTGTAAGCTGATTGTTTCGTTCACTTTCCCTGTGAGACCAAACAGTGAAATCAAATCTTGCAACTGGAAGATGCTCTGTTCTTGGCACCCATTACGTATTGCCTTATACCTAAAAGACATCATCAACTGTACAATCTCATTATTTGTTGATAAAGGTACGATGCCTGACCTCCAACAGGGTTGCATCCAAACTGAATCTTGAATAAATCAGTCAGTTGTTGCTTATTTTCCTTGTAAACCAAAAAGGAAATTGCAACATATTGTGACTTATTAATATTTTCCTTCATAATTAATAAACGCAAGTAAAGCCACGACGATGTGAACCGCGAATTCCTCAATACGGAATAATGTGGGCATTTTCATAAAAGTTCACCTACTACATCTACTAGGAGGACAGAATATAATAATTTGGCTTGGGAAGCAAGCCTCTTGTACAATTGAACTCTTGGATCACGTATATTCCCTTTTTTGTATAGCCTTTCAGTATACTCTTCTGGTTTTCACTTTCGAGCAAGCTCTCAAAGTTCATATGTTCACAGAATGAAGTCTGATAGCTAATGGTGCTTTATCTCTGTATGATGTCCCCTAATTCAGTACTGTATTTGGGCACTAATTAAAAATACTTTCCATGTTAATGTTCATCCAACATGTGGTATCTGGCTGCCATCTGTCTTATAAAAATAGTTAAGCTTGGTAGCTTTAATAGCTCCTCGTTAATTGGCTACTCCAAACAGCAGTATGTTTACTCCACCAAGAGTCACCCAATTTTTCTGTCCTCCACTCAAAGAAGGTCATCAATCTACACAAACAGAGTTCTATATAGATAAATTTGCAGTCTGTGCTTTCTCAAGACTATCTATATATGGCACTAATGACTATAGGAATACACAGAATGATTGAATGACCTTTAAGATGATCCAAACGAACAAGTGATTCGTGCTTAGAATAAGAAGGCATACATTGATATCGTCATCAGAATAATATGACCTTAGACATTGTACTGCACAACATTATACCACCACTTTAAGAGGCATCTCTGCGTCCCACTAGAAACTGTTACAAGAAACAGGAATTCGACAAACTAACCAAGAAGTTCAGTCTCATACACCAGAAGAACAAACGGTGCCTTGAAAATCAGGGAACAAATTGCCATCTCTACTACCTCCACTCAAGAGTACTTCAAACATTCACTAAGTAGATGAACTGAACTCTGAACCAGTCCCTGACATAGTTGAGCTCGTTTGTGGTCCCAAAGAAAAGTTTCAGATTTTCCAGATAGAAGGGGCAGGAGGAGAAATGGCTGGGAGAAGCAAGGAGCCATTTTCAAGCATCGCAACAACCGTGGACATTTTTGGTCTGCTTGATGCATCTTCTTGGACACAGAGCAGCCAATATGGATGCATCTTAATATCTCATTTTTGTCACATGTTCCTTCCAATATTTGATCCACAATTTCCATAGCCTTGTTCTCCATCCAAACTCTCCATGCCTACACCAACATAACATTTTTTGTTATTTACTGTGGAAAGCTGTGACAACAATATGGAGGATAGTTTTTACTGGAGGTGTGGAAGGCCAACAAAGAAAGTAATCCCTTAAGTAACTTAAGATGCTCCTTGCTTGAAATGGTCTAGACACCAAGTTGTCCAAGATATGGTGTTATATGAACAATAACACCAGTAACAGACAAAAGTGACCCACTAAATTGCAAAAGCACAAGAACAATGATCGCTACTTACATAATGCAGTAGATTCTCATCCGTCTCTTGTTGAAGAAGAGAGAAATTCTGTTTCCCACTTATGATTTCCAGCAGCAAAACACCAAAGCTAAAAACATCGATTTTTACTGATACCTTTCCTTCAAGCAGATATTCCGGTGCCATATATCCTCTGCAGAAAAAGATAAAACCATTATAGTCAGCTTCGAAACTTTGCTTACTTGTCGAGTGCATGTGCAAGTTCGCTTTGTGGCAGGTGTACTAGGTGCCACTTTAAAAAGAGGAGACAGGTTATGTAACAAGAATAATTATAATCCATCCTACTTCTTAACTTGTACCTCCTTTAGGGAACTAAATCAAAGCATGTAAACTGTAAGATATGGTCCATGGAGATCAAATGTTCATGTCAGTTAACTTTAGGCCATTACGGTGGGTATTGTGGATAACTTTGGAATTGGTCTGTAGTTTAAAGAGACTTGTTCCTTAATATTGAATAGAAAAAGCTATAATGTGGAAATAAGCACACATGAAATTCTGAACGAAAAGATTATTTTTGTATATATTTGATTCTTACTATTACCCTGCACTCTAGTTCACAGTCCTTTTGGGTGTCAATCTGAAGTAAAACTAATTGACAAGTTGTCGTCTGAGATGCCTGCTCTTAGTCAGTTATAGACCAGGCCTTGAAACATGGTAACTCAGGTTTATGTTGGAGCTGGAAAAAAGATGGCAACGAGCAGACTTCCATGATGAAGATTAGCCAGCTAACCTACATTATGGGGACAAGTATAGCAGCGGCTGGCCTAATCTGTTTGAGGACCAAGCTATTCATTAAAATTGGGCTAGATGGATGGACAAACACTTAGTATCGGTATATGAACTGTCACGACCCAATTTTTGACACCCAATTTTTTTTTTCTTTAATATAAATAATAGCGGAAGCAACATTGAGTCATGACCAAAACATAAAGAAATCCGACACTGTTTTATTTCAATAATAAAATACTTGATCCCAAACAAAAATAACCACAAATCCCAAAACCGACGCAGTATCTAGAATGCTCGTCCATCAAAAGACTAAGGTCGTCCTTCCATGAGCCATAATCTATCAAGAACTACCTGTAGAGATAGAAAGAAGGGTCAGAATTCCTCTGAGTATGAAAAAATCCAGCCATGAATGAAACATGGCCAACAAAATAATATTTGATTTTGTAAAACAAATTTATATAAGGCCCATATGAACCACAACCATAAGACTCCAAATCTTAACACATATTGCAGTACGTCATATTATAAAAAACAAAACAAGGTGTGCACAACCTCCAAAATTTCGTAGGCTTCCAACTGTGGTTCTGTGGTTCTTTGACAATGTCATGATCATCGTGCGAAGCAACAACAGAAATCCCTGTGGGCACAACTCACAGGCAGAACAGAACATGCCTTCACTAGGTAATCCAACAAATCGAGGGTACCTGCAGTGAAGCCTCCTGAGATATCCCAAATCGCCGCTGCAGCAGCATAGCCCCTCTAGGAATCCGGTTTGAGGGACCAGGACAAGCCTCGCTCCTCAACAGAAACAGAACAGAACACCGGGCCCTTGTGCTGCCCAATACCCTATGGGTCCTCTAGTACAGACAGAGGAGTGTGCGACAACAGTGAGCTCACGCTCACCACTACCTCCCGGGACAAAACCAAACATTGGGCAAAAACACAAGCTTGCACTCTTATAAACCATTGCACACAGTCCATGTTTATTATTTGAATTTCAAATGTGATGGTTTCTCATCATTAGACATCGTCTATTACCTCTCACAGAAACCGCCCTTAGGCTCGGTTTCCTAGACAACAAAAATAAGCTATTTTATAACTTGATCTAATGGCAACAAAACAAAGTCGAGTAAACATGCAACAATACATAGTATCTCACGTCCAGAAATTCAAATAATAATATTGTAATCATTATATAGAAACAAGATGTCTCAGAACCCTTTTTCTGAAATTTTAAACAAAACTAAGGGCATTAAAGAGCAAATACAACATAATATTTCGCTTTTTCACTAAAATTGCAAACAATTTAATAAAAACCCTCATTTGGAAATTTTAAGGACTTAAAGGGTACCATTAGCAATTTCGTAAGAATTCACCGGTTCTTATGGAAAATAACTTTCGTGGACCCCTTTTTGAAGATGCTTTTAGCAAAAACATTGTGACATGCATATATAAAAATTATAACAGCCTTTCTAAGAATTTTGCTAATAAGGTGGACCATTATTGTAATTTCCCAAATTTGATATAAATTTGGTTGAACCCTAGCCCTCTTTTCATTTCTTGCTGGTCTTTCTCTCCCCTCACGGGAGCACCTCCCTCTTTGTATATTCTACACACAACAAGTTGTTTTAGAAAGAACAACTAAAACAAGAAAGTCCAATAGTTTTATTTAGATAATGCAGAATGTGAAAAATTTTAAAACCATATTTGCTGGTTGATTGTCTTGTCCCGACTGATTCATTTTTCTTGTACAGCAGCTGTCAAAGATACTTTTCACAAATAACGTAGAATCTTCGCCAAATGATCAAACATTAAAATGCTAAGAGTATACGACAGTTCTCCAAAACTACTCTAGTAAAGATATGAGGTACATATGATGATCAATAGAAGAACAAGTTGGAGAACAAAGAGAAAGACAACTGGTTGATTGTCTTGTCCCGACTGATTCATTCTTCTTGTACAGCAGCTGCCGACGATACTTGTCGTAAATGACGTAGAAACTTGGCCAAATGATCAAACATTAAAATGCTAAGAGTATACGACAGTTCTCCAAAACTACTCTAGTAAAGATATGAGGTGCATATGATGATCAATAGAAGAACAAGTTGGAGAACAAAGAGAAAGGCAGCTGGTTGATTGTCTTGTCCCGACTGATTCATTCTTCTTGTACAGCAGCTGTCGACGATACTTTTCGTAAATGACGAAGAATCTTGGCCAAATGATCAAACATTAAAATGCTAAGAGTATACGACAGTTCTCCAAAACTACTCTAGTAAAGATATGAGGTACATATGATGATCAATAGAAAAACAAGTTGGAGAACAAAGAGAAAGGCAGCTGGTTGATTGTCTTGTCCCGACTGATTCATTCTTCTTGTACAACAGCTGTTGACGTAGAATCTTGGCCAAATGATCAAGCATTAAAATGCTAAGAGTATACGACAGTTCTCCAAAACTACTCTAGTAAAGATATGAGGTACATATGATGATTAATAGAAGAACAAGTTGGAGAACAAAGAGAAAGGCCTCTAAAAAGAAAATAACAAAGATACAAACAAAAGTATGAAATCCAAAAAATTTAGCACATGATCTCAAAACTATCCAAAAGATAGAAAGAATGAATGAAAATCGTAGAGCAATAAGTTGATTATCGAATTTGAAAATTACAAAAAGAAAGACATATCTATAAATGTCAGTGCATTCAAAACGATGAGAATAACTCACAATAAACTGTGATATTTGCAGGCAATGAAACAAATGTTCTCAAAAAGTACAGAAATTGACGGGTTAATGATGAAAGAAGAGGGGATCATGACTATAGGAGATGAGAAGGTTGAAGGAAGGTGGGAAGAGAGAGACAACATGAAAAATTCAGAGTGAGAAGAGAGTGTCGGGGGCAGGAGAGAAAGAGTTTTTGGTGAATGCAGTGTGGAGGATGGGGGTGAGGGAAAGTTTTAAGTCTCGCACGAATGAGAGAAGAGAGGACCAAGAAAAGCCAATTTTACAAACAAAAGGCCCCTTCTTGGTTCTTGGTTCTTCGTTCTTGAGTAAGCAATTTGGTGCATTGTTTTTGGGGATTTCTCAATTCTAATGAACCAATTGAATCGAATTCCAATTTATATGGACGTGAATCACTTGTGCTCAAACTTGGTCTCTTGGGACTTGGCCAAGGACGAACAATCCCCCTTATACACTCTCCGTTTCAGCAGGGTCTTAAGCTTCTCAAGCTTCGGCGTTACGAGCACAAGCTCCATCTCTCCAATAGCCTCGACGTACGGCCCTGTAACGCCCAACAGCCATCAGCTCCCATCGTCCTGCGACCCCTTACACCCCCAACTGCCAAAACAACTATATAAACTCATCGTCTACCCCCCATGTTTTCCGCTTGACGGATGACTTCAACTCACCCTCAGTGTTTTTCACTCGTCTACGCACCCCAAAACCCATTGCGGCTACGTCCATTGCTTGTCTGCCTCTTCCTTTCGTTCTTGACTCAAACTGCAGCGACGTCCATTGCAGCGTTTTCCATTCGACGGAGGACTTTGACGCACCATCGACGTTTTCCACTCATCTACGCACCCCAAAACCAACATCAGTAGGGACCCAGAGAGCTGCCTTCGCTTTTGGCGTTCCTTCATATATCTCCAGATTTCACCCCTACACATGAAATTATGCTCGCCTCTGTCTCACTCAAGTGAATTGGTTTTGAGAGCATTCCATCACTTTTTGGCGACTTTCACCTTTCACCCGATTCACCGCCTACCCTTGACGCGCAGTCATTCCAAAGAACACTTGCTGCTTGCCCATTACCTTGAGGGTAATAAGGAGCTAAAAAATGATGTGACACGGTATTTGCTACACAACTGCATCATTTTTTCATTTTTGAAACGAGTCGCATTAACATATACTAAATCCACCCCTGTATAGCACTCCTGCAAGACTAAAGTACCTTGCCGACATACATTGAATTGCTTTTTGTTTCTTTTAAGCATTCCAATTGGGAATTTTTCACTCTCATTGTAATTTTTGGCATCATGATATCAAGGCGCATTCTTCCCTTGGATATAATGAACATGTTTCACTGCATCAAAAGCAAGATGTTCTAATTTTCCAATCTCAAAAGAACAGATTACTTCGTTGGTTTGAAAGGAGATAGTGGATCCTAAATTCACAAGGCATCTGCAATAGGGTTGTCCTCTTTTTTATGTGAGCCAGCTATACTTCTTTAAACTGACAGATCAAGGAGGTGACAACCTCTTGATATGGTACCAACTTTCATCTTTGACTTGCCATTCTCCATTCACTTGATTGATAATATACTGAGTCACCGTAGGCGTGCACCATTTTTACTTGAAAACTCAGCAAAGAACGAAGTCCTTGTATGAGGGCTTCATATTTAGCCATGTTATGGGTACATGAAAAGTCGATTTCCAAACAGTATGAGATCATTTCATCTTCCATATTGATAAGTAGAATGTCTATACCTGCTTCCATCACATTTCTAGACCCGTCAAAGAACATCTTCGAACCGAGACCATTTCTGATCTTAATGGATGTTCATTAGGAAACTTGTCATCCATTCTGATTTATTCATACTAAGAAAAGTCTACTAGCTGATTTGTGATTGCTAGTTCTTTGATTGACTTCGGAGACATGTATTCAAGATCATATTGCATCAGCAAAATTTGCCACTTGACAATGCACCCACCAAGGTATGGCTGCTTTAAGATATACTGAAGAGGATTTAGCTTGAAAAGTATCTTGACATCACAAGCTAATAAATAATGTCTGAGCTTCTGACACATTCAAATCAATGCTAGACAAGTTTTTTCCATTTAAGAATATTTCTTTTCATATTGGATAAAAGTTATACTGACATAACACATTGCATGCCCGATGCGACTTCCTTTCTTGTATTGTGCCAAAAAGCTACTACATGCTGACTTATTTACTATGATGTGAAACAACAATAGTCTAACCAATGTCAGAGGTTTTAGGATTGTGGATTTAGAAGGTTTTTTTTTATCCTTGATAATGACAGTTGACACTCATAACCCCATTCAAATTTACATCTTTGTCTTAGTAGGTGGTTGAATGGTTTACATCTCATCTGACAGACTGAATTCGCCCTTGCAAACTTTGTAGTTCTTTGATATTGGTAAGTGGTGGCATATTGATGATCACTTTAGCTTTGGTAAGATCCATCTCGATTCCCCTCTTACTGACCATGAAACCCTAAAAGTTTACATGCTTCAACCCCAAACATATATTTTTGAGGATTCAAATGAAGTTTTTAATGTAAGAGTCTCTCAAACACTTGGGTGAGGGTTTCAATGTGATCTTCTTTTGCTTTAGATTTAATTAATATGTTATCAATATATGCATCTATGATTTTGTGCATTTGGTCATGGAAGATAGTAGTCATGGCTCTTTGATAAGTTGTTGCAACATTTTTTAATCCAAACAACATTATCATGTAACAGAAAGTACCCCAAGGTGTGGTAAAAGTGGTCTTGGGTTGATCCTTAATTGCCAATTTGATTTGGTAGTATCTTGAATATCCATCCATAAAAGAGAATATGACATGGCTGCAGTACTGTCTACCAATAAATCAATGTTTGAAAGTGAATAATCGTCTTTCGGCATGACTTTGTTTAGGTCTTGAAAGTTAATGCATAGCCTGACTTTGCCATTTTTCTTGAGGACCACCATGATATTAGCTAACCATTCGGGGTAATCGATAGTTGCAAATAAATTTTGCCTTTAGTAGGTCCTCTAATCCTTCTTTTATGGGCACTTCTAGTCAAAAATCAAGCTGACATAATTTTTGCTTAACTATCTTGCAACTAGGATTTAGGGGCAAATGATGTTCAACCAGCTGGGGGTCTAATCCCGACATATCTTCATAGGTCCATGCGAAAACTTCTTGGTGACTTATAAGAAAGCCCACCAATTTTTTTTTCCTCTATGGACAAATTGGTGCCAATTTAATGGATTTTAGTATTTTTACTGGTTGTAATATTAATTTCTTCAACTGAATCATTAACAAAGGATGAAAGATATTCTTGCTTCTGAGATAATTTTGATAATTCTGACTTGAGTATTATCATAGGATATATTTCACCGACTGCTTATTTATATTGTCTCGCTTGATCCTTTTTTTTTCTTTTTTCTGTTCATTATGGTATCAAGGCCAGGTTAGTGCACCTGAATTGTTTGTTTTCATGGCCAAGGGAGCACAATCACAAGTGGAACCCCCAACGACATGAGTCAGTTGTTTGGAGTACTTGATACCTTCAATCCTGCACCTAAGATCACCACAGAACTCTTAAACAGGTTCAACTATTCAACTAATGAGCATACCATGTGTCTTGGTTACTAAGTTCCATGGGAAAGAAAATAGTTTGTAGTTTTTACTTTCAAGAGACTACGAAAGATGTTTGGGATGCTGCCCGTGATCTCTATACTCGGCAATGCAGTGTCGCCAGGAAGTATCATATCACTCAAGAGATCAACAATTTAAAGCAAGGAGACATGGCCTTTTGTGAATACGTTGGTCAACACAGAGCTCTTTGGGACGAATGGGAATCTTATACTCCAACAACCATTGATGCTGTCACCATGGGGAAAAATAGAGAAAGCGATAAAAATTTTCATATGTAAGCGGGATGGAGACCTAAATACGTGAGACTTTCCAGCCAAGTTCTTATGACATCTGAGTTTCCTAAACTTGGTACTATATGTTCTATAATTATGCATGAACAATGGAGGAAGGACATGAACCCTTCAACTAAGGTGGAAAAATTAAATCCCAGGCTGCATTGGTTACCAAACAAAATGTTGAAAGTTAATGAAATTTTGTATTATATTGATGCGTGTGGCAAATTCGGTGTCAATTTGTGAATACGTGGTCACCACTCTGCTTCAAGTTACAGATGTATCATTCTTCTGTTATGAAGGAATGGTTGACGATGCATTCTTTGGATGGAAGCTCCTGGAAAGATCTCTCTCCACCGCACATCTACAACTCGTTGATTCTCCTTGATTTTTCTTTTGCATTAAGATAAACTGTACATAAATTCTTTGTAACCTGTGTTATGTAATAGACCTACAGTTTTTTTCTCTCAACACTCTATTTTTTGCTCTCCTCTGTTTTTCTCTGTTTGTAGAAAATCCATGCGCCTTGCTGCAAGAGCCCCATCACTCTATTTCTGAATTGTCTCAACGTTCTGATCCTTCAGTCTCAGAATGGTAGAATCGTCTACAAATACCTCTCAAAATGGCTACAAATCAATTGGTGCTGATGGCACCTCTCAAGTAAATTCTGACTTTATCAATCTTTACTTTTTCACCATAATGACAATCCAGGAGCAGTTCTCATCTCTAAGACCCTAACTGAAGATAATTATGCCTCTTGGAGTCGTTCAATGACTATGGCATTGGTTGCAAAGAACAAGTATGTTTTTGTAGATGGAACTATTGATCCACCTAATGAATCAAATGCAGAGTTCATTATTTAGGCTCACTGCAACACCGTGGTTCTCTCATGGATAATAAATTCCTTGTCCTAAGGGATTGCAAACAACATAATGTATGCAACTACAGCCAGGGATGTTTGGATGAACCTTAAGGAGAGGAACTCAGAATTTGGCAACAAGAAAATATCAAACTCAAATCATCAATCTGTCAACTTATGCAGGAAACAATGTTGATGGCAACATATACCAAAATGAAATCTCTCTGGGACGAGTTGGCAACATATGAAATCCTTCCCGTGTGCTCTTGTGGTGTGACCTGACAAAGAAGATAAGATTATGCAGCTTCTCATGAGACTCAATGAGACTTACAATACTATAAGAGGACAAATATTCCTGCAAGACCCATTGCCTTCAATAAATAAGGTGTACTCTGTTCTGCTGCAAGAAGAGAAGCAACGAATGGTGAAAATGCAGTTAGTCTCCAATGACAGTATTAGTCTTGCTGATGTTAATATTGAATCCAAGAATTTTAAGGGCAAAGCAAACAGGAAGCTGCATTTCTAGTGTACTTATTGTCATATAAGTGGTCATATTGGTGATGCTGTTCTTTCTCCATTTGCAAAAATTAACTGCTCAACAAAATACCAATTTTTGTTTAGAAAAATGGATATCTTTTCAATATGTTCAAATCTGTTCAAGCACGACACACAGAGAGAGAGAGAGAGAGAGAGAGAGAGAGAGAATCTCTGATGTCTGCCTCGAGGAGCTAATGCACCAACATCCACAATCGGAAACCCCTAATTCCTCTAGTGTGCGTATAACTAATGATAAGTTTCGATGAATATGGAAGGTTATTGTAGCCTTCCATTTGCCCGCCAAAATCTCCCGCATCTTCATATTTGGTTGTTGTTGATAACCCTAAGAAATGCCGACCATTATCTCCCGCGAGACTGACAAGTCCTGTTGAATCCATTTTCATGTTGAGAACACCGATTTCCACGGAACCACACTATTACCCTCTTCCGACCACCATCCCCGTCGATGGCTACCTCCCGCTCCCCTGAACGAAATCTGCGGATATGGAATTCCTGCGTCTCTTTTGTTCGACCATACCTCTGTAGCAAAAACGAGGTCCTCTTTCTGGACGGTCTACCACCATCGGCAACACGTACAATTGTTGTAGTGATATTGAGTAGGGCATTGATGAACTCTCTTTGTGCGCCTAAGAGGAACGGGACCAATATTCTCATGTCTATTCGTGACGTTTTTACCGTTAGTGATATTTTCATATCTTTTTGAATGGTCACATTATCATTGGGAGAGACATTTGGTAGAGGGAAATCGTCTATACTCTTATTTATTTTCCCCCTTGAAGCTGATTTTTGAAGTATGGCTGCGTCTCATCAAACTTCACATCAAGTGAGACAAACATTCGTTTAGTAATAGTATCATAGCAACAAAAGCCCTTCTTTGTTGAGAGTTATACACTTAATGGCACGAATCTCAAGTTTATTTCTATGTTTAGGTGACTTCCAAACATAGACAGTACACCCAAATTTTTTAAAATGATCGAACGAGTGTGCTCTACCTTTAAGGTCTTCTATGGCATTTGCCATTGAACGGCCTTCAAGGGGAGGCAGTTTGTAATATAATTAGCAGTGGAAATAGATTCATTCCGAAACCGACTACAAACATGAGTTTGAAAAAGTAAACCACTGGTAAGCACAAAAGAATTTTTTTCCTCTTTGTCCCGTGTGTGACTTTCCTCTTTGCAATCAGCACAAAATATTTTTTTTCTTTTCACGTGAATCTCCACCGTTTAATGTTCCAGAATCCTTTTGCTTAGAAATGAGGGCAGCTTGAGACTCGTCGGTCTCATTATTTTTTTGTTGTTGAATTCATGACTTGCCTTTTACACTCTTCACGCATGATAATAGAGAATATACCATTTAGTTTAGGGAGATCAGCTGTCAGGAGCAGTTGGCCGCGAAAGGTGTCACAATCAAGTTTGAGGCAGGTCAACGTTTGAAAATTTTGTCATGTTCTTTATTTTTCTGCTGGGTCACATCATCGGTAGCAATTGGAGTATAAGACTCCCGTAGCTGTTCAAGGTACTGAGTGAAAGGTATAACTCCTTGTTTGAGATTGTTGATTTTGGGGATGTTTGATGGGTTGGAATTTTGATTCAAGAACAAAAATTTGAAAATCATAATTCCTCCTCAAAGTGAAATGGAATCAAAATTCTAGGTTTCAGTTTCCTAATTCTAAAAACAAAATATCCTGTTTATTTAATAATTATAATTTCTTAAAAAGAGAGCATTTTGATTCTAAATTTACATTATTCTAGATATATCAAAGACGTTGCATTGCTGGCTAAAAAAGTTCCTTTGCAGGATCCCATGCCTCATTGGCTGTTTCCAAGAAATAAAAACTTTTTGGCTATCTTTTTGTCCAAGGAATTTAAATGCCATGAGATCACGGTATGAACATTAGATTCTCATTCTTCAAGTCTGGGATCACCCTGAGGAAGCTTAACTTTGCTTCTGCTAATATGTCCGAGCTTTGATTTGCTGCTCAAAAACAGCTTTGCAGATTTGGCCCATCCATGTGAGATAATTGAAGCCACTCAAAGGCACAGTAGTAATCTTAAGTACATGATTCATGCTATCCACCTTGCTAATGTGCTGCTGGTTGGTTGAACTAGAGCTGCTTCCTTGAGGTTGAACTCCATCTACCACTAATCAAACAACAGCGTAGGCAAAGTAACCTGGCTCTGGTACTATAAAGAATTCAAGAAATGAAATCACCAGATCTCAACTCACATGCAAAAGAATCAAGAAGAAGAAGCATATACATGGTTTGGCGTTATGCCTACATCCACGGAAGGAGGAAAACAGTTTGTTAATTCTATTTTCTTGAACTTTACAATTACCACCCAATAGATTTATAACAATTATCCTAATGGCTCCAAGACAAGTCAAAAAACGGGAAAAAATCTCCCTATAAGATAAGGGTGATTTCAAGAGAAACAAATTTAAACAAATCTCTACCAGCTAGCCCCCAGAATCTTTACTGGATATGTGATAGAGCCAATGCAACTCCTCCCAAATATATCATCACTACAAAAATACAACATATTACTGACAGTAAAAAGAGCAACCATTAGTAATAATTAAATTATATCAACGAAACATAGAAGGTGCCAGTAAATAGGGCTTTTCATTGATGGAAGAAAATCTCATCATAAATACTGCTTTTTTGCTGATGGGCAAGAAGTAACTGTCAGTATTGAGAAAATGATATTGATGGTTAGCTGTCTCCATCAGTAATATTAACCATCACAGACATTTTCAGATACCATCAGTATTGGTGGCATTATTACTAACAGTCTTCATTGGCTGTCAGTATTGATCTAACCAATAGTGATGGTAAAGGAAGCCTGTCAGTGTTACTTGACGAAATATCAACGCTATTGGAGGACCATAAGTGTTATCCACCTTTTATTGACGGACTCTGCTCCGTCAGTACTAAATAAAGATTAACTGATAGTTTATTCATCTTGTCAGCAAAAGTTAACCCATATTTCCCCCTGCTGGCCCTCTTCTCACCCCCTTTCGGCTCGTTCTTCTTCCATTTCACTACCAATACTAACGATGACACTGCTACGCACCAGCGACCAACTTGCCCACCGGCAACCGACCTGCCCACCAACGACCAATCAACCCAATAGCGACCGACCTGACCACCGAGTTCCCTCCACCGGCCATCTCCTCCCCTCCCCCCCCCCGCCCGCCCCTTCCTCCTCTTCTTTATCCTCCTTCTTCTTCCCTTTCGCCACCAGTATTAATGAAGACACATCTGTTCACTGACAACCGACTTGCCCACCAGCAACCAATCGCTGCTCCAAAGATCGCTTAGTGAAGGGACCTTCCTACACAAATCCAAACTCATTTTCAGAAGATGATCCTGTGAAAAAAGAAAGAGACGAGACGAGCGCTGAATGAGATCAAGGAGAGAAAGAAACTAGTTGGGCGCAGAGAAAAGGGAAATGAAGAGAAAGAGAAGAGACGAGAGGAAGAGAATAGTATATTTCTTTTGATTGATCTTTCACACTTATATACAAAAAATTTGTCCACGATTTCAACAACCTTTGGCTCATCTTATCCCACAACTTTCGAGTTCATCCAATGCTCTCTTCACGCAAGTTCATCCAAATGAAATGCTTATCGTTAAGATAAGCAGCAAGTAAGGAGGAGATGGGATAAGGAAAATCTTTTTTTAACACTCCCCCTCAAACTGAGCATAGAGATTTCTTAAGCTAATTTTGGATAGAAGATAATTAAATGATTCCTTGCCTAAAGCCTTAGTGAACAAGTCTGCCAGCTGATCTTTGCTCTTAATGTAACTGGTTCTCACTAGACCTTGATTTATTTTTTCTCGCACCACATGGCAGTCTAAATCTATATACTTGGTACGTTCATGAAAAACTGGATTGGCTGCAATATGCATGGCAGCCTGATTGTCGCAATATAGATTTGCCGATTGTGAATGTCTCACGCCAACCTCCATCAACAAGAACTTTAACCAAGTCACTTCACATACTGCATTTGCCATTGCCCTATATTTTGCTTCTGCAGAGGAGCGAGATACTGTGGGCTGTTTTTTTGTCTTCCATGAAATTAGAGAATCACCAAGGAGAACACAGTAACCAGTTACTGACCTTCGCGTTTCATGATACGCCGCCCAATCAGAGTCACATAATACACTCATTTGAAATTGGTTTGTTTACTAAGTAGAATGCCTTGTCCTGGCTTCAACTTGATATACTTGACCACTCTTAATGCAACTTGAAGATGTATCTCACGTGGTGTTTGCATGAAGCGACTTAACAAGTGAACTGCAAATTGAATATCGGGCCTTGTTATACTTAAATAGATTAGCCGTCCTACCAATCTTCTATACATAGTCAGGTCTCTTAGCAACCGACTTTGTGTGGAGTCGAGTCTGTGCTTTTGTTCCATTGGAAATTGTACTGGCTTGGCACCCAACATACCTGTTTCACTTATAATGTTGAGAGCATACTTTTGCTGTGAAACATAAATTCCTGTGCTTGAGCAGGCAATTTTTAGACCCAAAAAATATTTAAGAGTACCAAGATCTTTCATATGAAATTTCTGACATAAAAACTGCTTAAATTTGTCAATCTGCTCCTTGGTGTTGCCCGTAATAATAAGGTCGTCCATATAAACAAGAACAACAACAAAAAGTTGACCTTGTTTGTAAGTGAGCAATGTATGATCAACCTTTGATGGACTGAATCCAAACTCCACCAGTGCCAACGATAACTTGTGAATCCAATTTCGAGGAGACTGTTTGAGACCATAGAGAGATTTATGTAATTTATATACTAGATTCTCCCCCTTACGGTCATATCCTAGCGGAACTTGCATGTAGACTTCTTCAAGTAAATCACCATGAAGAAAGGCATTATTCATGTCCATTTGGTATAGTAACCAATCATTCGCCTTAGCGACTAAAAGTAAAGCTCGAACAGTTACCATTTTTGCAACTGGTGCAAATGTCTCATTGTAGTTGAGTCCTTCCTGTTGGGAATAGCCTTTGGCAACCAGTCGTGCATTGTATCGCTCAATAGTATCGTCTGATCTGAACTTGATTTTGAAACCCACAGGCTTAACTCCTTCTGGCAAGGTGGTCATCGTCCAAGTGTTGTTTTCCTTTAGTGCACTAATTTTTGAGTTCATTGCCTCTCGCCGCTCCCTATGTCCAACTGCCTCTTCAAAGGTTTTCGGTTCAGATGTGGAGACTATGGCTGCTAAGAAACAAGAGTGTTGAGGAGAGAAACGAGAAAGTGAAATAAAGTTAGAAAGAGGATACCTGGTGCCTTTCATTTCACTGGACGTCGAGATACCATTGATCGAGGGAGCCGAAATAAGAGAGCAATAGAAATCCCGCATCCAAGTAACTGGCCATTTTGGACGAGTGGATCTTCTTAACGATTCGGTGGGCTCAGGTTCAGCAATGGAGCTTGAAACTCAGGTAATGGGTCATGATCAGCAGACACATTTGATGGGTTAGGATTTGGTTCAGGTATAGGTGTATTTGGGCTGCTGTTATCATGAATAACATTATCCAAGGGACTAACTTCGTCAACTTGGGTAATTGGCAAAGGCAATACGGGCAAACTTTCATTCTCTCTTTCTTGCTGAAAGGGCAAAATATTTTCATAGAAAATGAAATCTCGACTAGTAAAAAACTTTTTGCTTTCTAGATCATATACTTTGTATGCTTTCTGTCCTTTAGAGTAACCAAGAAATATGCAATTACGAGCTCTAAAATAAAATTTATCTCTATTGTGGTGATTGTTTGTAGCATAACAAAGTAATCCAAAAATACGCAAATGCTTGAAGTTTGATTTTTTGTTAAACAATTTTTTAAGTGGTGACTTTTCTTTCAAAACTGGAGTTGGGATGTGGTTGATTAGGTAAGCTGCTGTTAAAACACACTCTCCCCAAAAACGTTTTGGTAAATTTGCATCAAAACGCAATGCTCTAGCAATTTCTAAAAGATGTCGATGTTTTCGCTCTATTACTCCATTCTGTTGTGGAGTAGCGACACAACTGTGTTGTTGTAAAGTACCTTGCATTTGAAAAAAATATTTTATCTCATATGAAAAAAATTCAGACCCATTATCTGAGCGCACATTATTAATACAGGCTCCAAACTGATTTTTAATCATGGCAAATTTTGATGAAATGTTTCATGTTTATGTCTCATTAGAAAAACCCATGTAGATCTCATATAGTCATCAACTATACTTAAAAAATAATGTGCTCCAGTAAGAGTGGACTGAGTATACAGTCCCCAAATATCACAGTGTATTAATTCAAAAGGCTTTGATGTTTCAATACTACTTAAATCAAACTTCAAGCAAGTTTGTTTTGCGCGATGACAAGTATCACAACAAATTTATTTATTCAAATCACAATTCAAACCTATATAAGAATCAACAAGATTAAGATGAGAAAGAGAAAGATGACTGAACCGCCTATGCCAGAGATCTTGGGAAGAGGACACAGTAAAGCAGCTTATGGATGAAGTTACTAAATCGAGTTCATATATGCGTTCTCTTTCTTTACCCAGACCAATCGTCGTCCTCGACGCCAGGTCCTACAAGACACAATGGGTAGGAAAGAAAGTTACGGAAGAGTTTAGTGCTTTGGTCAATTGACTCACAGAGAGTAGGTTCACTTTGAAAGAGGGAATATGCAAGGAATTTTCAAGAGTGAAAGGTGGTACTTTAACATCACTAGATTGATCAACAGTTATTGTATGTCTATTAGGCAAGTTTATAGGTACTTGGCAATTTGTTGGTTTTTGAAATAGAGAGCTATCGGCATAAATGTGTCGACTTGCTCTAGAATCAATAATCCAAGGAAGATGGGATGAACGTATATTACCTTCGAAATTGATAGAGGCAGACAGAGTTTTAACAAGTGATAAGAGCTTATGATACTCATCCATAGTGAATGAAGGTACAACTTCCTTGGAAGATTGATTGTTATTGCCAGAAAAACTAGTACCATCACTTGCTTGGAGATCCACCGACCTTTGATTATGAATGGTCGTTGCAAATTGTGGTGGCCGAAAATTCATGTTTGACACCGGTGCGTGACACCAGTCAGTTCTGATTACATCCCCGGTCGAGCAGAGTTGCCGCCAAGCGAAGAAAAAAGAGGGCGAAAAAAAGAAACTTGAAACAGAGAGAGGAGCGACTCCTTCTCGGTTGCACAAGGCATGCAGCAACTAAAATAGGCTTTACGCCTGGCCTTTGGCACTCTCTTCACTTTCGGCAGATATGAAACAGATTTAGCTCAACTGCAGGTTCCTTGGCACTCTCTTCACTTTCGGTAGATATGAAACAGATTTAGCTCAACAGCAGGTTCTCTCAACCCTTCACCGAGTTGCAAACTTAGGCAGTCGTGTTTGCACACCACCGAGGAGGAAGGAAATCCGTCGGTATTCAGCACACCCGGACAGCTTCCTCCCTCATGAACGGCCACTGACATGAGCTTCCAGCTGAGTCCTCTTCTTGGTCGCACCTCAGCTCACAACAGAACACGAGATCATAATCTTTATAAAAACAGGAAGTGAGTGAAATCAGCAAGCTTCTGCACTTCACCGAATTTCAATTGGACCCCTATTTCTGTGTTGAATTAGGGGGAGCAATCGCAGGATTGGTGCCAGTGAACACCTCTTCAACCAGTTACCGAATCTGCTACAGGCGATATCAGCAGCTCCTGCTATCAACCAGCTCCATCTCCTCTCCAATCAGTTCTGCCAATCTGTGTTACAGAAAGGGGCGCGAGCAAGGATCCCCCTTGAAGGTCTGGTTCCAGCTACAACAGGATAGTGCTCCGCTCGCAGAATTGTGTAAAATCATGGGAAGCTCCAAAAATCACAAAAATCGCTCAGGAGGCAGCTAACACCATCAGAATTGGATGCCCAACAGCTCGCCTCGAAATGAGCTCCCCAGCAAGAATGCGTGAAGGATCTTTGGCCGTTGGGAACAGTCTCCGACAGGGCTCCTTGAAGAACAGAGTTCTTCCTCCTCGCCCAAATCGATCTCCAAATGGAAGCAGATTGGATTAACAGAAAACCAATTCAGAAGTAGACAATAAGAGCATGTCTTAACGTATCAACAGAGAGGGTTTTTGCCACAATTTGCTGTGCGAATTCGGGGATGCTTCGAGGCTCTGCCTCGTTCAGATTTTCTGGCAACTTTGCAGCAAGAGGTTGTGCTCAGGAGGAAGTGCTGCTCGCAGAAAATCCGTCAGACCTTCGATTGGGCTGAAAACGGCCAGGACTCTTACATCGACGATGAGTGGCTCTGATACCATGTGAAAAAAGAAAGAGACGAGACGAGCGCTGAATGAGATCAAGGAGAGAAAGAAACTAGTTGGGCGCAGAGAAAAGGGAAATGAAGAGAAAGAGAAGAGACGAGAGGAAGAGAATAGTATATTTCTTTTGATTGATCTTTCACACTTATATACAAAAAATTTGTACACGATTTCAACAACCTTTGGCTCATCTTATCCCACAACTTTCGAGTTCATCCAATGCTCTCTTCACGCAAGTTCATCCAAATGAAATGCTTATCGTTAAGATAAGCAGCAAATAAGGAGGAGATGAGATAAGGAAAATCTTTTTTTAACAGATCCTTCCAAGGCCCCAACTTTCCCAATTTCATTTTCAATATCTCAACATGCTGATAAGTAATAATAACCTGAAAAAATCTCATTTTCTATGTAATTGTGGTCTGCATATTCATTGAAGTAGTTTACTTGATTATTTTCAGAAAATCTTTCTTGTTATTGTCAGGTTGTTAAATTTAATAGTCTTGGATTCTTACGAATGAGAATGTTCTCTAAAATCCATTTGAGATCTTATGTATGTATGGACTGTCCACAGCGAACATGAATTAATAGGTCCAGCTTGTCACTTGGTAAGATCAGTTAAAACTGGAATCCAACCTACCGATCAAACCATACTACAAGCTCAAAGGCCAAATGAAAGAATCAGGCTCCTTTTGAGTGTGATACCTACAAACTATTTGCATGTTCTTGTTATTATATAATGCTAGCCCTTCTATGATCTACCCTTTACATCATAGGAGTCCTTTTGATAGTGGGGTTCACGTTAATGGCAGCAAGCCATGAAATATTGAAAGGACTCACGATCTCCAGATCTTCTGAGTAGAAGCCCCTGTCCACTAGAAGCTTGTACATAGCCGAGGTGATCTTATGTAAACATCTGATGTAATTTAGATGTTTAGAGTATGACCTATGTAAATCTATTGTAAATCAGATATTTACATTAATGGATGTCCAATACGTACAAGTAATTACCAAATATAGTGAATATTATAGCAGCAAAATAAACCAGACTATGGAACAACAACCATTCGTACTTTACCAAATCTCGGACAAGAATTTATATGTATGTGATTTAGATGTTGTCAGCCTTTCCATGCCTAAAGAAGATATGGGTACAACTAAGAAAGATGGGTGCCGACAGTTCATACGTTTTTTCTATGAAAAAATTATATCCATAATTCATAAATTGATTATAACATGAGAGAATCTTTTCCCTTCCATCCTCCAATACTCGCTAGCCTACTTATTTGGGTTTGCTAGTTGCTTTTCTTTATTTATTATTGATCCACATGGCTATATGACAGTATCCTCTTGGCATAAGCAAAGGCAATCATCAATTTTTTCATATGAAAATGCTAAAAGAATAATCACCATGTACATCAAAATTGTTTGGTGCTTTGAGCAAGTGAATGGGAAATATGAATGAGTTGGTGTGTCCTACTGTACAGTTTACTTTATTGTTGCAATTAATGACTATCATGGAGTAAATTATGGTCAAGTATATTGTTAATTGGGTGTGAAACAAATCCATTGTAAGCATCTCATGTGCGTTTTCTACTAGTTTTTTCAATTGAAAAATGAAAAACAACTTGGTTCCCTCCCTCCTTCGGTATTCATTGTTTCCTTTTATTTTGAACCAATCAATCTTCTCACATGTATCAAAGCCAGCCATCAATTGGGGCCATGGCTGCTGAAGGGACCAAAATACTTGGTAAACCTGGACAAAACAAGTTATATTTTCATTAAGCAAATCCTAAGTGGTGATAACTCTCATTGCTAAAAGTATGATGAGATTTTCTTGGCAGATCAATTCAACTTAGGAGAAAGCAGTAGTGGTGCATTCATGTAGATACTAAAGTCTCTTCTCACAAGGAACTTTCATTAATTTACAGTAATTAAATTGTGTCTAAACTGTGGCTATAGATTGGTTTGAGTTATCTAATGGTTTCTTTCAAACCAATGAACCTTAGCATCATGATTTATCATTCTTGATTGATCTTTCTTGCTGAATATCCTAAATGATCACAGTTGTCCTCTTGTTTGCACACAAGTAATCATGGTTCAACCCACATCTAGAGATCAGGACATAACCATCTCAACATATCTAGTACATTACTGGCTCTTCTGCTTCTAATGAATGCTTATAATCGTAGGCATTGTTAGACAGGTATCTAAATTAGTATTGAGCTTGCTTAGTAGCATGATATTGCATTTCCTTTCTTTAATGTAAGTACAGATCTCATAGTGGTATTTTTCTTTTCCCGAGATGTTGGCTGCACATAAATGAAATTGAATCATGTAATCTGTTCTATTATGTGTTTCTTTAGTGTCATCAAGAGAAATTGGAATCTCATCCTTTTGTTGAAATTTTAAGAAGGTTGAGAAAGGTTTTGATAAAAGTACATGTGGACAAATAATTCTGACATTGCAAAACCTCCTTTCACTTGTATGGATTTACTTCCAATGGGTTTGTTTTTTTGTGATTATCTTGTACACTATTGGTATTATTAATTTACATCGATTTATGTCAGTTATACAATATCATCATCTTTTTAGGTGCAATTATCATTTAACCTTGAGCTTGTCTTGATGTTTCATCTTTGATTACTTAGATTTATGCTGTAATAATATGGAACATTGAAGTTGGGTCACGAAGAGAAGAGATAATATAGAATATTTGAATGGTGTAGACAACTTCTTTGATTTTGCGATAGCTAATAACGCCATTGTCAATGGTAAAATGAGATGTCCATGTGTCAAATGAAATAGTTTTAGGTCTCATAATGTGATTGATGCAATAGATCATATTGTTTGCCATGGATTTGTTCAGTCATATGTTCAGTGACATTATCATGGAAAATCGGTTTTGCCACATATGCAAGAAGGTAACCAACCCTCCACATGCACTTTGAAGATATGCACAAAATGTTTGATGATGGTTTTCACATGCATGAAGATGGAACGACTTCAACTTAGCCTGTCAACCATGTTATTCAAGAAGGGGAAGACAATGACATGTACGAAAGACTAAGTCAAGACGTGAGGAGGAACTTTATCTAGGCTGCAGTAGACGTACAAAAATGAATTTTTTATCACAAGCACAATAAGTTTTTTATGTAGAAGACCTGATAGAAAGTGATTGGCATATTGTTGTTAAAACACGACATAGAGATATATATGACATCTTAAGAAAAGAAATAGTTGGCAATAATAATGATTGTAGCATTGATTTAGACTTGTATAATGTGTCAGATGCTGATATTGATCATGTGAATGATATTGTGACTTGGGTTAGAGATGATGTATAGGACATCATCGCTAATCAATCTACCACTGATAGTTGGTATGCATCGACAATGTAGATATCTCTTTTATATTAGTTATATATTTTTTGTTATTTGAGATTGATAAACGATGCCATTTTTTGCATTGTTATAACATTCATGATATATATAATCCTTTTATATTTTTTCTTACCTGACAATATGTTCTTTTGTTAGATGACTTCCCAGCAACAATATACACTACCAACATATCAAAGCATGTTAGGTGACACGTGGGATAACACTTGTTCCGGTATTATTATTCCTCAATCACTGACTTTGTTCCTTAATTCATAGCATATTCATTGACTTTGTTCATATTGATATGTTTGTAGTACCTACACTGAGAAACACTTGGCGATTGATGTGAGCTCTTGCCACTACAAACTTGAGACATGAGTAAAAACATAATGTACGTGTGAACACACTTGAACAGCCAATCGGTAGTTAAGCACAATTTTTGATACATATATTGGAACACAGGCATGAGACCTAAATTGCACATCATTGATTTTCCACAAATGGTCATAATTGCCCAATTCATTTAAAGTAGATGCTTAGAACCGTGTGCAGGTTACTACTGTTGCTTTTTTTTTTTTTAATTTCAAGATTTGATGTTACATGCTATTTTTCACAGTCATGCCTTGTTTTACGCATTCAAAACAAGAGAAATTTGAAGTTCTTAACGAGCATAAGCTGGTCATATAGAAGTGGGCACTACAAGAGTATGCATGCCTTTTCAGATCATAGATGTATGGTTTGAGGAAAGTACACAAACAATTTAAAACTTTTGAAGCTCATAAAACTCTAATTGTCATGTACAAGATTCCAAATGATTAGTTGGAACCTGTGGTGAAACATTTTGATGAAGACAAACAAAAGGTAGGAATTTAGTGATAATTCAGTAGGATTTAATTTGTACTACAAATCTTATTATAAGTCAATGTTAGAGTCTGTATGCTTAATTTTTTAAGGGAAGTTAGTAAAAAAAATACTCAAAACCATGCACATCTAAAGTAGCAATGCACCATAGGTACACAAAGCTTTGCATGAATTAAAGCAAAGAAAGTGAATTATGATTTGACATTTGCATCCGTTTATATTTATATACTGACATGCTTTTTCATGAATTTTATATTGTACATCCTATAACTAAATTATGATTTGGCATTTATTTGAATTCATATTTACAATTTGGAGATGATGGACTTGAGCTTTCACGTGCAAAAGTTTTTATTACTACTCGAAACAACACTAATATGCAAACTACTCTAACCCAAAAACAATTGGCGTTATAGTAAGAGTTATATACAATTGTTATTCACACAAGACTAGTTGTGTTATTGTACACTAACTTTGTTTGTATGTTATACATTAGGAAAAGTTAAAGGAAAAAATGGCTACTTTGTCATAGGGAGCATCTTATTCACCTGATTTGCTCTCTCAAGTGATGGAAGAAGATAGTCATGGTTGAGCATGTAGAGTGGGAATAATAGGTGTGAAACCTTCACAATTTTCTACTAAAAGTAGAAGGGTGAACTAGCTGCACAAAATGCAGCATTAAAAGAATAAGTTAATACTTTACAAGGAAAGTTAGTTGTACTTGAGGAGAAATGCATAGGATATGATGAGCTCAAACAAACATTTGCTAGAGTACCTGACCTCGAGACAGCCTGTGCTAGAGTACCTGAGCTAAAGGCCAAATGTTCAAGAGTGGATATGCTTAAAGAACGTATAAATCAAATCCTGGCTTCACTTTTGAGATCATGCAGTTAAGTTTGAATATCTATGTTTATTTGTTTCTTTCGTTTCTCGTAACAAGTTTCACTTCTTGAAAGCATTTTACTAACGGTACCAAACCATCATTAAAACATTAATTACTGAGATACATGCATGTTAGTAAACTTATACTTTTTACAGACGTTTAGAGATAACGTCAGTATAAATAATATAGTGACGACAATTACCCATTGGTAAATTTGAGCATCCATCCCGTCAGTAAAGAATGGCTATTTTACCATCTTCTTCTTCTCGTCGTTGTAGTAAAATTATACTGACAGAAAGGAAAACAGTAACGTTCGTCTGTTTGACCATCGGCTCTTTTCTATCGCTATAGTTGGATTTTATTGATGACTTATTCTGTCGTCAGTAAGCACTTCACTGATAGACTCTACACTGATGGATTGCCATATTTGTCAGTGACACTTATACCGGTGACTTTCATCCTATACTAATGTGTTCTGCCCGTCAGTAAAACTCATCTTTTTTGTAGTGTCTTGCCTAACAACGACCAATGTGTTGCTGGATCTGGTTAGTCCATTCCTCAACCTTCTTCCTAAAGTTTTTTGTTGATTTCTCAACATTTCAACTGTGGATTCAGCCAATGAAGGCTACGTTGTGAGCTGTTCTTGAGCTTTTATCGGGTTGTTCTCATCTTTAGTAGGGTTTTAGTTATTTTTTTAAATAAGGTTATTTTCCCTTCTTTGTTATTTTTGAACGTAGCATACATGTTACTTTTCTTTTGTCTTAATTTCTTATGTATTTGGATTTTTGCTAGTCTAACTTGCTTGGGTTTTATGAAGTTCTCATTAAGTAAGTTGGATTTTAATGCAGTTTTTCTTCCATTATACCAGTCAGGATTTCAACTGTGTAAATAGCTTATAACTCTATGTTCTTTTGTCACATGTCACATTTTTGCCGTAAAGCTTATGATTCGCGTCGTCTCACTTCATAGACTTAGCATTTTATTTTGCCTTCATCACATTTAACAACGTTGCCCCGACTGAAAGGAATGACATGAAAAAAAAAAAAAAAACATTCCTATTCTCAAAGAGTGCTGGCTCCAAAGCCATATACTTGTTTTTTTGTTTTCCAGAGATAGGCACTTGTAAATCCTATTCGGTTCCTGGGGTGGCTGGCCCGATAACTTATTGGGCTGGCGGACTAAGTCCGGTTCAACTTAATAAGATTTTTTAATATTATTTATTGATTTATATATATAATTATAATATTTTATTACGATTACTTATATTTATCTACTATTTTATATCAAAAATATATATTTTTTAATTTTAACCAAGTCGAGTCGGGTTACAAGCTAGGGTTTTGTTTGTCAGGCGGGCTCGGTCTGCTTAACGACCAGGCCTACATGCAACCCATTCCTGAAACCCCATGGTGAGTTCAGAATCTATCGGCAAAAGATCCGCGTTACATATTACCCTACCCATTTTGTTTGAGATAAAGGCAGGGGGCGTACCCCATCCCAGACTTTCTCCGAAAGATAAAAACAAAAGATGGTGAGGCACCTTTATAAAATATTATGAAAAGATGGGTTCGGATTTAAAATTTCTAAGACAGACGCGTGCAAGTCACGCGTCCATCCGTGGAGGAGGGTGCGCATTGCGCAACCAACCAAAGATGGCTGTTGCTCATCTGTATGTAGACAGCTGGGGTAGCTTGAAAGGGGGTGAGAAAAAAAAAAAAAAGATGTTTAATCGTAAGCAAACGTAGTAGATTTTGACTAGAGAACCAGACTGAAGGGGACTGTTCCCCGAGTTTCCGCCACCTCCACGCTTTTTACCCTTTCTTTCTTCTCCTGAGAGAAAGGTAAGGCAAGGTCAGGGAGGGGAAACCGGAAACATGGTTGCTTAGTTCGTCAGTTTTTGTGTAACAATAAAATATTAATCTTCACAATAATGTCACGTTTTAACTGTTTTTTAGGTTAGTTCTTAAACTGTTCATCTTTCTTTTTTCTGGACATTTAGAAAACTTTATTCTTTTATTAAGCAGTTTAAAATTTTAAATTATTTCTCTCGATTGGTTAGTAAAAATCATTCTTATCCTTGATCTCTTTTAGCTTTCCATGATTACAAGTACCTTTTTCGTGAAACTAACCTTATAGGATAGTATCTTTCTGTTAAATGGTCAAGTATTTGCTATATAAGTTGTGGTTTTCTAGCTGATACTTATGTTTGAATTAATTTATCGTCTGAAAATTTTAGTAATTTATTTTCAGATCTTCATGAAGTGTTCTTTAAACATGGCATAGTTTTTTTTTTTTTAATCATCAGATTTTCCGACATCGAGATTGGACATGTCAAGTTTGTGAAGTCTCACGTTTTTCCCTTGTTTGAGTACCAAAAAAAAAATTAATTTCTTATTTGCATCCAAATCTCTTGCCTTTTAGTAGGCCATATTTGGCAGTTTCCCTCAAGAACTTCAACTTCCTATAGCATCAAGTTAGATTAATGAAAAATAGTAGACAAGATTGAAGCTTGCATTTGGTAAAAGTTATCTTTAAAAAAAAATTATTAGACAAATAAACTGATCCCTCTCTTTCTCTCTCTTCAAATGAAGGAAGTTTTTTTTACTGAAGTACCAAATTTTGTACTTTAATCCCAAAACGGCCATTATTAGTGACGCCTCTTATTTTCTAGTCTAAAATGTGTAGTGATTTACTGCTTTTATGGATTGACATGTTAAATTGAAAGCGCTTTGTTGACTACCGAAGGAGCTATTGATTACTTTAATTTAAGTTTTAATTTAAGCGGGAAGTTAATGGTAAAGCTAACTCCTTACTATTCAATTGGCGATAAATATGTAACTTGCAATAAATATGTACTTGCATCGAGAAATTCCGATCGCAGGTGAAATTTTCATTTTCAGAATTACTTTTGTTCATAATTTAGAAGGCCACCAGCTTTTATGATTTTTTAGGAAGCTATATTTTCCATAATAAGAGCATATAGTGGATGTTCTTTAGCTTGGAAAAGCAAGAAGTATAAGTTAAAACAATACTAATACAATCCAATAATGAGAGTAATATTGAGAAATTGCAGCTAAGGTTTTTGAATTATTTCAAGTCAACAAACATTTAATTCACGCCGTTTAACAGCTGCCCTTGAAAGTGATATTTTTATTAAAAATTTGAAAATGATACTCTACTTTTTGAAATTATGACAAAAAGCAAGCCCAAAAAAGAAAAATTTTCCAGTTAAATAATGTCCTCCATTTTTTTCCGTATTACAATTAGAAGTTAACTACTGAAGCCATGTTTTTGTAAACAAGAAGTATCTTTCCGTTCTCTACTTGTTTGGACCGGGAGAGAGAAGGTGGGTGCGCGTGAGAATTAGAAAAAGGTCGGCGTTGCGTCCTCCGTTATAAAGAAGTATTGGTTGCTTTCAGCTACTTCACACCCGTTACTTCCTCCCCAGATCTAGATCTCATCTCTCACACGCAGACTCTCCTCCCTTCCCTCCTCTCCTCTGCTCCCTCTCCTATGGCCTCCACTCTCGTGATTGTCATCGTCTTAATCTTCGACATCATCGCCTTCGGCCTTGCCGTCGCCGCCGAGCAGCGGAGAAGCAAGGTATTTTCCCGACCTCTCTCACACACACAAAGAAGAAAGGTTTCCATCTCAAGGAACCAATTTTTTGCTACCTATTGAGTGGTCGCCTTAATTTTTTCTCTATGCGTCGATTATTTGCAGGCCCAAGTGCTTCCTGATGCAGAAAAGTACTACACATATTGCGTCTATGGCTCCGACATTGCGACGGGCTATGGTGCTGGCGCTTTTGTCTTCCTTTTCTTGAGCCAACTTCTGATCATGGTGGTCAGTAAGTGTTTCTGCTGCGGCAGGTCGTTGAGGCCCGGTGGATCCCGCGCTTGTGCCGTGCTTTTGTTCATAGCTTGCTGGTAAGCTTCTAGTGCTGCTGCTGAATTTTCCCTTTCTGTCTGTTGGGTATGAATCGTTTTTCGCTGTAGAAAGAACTGAAGGTGAAAGGAGAATGCTTTTCTTGATTGGATAACACCTTAGCTAGTTTATAACTGATTGAGGTTTGGAGATCTGATGTTGAGACGATTGTCCTTGCGCTTGGAGTCTTTTGCCCATGGATCTGTGTTCTTTCGTTGTGCAGTTGGAGTCTTAGGACGAGTTAACTCTGATACAATCTTCTTTCTTTCTTTTTTTCTCTTCCTGTTTTAACCTGGGATTCGTATGTGAACATTATTGAATCTGTCCAATACACAACCACCAAAATTATTCGATTGGGAAGAATTGGGGGTCTATTGTTTGCAGGTTCTTTCCCCAATTTCGCCTCTGGGAGGAAAATTTAGTCTCTCTCTCTCTCTCGCTCTCTCTCACCCCCACCCCCACCCCACACACCCCCAAAATCCTACCGGCCAACGTTGTCCTGTCTCTAGCAAATTTTCCCAGGTTCCTGTCTTACTAACCATTTTCCCAATTCCTTCCGTGCCTTCTGTCCCAATCAAGTTGTTCGTAGTTCTTTCTAGGCCCTCTGTCCCTAAGAAATTGTTCCAAGTTCCTTCCGGGTTTTGTCTCCAAAGAACTTGTCTAATCTGTCTCTTCCTTTCTAGCAACTTTATTCGTTCCGACTATGATTTCTTCTCTCTCGACATAGAATGAATACACTGCAACGTTGATCAGCAGAAGGGAAAACGAATGGTTGGTTTTGCTTCTTTACATTGGGAAAGGAAGAAAGTGAACTTGGTTAACTGGGCCGTTCCCGTTGTCTACCCTGCAGGTTTACATTCATCATCGCGGAGATGTGTCTGCTGGCTGCTTCTGTGCAGAATGCCTACCACACCAAGTACAGGGCCAAGTTCAACATCGACAATCTCTCCTGTGAAACCATCAGGAAGGGCGTCTTTGCAGCAGGCGCAGCCTTCACCTTCTTCACCTGCATCCTCAGCGAGATATACTACATCACTTTCTCTAAGGCCAATGCAAACCCTTACCATGGCGGCGAGGCCGGCGTGGGCATGAGTAGCTACCGTTGACATATGCTTCGGCTCTCACTCATAGATCTCTTGTATTGCAGTAGTCGACTGCAGAATGTGTGATTGGATCCCCTCGGTTTTTCTGTTCATTGGCTGCACTGTTGGTTGCATCATAGTTGTGAACTGCTAATTCTCTTTTGTAAGAAAGGTTTAATTCTTGTAGCTTGGTTTTTGATGCTCTTTCTTTCCATGTTTTTGAAAAAGGAAAAGCCATATGTAGCATTAGTGCTTTGATGCGCGCAGCTAAGGCACTTGCGGTCCTTTTACATAGGTAGTTGTCACCACAAGCGGTAACTTGTGCACAACATGGTCGACTGCAACTTCCATCCTTCATGCTACGATTGAGCCACAACCAAAACTACATCGACTTCCTTTTAGAGGCTTGCAACCAAGCAATACCTGCTCGTGCATATATTGACCATCTAGTGCGCAAAGTTAAGATAACAGGTTTTATTGAGAAAAAGGACCGGATGTAGCCCTTAGAGCTTGGAAGCTAGCACGCAGCTAAAAGCCTAAAAGTAATGGCCAAGGAATAGCCAGCTGCATCCTCTGCCTTCAGGCTACAACTAGGCCGAAACTTACTCATGAATATGTTGATACTTCTTTGCAGTTTGTACGAAGAGAGTTGCACTTCGTTGTTGGTAAAGTCTCATCTTGTGTCTGTCGGCCGTATTTACAATAGTAACATGGAACCTTTCTAATAGGAGAGAAGTCACCGACACTTTTTTTATCAACTCAATAAAAGCAAAAAGGACGATTTTGTGCAGTTGATTATAAGGTAGTACCTTGATAATAAATCACGATCCACATCTTTTGGTGGCGCAGGATCATAGTCTATAGGAGGGATTTGCCTAGGTGGAATAAGTTCTGGATCCCAACTAACAAAGTAAACATCTCCATTCAAATCACTCCCTGAACAATTCATTGGGGCGTGGCCTTCTCTTGCACCAACAACGTTGATATGATAAGCAAGAAGTAATGACATGGAAAGAACAAAGATAATATGTTAATTATGATGAACGGCTAAGAAGCATGTCTGCCATGCCTAATGCGTACCTTTTTGTGTTTTCATAACTTTTTCTTATTCATGAATGTGCCCCATCTTAGGCGGCCCTATATTCAAACCAACCATGCCACAATTAGTTAGCTACAAAAGACATACACTTGTTCCTCTGTCAATCACAATGAGAATAGACTTTCACAATGCATCACTGACTGGCCGAATTGAAAGGGTATTAAATGGAAAGAGTATTAAAAGGACCACATATATATATATATAGTCCCTAAATGGTCACTCTATTTTTTTTTTTTATACATTAAGAGCCATTAGATCTAAGCCATCCAATCTTAGATCCGACAGCCCACAACCTATGTCACCTTGGTACGTTAAAAGTGTCAGCGGTAGTGCGGTGACACCGGTACGTGCTGGTATGTTTGGATCTGGTTTCTAATCAGAACCAGATCCAAACCATATTTTCAACCAAAAAATACCTCACGGGCGAGAGGCGATGCCTTCTTTCTCCCTTCGTCTCGATTTTGTACGTAGCGGTAGTAGGCTTTGGGCAGCGGCATGATCGATTTGCAAGAGTTACAATGTTAAGTAAGGCAACCCCATAAAATGAAATTCAAATGACAAGCTCAAGAGCAAACTACCACTATCTGTACTTCAGTCCAAATTTCAAAATCCAAATCTAGGCCATGAACAATTCCCTCTTATTCCATTATGAAGACTTCGATGTTCAAAAGGGCCAAACTCAAGGCATAAACTTGGCTTTTATCCTCAAGAAGAAACCTTCATGGGCAAATATTTGTGGCAATAGAAATTTCTGGCACACCAGTATGCTTTTCAAAAATATTTTTTTGTTGAAAACATATACAAAAATTCTGGAAATTTGTGCAGGTCTTGCCCTAATATACAAATTCTACATAATATCATTTGTTTTTTTAATTTTTAATTTTTTTAATTAAAAAATTCATATTATCTTGTAAAACTTTTCTTGTATCCATACCTAGATTTGCAAAAATGGCCATACCAACCGATTTTCTCGTATTGGTAACAGAACCCGTATCCGTACACAGGTGACGTAGCGACAACACTCTTGTCTCACACTCTCTCCTTTTCCCCCACCCTATCCCTCTCTCCCTTCCCCCCCTCAACTCCCTCCCTCTTCCATTGGAAAAGCCGGACGATGCCCCCCTGTCGTTGCAGGAGGGCCAGCCGGATGGCATCAAGGCGACACCATCACGCTGGTCCACCGTTCATGGCAGGGGGAGCTGCCTGATGGCTCCCCTTACCTCTACCCACAATAGGGGAGCCACTGGCTCCCCCTGCTGTCGCTGGCTGCACGGTCATAGCCGGCAGACCAGGCGGCTCCCCCTTACCTCTACCCATTGTAGGTAGAGCCCGGCGGCGAGCCGGCTGACAACGGCAGAGGATGAGCCGCCGGGCTCCCCCGAAAAGATGAGAAAGAGTGAGAGGGGAAGAGAGAGAATGAGAAAAAAGGAGGAAAATCTGGGCCATTCAGATTCTAAATCTGATGGCTCAGGTTTGCTGTTCCTAAATGGGGATGTTGTCGGTTGGCACATCGTCACATGAACATCAGCGATGATTTACGATGCAACAATGGTTCATGATGTTGTTAGATGGCCCGAGGGGTGCGGGATGGGGACGTAGGCACAGGATAGAGAAAATTTCAGAAGGGCATATGTGTGGGTGCAAGGATATATACACACAAACACACGCACACATACACAAAGTCATATCCTAGATTTCATACAGCATTCTATTTCTTCCATATAATATCTATAATCTGGTTCTAAATTTAAGATTTTACAATCGTACTCATAACATAAGTAGACACTAAACAAGTAGCTGTTATATGTTTACTATTATAAATTTATAACTGTATACATGTCCTACATATATTACATATAACATATTGACAAAACTATTAATATATGTATATATATATATATATATAAATGAAGCATATAATATCTAGTATTAAATGCAAAAGTTTGCAGTAAAATAGTAGAAGCAATATAACAGATGCAGCAAAACAGAAAAAGCTGAAAAAATGAAAAAATCGAAAAGTGGAAAAAATGACATTGGCTGTTCCTAACCACACCAAATTCGTGTTCATTGCATCAGGTGCTGCGTCAGAGTTGCACCCGCACCTGCACTTGCACCTGAGTCATGTCAACTTGGGTGCTTTTGCTCTTTTGGTGTGACCATACCATAGGGTTCACTTGATGTGGTGGATGGCTAGAAATAAAAAGTTTATGTTGCTATATATATCAGCTTTTGCATGAAATCTTAGTGCATCTATGCCAACGTTCATGGTGCCACTAAGTTGTCATAACTAACCTTTAGATGATTAACACGGACCAATTGCACTTCAACGTTTAAATGAACCTTGGATAAGAGACATTGAGTTTGCAATAAAGTTTAAGAATGTAATAACCTTGAAATAACCTTAGCAAGCAACCAATCAAAAACAACTGTTTTTGGTAGTTAGAGGAAAGTAAAATCTTCACTCAAATAAACCAAACCAAATTGAAACCATCCTAGTTGGCCATGGCTATGTTAAAGTCAAATCCAAACTTAAGTTAAATTTAGTTGTTTTGATTACCACTATTTGACTCAAGCTTTATGTGTGTTGCCTTCTTGCTGCCTCCAAAACCAATGCCCTCCATCCATTCTAAAGATTACAAAACTTTTTTTTTTTTTTTTTTAAATTTGAAGCTTCTTTCAAGAACCAGTTTTTGTTTAAATTTAAAATGTTGTGAAATTGGAAGGTGTGAAGACAACAAGTTTGAGCTCACTGTTAAAATAGTAAAAAGAAGGCTGCTCACGAAGTTATGCACATAAATGAATGTGGTATTTGAATATTCAGATAATGTTAATGCATTGACAATTTTGCAGGATCTGGTAGGCTGAACCTTAACATGTTTTTTTGTTGAATATGTTGTCAATAGATAAACCAACACGTTCACACTCATATGAGCTCCTCAAAGGTAGGAACTTAATTTTGAAACTACTGATCTAACCATGTGGAGTCGCTTCATTAAGAATGAGCAGGACTTGATTTTTCTTCAAAAGTTTTTGAACTTTCATCAAAACAAGATTAAGGATCCTGTCAGTGTTATATTTAAGTGTTTCTTCAAAGACTTCAACAATTTATTTTCGAGTTTAACCACATTACTAATCAATACAATATCAAATCATTTGAAATAGCTTAAAATGAGAAACAAGAGTAAAATTAGAGAACCTTATACTTGGCTAGTCTGTCATCCATATTTCTCCATAAAGTCAACATTATGTCTTTTCCCTGCAGCCTTGCACATTTAATAGAACAATGATCACCCTAAAAGTCCATAAATTTTATATGAACAACTCATCTAGAAAGCAAAGGTGGCAAAAACATAATGAACAATAACCAAATAACCTTAGCAACTTGCAAAAAGTAGATGCCATTTATTCCCAATGCAGCTGCTGGCAAAATGGGTTATTGGTTGAACAGATTAAAAGGCATATGTCTATTTACAGGTGGACATCATCTTCATCTAGCACAATCATAGTCTCATTCTATTCTGAATGGAGTCAAAAAGGCAATGAGAAGTAGGAAAAATCTAATAAATAAACTAAAATAGACAAATATGGATTGTTTTGGAGGGTAGTTAGTTTAGAGAAAATGCTTACTGTAGAGAAGCTGATGCCTATTTCAAATGTCACATTTGTGGCCAGTAATTTACAAAAAAAAAACAAAAAAAATCTCTAGCTCAACAATTGCATAAGACTGATTGATTCAGAAGAATGATAGTTGGGAAATTTAAATCATGCATCATTATTTTATCTGATCATCTATATGAAAAAAGATATTTGAAGTAAATCAAATCTCCCTATCTCTTACATATATACTCTCACACACACTAAAGGGTTGATGTTGATATTGACCTTATCCTATTAGAATGCAAGATAAAATCATATAATTACAAAAGTCCATCAAGAAAAGAGCATGATGATGAAGTACGGTGGCCCATGAATGCCAATATAACATGGTACACAATAGTAGGCTCTAGGCATTAAGTAGGTTAACAAAAAGGATGAGTTAATACTGCACAGCAATTTTTTTACATAACATGACAAACTTTGTCCCCAACGAAACTGTTAAGAACCCAAAATGTGTAACATGGTATGCAACATTTGCCGATAAAATCTGGAGAGCTGCAAACAAAATTTTCACATAACGTGACTCAAATGTTGTCAAAGGGGCAAACAAGATATTGACTGAAAATCAAATTAAGCTCAAACAAAAAAGCACAAAAAGAGGCCTGAATTTTAGATAAGAAAAAACTTTGTGATGACCTTTCTACTATGGTGAGGAACAAAATGCTTTTGGTAATTATGGAATGCAACAATGTCTCCAGCTTTGAAAAGATACTGAATTTATAGCTTAAGCTCTTTTATGTAAACTTGAAAAATAAATTCATCCCATTAATGGTTAGGCTTTTTAATTTTAAAAAGGAAAGGAAAAGCAAAAAAAGTATTCTATAACATAGAGACCACTTAGTTGCATTATTAAAAGAACAATGCGCTTCACCGAGTTTAAAAACATCTTACATTAAGGGCAATCTTAGTGTGCTTTGGGACAATCCCCATGCTAAAGCCATTGCAAAATTCAGGTCATATAGGATATCACAAAGGAGATATTTTCTTCACCACCTACATTCATAGAAGTCTCCATTTCAACCATTGAAAAACTATCATCTCGCAAACACCACTTTTATTAATATAAGTTTGAAAATTGACAATCTGAAATTGTGGAGATGCCCTTTACTTGGATGAGTAGAATCTGTCACCCTTCCTTGTGGTGACTCTTTATAGAGAATAATAAAGAAGACCATGGTTGCTATTGCACATTTAAAGGATTGTTGATCTTCCATACATAAAACAAGGACTTCCCAATAGACTGATACATCACGGGTTATGAGGTTCCTGCCTTGCATTTCTACTATTGATGGAAATGGATTGGATAAAGGCAATGAGTTCTTCCATTGAACACTGACTTCATGTGGAATCCAGAAGAAGATAATGAATGGTTACAAAACCTAATAAGTATGATTTTGAAGCACTTCTCTTGAACTGCATGACTGTTTAACATGTATATGCCACATAAATTTCTGCAGCTGCAAAACTGAGGGTTGCTATTAATGAAAAGGCAGAAGCAAAGAAAATCCTGCTGATGAAGTAGCTGAGGGAAAAGTTGTGGCCATGTACTTAGCAGGGCCTGGTCAAAAGAGAAGTCGGGAAACATTGGGAGTAGAAGGCTAGTCACTATGGACTAGTGCCTTACCCATGAGACATGTATAGTGCCTTTCCAATAAGATCCTCTATGGATGTTTGTGGGGAAAGATATGAATTCTACAGGTGCTTTCAATAACTAAGAAAAAGAACTTACTATAAGGTTGTGTGTGTATATACATACATATATATATATATATACACACACATATACATATATATATATATATATATATATATATATATATATATATATATATATATAATTTGTGTAGTGATCAAACATAACCAAAAACTATGACAAATTCCTGATCAAATAACGTAGAATAAAATAAATAGAAATGAGCTAAGCTTTAAGCATGTTGCCGCCTGCAAAACTCAATAATTTTCCAAATTATAACTTTTTTCCTGAATGGACAAAAAAGCAATTACAATAAGCATGATTAATTAACAGAAGTTGATCACAAAAAGTGGTGATCCTCCGGCAACACAATATCATGAAAATTCAAAAAATATAAACTAACAAAATTGAATACTGTTTTGGAATTTGAAACAAAGCATATGGATGTAACTGCCAAAAGGGAATAACATACATCTGTGAAGCTGGTGGTGGATTTGGATAATGTGAAGTTGTCTCTCTGTCACCACTGGATGATGAGATGCTACCGAAAAATCTCCAACTTGTGAGTATCTAGCATTACAAATTTCTAGTAATTAAAAAGACATGAGATAATAGTCCAATATAGGGGAAAGTATAAAGGGTATAACCAAAATGTTCAACTATACTTAGAAAAGTTATATCAATTAACACATAGTGAAAATATTCAAAGGTGCATAAATATTGAGGCCTAGAAGACATTCAATATATAATTTTAAAAAGCACAAAAGAAACTCATTACATCTTCTTTCTTCAATATGTAAGTCAGATTCTGAGTAGCTTATTTTGGAACAAGCACATCAAATATTTAGAGAACATAAAAAAAAAATAATAATGAGCAAAAAAGGAGATTCCAGTTGCCCTACTTGTAACCCACAAAGCATAAATTTCAAAAATGAAAACTAGATTTTGTACATAATACATGCAAGAATATTCTGATTGAACTCTGGGCTGGGTTTGTGGTTCAGGTGTATAAAGCAGAAATAACAAATCCCAAATCAAATATGTTAAAAGGCAAAAGCTCTCCAACTTACTAGATCCTTTACATAACAATAAGAGCAAGGAAAGTGTCTCCCAAGGTGCTCAGCATTTACTATCTATCAAAGACTAATTCCTTCCCTTTTGTCAACTAAAAATCTTACAACAACAGAGGGCAGCTAATTGTTGTTGGCCGTCCTCCTCGTTTCTGATCATACATCTCTATTAACGTCAAGTCATTTAGGTGAGTAGGCTTTGCACTACTTCCTGCTTGTTTTGTTTGTTGTTTTACTACCAGTTGTGCCTTTCCTTTTTCTTATTGAAGCTCCCATGGAAACTACTCATCAAGTTACATAGAAATGGGATATAGCATTCAGTTGCAATTGTTCAATAGTATTTTTTTTAATAATCGTACAGAGGGCCAAACATTATGCAAGAAACTAAACCTTTAACTTTCAAGATGAAAATTAGAAAGCATGTTTATTTGACAGCCACCATTAGTTGCATCAAGCAATCTCTCTCTATACCTTATTTTCCTTACCATTTTATAGCTCTCTATTTTCATCAATTGCATTATGAATGTAACCCTTGGGAAAGAAAGTACTATCCTATTGATAATGATGGAAGGGAACTATATGTGGCAGGGCTTCTAATCAATAGGAAAGGTCCCAACAACGAAAAAAAAAAGGAAAAATGCACTCCACGCTAGTATTATTGTTAACTACATCTATAGCAATTCAACCTCTAATCAATATTCAGTCACAAAATAACATAAAAAAAGCCCATACGCTGACCACCACAGTGATCCCATGTCACAGCAATCATGGACAATGCAGGACATCCACCAAGGGTTTGCAACGCTAAAAGGGAACTGGACATTGACATATCTGCCTAAAGGTCAAACCCATGATTGGATGGCATTGTAACAGCAATGTAAAGGCCAGACACAGACAGGGTTGCCTTTGTGTCATGACAATGGAGAGGAATAGAGGGATGGAAAAGAATAGATAGGGATTTCAATTGAAGATAGTAATGACCAGTGGCGGAGCCAGAAATTTTTGGCTATGGAGCACTAGTACATAGAATGTGAATTTTTTTTTTTTTGCTATAGGGCACTAGTACATAGTAACATGAAGATGCAACAGGCAGAAGGGAACCTCGAAGCAAGAAAATAAACGAAGAAAAGAAGAAGGGGAGAAAAAGGAGAAAGAGGAGAAGGAAAGTGGTACGACGAAAGGGAGGAGCCTATGAAAGGTTGGTTTCTTCGACAGTCTGTGTGGTTCTCTTCCTCCTACCGAGGTCTAGTGAAAAAGCTACACATCTGATTCCTTTTTCTTTTTTCCCCTTCTCCTCCTCTCTCTCTGTAAGGAAAATTCTAAGTCCTTTTCCCCTTTGTTGCAGCTTTTCACGCACATTTCGTTGGAAATTTGAGAGGGAAACAGAGGAATTCTCTTTCCCAGTTTCCTTTTGGAGGTAGTGGGAGTAAGGTGTTGGGAGGGGAACGATGGGCTGGTGTGGGCGCCTAGGGAAACAGAGGAATTAGCTTTCCCGGTTTGCTTTTGGAGGTAGTGGGAGTAAGGTGTTGGGAGGGGAACGATGGGCTGGCGTGGGCAGGCGCCCACGCCAGCCCCACGCTGGCTCCACCACTGGTAATGACAATGATTATCCAATGCAAGTCTGCTGGGAGTTGGGTAATAATGTCATATCAATGATTATGCTTACCTATAAGTGGTAATGGACACCATATATATGGCAGTTACTTAATTAACTGCATAAAAACAAATTGATGAGTCAATTTGTTGACAAATTTTCAATTGATGGTGGTGTGATGCAGAGCATTGGCACTGATGGGCACCATCATATGATGATGCCCCCAAATTGCATAGCAAGTAAGGCACCAATGCTGATAAATTCTGTCACCTTCTCACTTTAGGTGATGAAACAATGTCGACCACCATCAGAGTATCAAACTGCACCGCTGACAACATTGCTGACCATCAGAGATCACCTATGGCACTCATGTGGTCCGATATTAGCCATCGGTGGGGTTCAACAATCACTGACACTACAATCACGTTGCATTTAATTGAGGGATTTTGGTGTGTGTGTGTGTGTGTGTGTCTATATATATATATATATGTTGGGGTGCTTTATTGATAACAAAAGAATAATGCAAATATATATTAAAGAAACTAAAAACATATAATTATATGAAATTACAGATGAAGAGGATAAACAAATGAACAAGATACAAACAAATACTTTTTCTCATCATTATCATGGATTTCTTTCGTAACTTCTTTAGCTCTATCTATAGCTTCATAAATAAACCCCATTTTTGGACCTTCTTCTCCATCTACCGTTCTTAAAACTTTGATTTGAAGCTCTATTGTTTTAACAGTTGATTCTACAACCCTCAAAAAAGTACTCTTCTATATAACACCTTCCATCTATTTTCCTTCAGCAGATCTTGAACTCCACCCATATAATGAAACCATAACTTTTAGACCAGCATGATGTTCTGAGAAAAGATTAAAACAATATAAAATTAGTAGCAAATCTTATAGTAACTGGTCATAGGATCTCCTTATTGTTGGTGAACCAAGTCCTCATCAAATTCAAAACAAACATATGACTGTTGATGAACTTTGTGATCTTCTTTTCTTTTCCATATGTGCAGCTATGCTTTTCATTTATTTATATCTTCAAGTATCACATCTATGCAATGAGCTACGAGAGGAGTACAAAATATATTTTCTTGTCTTTCTTAACATCTTTCCAGTTGGTTGAAGATTGTCTGTAATTATTGACATCATGCAAGTTTATAATGTGATGATGCCATAATTACTAAGTTCAATGTAAACATAACATGATAGTAGAAGTTTCTGCCTATGTAGTTAGCACATAGCTCAACCTATAGCATATATTAGGAAATTGAAGTGATCGTCTACATACTTGAAGCTTGATAGAATCTTCCCTATTTGTTAAAAAAACATAATGTGTTTTTTTGTTCCACTTAAGGTGACATATTTTCATGAAATTATTTCAAAAAAATTTATATCAATTTATCATAAATAAAATGACATATTATGATTCATAAATGTGAGGCCTAGAAGATGGTGTTAGAATCAGCCATGCTCAAGGAACAGCTCCATTGTTAATGTGAACCTGCCTGGTAGGTAATTTAAATGAAGCATTAGATTGCTCTATGAATGGCCAAATTCCAGGTTCATTATGAGGGAAACACTTCTAATGTGCAAGGAGTTTAAGTATCACGTCATCATAATATCACCTCATAAAAAATGGAAATAATACGATTTGTAGATAGATGTGCAGTACCGTTTACTAACATTTAACAATCTATATGCGGACATTTCAATAACAGTCACATTCACATTATCCATTTAGATAATCAATAAGACAACAAACAATCATTCACCAAGTAATGAGCAATAGCGCACCCTAGATCAAGAGCATTATGATCCAACAAAATTTTTTGTAGCTTACGGTAAACAAAACAAGTTATCATGCATACTTTACAAGGTGTGGGGTAATTCTTCCATGACTCCATATGAAGTTTCTGGGAGCTCAACATTGCATTTGGGTTACGCTCACCAGCACACCCAAGAGGGACCGGCCCCTTTGTAGCCGAGGGGGACCCTAAACAGATTATTAGAACAAAACCATCATACTGGGCCCTTGGCACTCCTCACTCAACCCTTTTATGGTAGTTTTGACCAGTGTCGATTCATTAGAACCTATCGATCTTCCTCAGAACCTGCAATTTCCAGCCATAGGCCATTAACAAACACTATCATCATACTTAGCATCACACATGAAGCACTCGCAAAATCAAAGAACAAGCATAATATAGTCAAACATGCACATCAGTCAATCACAAATAATCAATTAGTCATCCACTCATATATTCACTTAAAGTAAAAAACTTCAATCATAATACACACACAAAATCATAGAATAGGCATATATAGTCAAACATGCAGTCAGTCAATCATAAATAGTCAATCAGTTATCGCACTCATAGAATCAACTATTCACTCATATCAATAAACTTCATTTATAGTGCCATGAGTAGATTCATTAGCTTAGTAAATCATTCATTTGGGTGTAGATGCCTTCATGTGATTCACCCGTGCCGGCCCAATGCTAGAGTACGTCAACAACTAATACTATTTTCCAGACATAGTCATATCAACTATGGGTCCAACAATCCCAACAACATACTTATTAGGTGCTTACATTATGACCAATCCTTCATGGATTCTACAACCCCAACAACGTGCTTGTTAGGCACCTATATTATTATCAATCCCTCATGGATCCAACAACCCGTAGTCACTTCTCATCATTTCAAATACTTATTCTATTTTGATTATAGAATATCAAATATAAGAAATGAAAACATGCAACAATTGTATAGCACTCAGTAAATAAGAATCAAGTATAAGGTACAAAATTTATCGAACTAAAGATGATTGCATTCAATAAGAAATATCACATCCAAGGAAGCATTTCAATCCTAGGGCTCATCCACAATTCAAATACACGATGAGGACGTCATTTAGAATGCAATACATTCGATCATATGTATGATAACCCCACACAATAAGAGCATTTTCACACTAAGAGAGAGAAAGAACATAACATTTTTATGTTGTTTGGCTGTTAAGCCTACATCCATGATAGGAGAACTTCGCGTTTCACCAGTTTTGGCTATGGTTCTCTCCCACCGTGCTAAATAGAGAGTACCAAGTTAAAGGAGGAACTTTGCTTCTTTTGTACAATATTTTTTTTCTTTATTGGTGAGAGTATCTCTCTTCCAATTGACCTGAGAAAGCTCGGCAGTCTATTCCATTGAGGCTTTCTTTTTTCATAGTTTATCTCTTCCTTCTTTTTAGCACATGATCTGTTTCCACTTTTATCATCGCCTTCCCTTTGTGTCTGATCATGATCACACATCTCCACACCCGCCCTCCCACCCTCAATCTGAGAAGTAGCAGCCAAACGTGCAGCTCAACTCTGAACCTACTGAATAAGTCTGTATTTAATGGCTTTGTGAGAATATTAGCATTTGCTCCTTTGAGCTGTGATGACGAACTTGAGCAACAATTTTCTCGTGCAAAAATGAGCAACAATTTTTAACTTTTGCTGCAATTATGCAAGGTTGGATGATCTACCAAGCCATTAGTAAACACCAAATATTGCTTTTGTGAACACCTTGTTCCCAACACATGGAACATCATGTGTCAATAATGGCCCCTTTTTTTAGAGTGCTTAGTATTGATTCAAGATATCAAAGGGTGCATTTGTGTGTACCACATCCGACCAGTCAGCTTTTATAAGTACTCGCACTAACTATGTATTTTCCTTTCCTCACTTCCCTCTCTCTTCTTTCACTAAGTTGAGCCCTGCATTATGAAAAATTCCCTATAGGAGCCATCCTTTCACCTTCTTCACTATCAGCCCACCTCAATCGATCTCAGTCAATCAACCCTAGCCCTCTCCAAAAGACTCTCTCTCTCTCTCGATCTTCTACCATTGCATCAGCTATTGTGCCATTGTTCTCAAAGAAATACCAAAGGAGTAGGTCAGGACCTTTGTTTCTGTTTTCATTTTATTTTGCCGTATTCAGTTGGATTTTAAGGCAACTTTAGTATTTGTTTGGTGCCTCCGATGGTTCTGTTTTTTCATCATTCTCCATGATTTTGTATCTTTTGCTCCTATTATCTCTTCTCCATTCACAAATTCTCACTAAAGGTCAAAGAAAAATTTCTTTTACCAAATTTGTTTTTGTCTTTGTTGCTTTCCTTTGATTTTTCTTCAATCACTTGGATCTCTTCTCTATAACTTTGATTGATGTTCTTTGCATTTTGTTTTATGTTAAGACCTCGTTTTATTGCTCTATTCTCCTTTGATGTTGCTCTTGGGTCTTGGGGAACCATGCCTACAGACACATTAACATTCAATAAAATTGAATATCTTAGTCTTCTATCTTTTTTTATGGACCTTGTAATAATTAATCTCTGGTTTTCAGAACACATTATCTTCTACCCCTCTTTTTGGCCCATTCTGCATTCCATTGCTTCTGGAGAATCTTACTTCATCATTGCAGATAGCTATGGTTATTTTAAAATATGTTTCATCATTCTGAGGATTGACATTATTTTATATTCATTGTGTTTGGAAGTTTCAATAGTGGCTATAGTGTTAGTGATTTTTTAAATGTTTGCAGATTGGCACTTTGTAGTATCTTAGCCACTGTGTGATACAATATGGGTCGGATAGGATTTTTTAAATGTTTGCAGATTGGCACAACTATTCGATCCAAAATGAATCTCTAAACCCTTGTCCAAGTCCAAACACAAGATTCAAACATGAGATTCAAATATGAAATCCAATTCTCAGATCCAAATCAAGAATTTCAAACTTAAAATCCAAAACTGAGAGATCAAAACAACAAAATTTGATGTTATGAGTTCCATGCACGCATACGCAGACCTTTCTTTTCTTATATGTCTCGTTCTCGCTCCAGAAATGTGTTTTTGAACTTAAATCACTCATTAAAACGCATCGGTGACTAATTGAACCCAATCTGGATTTAAAACGACCCCATAATCACTCAAAACGGAGTCGACTATGTTTGTAACAAAGACCATTTTTATCCTTTTTAATACACATTTAAGAACATGATTTTTCTGTTTTTTATTATAAATGGACTCCTTGGAGGCCAAGGAGGTGAAATCCACCCCCTTATTGATCTAATCGAGGCAATAAGGAGGGGGCATTTCTTTCTCCTCTGTTTATTTTATTATTTATTGATTATTATTATTTAAAAAAAATTGGCTCAACGCCGTGCGCTTGCGCTACATCACGCATTGTTGGGTGTTGTCGCGCACTCGTGTGTCATCGCACAATGCCGCGCGACGCACTGTACAACGTGCACAGTGCGCGACAGAGATGCGCCTAGCGCAAGTACGTGCCTACGTCAATAGGCATGTAGTTGCACCGAGCTAGGGCCTGTGCAGGCCCTCTTTCTTGCTAAATCCGCCCATTGGGAGGTGGTTTTGGTCTTGTTAGGTGGGCATTAACGCTGCCCACACTCTAAAGGGGTATGTGCAGGGCTAAAAGCCAATCCCACTTGGTCAAAGACTATTTAGAAAAGTTAAAATTTATTCAAAAATATTGAAAATTCACATGAAAATGTTGTTAAATTCAAATTTTGAGTTTTGACTCCAAAACTCCTTATAAATACCCCTACAATCTTTATTCTTGGGCGAGAGCTAACCTTTGGGGAACCTTTAGTACTTTCTCACTTGAAGATTTAGAGTTTTCTTTTAGTCTTTCCATTTCCCTCTTCTTATCTTTTTCTTCTTCTCCAACCTTAGAAGCAAGCTTCTCCAAGTTCAAACTCTTCAAGCGAACATAAAAAGATCTCTTGAAGAAGCACCTTCATCATGTTGGAGCTTCACCCAAGGTGACCTTAGGATCATCATTTTGGAGTTTCATTCCTAATATCATCTATATTAGAGGTATGTCGTCCTCCTCTTGTTTTCATTTTTTTTTTCCATTTTTTCTTGCCACCTTCTCATGGCCGTGCAAGAAGGCTCTAAAGATTTTCTATCTGAAATCGAGAGCTAATCTTGAGTGCACCAGAAAGTATGAATCAGGCGAAATAAATTTCATTCCTTCATTTATTTGTAAAAAATGTCTGCTATATTTCTTTACTCATTGTTTATGTTTGAGATGATGCTCATGTATGATGTGTTATTTTTTCTTAATTAATGAGCAAATGCACAGTGAAAATGAGTGTTTGGGCTGAGATTTTTCTTCATTATTATGTTGATTTTGAGATTGAGATTTGTGTAATCCGGAAAAGTTATTCACGAATGTGTAGATGTTAAAATGCATTTTCATGTCATTTTCATGTTTAGTTTCTCTCTTAATCACTCGATTAAGAACCTCAATAAGTGCTTTGTTGCATTGCTCCCTATTTCAAGTGTATTTGATTTTCTTCCATACCCAATGGTGGAAGAAATAAACTTTTTTGTAAGAAATGAAATAATTATGATTTTATATTCACATATAAAAATATTTGGAATTATGTTTTTTCAAAAGATTTTCAAAAGCAAGAACCCTTTCTAATGAGGCCGGGAACTTAGCCTAAGCTCTTGCATGAGCCCAAGTTCCTCTCCAGCTTACATAAAAATCGAAGTCAGATATTTTTAAGTTATGTCTTGATTTCAACTCTCATGAAGACATATACGTATATATATACTATTTACGTATACGTGCACATGATTATCTCTATTTGTCTTTCTCCCTTTATCATTAAACATATTCATTTACAAATTTTCATATACACACAAATGAATATATACGTGTGTTCCATCTTCCCTCTCTAGAATCTTTTGTTTCTCTCTTCAAATTAAATGTCTTCTTTTACAAATTTATATATATATATATATATATATATATATATATATATATATATATCATTTCCTCTAAAATCTCTCTCTCTCTTTTTCCAAGATCTTCTCCTCCCTCTCCATTTGAGTTAATACTTTCTTTTCACAAGTTTTCATATACATACATGTACATATATGTATATATACAAACATATATACATGTATGTATATATATATATATGATACATATAAAGACATGTATCTCCCTCTCTTTTAAATCTTTTATTTGGTACTCTTTAAAATATCCTTTTCTCTCTCTTTTTCCCTATTCCTCTTGGATTAAAGTATTTTCTCTTTTCCATTTTTTTGAATGTTTTTCTTCGTAAGTCTTTTCATTTGCCGACTTTACGAAGACCATAACTCAAGTGATGACCTAATATTGGATTCATGCTTGATGGTCTACAACCTCATTCCACTTTCAAAAACTTTTCTCTTTTCATAAAAATACGTATGACAATTTTATATATAAAAATAAGAAACACAGATGTATGTGATCAGGAATGCTTGTAGATGAATGTTATGGTAGAAATGAATGATTTATTTTTAATCATATAGGATCAATGCATTCATACATCCACATTCACTTAACATCACAAATGATTACAAGCACATCTCTAAAAGAACCTAAGCAAGATAAGATGGAGCTTTAGCTAAAGAGCAACTGAATAGAGCAAAGTATCAAACCTACTTAATTTCTTAAGAGAACACTAAATCAACTTCAAAAACAATTTTCAACAGTTTCCAAATGGTATTTGTAAAGGTTTCCCAAATCAAAATATTTTACACTCTAATGATTCTACGAAACTTTCTCAAAAATTTAAAACATCAAATCTTTAATATTTTCTCAAACAACACAACACATTTAGAACGAAAAAGATGTTTAAGCCAATACTAAATGCTTCAGGAATAAATATAGACCTTGGATTGGTTACTCATGGTAAAGGCATTGAGAATGGTCAATCCTCGTACCGACAGACGAGTTCCTTTCTTTCTCATTTTAAAATAAAATCTCATTTTTCTAGAGCAGTTCAAAAACTAAAAGATTTTCAGGGATGCAAACAAATGTCAAACCATGCCAATGCTATTCTCTTATCCTTAAAAGATATAATCTTTACATTTTCATCATCACAAGAACCAATAACATCATTTACTTTGGAGCTGCTGGAGAAGCCATCCAAAGAGAATGAAGTCATGATGGAGGCCCTTTTGTGCTGGACAAACTATGTCGTGGTATGTGATGTGTCAAATGAAGACTTCCTTCCTCTAATAATGCAAGATAGTGACCTAGTGATGATATTCAGTTCACATATGGATTATTGCTGTGGATGCATATCAATAAAATGCAAAAAGAAGTTAAATGCACTTGGTAGTTATAGGAAGTTTTTTTCCATGCCTAATGGGTTTATGGGTATTTCTTCAAGAGATGTTTCATTAGATTCAGTTCCAGATGAGAATAACTCACTTTCTATTAAGGTGAACTCTAGGGCTGTTTTCCTATGCATTGAACTTCTTACTGCATGTAGGAATTTGGCTGTATATTTGCTTTCTGGAGATGTTTCTTCCCAATATGTTCCTTCTTGACATGGTTGGTTCCATTTGCTTCAAAATTTTGCTGAACCTTTGGTACTTGGTCTTAGATTTGCTTTATCATCAGCTGAAGGCTCTACTATTAAGAATCAGGCCATTGATCTGATAACCTTTGATGCTCCATTATGTTCTCTCTTCACAATTTACATATATCTATTTGTGGTAGTGTCAACATTAAGTGCAAAAAGGAAAAACATTTAGTTTACTGGGAATGAGTATAGAAGTATGCCATCTTGGATACATTATCTTCTATCTGTTGATCTGTTGCTCATAAATGGAATAAAGAGTACTGCAGAGGGGTTGGTTATACACATAAATGTTCCCATGTTCAGTTTACGCATTTCAATGGTGCTACTTCTTAGATCATCTCTCTTGTGAAAAATAGTGTGTTTCTGGTACCTTTTTTTTCAGAAGCACTAAGGCAGTGTTTAGAATCAGGGCATTAGGGAATGAGCAGTGCAGCAGTTTCTCAAAGACTTTTTTAATCTTTGGTGCACCAAAATTTCTGAATATATTGTAACTCCATTCTCAAAACCATATTTTAGGACCATTTTGATGCACTGGCAAGACCTATTCTTTGATTTGGCACCACTCTTCTCTGTCAAGAGGAAAACAATTATCATCAACTATGTTACTCCATGTGTGTGTGTGTGAGAGAGAGAGGAAACTTGTGTTGTATTTGTACACCAGATTTGGAGAACCAAAATCTGAGTGCATGTGACATGGGTCATGGAGCTTCATTTTTTTACATGGCTTTCGTACCTGAAAGCGAGAAGAAGCTTTCAAACAAGTTTGGGTTTGCAACTCCATGCATTTGGAAATCATGTTTTGCAATATATAGGAACTAAATTTGCATCTCAATACTAGCCTTGCAAACAGAGCCTGAGTTTTAAATTTAGAATTAGATATATGATTCACTTGTTGATGCACCATTATCTGCTGTCCATTTTCTAGCTTTTTTTTCCTCTAGAAAATTGATTAGTTTCAGATTTTGGTGGCTTGCGCTGCACATGGTAGGCACAAGTCTTTGCTGATATATGCACACACAGAGAACTTTTTCCCTCATTTCACTGGATATATACATGTGTGTGTTATTGTGGAGGGACATGCATGCCCCTGTATTTTATGGTTTATCCTTACTTTTTTCTTTTTGTCCCTTGTAGATGTTGTTTATGGTAATGTTTCTTAGTATTTCTTTTCACAATTTATTAAATTTTATTGAAAGGTTTACCTAGATGAAAAAATTCTGAGAGATTTTGGATGGATAAGTAAGCCTAATCTCTCATGTTTTCTAGGCAAACTTTGGACATGGGTTGATTTTCAACGATGACTGTATCAATGGGTCATGTCTTTGGTGAAAGGTAATGGTAAACAATTTTGCTATAAGCTTTTAACTACCATGTGAGGTGTTGAAATTTCTTCTATCTAGTTACAATCTTGTGTCTGATATTTGTTATTTGCTTCGGATTCTTATTGCAGCTAGTTCAGCTTCTGCAGATTTAAAGCGTTTAAACTTTAATTTCTTAATTACTTTGTACTTGTGGTACTGGCCACTGTAATATGTCACTGTTGGTGCATGAGTTTTTGCAGTTTTTCTTTAAATTGTACTTTATCCTAGATGTTGATTTCAACTTAGCTAATGATATTATTAATATGTCCAAATTCAACTTTTCATTTCCTTTTTGTCACAATGAGATGTTTGTAGATATTGCAATGTTTTTAGGATGTTTTTCACCACTCCCTGAAGCTGTGTTTGAGGACATTCTGAGAAGCTTTATTTTGATCATATCTGATAGCTGCATAGAGAAAAGCTTATGGAAACATTCTTTGAAAAATCTGGTGCAAATTGGTTCATCCATTGAGAAATTTGGTGACCCCAAAAGATGCATAAAGTACACAAATATTATTGTCGAGAGCTCTCTATTATGGACCATGCATAATGTTTCAGTACCTCTGTCAGTGAAGCTGGAGGTTCTATGTGATGTTGGCATCACGAGGGTTGATTTTGTCATGAGAATAGTTGAATGACTGAAGGAGATAACACTAGACCGAAGAAGGTAGAAGAAGATGATGATGATGATGACGACGACACAAATCAAAGAGGAAGAAGATGAAGCTGTGAGAACAGATCGATGCAAAGATCATACAAATAGGAAAAGATGACGGATTAGGGAAGAAGAAATATAACAAGAAGAAGAAGAATAATAAAATGTGATAAAGTGCAATGTGAAGCAGAAAAAGCAAAAAAAATGATGCAGAGGACAAAAAAAGATGTGTTGGACCAGAGAAATAATAAACAAGAAGAAAAAATAGTTGAAGAAGAAGATGCATAGACAGGAGCAAGAAGAAGCAGAGAGAGGAAGGAACAACTCTTCGATCGGGCGAATAAAGGGAAGAAGAGGAAGAAGAAGAAGAAAAACGAAAGCGAGAGAGAGAGAGAGAGAGAGAGAGAGAGAGAGAGAGAGAGAGAGAGAGATACCTTATCGATCTCTGCCACCATCACTCTTGGCACTATCTTTCTTAACTGCCTTAACATGCTCCCTCAAGCTCAACGTGGGATCCATCACATTGGGCTTGCTTCTAAACTCGTTGAACTCAGAGCTTCCAAGTGATTTGGTTAAACCACCTGCCAATTGCACTGCAGATCTAATGAATTGAATTTGTATATTTCCACAATTCACATGGTTTCTCACAAGGAAAATCCACTTCCACATGCTTAGTGCAAGCATGTTATACTGGATTTGATGCTAAGTACAACACTCCTATGTTGTCGCACCACAAAATAGGAGGATAAAAAATGGGTATGTCCAATTTCTTCATCAGAGATTTCAACCATAATAATTCAGCAGCAACATTAGCAACTGATTTATACTCTGCTGCGGTACTAGAGCGAGCAACCGTGCATTGTTTCTTGGACATCCAGGACACTAAATTGTTTCCAAGGTATGTAACAAACCCACCTGTTGACTTCTAAACGACTGGGTCTCCAGCCCAGTCAGTCGGCATAGGCACACAGCTGGAAGGAAGAAGATGAAGACAATGTAAGTGCATAATGACTTGTGCCTTGAAGATACCTTAATATTTGTTTTACCATACTCCAATGAGTTAAGCTTGGACATATGTTGACATGCTCTATTTACGGAGAAGGTGATATCTGCTCTACTTAAGGTGGCGTATTGAAGTGCGCCAACCACACTCCGGTATAGAGAAGGGTCTTCAAAAGAGATAGAAGATACATGAGATTTTCCAATACCCATTGGAGTCAAAAGTGGCCTGGAATGTTGCATAGAATCTCTATGAATGATATTCTTTATGTATGAACCATGCTCTACTTCAATGCCAAGAATGTAGAGCAGAGAACCGAGGCCTTTAATAAAGAAAGATGCCCTAAGCTGATCAACAAGCCATTGAATAAGATGAGGAATTGAGCCTGCGATAACCAAGTGACCTACATGCACAAGCAAATAAAGCTGATATTTTCCTTTAGATAAAATAAAGAGTGATGCATCTGATGAGACGTTTGAAAACCGAGCTATTGCAAGTGACTATTTAATCATTGATACCAGGCTCTAGGGCCTGTTTGAGGCCGTAAATGCCTTGTCTAACTTGCATATGTGTTTTGGAAAAGCCTTATCTTCAAAACCTTCAGGTTGAGTCATGAAAACATCTTCTTCAAGATATCCGTTTAGAAAGGCATTGTCGAAGACTAGTTGCCGGAGTGGCCAGTTGAACTGGACTGCAAGAGACAATAAAACATGGATTGTAGTGGCCTTGGCTGTGGGACTAAATGTTTCAGTATAGTCCACACCAGCTTCTTGGTGAAAACCACAGGCAACAACTCTCGCTTTATGCCTTGCAATTGAACGCTCCAAATTTTTCTTCACTTTGTATATCCATTTTGAGCTAATGACATTCATGCTTGATTGTCAAGGTACAAGATGCCAGGTCTTGTTCCTTGATCATACTTGGAACTCTAACAACATGGCTCTCTTCCATTCTTCACTAGCTGCTGCTTCTTGAAATGTCGACGGCCAGAGAAATGCGTAGTGCCCGTGGCTTGAGGGACCCTATCATAGAATGAGTCACCATATGATGCATGTGGTGATCTGGTCAATGAACACTAGCATCTTCTTGAGTCATGCCTAATATACCTGCATCATGAACAATTGAAGTTGGTGAAATTTCTGATGAAGATAAAATGGGGGATGCCTACTGAGTGGGAGAAGGGGAATGGTTGCCATGATGATCATCTCCTTGCGCTTCTTCTATAAGGGATTCATGTTCAATATGAATGCTTGTCACATGATTTTCTAACTTCTCTTGTAAACTAAGATCTATATTATTTTCTATTGATTGATGGCTGCCTTCATCTGAACAAGTAGGTAACTGAAACATCCAAAATGAAGGAATTTGATCTGTCATAGTTTCAGCTTTGGACATCTGAGATTGATCAAATCCCTTAGATGACTCGTAAAAATTAACATGGTGAGATATAATCAAGCTTTGATTTTCATCACAAGGCACAAACAGCCTTTGTGCATACTAGCATATCCAATGAATGAACACATGGTACTGTTTTAGGTTGAAACTTGTGAACATTGGTGAGAGTGAGTAAGGGATAACACCGAGTTCCAAAATCTCTCAAATGAGTATAGTCCGGCAACCTACCAAACATCAACTCATAAGGTGATCGATGATTTAGTTTGATGGTTGGCAACCTGTTTATGATATATACTGCAGTTAGAAAGGCATGAACCAAAAAATCATTAGATAGCTTTGAATCATTCATCATACTCAAACCTGTCTCAACTACCTGTCTTCTTGCGCTCCATAATTTCATTTTGATCTAGAGTATATGGGCAAGAAAAACGATGTAGGATACCATTATTCTCACAAAAATCTTCCAAAGAGTGATTGCAAAATTACCCACCATTATCTGATTGGATTGAATGGATGGGCAAATTCAGTTGTTTCTCAACCAATACTATAAAATTTTTAAAACATTCTACTACATCGGATTTCAATCTGAGAGGAAATAGCCAAGAGAACCTGCAACAATTGTCCACAATGAGAAGAAAATATTTATCACCATCTCGAGAAACAATGGGTGTAGGCCCCCAAACATCCATATTGCAGGAGATCAAGCACTCTAGATGAAAATGACTCTGACAATGGAAAACGTTGCTTATGAGCTTTCCCAAATAAACATGACTCACATGCTGCCTTTGAAACATGAGTACAAACTGAAATCAAATTCTTTGATTTTAGAAAAGAAACTATCTTTTTATTGGCCTGCCCTAACCACCTATTTGACTTCTACCTTGATTGGAAAACCAGCTTTGCAGTGCCAATCTTTCTGTCAACTTGACTATTCTAGATGCTTGGATTGGATATAGACCATCACACGTTCTTAACCCCTGAAGAAGAACCCATCTTGTCTGCTGATCCTTTATCACAAAACCAGAAGATGAGAACTAAAAAATGCAATTATTATCAATATTAAATTGTCCCACAGATAGTAAGTTATGGGCAATCTTAAGAACATGGAATGTGTGCTTTAAAGAATACTGGTTGCCGTTAGAGTTAATAGATAGATCACCATAATTTTTATAAGTAACATAGAACCATTACCAATCATTACTGTGTCTGTACAGCTAGCTCGAGTTTTATTTTCCATTTTCTCATTGTTGCTAACAATATTATTTGTTGCTTCAGTATCAGGGTACCAATGCTCTTCATTCGCCTCTTGCAAAGACATAGCAGAAAATGCTTTTATGAGTGATATCCCAACAGTTTTTGGCTGTGTGACCTTTCTTGTCACAATATTGACATACTAATGGAGGGAGAGAACGACAGTTAGTCGAATGAGTTTGATCATTGCATTATTGCTGGGTTCCATGACCACCTTGGACTCTACCTCCACTATCATGAAAGGAGCCACGACCTTCATCCCTTCCTCTAAAGACATTGAAAGCTGCTTGAGTGACCACTTGAGAAGAAGTGTGAGTTACTTCTGATTTTCAAACGTCCTTGACTTCATCACTTCAAGTCTCTTTTCCTTGGGAAATAAGTAACTCAAAAAGCTCAACAAATTTTAGAGAAGTAGCAAACGGACCTTCGGTGACCATAGTCACAAAGCTCTCATATTAAAGCAAAAGACCATTGAGTGTGATTTGTACAAGATCATGATCAGATGTGCATTCTCCTACAACTTCAAGAGAGTCAGCAAGCAACTTGATTTTGTCAAGATATGCCTTCGCCATGGACTCCTTTATGATAAAATGTAATTCTTTCCTTGTTAGTATAAGTCTCAAAGGTGAATGATAACCACGTAAGATTTTTTTGGGTGTCAAAGTATAACCCACATTCAGATTCAGCAAAGGAAAGATAAGAAGAGAACAAGAAAAAAGAAATGAGGAAGGGAGGTGAAATTTTACATTCTCACACAACCCCTTTATATAGTGATTCCTCTACACATTTTACAAGAATCTAGAATGAAACAATCACAATAATCTAGAGCCTAGAGTGAAGCAACACAATAACCTAGAGCCTACAATAAAACAATTACAGAAATTACAATCATAACCCTGTCTAGATAAATGCATTGAGACATGGTTAGACATGTTTGATTTGAATCAGTAGATGTGTTGGATCTAGATCAGATTAAATCCAACATCTTATCATCCTCCCTCAAGTTGTATATGGTTTTGCACCATGTACAACTTGCCTTTTAGAAACCAAAATCGTTGCTTTGTTAGTCCTTTTGTAAATAAATCTGCACTTTGTTCATCTGTACGAACATAAATAGGCAATCTTAATGTGCTTTGTTTGACCATGTTGTATGAGATTAAAAGCAATGTTAATAGCGCTTTGATTATCGTACATTAACATTGATGTTTTAATCTTTTCTCCAATGTCTTCTAGGAAATGTCTAACCCATGTAACTTCAGCAGCACCTGCAGCCATGCCTCTATATTCAGCTTCAGTGTTGGATCTTGCATCACCTTTTACTTTCGACAACTCCAAGACACAAGATTACGTCCAATGAAAATACAAAAACCAGAAATGGACTTTCTTTGATCGAGATCTCCAGCCCAATCTGCATCTGTGAATATCATAAGTTGATGTCCAGTAGTTATATTTCCACTCTTACCATAATCTAAGCCATCTCCTGTTGTCCCGTTTAGATATCTTAATATTCTTTTGATAGCGTCCATGTGAGTATCTCTAGGTGCATGCATAAATTGAGATACTTGATTCACAGCATATATAATATCTGGTCTAGTGAATATAAGTTATTGAAGTGTCCCAACAATACTTTGATATTGCGTAGGATCTTCATAACTCCCCATCCTGAGCACTTAGTCTTTGACTTAGAACACTAGGAGTTCTAACAGGCTTACAATCAGACATACCTATCTTTTTCAACAGATCCAACATGTATTTCTGTTGTGTCAATGTGAGACAATTATTGTGCCTATCAATCTCCACTCCAAGAAAGAATCGTAAGTCACCAAGCTCTTTCATTTTGAAGTTTTGCATCATCAAAACTTTAGCTTCTTCTATGTGTTTTTCTGAATTGCCTGTGATAACAATATCAACATATATAAGAAGTAAACTAAATATGTTTTCCTTTCGATAAATATAAAGAGAGTGATCGAGAGGACATCTCCAAAAACCACATTCTTGAATCTTGTAGGAGAAACTGTCAAACCATGAGCGTGAGGCCTCTTTGAGTCCATAAATAGATTTTCTTAGTTTACTAACCAATGCATAAGAGTCTCCTTTCGTATATCCTGGAGGTTGTTCCATATGTACTTCCTCCCTCAAATAACCATGAAGAAAAACATTCTTCACATCCGTTTGATGTAGTCTCCAACCATATCCTGCTAATGATATAATCACATGGATCATTCTCATTTTGATCACAAGGCTGAATGTCTCATCATAAACTTCTCATATTGTTGTGTGAAGCCTCGTGCCACCAATCTTGCCTTGTATCTTTCCACACTGCCATCAGGTTTATATTAAAGTTTATAAATCCATTTCGATCCTACTACATTCTTTTCTTTGGGTCTACGAACAACTTTTCATGTCCAACATTCATGTAATGCATATATTTCTATATTCATTCCCTTGATCCAATGCGACGACTTGCATGCTTCCTCAAAAGAAGTTGGTTCATCTTGTTTTATAACTTGAGACATAAAAAGCTGAAAATCTAAGTAAAGATTATCATAATTACCCATCTATGAATGAGGTGTTGCACTTGCACAAATCTTCTAACAAGCTAATCATAGACTTCAACATGGGAAGAGGTCGGATTGCCATCTATCCTTCTTTTCTAACGAGTGTAAACCTGTCCTGAAGCATTGTTTTCTCCTTCTTTCATAGCTGGAACATGTTCTTTGTTTCCTTCTATTTGTGTGATATGTGAAGATCCTATCTCATCATGTGGATGAGATTCTAGACTGTCTCCTGCAAATAATACAACACTTGCCCAAGGATCATACGATTCCATGGGTTGAGAGTTCTTAGTAGAAATGTTAAAGTTGTGTTCGACAAACACAACATTTCTTAATACTTTGATGCGTCTAGTTATAGGGTCATAACATCTGAAACTTTTGCATAGCCAACGAACCTGCACTGCACTGCTTTACTCTGAAATTTATTTCTCAATGACGAGTCAATGTGAACATAGCACACACATCTGAAAACCCTTAAATCATTATAGTTTGGATTTCAACCAAAAAGAGTGAAGTAAAGAGATTTTGAATCCAAAACTGTCATGGGCAGATGATTTATTATATGTACAGCGGTGTGAAAAGCCTCCATCCATAGAGTAATAGGAGTATTAATATCATTCATCATATTCATACCACTTTCCATGATGTGACGATGTTTCCATTCAGCTACACCTTTTTGTTGTGGGGTGTATGGGTATGAAATCTGTCGAGTTATCCTCGTAAAAAGTTAATAAAGTCATGTGAAGAATATTCTACCTCATCATCACAATGGAAATGCACACTTTAGACAAAAACTGTGTTTGGATCATGGCATGAAATTCTCGAAAGATACTAAACACTTCTGATTTTTGTTTCATGAAGTGAATCCAAGTAATACATCAGATGGGAGTCCCATGGGAGCTTGCCCTCATACATCAGATTAGACAATCTCAAACAGTTTAGAAGCTCCTTAATTGATAATTTGAAAAGAAAGTATATGGCTCATACATAGTTTGCAACTATAACATTTTTTGTCAAAAGAATCAAAAAATAGATTGAATCTTCAAATGAGATTATCTGCTGCAAGTTTTTCCAAAAACCCACGACTATAATGTCCCATACGACCATGCCATAAATTTGACTTACTGACGTCCGATTGGAGACAGCTAGAACTTGGAATTTGTGAAGGTGCGTTGGAAGGAAAGCATGTCAATTGAGCTGGACTTGAAGAGGACTGTAAGAAATAAGGATTTTTCCTTGAAGACATATATATTTCCTTGGCATTCCCCTTTAGCAAATGTTTTCCTCGTTAGAAGATCCTTACATACACAGAAGAAAAAGTAAATTCAATAGATGAGTTTGTATCATCTACAAGTTTAGAAATAGAAATAATATTCTTTTTGATATTTGGAGCAAGGGCAACATTTGACAAAGATAGTGGAAATGGTGATGTTGGAAGAGAAATTTGTGCATTTTCAATATGTGTGATATGATGAAAAGTTCTGTCACTTGTAACTATATTACTTTTACCAGAATAAGGAAAAAGGTCATGTAACTTACCAGCATTCCCAGTTACATGAGTAGCAGCACCTGAGTCAAAAACCATTTGCCTTGATCATTTTGTTCCATTGTCATCTTGGAGAGGGCAGTCATAAGTATTTGTTGTACATCGGCTGGTGAGAGTTCGATATTATGTTCAACTTCAGGTTTATTACCTTCTGTTTTGTGGATTGAACCAGCAATTTGCTTTGATGTGACTCTTTTTGTTACATTGGAAACACGTTGGCATCTTTTTTGTTGTATTAGTTTGAAATGTTCTTGTAACACTTGGTATTGGTAGAATACCTTTGCCATTTTATTCATCATGCTCATGTTTCATGCCTCCTTGAGGAGCCCCATTTCTTTTTTTATGACCTACAGTAGCTTCCATAACTAAAACATTGTGAGCATTACATTGGTTTGTTCCTCCCCTCAGTTTCATGTTCATTTCATGTTGAAGCAGCTTGCCCTAAAGTCCATTGAAGGTGGGCAAGATAGGCAAAACTTCAAGAGCAGTAGTGAAGGCATAAAAACCAAGGCCGCTAAGAGTTTGTTGGACTTTTTCTTTGTCAGAAACAACATATCCAGCAACTCACAACTGATCAGCTATCCCTTTAAGACGTCCCAAATATTCCATAATCGACATTGACCCTTTGCTGAGATTTTGAAATTCTTTCTTCAAATACATAATACATGCCTTTGGAATTTGAAATAGGTTTCAGCAAGACTAATCCATAACTATCCTGTTGTATAGTCATTAGAAAGAGAAGTCAACACTTCTTGAGAGAGTGTTGATGTGATACATGCAACAAGACTTTGATCTTGTTTCATCCATGTTATAAATTAAGGGTTATGAATTTCCTGAGTGGAAATTGTCTCTCCTCTCTCATTCTTAACCTCTTGTTGAATGAACTATGGTGGGATTGGAATGGAGCCATTAAGATGCCCGTACAAATCTTGACTCCTTATGAAATGAGTGATCTGCCTTTTCCAAGTAAGGTAGTTGGAGTGGTTCAGTTTTTCAAAAATAAGGTGTTGTAAGAAGTTGGAGGACGTACTGGATTGGTAGAAAATATCCATGATAAATTATATATCTATCAACGCAGATATATACTAACAGAAATATACGAGTGTTGTCAAGATAGACGAAGGATCATGAGCAGAATGTTAGAAGGGGTATAAGAGAAAACCAACTAGGAGATTTCAAGTATGTTCAACATTCTCCTTGGTAGAACCAGCTGTCGAAGTATGACCCACGTTCAGATTCAACAAAGGAAAGATAAGAGAGAGAACAAGAAAAGAGAAATGAGGAAGGGAGGTGAGATTTTACATTCTCACACAAACCATTTATATAGGGATTCCTCTACACATTTTACAAGAATCTAGAATGAAACAATCACAATAATCTAGAGCCTAGAGTGAAACAACACAATAACCAAGAGTCTAGAATAAAACAATTACAAAAATTATAATCATAACCCTGCCTATATTAATGCGTTCAGACATGGTTAGACGTGTTGGATCTGAATCAGTAGATGTGTTGGATTTGGATCAGATTAGATCCAACATCTTATCAAACCATAGGCCTTCTCCAACGTAGACCAGGCCTCAAAAGCTGACTTTGTTCTCATGATTTGTTCCGAAATTGATTCTGAAGAGTGGTCTTAATCCAGCTTAACACCAACTGGTCAGCCTTGCACCAAGAGACATAAGTTGGATTCCTTTTGGTTTTGTTGTTGATCTCTACGTACTCAGCAGGAGGTTTTTTAGAACCATCAACATGATTGAGCAGGTCTTGGGACTCCATCACAGATTCCAGTTGACTCCACAACAAATAGTTTTCACTGGTAAGATTGAATGAAACTAACATGCATTCTACTCTAATGAGGAGGAGCAAGACATGGTATCTTCTAGGAGAAGAAGATGAATGGCTCTGGTACCATAAAAGAATTAGGGAACCATAGGAAAGTGACGATACAAATCTATATCACTTAATTTATACACCAATGTTACAGACATGGACTTATATAAGATACATGACACAAAACTGAAAATACATTTTAAGAAAAAAAAAGAAGAGTAAAAACTGCTTAACTGCTCAACGAAGAACTGCAACTTCAGCCACCATCCAATCGGTTATTTCTTAACTTCTTACTTTTTGAGTAGTGAGGATTTATTGGAGATGATAAATCCACACGTTTTGGTAACTGCCCATGACCTAGTTACTGAACCAACTCCATCACTCTTGGCACTTTCTTTCTTAACTGCCTTAACAGTTCTGTCTCACTTCCTATAGGGTTTCAGAACAAGACAGAGAGAGGAGGTGAAATTTTGGGAGGGTTGTTTACAAATGGAAGGGTAGTTTAAAGAATAATTATGCAAAACAGGTGTAACCAAGAATGGATCTATTTCCATTAGAGAAGTAGGAATGGTTTAGTTCCCGATGCTAGAAACAACATTTGTTGTTGTGTCTCTTTCACCATGTCTCTCCTTTTTGGAAGAAGGGAGCTGCTGGCAGCTCCCCCTATTGTCGCTGACAGGTTTGCCAGAAGGCATTGAGCCACACCAGGCATTGCCCCATTGTTAACGGTGAGAGGAGCTGCCTGACAGCTCCCTTTTCCTCTACACACCGTGAGTGGAGGAAAACCTCTACCCATGATGGGTATAGGTAGGGGGAGCCCAGGGCGGTTCACCCACTTTTGTCACTAGTGAGGCCAATGACACCCACTAACCGGCGTCATTGGTGACAGTAGTGGGGGAGCCACATGTGCTCCCCCTGCTTCTACCCATTGTGGGTAGAGTTTTCCTCTAGGCACGGTGGGTAGAGGAAAAGGGGAGGAAGGAACGAATCTCCCTCTATTTCATGAAATATGGTGACGTTGGAAGTGGGGGAGGGGGAACAGGGAGTTTTGGCAAGGGTTATAGAGAAGAGTTTGAATGATGGAATCGAATAGCTGTAAAGGTTTTGAAGACAGTTTATCTTAGCTGAGCTAAAAACATTGTCTTTAATTGTGTTATGAAGTTTCTGTTTGCATATACTTACATACAAAAAAACCTCTTATAATTTCCCATTCTTTTTAGTTTGTTTCTTCTATTTCATTTGTGTGTATGTGTGTGTGTGTGTCTGCATATGCACACCAACCTGTCAAAAAAGAAAGAGCCTTGGTTTTATCACTTTGATTGTTGGTTCCAATCTACAAACTTAGTTCCAATCCTGTAAAAGAGCTCACAATATGGATACATTGTAGTACAACCAGACTACTTCTGTAAATGAATACTTAAGAAGACAATAACCAGCCAATATCAACACTTAATGCTATCACAAACGCTCTCAAACTTTAACAATGTATATATCCAATAATTACGCAACTAACAACAACCCTTAGCATTAACATAGAAGTCCAAACAAGCTGATTTTATAAGAGGGACTGCACTAAACTGCTGAAAATCAAAATCACCCGGCTGCTAGCACAAGATTGAGTTTCTACATTAATATTGCAATCATATGTCAAAAATATATGCTAGATAATACAAAAAACAAGAGATATTTCATGCTAGATAATGCAGAAAACAAGAGACACCAACATATGAGGAAAAACCTCCAATAATGGGACAAAAACCATGGACAAGGAGACTATATATATACATATATATATCAAAGGGGACCAAAATACGCCAATAGCAATATCTCTATTGTTTTAAGAAAAATAGTGAACACAAGAGAAGAATAACACTCTCTTATATGAATAAATGAACGAAACCCAAAAGAAACAAGAAAGAGATCACTCAATAAAGACTACCTTCATTCCCTCTTTCTTCTTTGTCTCTTCTCTCTCTTCTTGACCTGCTGATCAACCCACACACCAAGGCTTTGTTCTTCTCCAACTTCTCTTCTTGCCTTTCTCCTCCCCTTCTCGTTTTTGCTATGTGTGAGCAAAAGGTTATTAGCCCTTTTTCTTTTTGAATAGAGACGAATGAGAGAGAGAGAGTAGGAAACCATCTGGTGCCCTTCCTCTTTTCACCACCCGCTCACTCAAGTGAGTGGGCGGGTCGGGTCCTTACTTGAGGCTGGACCCAACCCAATAAACAAATGATATTGAAAGAGCTCTTATATTAGCTTCACCGAAAACAGTTGGTGTAAAATTCCTTTCTTGCCTCTTGCAAGAACTGCCAAGCTTGATCCTTCTCTACCACATCAGATTCCCATGTTATATTTAATATTCCTTTTTTTGCAGCCATTTGTCTTACTGTTTTCGAACTAAGTCTAGTGAGCTGGGCTTTCTTTCTTCTTGTTTATTATATGTGTTATTTTTTTGACTTTTAGTTTCAGAACTTCTTCTATTTGTAACTGATATTCACATGTTTAAATGTTTGTGAACTACTAAATCATTACTATTGTGAGTGAAACAAGCTTTGAACATCTCTCAAATTCCTCATCAAGAGCCATGCAGTTTTCTTCACATGTCAGCTACATTCCAAGGATCTTTCCATTGGTATTAGCATTCTTGATCTAGGGTAAACTAACATAAAACGAAGAGCTTCTGTATATGAATCATTTAACCCAAAATATACCCAGCATGCTCTTGTCCTTTGGGTTTGAATTATGGCCAATGGGTTGGCATTTCTTCTTTTTCTGTAGATTTTCCAAAATCGAGCAACTCTTGTTGATCGGTTTCGTTGATATTCATGATAAGGTCTTGCCTTCAGGTTCTACATAATTTGGCCGAGTAGCTTAAGGAATTAAGAAAGTCTTAAATGGTAAAGATTGTGGATATAACTTTGTTGTGGCTCTATTTGGTTAGAGTTGTGAAAATTTCTTCAAAGAGTTGACATAATCTAGTTGACATTATTGCTTGCACATTCCAAGTGGCTAAGCATTGTTATCTTGATTACGAGTTGTTTAATTGATTGGGCAAATGAAACTCTGAATGCCATGAGTATGATGAATAAGCAATCTTGATTAAAGTAGTGTTAAGTAGTGTTTCATTACCTGGCATTTGAATTCCAAAGACTAATAAAATGAAATCTATTTTAAATTCTTAGTTTAGCAAATAATGGAAGCATTTATTGTTCATGAATTAAAAGAATTCTTTGTTTGCTTTTCAAACATTCCTTTTGTATAGAACTGGAAGTCTCGATATCTCTCTATCTTGAAGCTATGGAGGCAACACCAGGCTCCTTCTCTGACTCTCCATGGACAAAGAGCACCTACATGTGATGGTTGGCTTGAAAGAGGCAAGCAGCCTCTCTCTCTCTCTTTCCCACCACCCCAGCCCCAGCCGAAGCCCTCATTTCAATATAAATGAGGGTTTTGGTTTCAAGCCCTAGGGCTCCTCTCTCTCTCTTTTTCTTTTTGTCTCTCTATCTCTCTCTCTTTTTCTTTTTGTCTCTCTCTTTCTTTCTTTGTCTCTGGTAGCTCTGCAATTGGTGGAGGAAGAACCAAGAGAGAAGGGGAATTAAAGCAAACCCAAAGGACACCCAAATGAAGATCTTTGTGAAAACCATGGGGAAGAAACTAAGGTAAGGTGACCATCATTTTGACCCTATCCCCCTCATAGTCGACCTGTTCGAGCCACTGGGGAGTGCCCAGTACTTCTTCTAGACCCTTGAGGTGGAGAATGGTGAACTAAACGAAGATTGAGGATAAAGATCACTTGCACCCAAGGTTTGTGAGTTGTCACAAAAAGAATCAAGTCACGACAATCAATTAATGCCAGAGAAGAAGATCAATTGAGTGGCTGTTGCTAATTCCTTCCCTTCGTGATTACAGATGAACTTTTATTTTTAACTTCTACTGCATTCAACTTAATTTGTGGTTGAATCCTCGTACCGGATTTTTTTTTTGAGATTTCATTGCAAACCATTCAGGATTGTGTGTGTGCCTCTCTCTCTTCTCACTCTCTCGCACCTAGTGTGAGGTTCCTTTTTTTTCACAAATTTCAAACTTCTGATGGTGGGGAAACTCGTCATGAAAAGAATCACCTCTCGACGGCTTTCCTCATCATCTGAGGCACTTGCATTTTGCCGTTGCCTTTATTGATAAAGAAAAGGTCATCGTCACAAGTTATGGGGATGTCCTTGGGTTCTCTGGTGTCAGTTTTAGCCGTCACCGAAGCTCAACAATGTTGTGGTGTTTCTTGGATGCAGTGCCGTTGAACATGTTAATGAAATTGGTGAAGATGACAAAACTGTTAGAGAGAAATCGACAATCAAGAAAATCAGAAGATGGACAAAGATAAGAATGGCAAGCTGAAGGTTAAGGATAGTAATTGGATAAAGAAGGCAAATAAATCTGAAGATAATGAAAGCTGACATTTTTATGATCAAATTAAGATACTATCTAGTCAAGGCAGGAACGATCTGCCCTACGATAAAACGTAGTGTTTCCTCTCTATAAAATGCACTCAACTTTGATCTTCTAATCATCTCCACTATCAATAAAATGTTTGAGTGCTTTTTGACCGTGGATATAGGTTTCAGCCAAGTCGAACCATGTTAAATCCTACCTCCTTTGTTTCTTGTTTATTCTTCCTTTCATTTTCTTTATGGTATCAGAGTCCTGTTTCTTTATGGTATCATCTTCCACATCTGCTTTCCCTTATTCTTACACATTCAATGTATCAAACTTTGTTTCGCTCAAGCTTTGAGCTAAGAATTTCCTTTGGAAGAGACAGATCTTGACTTATGTAAAGTCAAGATCTTCAAGGGTTTTTGGCTGTGAAGTTGCTGCTCCACCAGAACTTATTGATGACGCATCTAATTCTTCTTCTCAGATGCTGGTGCCTAATCCTCAATTTACTGCCTAGACGAAGATTGATCATCTTATTAAGGGGTGGATAACCATTACGTTGTCTGAAAGTGCTCTTGGCTTTGAGACATCGAAGGATATCTGGAGGGCTCTTATGAATGCCTTCTCTTGCAAATCACGTGAAAGAGAATTTTGTCTCACGCATTTGCTTGACGATTCTGTGGAAGATTATATAGGCAAATTCAAACGAATATGTGATGATCTTTCAGCTATTGGAAAACCTGTTGATGAGGTGGCACAGGTTTATTGGCTGCTTCAAGGACTTGGAGAAGGACTTGAAGCTTTTATTGCCTCCATGATCCGCCCACCTACACTACCTTATGAAAAAGTCGTTTCTCTTCTCCAAAGCTTTGACTCATGGCTTAAAGTCCCGCTCCTCCCATCATGGCGATGACTAACCAACAGTCTGGACGTGGCAGTGGCCGTGGGTGAGGCCATAATAATTTTAATAGAGGGCATGGAAACTATCAAAGTTCTTGTCATCAAAGTGAAAATTCCTCCTCTAAAGGCGATGAAAAGAAAAACAAAAATCCTATTGTTTGCTAAATTTGTGTAATACATATCATTCGACCATCATGTGTTTTGAACAATTCAACCACGCCTATCAAGCCGAGGATGCTCAACAAGTTCTCGGCACTGTCACTATTGATGATGCAAAAGACTCTGAATGGTTGGCTGATACTGGAGCATCAGCCCTCATGACAGGAAACCCGGGTAAGATTTCTAAAATCTCTCCTTATCATGGACATGATCATGTTATTGTTGGAGATGACACATCTCTTCCCATAACTCATATTGGTCCAAGTGAAAATGATATACATGGGTCATCAATTCCTTTTTCTCAAGTTCTATATGTTTCCAAATTAAAGAACGACTTACTCTTTGTTAGTCAGCTAACTAGTGAGTAGCCATACATTTTTGAATTTTTCTCTTCATGTTATCTAATATAGGATAGGAGAACAAGGAAATTGTTCTACATTTTTGCAAAGTTTTGTTGATGCTTTTTGCAAGGAATTTTCTGTTAAAGACCTTGGTAGGTTGAACTATTTTTTAGGAGTTGAAGTAACTTGGACAGAAAAAAGGAATTATCTTATGTCAAACCAGGTATGCTAAAGATATTCTTGAAAGGGCAAAGATGGAGGATTGAAGCCAAGTAACATGCCTATGAGTTCAAAGATGCCTCAGTATAAAGATGATGAAGAAAAATTTGACAATCCTACTCTTTACAGGCAGATAATTGGTTCCTTGCAATATTTGACTCTAACACAACCAGATGTCTCTTTTGCTGCCAATTACGTTAGTCAGTTTATGCATGAGGCACTTCAGATTCATTATCAAATGGTCAAAAGAATTCTGAGTTATATTAAAGGATCTATACACATGGGACTAAACTTATTGATGCAAAGTACTCTTGATCTATATACTTTGTCAGATTCAGATTGGGTAGGATGATTCCAAATTAGGCGATCTACAACAGGATTTTGTGTTTTTCTTAGTGCTAATTGTGTATCTTGGAGTGCCAATAAGCAAAATAGTGTAGCCAGATCTATTACAGAGGCCTAATATAGAGCAATGGCATCAATGACAGCAGAACTTACATGGATGCAATTCTTAATGAAGGATATCGGAATTCAGATTATCAAAGTTCTGGTTTTACATTGTAATAATAAGAGCTCCCTTTATACGATAGCAAATCCAGTGTTTCATAACCAAAGCAAGCATATTCAAATTGATTTTCATTATGTAAGAGAGGGAGCAGCTCAAAAGCAATCTGAGACTAAATACATTTCAACCAACAATCAGGTTACTGATCTCTTTACCAAAAGCTGATCAAAGTGGATTTTTAATCTCTTAGAGAAAAAACATGGCCTTCAGCAGTGGCTCAGTTTGAGGGGGCGTGTTAATGAAATTGATGAAGATGACAAAACTGTTAGAGAGAACATCAGCAATCAAGAAAATTAGAAAATGGATAAAGATAAGAATGGCAAGCTAGTGATTGAAGATAGTAATCAGATAAAGACGGCAGAGAAATCTAAAGGTAAGAAAGCCAACGTTTTTGTGATCAAATGAAGATAATATCTAATCAAGACAGGACAGATCTGCCTTGTGATAAAATGTAGTATTTCCTCTCTATAAACTGCACTCAACCTTGATCTTGTAATCATCTCCCACTATCAATAAAAAGTTTGCGTGCTGTCTGATCGTGAACCTTCAGCCAGCCGAACTACATTAATTCCTGCCTCCTTTCTTTCTTGTTTACTCTTGCATTTTTTTTAGAACAAAAGCAACTTAATTAGGGGAAATGATTCTCTGCGTAGAATAGAGTACATGTGACGAATCCTGATGTGACTGATAAACTACTTAACCATAATGTTGCATAAAGATATTGGTCTAAAGTTGAAATATTAACTACTTTGGGAATAACAATTGTATGTGATTTGTTCACCTTTCAAACCATCTTTGACAAACACCCATCTCTTCTAAAAGAATAGATACAAAAACCTGTCAAACCCCACAACTACCTCTTTGATCTGCCCCCAAAACTACCCAACATCTTTCCTCGTCAGAGATAGGAGACTCAACACTCATAATTTCTTTTGAACTTACATGAGCACCATTTGCCATCCTCTAAGGCAACTCTCTCATCACCTGATCCTCCCCCAAGCAAATCTGTGAAGTACTTTGAGCAAGACTCTAATAATAGAACAAGGTCCTCAACACGACTACGTCCCACTTCAACAACTGAAATGGTTTTCTTCTGCTTCATGCCTCTAGCCAGTTCATAGAACACTTTGGTGTTGGAACCTTGACCGTAGATCTTTGTTTCCAAAAATCCTCTTGCATACTAAACAACACCTCCAAATCTGCCCTCCACTTCCCTCCCCCAGAGTCATCCCAAAGTGACAAGAATCCACCAACATTTGATAATTCTGAAGTGACAATATGGCCCTACTTATTTGATCCTAAAGCCCACCTTCATTATTATGATTAAAGGACTATCCTCGAATTGCTAATCCAACCTCCTCCAGCTTCCAAACAAACAAAATTATGGCAAGATGGCCAAACTTTTTGATAGATGTCAAACACTTATCATGTGCCAACCAACAAGTATAGAATCTAAACACATATTTGCTAGGAAGATTAGAAACTCTAGCTTTAGAACTAAAATAAAGCTTAGAGTGGTTGACATGATGTGAGGAAACCACGAAAGATCTAGAATAGGTTGAAAACCATCAAACTAACACTTATTCGCGAAGCCTCTGTCAAACTTGTTCACCACATTATAAGTGCTTGACTATTATTGAACCATGATTAAGTGGAATTATAATCAAACACATGATCTCGGCCATATTCCACATAACGAAAATCCTACCACATAGCCTCCCACCTTCAAATTGAAGAATATGGAGCACGCACGAAGCTTGAGTTTCAGTTTATTGAAATTCTTCAAATGCAACTTCGAGTGAATCACCACTATTACATATTGATTTGCTCAAAACCATATTAAGTATCTCCTGTTGGGGAGATCAAGTTGCGTACACAGGAGTGTGCACACACAAGAATACACCAAAGGGAAAAGGAAAAAAAAGGGGGTTGGGGTATTTACAAAAAAATTTATAAAGAAATGTCTATTTTAAACTTTTTAACTTTTTCATAGTCCCTTTATGTCCTTCTAAAATACTTTTATTTTACTTTCAATAGGGGTATTTTAGTCATTACAAATTTCTGTGCACAATATTTTGTGCAGGGGAGTATGCTCATAACCCATTTTGCCTATTGAGGGGCCTCACACGCAAGACTGTGAGTGCTCCGACTAGTGCACTTCATGTGGAACCAGGATGAGGAGGGCCAGCCTACGCCTTAAGCATAGTTTTGTGCTCTTCCATCCTATTTCTCCTTATCATGAAAGTATGCACTATCTTCCTTGACTTCTTTATTAGGGCAAGGCAAGAAGAAACCCCAACGTACTGTGTCTGGGTCATCCCCCACCTCAGTGTCTGAATCCTTAGGCTTCCACTCAGCCCTCCTTCCTCTTGCAAGATATCACTAGAGCGCCATTCTGATTTTTAGAAGTGTTCATTTATTTACACTCCAGAAAATGTGCTCTCCCCTGTTGGTCTATGATTCTTAGAAGCTTTCCTCTCCACTAACTTGGGGCTGCTGGCATGGTCCGTCTCCTCTGAAAAGTCACCATGCCGATGGGCAGAACCAAGGTAGAGTTTGCATGGGCCCTGACTCCACCTCATTTTTCTTTTTAAAATTTATATGTAAATTTCAAAAAAGTTCAGCTCTTCCACATAAAAATTTTGAAAAATGATATTTCAGTTCTAGTCAAAATTTAGAAACTTTAATTTGGCCCTCATAAAAATTTTCTGGCTTTGCCCCTAACCATGTGTTCGCATCCCCAAAAATGTTTTGGTTTTTGAAATGCTCTACAAAAATGAGGTTTTTTTTTCGGAATGAGAGAAAGAAAGGGACTTGCCCATCGGTATGAGGATCGACCGTTCCCGGCACCTTTATCAGGTGTAATTAATCCAAGGGCTATGCTCATTCTTGATGCATTTCGCTTTGGCTTAAACATCTTTTTCATTTTAAATGCGGTCTTGTGTTTGAGAAAATGTTGAAGATTTGGTGTTTAAACTTTTGAAAAAGTTCTTGAAGAATTATTTGAGAGTGTAAAACATTTTGATTTGAGAAAATTTTGAATTGAGAAATCTTAACAAATACCATTTGGAAAGCTTGGGAAATCGTTTTTGAAATGGATTTAGTGTTCTCTTAAGACTTTAAGTAGGTTTGAGGATTTGCTCTAATTCGGTTATTACCTAATTAGAGCTCCATCTCATCTTGATTAAGTTTTTTTAGAGAGGTGCTTGTTAAGTGATGTTAAGTAGATGTGAACGTATGAATGCATTGATCCTACATGATTAAAATGAAATCATTTATTCCTACCATGACATTCATCTAAAAGCCTTTCTACCACCACATACATCTAAGAATTTTGTTTTTTATTTATAAAATTGTCATAAATATTGTTATGAAAAGAGAAAAGTTTTTAAAAATGGAATGAGGTTGTAAACCATCAAGCATAATTACAATATTGGGTCATTACTTGAATTTTGGTCTTAAAAAATATGCAAAAGAATAGAAAAGATAAAAGACTTGATACAAGAGAAAACGAAGAAAGAGAGAGAGAAAGAGATATTAAAAATCATAAAACCAAAGATTTAAAAGAGAGAGAGATACATATTCATATATATTTATATATACATATATATGTATACAGATATGTATGGATATATATATATATGAAAGCTTGTGAAAAGGAGGTTTAAATCAAATCGAGAGGAGAAAAGGATTTTAAAAAGAGAAAAAGATTTTAAAATGGAAGACACGTATATATATTCATTTATACGTATATGACATTTTACAAAAGAATATGTTAAATCATAAAAAGAGAAAGACAAAGAGAGAGATTCATGTGCACATATACGTATATAACATGTATATACATATATGTCTTCATAAGAGTTGAAATAAAAAAATGACTTAAAAATATCCGACTTAAATTTTTATGTAAGCTAGAGAGGAACTTGGACTCATGCAAGAGCTTAAGCTAAGTCTCCAAGGCCTCATTAGAGGGGGTTCTTGCTTTCGAAACTTTTATGAAAAATATGATTCTAAATATTTTAGTATGTAGACATAAAAGCCACAACTATTACAAGAAAATCGATTCCTTCCACCATTGGGTATGGAAGAAAATCAAACACACATGGAATGGAGAGCAACATGATCAAACACTCATTGAGGTTGCTAATCGGGTGATTAAGAAAGAAATTAAATGTAAGAATGACATAAAGACACACTTTAACATGTACAAGTTTGTGAATGGCTTTCTTAGGTTGGACAAGTCACAACCTCAAAAATCAACATAAACATGAGAAAATCCCAAACCCCAAACACTCATTCTTGCCATACATTTGCATGTTAATTAAATAAAATTCATGCATCATATATGAGCATCATCTCAAACTTAAATGATGAATTAAGTAATGTTCTAAGCATATTTTTTAAAATAAAAGAAGAAATGAAATTTATTTCACCTTACTCATGCTCCCGGTGCACTCAAGATGTAGCACTCCATTTCAGATAGGAAATCATTTGAGCTTTCTTACATGGCCATGGGGAGGTGGCAAGAGGAAAAAAAAATAAAAATGAAAGATTACACACCTCAAATATAGATGAGCCTCCTCTTTTCATTGATTTTATGATCGCCTCGGATAAAGCTCCAAGATGATGAAAATATCCCTCTAAGAGATCTCCATGTGCTCTCTTGAAGAGTTTGAACTTGGAGAACCTTGCTCTCGACGTTGAAGAAGAGGAAGAAGGGAAGATGAGCGAAATGGAAAGAGGGAGCTAAAGAAAAACCTAGGTTTCAAGTGAAGAAGCAATGGAGGTTCTCCCAATGGTTAGCTCATGCCCAAGACGGAAGATTGTGGGGGTATTTATAGGTAGTTTTAGAACCAAAACTCAAAATTTGAATTTTTTTGAATTTAATCAGATTTTCATGTGAATTTAATTATTATTGAATTATTTTCAATTTTTTTAAAAATATAATTTGACTAAGTGGGATTGGCCATTAGCCCTACAAATACCCATTTAGGCAGGGCTAATGCCTACCTAAAAAGCTCAAAACCACCCCCCAAGCCTCAGTTTTTGCAAGAAAATGGGGCCTGTGCAGTGGGCAGGCTTTGGTTCGGCCGCTGTTGCATGCCAGTTGCAACAGTGCCTGGAGCCTTGGCAATCCATGCGCAGTAGCACGCGACGCACTGCCGCGCTGCAGCGTTCACGTTATATGAAATAATATGATATGAAATGAAATAACATAAAATGAATAAGATAAAATGAGTAAATAAAAAAATAAAAAAGGTTGTTTGTATAAAAAGCATAAAACCCCCTTTTCTAAATTTATTTAAAAGGTGTATAAAATTAGTTTTTGTTACAAATGAGTGGCCGACTTTGTTTTAAGTGACTCCAGACTCGTTTTAAATCTGAATTGGGTTCAATTAGTCATTGACTCGTTCTAGCGCGTGACTTAGGCTTAACAACCTGTTTTGGCATGAGAACAAAACATAAAACAAAGGGAAGGTCCATGCACGTGTGTGCGACGCTCATAAATTCAAAGTTTATTGACTTGATTTCAGTTTTGGGTTTTGAGTTGGAAATAATGAATTTGGGTCTAGACTTGGATTTTGGATCATGTTTGGATTCGAGATTCGGATTTTGGATTTAAATCTTGTGTCTAAAGTTGAGTTTTGAATTGGTCTTTGGGTAAAAAATGCAATCTTTTCGAAAAGAAAATGGGGTGATTATATATGTCTCTCTTTGTTACCAAGCCAGTACTAGCCACGCTTAGTGACAAAGATAAGCACTCCAGATTTTTCAAACAAAACATGTTGGGAGTGATGTTTCAGGTTTAACCCCATACCTGAACGGGTTATTTGAGCTAGGTTGAGTTCAGGTTTAACCCCTTACCTGAGTAGGTTTGGGCAAGATTGAGTTCAGGATTGACCCCTTACATGAGTGGGTTGCTATGCGCTGCAGGTTTAACCCCTTACTTGCATGGGTTACTCTCGAGTTTTGAGTGATAAAATTAAAATGTCTCAGTATAATCGTTATGTTTTACAAATGGGAAGAATCTAAATAAATAGTAGATTGAATGTAGAAAACAAAAATATTTGTCATTGATTGGAAGTGAGTACAAGAGGACTAGGAGTAAAATTTCTTGTGGTGAAAAGCATTAACAGGATAAAGAAGTTTCACCCCATCAGCATCAATCAATCGGTATGAATTACAGGGCAAGGCTTTCTTAATAACATATGGGTCTTTCGAGTTCGGTGCCCACTTACCATGTGGTCGTCATCTGAGGTATACAACAGATCGGAGGACCAAGTCATTCATTTTGAAATGTCTCTCAATAACTGACGTAGCAAATTGTCTACCCAACCTTTGACGATAAGCTTCAGTGTGCTCAGCCACTTTTAGCCTCTTTTCATTAGCAAAACGAGTAGCATTAGCCTCTTCTGCTGACATTAATTTAGAAGAAGTTCTATAGAGAAGCGTACTTCAAAGCGGGTTTCAGCACATGTAATGGTAGAGCTACTTCCGTCCCGTAGACTAGCTCTACTGAAGTAGCATTTGTTGGAGTTCTCATAGTGGTGCGATATGCCCACAGAGCATTATGTATTTTGTCATGTCAGTCTCTTCTACTTTCTACTGTCTTTTCTCAGATGTGGATTAGGATCTTGTTGGTGGCCTCTGCTTACCCATTACCTTGGAGGTAATAAAGAGCCAAAAAATGATGCATGATACGGTATTTTCTGCACAATTGCTTAATCTTTTCATTTTTAAAATAAGTCTCGTTATCAGATACTATATCATGTGGAACTCCAAATCTACAAAGAAGATCTTTGTGAATGAAGGATACTACGTGATGCCGTTATACTATTTTGAGCGTGACGACTTCTACCAACTTGGTAAAATAGTACCTTGTTAACATACATTGTTGACATACGTATAACACTCCTGCAAGAATAAAAGTACCTCGTTGACATACGCTGAATTGCTTTTTGTTCATTTTTGGGCATTCCAGTCAGGAATTCTCCACTCTCAATATATCTTTTGATGTCATGATACCAAGGCGTATTTCCTTCTTGGATATAGTGAAGATATTTCACCGCTTCAAAATCAGGATGTTCTAATCTTCAAATCTCAAAAGCACGAATTGGTTCGTTGGTTCAAAAGGAGATAGTGGATCCTAGACTCGCGAGGCCATCCACAATAGGGTTACCTTCTCTTTTATGTGAGCTAGTTGTACTTCTCCAAACTGACGGATCAAGGTAGTGGCGATTTCTTGATATGGCACCAACATTTCATCTTTAACTTGCCATTCTCCATTCACTTGATTGATGATAAGCTGAGAGTTGCAGAAGGCATGCCCCATTTTTACTTGAAAACTCATTAAAGAATAAAGTCCTTGTATGAGGGATTCATATTCGGCCATGTTATGGGTTCATAGAAAATCAAGTTTCAAAGGGTATGAAATCATTTCATCTTTCAGGGTGACAAGTAGAATGTCTATACCTGCTCCCATCATGTTCATGGATCCATCAAAGAACATCTTTCATACCAGAACCGTTTCCAATCTTAGTACATGTTCGTCTAGAAACTCATCATTCGTTTTGAATTTCACATACTGGAAAAAGTCTGTTAACTGATCCACAATTGCTTGTCCTTTGATTGACTTTTAGGATACATATTCAAGATCATATTGCATCAGCAAAACTTGCGATTTGGCGATGTGCCCATTAAGAAAGGGCTGCTCCAAGATGTATTGAAGCGGATTTAGCTTGGAGAGTATTTTGACCTCACAAGCTAATAAATAATGTCTCAGCTTCTGACACATCCAAACCAATGGTAGATAAGTTTTTTCCATTGGAGAGTACTTCTTTTCATATTAGACAAAAGTTTTGCTAATGTAATAGATTACATGCTCGATGTGACTTCCTTCTTCATATTATGCCAAAAAACTGCCATATGCTATGTTATTTACAGTGATGTAAAGCAGCAGTGGTCAACCAAACACCGGAGATTTTAAGATTGGTGGATTTATAAGGTATTTCCTGATTCTTTAAAATGACTGTTAGCATTCAAAACTCCATCAAACTTGACACCTTTCCTCAGCAGCTGGTTGAATGGTTCGCATCTCATGGCTAGATAGGAAATGAAACGTCTGATGGACTGGATTCGCCCCTGCAAACTTCGTAGTTCATTTATATTGGTAGGTGGTAGCATATCGATGATTGCTTTAACTTTGATAAGATCCATCTCGATCCCCCTCTTACTGACTATGAAACCCAAAATTTGCTCGATTCAATCTCAAACACACTTTTTTGGGAATTCAACAAAGCTGATTGTTCATATAAAAAGCATAAAACCCCCTTTTTGGAGTCCCACTCATGGTGACTTTGTTGAATTGGGAGAAGCAGTAGGTATTATTGCGGGTCAATCCATTGGAGAACCAGGTGTATAAAATTGGTTTTTGTTACAAATGGGTGGTCGATTCTGCTTTAAGTGACTCCGGACTCGTTTTGAATTCGAATTGGGTTCAATTGGTCGTCGACTCATTCTAGCGCGTGACATAGGTTTAAAAACAGGTTTTGGCATGAGAACGAAACATAAAACAAAGAGAAGGTCCGTGCACGCGCGTGCGACAGTCATAAATTCAATTTTTATTGTCTTGATTTCAGTTTCAGGTTTTGAGTTTGAAATAATGAATTCGGGTCTGAACTTGGATTTTGAATCTTGTTTGGATTCGAAAGTTGGATTTTGGATTTAAATGTCACCCCTAAAGTTGAGCTTTGAATTTGTGTTTGGGTAAAAAATGCAGTCTTTTCGAAAAAGTTTGGGGTGATAACACCATGCCTCTTACCTGAGAAGCACGGAGAGCACACCTCCATCTGCCGAACTGGCTTTATTCGTTGGGCTTGTCAACCGCCCAATCTATGGAAAGAGGTCAACCTTCTTCCACTTTCGTGCCACTATCGCCAACCTTGTCTCTCCCTTCAAAAATTTGAAGTTTGTTGGCAGTTCTAGTAGGATCAGTCCATCCCCACTCCTCACTTTTGGTTAACCCTAACAAGCAAGCTACGAATTTGAGGTTGTAGAGGCTGAATTATAGTTTCAAAACCTTAACATGAGCTGAAATATATTTTTTCAAATTTTGTGGATAGACGAAACTAAAATTTTCAAAATTTACATAAAATTTTAATTTAGATCACCTTGCCTTCCTTTCTTATGTGTATATTCACAGCAGCTACCTTGCGTCAATCATGTGAGCCGGGTCGGGCGCGCCTGTTCCAAATTTCGATGGGAAGTTCTGGTATGCGAGCCGAAAGTCGGACCGTGGACGCGGCTTCTACTTTAACATTTCTAGGTGGGCCGACGGCTCAGCAGTTTTTGTAATGATTCGACATGCTATTCATCCTTGTTATTTTCTTAATGGTATTATACAATTTTATTATAAAAAAGTTGAAAACAGTTTTCATCAAGGAACTCAATTTTATAGAGACGAATTTGTCAATCATCGCAAGTCGGGACGAATATGTCAATAACACACAACACAACATAAGAGATGGATAAAGAAAACTGAACTTTTTGAATAAAGTATTCTTTTCGAAAGCAATATCGGTCACCGTTCAATGCGTGGCGTGTTCGCCATCCGTTGCTTGCAGAGAAAAAACCGAATTCCTTTCTCTCCCCTCTTGTGATCTTGCTTCTCACTTCATGCATTATTTTCTTAGATTATTTATCACTACATTTGTGCCATCCACCGATCCACGTATCACGCTTTTGTAATGTGGCAAGCTTTTCTTTTTTGTTATTTTGCTTTGCATTAATCCAAAACAGAAAACATAATTACGATAAAATTACGCAAGTGTCCTTTGAAAGAGAAAGATCAAAATATTTAGATTTTTGGGACCCTCACATTTTTAAGATATTCAAAATTTTACTTATAAATTATAAAGTTTATAGTTGAACCTATATAAAAAAAATTATAGTTTAACTTTTGTTAAAATTTTGAATCTATATTTCTCGTGTTAAAATTTTAAAACTATATTCTAACCTCTGCTATAAAAAATTTCTAATACTAACAAAACAACTATCTCCTTTGCAGGGTCAACTTAATAATTGTCAACCAAGTTTAGGTAATGATGAAATTAATATTAATAGTGCAAACGTTAGGATGATGTTATCAAATAAGATTAGGTAAAGATACAACAAATTATCTATAAGGCAATATTGTTTTCCAAAAACAACCTAACTAACATAAATAAAGGGCACCCTATTTCTTTAGTGCATTTAAATTGAAGCACATTCCTTGTGACATCTTTGCACGAATTTCATTTAAACTTTTTATCTACTTGCAAACAACCGCTTAACATTTATAATGACTATAAATCTCATTGACTTTATAAAATAATTCACAAACACGTGACAATGGAAAATGCCAAAACTATATCCTAAAAGATTGCATTACCTTTAATAGATAAAGGTAACTTCTTCCACAAATTTTACAAATCATATTCTAAGTCAAATTTTCAACAATTTGACATCTGTCACGCATTCTCTCACAAAAACTCTTTGTTATCAAGTTGCTGCTTTATAGGAGTAGAGTGGCCTTCTTTAGATGTACTAATTTTTTTATTCATGAAGTGTGTCGTTGTGAATTATTTTATAAACTTAAGTTGTTATCAACAATTTTAAATATTTCAAAAGTTGAGCCGTTTATCTGTAAAATGGTTCTTTATAAAAGAAAATAGATTAACTGATGCGTGTGACGTGAGTTGCTTAAAACAGCTTTTGCTTCTGGCGAAACATCTCTGCTCTCATTATTAATCAAGGAAAGGAAGAGGAGGAAACGCAAACTGAAAGGGGGTGATGGGAGTTTGCGCAGGATGAAAAGAAAGAGGAGCGGCGATGGTGATGGAGATCAAGGAGTTGCTGGATGTGGTCTTGGTACCATCGAGCCTGACCCTCATGTTTGGTTACCATCTCCTTCTCCTCTACCGAGTGCTGCGATGGCCGGAGACAACGGTGATTGGATACGAGAATCACAATAAGAAGGCCTGGGTAGAAAGAATGCTGCAGGTACTGAATCTCTCTCTCTCTCTCTCTCTCTCTCTCTCTCTCCCTCCCTCCCTCCCTGAATAAACATGAACAGAGAGGCATAGTCTCATGAATTAGGCTGGCTCAAGAGAAAATCTTATATTAGGTAGATCTTGTTTCGTAGACATATTCTATTGCAAGAGAATCTGCATATACTGTGTTATCCAACGGAGAACGTTCGATGCCTTGCCCTCTTTTAGTTCCCGATCTCTGTCTCGTCCAAAATGGAATGATGGAGTGATCATTTCCATTTCACATTTATGTCTCAATAGAAGGGAGGCAGGAGTTGATGTTCAAAGTTTACGACAGTAGAGATCACATGGGTACGTTTAAAATCTTCAAAGAAGACTTAAAAGGACATAAAGCACATCTTCACAAAATGGATAGGTACACAAGTACAGCCGAACATGTCCATAACTGGTTTCACACCATCATCTTCCTGAATGATGAAAATTGAATACTCACTTAGCTTACAGGGGAAAGAAAAGTTCAAAAACTCAATTAAATTGATAAGCTATCGTAAGCCAGACTTTTCGTAGGAATCTTGGTTTAATAAGCAACTCTCGGGCACATTTTATTTTCAGTTTAGCTAGCCTTTGATAATATCACGAACAAAAGTACTACAATAATACGACATATATCACCTTTAATCTCTTGTTACATAAAAATGATGTTTGATGTTTCAACATCTAATGTTGATGCCGATTGGCTGCAGAGGGGCGCTGGTGATTGCAGCATGGCTCTGGATGTGCTCTCAAGCAACTTATCCGCAGCAACATACCTAGCATCGATCTCTATTGCACTTAGCTCTCTAATAGGCACCTGGATAGGCAGCACCTCCTCTTCAAATATTTTCAGAAGCAGTGTGATCTATGGGGATGTAACTCCCTCCACAACCAGCGTGAAATATGTGACTCTCCTTGCCTTCTTCCTCCTTGCGTTCACCTTCTTCGTTCAGTCTGCTCGGCACTTCGTTCATGCCAACTTTCTCATCAGCACGCCGGACTGCGAAATTCCGGTCGGATACGTTCAGCGAGCTGTTATCAGGGGAGGCAATTTCTGGTCTCTAGGCCTCAGGGCTCTCTACTTTGCTACCACGTTGCTACTCTGGATCTTTGGTCCAATCCCCATGTTTGTGGGCTCAATTTGCATGGTGGCCATGATGCATTTCTTAGACACTAATTCAACACCCCTGCTACAATTTGGGTCGTCTAAGGAAGGCAAAGCTCTGAGCCAGAGGCAACGGCAGCGCCGACTTCACCGCCATGATATGCCACAGATGGATCCTAGCAGCCAGTTAGTTTCTACGATGCAGTATACAGATGCGATGCAGATCACGGCCACCACATGATCAGGGTTTGGATGATCTGCCTGAATTCAGTTGTCTATATGGATATTGAATCAAAGCATTTCAATTGGTAATCACTTTATGTGATGGATTTTTAAACATTATTAGGTAAAACCGAAGGAACTGAAGTTGATCTTTAAATTTAGGAACGGAAAATGAAGAAGCGATTCCTCTTTAAAAGGAAAAAGTTCTTGAACTTTAGTACTACAACATTATTCATGGATTGCATTTCTACAATTTTTATTGTAAAAAGCGTTGAATGAAAACCTGGATGGTTTGGAACCCTGAGAATGAGATCAAGTTCTGTACGCTACCCCCGTGTGCATAACAAACATACACTGAGGGTGGACTTTACTACCACCATTATGCATATACTTCAATGTCCTAGTATACAACGAACATCCTTAACCTTATTGCTATCTCATACCTATTATCTCATTCCTTTTTCCGTTATCTCATATTCCTGTCACTATCTCATACCCATAGCATCTGTGATAATGAAAAGAGGTGGTATGAGATAATGATGTGGGACATGAGATTGCAACATGGGATATGAGATAATGATTATGAGATAACGACATGAGTGCGATAAAAAAACAAAGGCATTTTTTTGCCACTCAAAAGAGTATATTGCTCATAATGATCGGCATATATGAACTGACACAATCATTAGGTCTAAACTTTATCGACTTTTTTCAGTTTTTTTTTGTCCTCATAAAAGTTCTCTTTTTCTATTAATAAGGGGCATTTTTTTCATTAAGATATTGGCATATGAAAATTTCATGCATGTTGGTGGCGTATATAACCCGCTTCGCTGGAGAACATCAGTTATTCTTGTCTGCGGCCCCTGCCTTAGGGTGTATGTCTGTAGGATTGACCTGCCAATGCCTAATCTTGATTGAATGTTTGACGCAAATCTATGACCAAATCCAATTTGATTCTGCCACTACATTAAAATTTAATAACAAATTTGGCAGTCCATCTACTCGCTCGATCTGTCTTCTAACAAAGCCATGATGGCATCCACACCATTCTGTCAAACTTCCAGGCTTCCTCCAACACCTTCCCAAATTTGCTCCAATCACACACTTGTCCTAATGTTTCCTAAGCTCCAAATAATTAGACAAAATGAGATTTTTCAGACCCTCGAACTCCCAAATCCTCTTTTCAAGCATTGACAGCTGAACCATGCTTTCAGCTCCCTACTTACATTAGGGTGTGGGCATTTCCTCTTTCTAAACCTATGAACAAAAACATCCATAGGTTGGCAGCAAACTCGCATGTAAATAGAATGCATTAATTTATTTCCTCCTCCTGATGGTAAGAGTTGTTTCTTCCTCTTGATGACAAATAAAACATAAGTTTGCAATCTAGTAGCCTTTCTTCTCCCATCCATCCAGCATGGGGAATGCTTAAAGGAAGCAACAAAACAAAGCGACAAGATTTCTAGTGGCAATCATTTTGCCGTATCCCCTTCCTCTACTCCTTTCTCAATTTCATTCTCACTTTATTCCAGGGATATGCTGGAAAAGGCAGCCAGCTCGCATGCAAATAATATCTTGTTTTTGTTGCATAAATATTTTTTTGTAGCAATTTCCATACCCAATAAATATGCAGGCTTGAGATCGGGGGGTAAACATGGACTTGTGATAGTCTCTCATAAAGGGATAGATCGTGCATCAAAAACTCTCATGTAATCATATCTAGAATTTTCACCAATCAACTTTGCATAAGGAGTTTTATGTTGTAAATCCACCAATATTAATCATGTGAATGGCAGTTTTAAAAACGTCCATCCAAAAAAATGCTTTGGTGAACTGGCATGAGCAAGTATGCTTAAACCAATTTTCATTACCTGACGATGTTTTTTCTCCACTATCCCATTTTGTTGAGAGGTGTGAGAACAAGTGAGTCATCATTGAAGGGAAGCAAGAAAATCAGAAAGCCTTTTACTTATGAATTCCCCTCTATTGTAGCTACGAAATTTTTTTACCTTGTTTAATTTCTAACTGACTTTTAACAACTTTTTGCAATTGATAGCATTTGAAGGTGTTGGATTTCTTTGCAAGAGGAAAAACCCTTGAAACTGGGAAAAATGTTCCACTTAACAAATAGTACTATAATTTGTCTTGATAATTAAAGGCATGAAGCAGCCCTCCAAAAGTCAACCATTAACGAAGTCAAGAGGTTGAGTAGCATGAAATTCTGACTTTGTGAAAGACAAGTGGTGCATCTTGGCCAACAACACAAGCTGAACTAAATTCCATTTGACTCTTGCCATGAACGGAAACTAAATTTTCATCTTGTAGTCTATACCAAATTTGATTAAGTGAGTGCCCTTAACAGTAATGGCCAAACATCAACAGTTAAACAAGGATGCTTAAAAACAATAACTAAATGGTTGGTGTCATCTTGGAAGCCTTTATTTGTCAACCAGAAAGTGGAAACTCCAGAAGCATCACCATGGTTGTTGGTGGGTACTGATGACTAGACATATAGTCCTTTCTTATTTGGTCATGCGTAAAGAATCTGCCCCATCAGAAAGCTCTTATGAGACCATTAGGTGAAACTCAAACATGCATGACTTACTTTTGTGAATTTTGAAGCAGACATCAGTTCTAAACATTAGCCACATGTAAAGCTTGCTTGAAATATAAAGGACCAGATTTTGAAGGCAATTCAATATTTCCAATGTTGCTAATTGACATTTGGGCATGGTTACCAACAGTAGCTGAGTGGGCAAGTACCTTTCATAGCATGATCTAAGGATGTAAAATGGTGTGTGGCCCCTATATCGGGGTACCACTCAGTGTTGGTATTGGAATGATCTTCAACATTGTTTGAGTCAACATCATTACTAGATTGAATATTATTGTTGTTAGTGGAGAGAGCCATAGCCACGAATGCCCTGAGATATCAACATATCATATAACTTAGTAAACGTTGGACGTTGTTTACCTTTAATAACATATGTAATACAAGATTCATAATCACTTGGCAATCCATTTAATTGATAAATCACCATATTTAGGATTAAAGACTTGATGATTTACTTCACACAAGGATTCATTTGAAAATTTAACATGGACGAGATACTCAACCATATTTTATCATGCTTTTTGACATTTTGTAACTCACGTTTTAAGTGAACTCATATTATTTGTGAGGCAAGTTGTTCTAACATCAAACAAGCACAAGCTACAAAGATATAAACGAGTTGGTCGAGAATCAGTACCGTGAATGTCATCCTGATCCAACTAAGGGCTAACTAATCAGCCATTTTCCACACAACATATTCAGGACTGGACTTGTTTTTATCATCACCAGTTTACTTAGATGGAGAGGGGAAATAATCCATCAACATACCTCAAGAGGTCTTGACTCATCATCACACTTTTTAGCTAAGAGCACCATCATAAGTAGTTTATTTGATCTAGTTTTATGGACACCAAAGTGGAGAAAGCATTCCATTGCATAACCGGATCGATAGGAAGAACTGGTGTGGAGGAGGAAGACGATCCCATAATGGAGAAGTGTTCACCGGCCATAGAAGGCACTGATACCAAGACAAAATTCAAGTAAAAGGAGAGAAAATACACAAAACGAGTTTACACGGTCCAGCTAAAGAACCCTATATCCATGGTGGAGAGAGCTTTCTTTAACTTAATGCACTTCTGAAACCTTTTTCTCAAAAGATATTATTAAGAGAGGAGCCTCCTTTTTATTGATAAGTCAAGGCAGAGCTTTACATTTGCATTCCAATGGTAATGGATTACAATTACATCGGTTAAAATTTGCAGCTACTGCAGTTTCTTTAGATAGAGACAATAGCTTTTTATATTGCCTTTTAGTATGACAACTTATGCTTAGTTACCTTTGCCTCCAAGATTTGCACCTGCTTTTCATCATTGATTTTAGCCGGCTGATTACCATATCTCATCCAACATTAGTTGGTCTCTACCTTCCCTCAACCAAGATTGCTTTGTATTTTATTGCACCAGCTGATCCCTAAACTTAATATGAAATCAAAATTTAAGATTTCTAAATTTGAGAAAGGTAAACTATCTGCTACTTATCTTCCAAAATCTCACACTGCCCTCATGCACTTGCCAGAAAACACCCCTTTCAATTTTCTCCCAGCCCCGTCTAATCCCCTTCAGAAACCATGAACCTCTACTGCAGTCTTCTCAAAAAAAAAAAAATGGTTAAGGCCTTAATAAACTTAGTAATCACCAACCTTGGAATGATGAAGACCTGACCATAATATTTGATAGCTTGTGAAATCACATACTCGAGCAAAGAAATTCTCCTTAAACAACAAAGAATGAAAAATTTCCACATCACCAATTTCTTCTCCATTTAGCCCATCTGTTTCTCTACTAACTCATGGCTTTCTATTGGTTCAGCTTGAAGATTGAAGAGAAAAAGCATTGCTTTATTAGGGATCACACTATGCCCCTAAACAATACTTCTACGGTTCTTGAGATCTTGCTAGTTAGCTTGAAGAGAATAAGCATTGATTTAGCTAGGTTCACACTAAGCTCCAAACAGTAATTCAGCTTTTCTAGTGACCATGTCAAAGCCATCGAGAAAGCATTTGCCAATAGCTCATGGGGGCATCAGCAAAGATTCCATTGAGAATGATATTCCTGACAATTAGGCGTGGGCATCGGGCCAGCGAGATGTACAAAACCCGAGTCGGAGCCCAGCCTGCCCTAACAAGAGCCGGGTCCGGGCCGGCTTGATGTTTGAAACTCGAGCCAGGGCTCGACCCGGCCCCGGCCCGATCAAGTTATAATAAAAAAAATAAATATAAAATATTTTTTAATAATAAAATATATTATTAATAAAAAATAATATTTAAATTTTATTGGGCTCCAGTCGGGCCGAACCGGGCCGACCTGGGCCCGATCGAAGTGGGTATCTGGCCCGATGCCACCTCTACTGTTAATTATACTTGTTATGAGAGCAGACACTTATACTTGTTATGAGAATGCCATATACCTGACAGTTCAAGCGATTAGGAATGAATTGTCACTTCCCCAATAGTTTTAGCCATCGGATTGTTGGCGGTTCAGTAGGCATTCGGTGGATGTCATCATCAAAGTGCTGCTAGAGCTGTTGAAAAAGCAATTGCCAAAGGCCAACTACTAATATCCCAACAGAACCCAACCGATCGGAAAAATCCATGGGATCTTAATGTCTTCTACCGTTGGGAAAAGTTGATCTTACGTCATTATATATATATATATATATATATATATATATATACACGACAGCCAATACATACATATATATATATATATATATATATTGGCTGTCGTGACTCTAGGTTTTAGTGGAACTTCAAATGAGGGTTTCATCCATCTTCTTGATAGATGTCTAGATCTATTGGGGATTTATATGACCTCTGTTCATTGTTGATCCATCATTCCCTCTGTTCCGGCTTGAAGGACCACTTCGTCGTCCTGTATTATCTGCTGAACTATCCAAACGCACAAGAGTTATATGACCTCAAGTTGTTTTGAAACTGAATAACATGTCATGCTTGTCAATTTTTGCTTAACTTAGATCTCATTTCATGCTCTAAGTTTCTTACTACAGCGGAAATTTAAGTAGTATACATCTCCACACTAAAACCCGTATGACTAGAAAATATTGTCTGTATATGTTTTGATGTATAGATGTTGTTGGTACTTGACACGATGTATTAGGGTCATAAAGATGGAATATAAGTTTTATAGGTTTAAAAGGTGTAATGGCAAGCTCTTCTAGCTACAAGTTGCATCAATGCAAATGTGGACATTCAGCGCCAGTTAGAGTTGTAAGTAGGTAAGTAGGCCTGGGCATTGGGCCGGCCCGGCCGGGCCCAATAGGAGTTGGGCTCCGGCGGCATCAATGCCCCAAACCGGAGCTCGACCTGACCTGATGCCCGAAACCCAAGCCCGGGCTTGGCTCAACCCGAGCTAGTTAAAATAAAAAAAATATTTTTTAAATTATAAAATAAAATTTTTAATATAAAATATGTTTTTAATAATAAAATAAATACTATTAATAAATGAAATAATATTAAAAGCTTATCGAGCCGACCCGAGCGGGCCTGATACATTATCAGGCTGGGTGCTGCGCACTGGGCCCAATGCCCACCTTTAGTTGTAAGATGAAAATTCAGGAAGATTGTCTTAAGGGGGTGAGAATTATGTAAGTAATTATACCATATTATTGAATTTTGTTTGTAAGAGTTGATTAATTTTGAATGCCATCTGTACATGTTTTTCATCATGTTTGTTGGGCATGGCAAATTTTTGTGGATATTTTCAGTGGTGTCGTAAACAAGAGGGTTCATATGTTGTAAAATAAGAGAACCAAAGTTTTTTTTATCAAAGAACTGAACCATGGTCGAAGAGAGATGCATGTGCAAGTACTCGAAGACAAAACTAAAGCTACCTGGAAATGATTGAAAGAATGAGTCATCTGAATACTACTAATATTGTTCATGTGAATAGAACATGATAGAAAAACGAGTCTCTCGTCAAATGAGATTGATGTTGGTTGCTGTATTTTGAATTCTGATATCATGTTGAACACTACTCAGAACGAAGATGCATGGTGATTGCAGAATTTCTTTCTTGAATATTAATGGGTTAAGCTCTTTTTGTGCCTAAATTCGTTTTTGCGCTTGTATTGATGTAAACCCTACGTGAATGGCGACCACCATTTTTCACGGTAGCACCATCTAGAGAGTTGATCAGAGTTCTTCATGTCAGCGGCGTTTCATTCTCTCACTTTACGGGATTTCTCTCCAACTATGATTGAGTGGTATTTTTAATTGCTGAACTGTTACTTCAGAAAAATATTCAGCCATTCACTACAAGGTTCACGTTGTTGGCATTGTAAAACCTTTAACTAAGAAGCACAAATGCTACTATTCAAACCCAGCATCGACAACTTGCATATATGGTATTCAAACTCAAAATATACGCTTCTCCAAAAGCAGTTCGGGTTGTACATGCACTGGCTTCAACTCTTGCACACCTAACAAGCAGATCATTTTTTTTTTTAAATAAAAGCAGAAAATATAGATACATTTGCAGCTTTTCATTGAGGCGGTTCCAACCTTCATAATCTCATTCAAGTTACCGAACGAGAAACGAGTCAAAATGAGAGCATAAAGAGTGTCAACATACTGAATAAAATATCAACTCCACAGTGCTTCTCACTTCAATTGAAAAGAATAATTCATGTCATCTGTACAAGTTAATGAGAGCAACCCCTAATTGGCAACAGTTGAACATGGTGAACTTTATGCCCTGTTTGGTTGGAGGGAAAGGGAGGGAAAGGAAGGGAGGGAAAGGGAAGGAAAGGAAAGGGAAGGGAAGAGAATGGGAAGGGAAAGGAATGGAATGGAATGGAAAGGAAAGAGGTGATTAAAAAGCTTGTTTGGGTAGAAAGGAAAGAAAAGGATAGGAAAGACTAAAATCTTCTTCCGTTTCTTCTTCTAGACGTGGGTCCTCATGGGTATTGTGGGCAAAAAAAACTTTTCATCTTCCTTTCCTTTTCTTTTCCCCTTTCCTTTCCCTTCCCTTGCAGCCAAACACACTTTGTCCCTTTCCTTCCCTTTCCCTCCTTTGTAATTAGCCATCCAAACAAAGGAGAGATTGCTCAATCCCTGCCTTTCCCTGTCGTTCCCTCCCTTTCCCTCCAACCAAACAGGCTGTTAATTACAGGATTCACGAGCACCAAATGGCAACAACTATTCTCACCTGTGATGCTCCTTTTGCAGCTTCTTGTCAGATTTGCTCGGACTGGTTTAGATCATTGTTCCCATATAGATTCCTACGACATCTCTGCATCCATTTGGTTATTAAAGTTCATGACATTTTCTAGACTTTTATTCATTCATTTTCATTGAATAGTTCCTCATAGCTCCTATCATGGTTCTATTGAGACCTTCACTTTCGACTGCCACTAATAAGAATTAGGGGTTCTTCTTTTCTCAAAGAGACAATGAAATAACATTGGCATGTTCCCATGTGCGATGTAAAATTTGAAATTTTTGCAGGATTTTTGCCATCAATGACAAATTTAAATTAAAAAAACTCAAGTTTTTGGAGTTCAAAAGCTCATTTTGCAGAGAGTTCTGAAGGTTCCAAAAGATTTTAAACCTCCATGTACTAAGCCACAAGTTATGAGCACTTAGGCACGAGTGTGCACCTAGGATGAGTTCCATTGTGCCGACTACAATGTGAGTTCAGTGTACAACACTTTGAGTTCGGTCTGCCAAAGCACAAGCTCGGTGTGCTAGAATGTGAGTTTGGTGCATTGCAATGAGAGTTTAGTGCACAAAAGTGTGTATTCCAGGCACAAAAATACAAGATCAAGGATTGTTTGGTGCACAAAAGTGTGACTTTGGTGTGCCGAGACACAAGTTTGATGTGCAAATGTGTGAGCTCAATGTGCAAGTTCAGTGCATCAAAGCATGAGTTCCATGCATTATAATGGGAGTTCAAAAATCAATATGCAAAGGGAGAAGTTCAAAAACTTCTGTCCATGAAAAGCACAAGTTCAAGAGTTCCACATGAAAGGCACAAGGTCAAAAGTTCCATGTGCAAAAATCACTAAGTTCAAAAGCTCCTTGTCCAAAAACTGCAAGCATGAAAGCGTCAGATACAAAAACCGCAAGTTTAAAAGTTCTCCCTTAAAAGAACAAGTTCAAAAGCTTCGAAAAGTTCTGAAGAGTTCTATTTGCTGGGGCAGGCTTTTAAAAGTTAAAAAATTCAAAGGGTTCCAAAGCTCTAGATTTCAAATGTTTTGAAGGTTCCAAGGATTCAAATGCTCAAAAAGTTCAAAAATTTCAACCTTACGAATTTTGAAGACTCTAAAAGTTCAAAAACTCCAAGAGTTCCAAAGGCTTAAAAAGTTCCAAAGTTCTGAAAGTTCTCGTAAATTACTTAAAGATTTGAGAGGCTCAAAATTATTTTCTCAAAGGATCAAAATCTAAATAAGCATTCTGAAAAACTTTTTGAAAACTTTGTGACCTTTTATCCTAGACTGTTGAACCTAATGTAGTAGAGGGCAACAACAAGGGGCATGCCATGCAAGAGTGAGTGAAAGAGAGAAAGAAAGAGATAATGAGTCATGCCATAAAAAATAATCTTTTATTGAAAAAGGAAGAATTATAAAATGAATTGACATTTAAAGTTTGTGTTTATAGTACTTCTAGTCTTGGCAAGAGCTATCATGGAAAGATGACATCTCGACATTGCCTGCAAGCTCTTCATAGCTATTGGTTGATCCTCTTCAACTATACATTCCGCATCAATGTAGTCTGGGATGATGTTCCTCAACACAAAACAATCTTCAATGTTGTCTCTTGGTTGTCTATGAGATCTACAAATCTGGTCCATTCACTTGCCCTTGACAATGGTGGATTTGGGACTCTTGGAAGGTTCACCATCTTTCAGGATAGCATATAGTTTAGGATTAGCTCCAATGGTTGAGTCAATTGTGAACCTGCAGCCTTCTAACCCATTTGGTATGCTGATCATTGGTTTTCTTCTTGCTTGGATCCCTCTGCTATTTAATGCTAGGGATCAATGGTCTAATCCGTCATTGGGATTTTGATTAAAAAAGAGGCTGTTTTGGAAGCTAAGTCTTACTAAGTTTAACTGAACATGCCTGATTTTCTTACTAGTGTTCCTTTATTCCCCTCTTGCATGTTTCTTCTAGGAGAATCTTTTCAAAACCTTTATGGTTCTTGCTCTTGCTCAAGCTCACTAGGCTTACCATCAATTGCCAAAAGACTTCGTAAGCTACTAGACCTTCTTTTCCCTCTATGAACTGTTTCACCAAGTACATTGGTTATGCCATCTCTTCACATATCCCCCTTTTTCATTGTGACAGGCTAAATTGGAAGTGCTCCATGACCTAGAAATTGTCAAACACTTGCTGGATTATCCATTAAATTTATGACTTTGACTAGTCCTGAAAGACGAGGAAACAAATTGAAGAAAGTAACTACTGGTGCTAAGATAGCACCAATATGGTTTGGGTGACCATATAGACTAATAGTGGTGATTATTTTCATTGTCATAGATTTAATTTTTTCTCACAAAAAAAATGTGCTTGTGTTAATCTCAAACACAATGGTAAATATATATTCAACAGCTCAAGAAGTCCATGGAGATTCTAGAAAGCATTAAACACAAAACAAGGTCATAAAACAATTAGAGCAATATTTTACTACCATTTATTGACAATGTTAATAAATAGCTTAGCACTTCCCATTGACTAGTGGATGTGGCAATAGAATCTAGATGCAGCCTCTGGTTGAATGAACCTAGCGAATCACCCAAAGTCGTGTAAGTCTTAACTAAGTAAGCCACATCTTGGCTTGATTGAACTCAGTTGTATATGACTGTTAGGAAATGACATGGACAATACCTTAAGGCGATGCATTACAAACCATTCTTCATCAAGCAACTTCATAAAGTAGAGAAGCCCTTTATTCCATCTTTGAGGATCTTATGGTCAAGAAATGCAAAAGGACAATTAAAACTAGAGAATCAGAGAAAACAAAGGGTACCTCAATACCAACAAGCGGATCTTTAAGAGTTTCATCTAATGCTTTTAATTTGGTAGCATCTTTGCTAACAAAAGGTGCAATTGATAGAATCTTACAGCTCTCAACTAGCTCCTAGAAAAAAAAATTGAAAAACAGAAAACCTGGAAGTTACCAGGCTTTGGATCATTCCCTTCAGCATCCATTTGACTATGACCTTTGTCATTAAGGTCATCACCATAACAATAACCATTGTTAATGGAAGAAGGGATTCCATGTGGACAAGTTCCAAGACATCAAAGCACACGAAATATGTGTATAAGAAATTCTTTAATACCATGAATTTCAAAAGTTATTCTCAAATAAAAAAAGCTTTGCATGTGTATTTACAAATGCAGATTTGTCAAATAAAAAGAAAACCTTATACACAAGTGAAGGAACAAAAAATTGTATACATTTGGGCATATGCTTTGCAGTCAAAATTAGACAGCACTTGGCTAGAACCTCAACCCAAAGGTAGGATTCCTTGTTGCTTAAAGGTGGGATTCATTGATGCTTTAGTACTTACATGAAGTTCACTTGCAAGCTCTCGAGGTGAAAACTACCAGTATGAGACAATTCCTAATTGCACAAGAGGCTTCAATTGCAAGATTATGCCACTCTTGGGCTTATCAAAGTATAGATTAATGGATATGTCAAGCAATTTTTTGAACAAGAAGTTATGAACATGTAATAGAACACTTCACTCTTTCGAACAACAGTTGCGAGTCTGTGAGACAATGGACTTCTTCAACAATAGCTTAGCCAAAAAGGCCCCAAAATTCAGAAGCATTGTTATTCTAGTGTGGTTTCTGAGAAAGCAGTAAAGAAGCAAAGGACTACCTATAACATTGTCACTCTCAAATATCCCCCCATTAAACAATATCCCTCATTATGTAAGTTGGTGTAGAAATCAAGAAGCTAAAGAGAGAATTGTAGAATCAAGAACTGGATAAGAACGTATCAAGAATATAACAAAGTTATGTAGAGGCCAAAAACCTCTTTCTATACTAATCACTTCACAAATATATATGTAATAGGCACATTATAGTATTCTACACACTTCTGAAGGTTCATGATAGCTATCTCAAGCTACAAATTACAAGCTACAAATTACACGTCAGCTTACTAACTGCAAGCAGCTTATAGTGATAACTCATGAATTAGTTGCTATATGCCTTTGTTTAACACTCTACACCAATATAAACCAACACTTGGCCAAACAATGGTGAATCATTGCCTACGTGTTGTCGGTTAGGAGTCTAAATGTATTTGATAGTCCTAGATGGGGGCGTGGAGTTGACTGGGCATTGCATATGAACAACTGATGACTTCAAGTAGAGTTTTGAATCCTCCTATAGACTATTAAGACACAGAGCAGATGTAACCAAAGTGCTGCATGTATACCATCTGCCTACACAAGGCATTTATTCAACATGGTTTTTCAATATATTCAAAGTAAGTTCACATCCACTAACCTTCCAAAAAACAAACTGATGCACTACTTAATATGTTATAATTCTTATGGGGAGGACATCCTAAAGAATAGAATGAAGGAAAATGCACAAAAAGCAAAGGGAAATCAATTACAAAGGAAAAATATGTTTTTCTTAATGTTCAATTAACATAAAACAAAAGATAAGGGCCCCTTTTAAGAGGGCTAAACCCTAGATCGAAATTTGATCTTAGATCCCCAAAACAAAAATGTCTAAACCCAAGAAGATCAAAAACATCCAAATAAGATTAAATGATATTTATCCTAAGATCCTAAATGGATACAAAGCTTGGATCCAGCCCAAAAAGCCACATTGCATTAATCACCCCAAGTTGAAGACTTCGGCTCCCAATGAAGTTGTGCAATCCTTCCCCTTGTTTTATGTCTCATTTTCACACCAAAAATGTGTTTTTGAGCTTAAACCACTCACTAGAACACGTCGGTGACTAACCGAACCCAATTCAAATGTAAAATGAACCCGAAATCACTCAAAACGGAGTCGGCGCCGTTCGTAACAAAAACTATTTTACCCCTTTAAAATAAACATTAAAAAAACATAATTTTATGTTTTTTTATGAACAAACCCCTTGGAGGCTAGGGAAGCAAAATCTGACCCTTATTGGTCCAACGAGGGAAGTTTGCACCCCTCATTTGAGCTCAGCACTTTGCCACGTGTTGTCGTGCGTGGCAAGGCTGCACCTGCATGCTGATGTGCAGTTGCACACAACAGTGTGTCATGCACTGCCACACGTGGCAGGGATGCAATAGGTGCAATAGCACCTAGCGCGCGGGGGGCCAAGTGCACACTGCTCTGTTAAGCCAAGGCCTGCACAACGCGTAGGCCCTCTTTTCGGTCAAAAACAAGGGGGTGGTTTTGAGTATGTTGGGTGGGCATTATCCATGTCTATACCTCAAAGGATTATTTGCATGGTTAAGGGCCAATCCCACTTGGTCAAGGCATATTTAAAGAAAAATTAAGAATTATTCAGAAATACTTGAAACTTGCATGAAAATATTGTTAAATTCAAATTTCGAGTTTTGGCTCCAAAATTCCCTAAATATCCTCACAACCTTCTCTTGGGCATGGGTTAACCGTTGGGAAACCTCTAGTGCCTTCTCTTTTAAAGATTAGAGTTTTTCTCTAGTGCTCTCTCTCAGTTTCTCTCTTCTTCACTTTTTCTTCTTCTCCAACCTTGGAAGCAAGCTTCTTCAAGTTCCAGCTCTTCAAGGGAGCACGAGGAGATCTTTTTGAGGAATACTTTCATCACCTTGGAGCTTCACCCGAGACAACCCTAGGATCATCAGAAGAAGGAGACTCATTTTTAAAATCATTTATATTAGAGGTATGTAGTCCTCCTCTCGTTTTTTTCTATTTATTTTTTTCCTTGCCACCTCTCAATGGCCGTGCAAGAGAGCTTTAAAGATTTTCTATACGGAGTCAAGAGCTACTCTTGATTGCACTGGGAGTATGATCAAGATGAAATAAATGTAGTTCATTTATTTTCGAAATATGCTTGTTATATTGCTTTGTTCATCATTGATGTTTGGATGATCTTCATGCATGGTAAACTAATTTTTCTTAATTAATAGGCAAATGAACAGTAAAAATGAGTATTTGGATTGGGATTTGTCCAACCTGGGAAAACCCTTCACGAATGTGTACATGTTAAAATGCATCTTCATGACATTCTTACATTTAGCTTCTCTCTTAATCACCCGATTAGGGACTCCAATGAGTGCTTTCTTACGTTGCTCTCTATTTCATGTATGTTTGAGTATATTCAATAACCAATGGTGGAAGAAATAAATTTTCTTGTAATAAATGAAATAATTATGGTTTTACGTAGCCTTGGAGACTTTTCCTAGGCTCTTGCAAGAGTCCAAGTTCTTATCCGGCCTATAGAGAAAAATCAAAGTCCGATATTTTCTAAGTTATTTCTTGATTTCAACTTTCATAAAGGCATATGTGTATATACAATATACATGTTATATACGTATACATGCACATAATTATCTCTCTTTGTTCTTTTTTCTCTACGATTTAAAATATTCTTTTACAAATTTTCATATACGTACATACAAATGAATATATACGAGTGTTTCAGTTTCTCTCTCTAAAATCTTTTAGCTCTCTGTTCAAGTTAAATACCTTCTTTTACAAATCTCTATATACATATATATATATATATATATATATATATATATATATATATATATATATATATATATATATATATATATACCTCTATCTCTCCCTCTCTAAAAACTTATTATTCTCTCTCTCTAAAATCTCTCTCTCTCTCTCTCTCTCTTTCTAAAACCTTTTATTTTGTGATTTTAAAAATCTTTTTATCTTCCTCTTTCTCTCTATTCTTCTTGGATTAACGTCTTTCCTCTTTTCCATTATTTCGAATATTTTTCTCCCAAGCTAAGGTATTGACTTATCATTTGTCGACTTCACTAAGACTAAAACTAAAGTAATGACCCAATATTGGAATCATACTTGATGGTCTTCAACCCCATTACATTTCAAAATTTTTTCTCTCTTCATAAAAAAAGTATGACAATTATATAAATAAAAATGAAAAACTTAGATGTATGTGATGGTAAGAATGCTTTTAGATTAATGTAATGGTAGAAATGAATGATTTGCTTCCAATCATGTAGGGTTAATGCATTCATACATTCACATCCACTTGTGAAAATCACGAATGATCACAATCACCTATTTAAAAGTACTTAAACAAGATGAGATATAGCTCTAACTAGGTAGTAACTGAAATAGAGCAAAATCTCAAACCTAATTAAATTCTTAAGAGAACACTAAATCGACTTCAAAAAGTAATATGCAAATGTTTCCAAATAATATTTGTCAATATTACCCAAATCAAAGTTGTTTATACTCTCAAATGTTTCTTCAAAACTTTCTCAAAAATTTGAAACATCAAATCTTCAACATTTTCTCAAACACCACACCACATTTAAAATAAAAGATGTTTAAGCAAAAACGAAATGCATCAAGAATAAGCAATCTTCGGTTTGGTTACTCCCGATAAAGACACAGGGAACTATCTATCCTTGTACTGGACAAGTTTCTTTCTCTCTCATTTCAATTAAACTTTTTCTGAAGCACTCCAAAGACCAAAATAAAGTTTAGAGATGCAAATACATGGTGACCGTCCGTTATCGTTAGGCTATGATTACTATTGATGCATTTTCACAAACTTGAACATCTCTTATTTTGCTGATGATAAAGCATGTGCCCTTCTTTAGCCTTGACCCCATCGGCATTTCATTACATTGCTTGGTGATTTTGTTTTCTCTCTTGCATATAATACCAATTGAGAAGGATCAACCATGTTCACCTAAATCTATGATTAAATACAACCCTCCTCAATTTATAGTTGATTGAAAAATAATGTTTGTTTTTATACTTATTTTAATCACCATCAGAGGAAACATTGCATTCGAGACAACCAATTTTGCATGTTTGCTCATATTTCAAAGCTTCTGATACTTATTTATCTTGGTCATCTTGTTGTCGGCTTTGGTCTTAAGCGGTAGCACAAGATTAAGTCATACAACTGGACCACGCCTTGGGTGAGAAAGCGAGTGTCCAAGAATAAGTAGATAAACCTTACCCTTAGTTGCCTAAAGAAGAATCTATGTCAATACTAAGCCATTTGGTTAAAGTATATAAGAATAATTGGCATTGGATTATTATGATATGAAATTATCCAAATTCTTTCACATGACAGAAGTATAGAGAATGTTGAATGTGCACAAAAACCTTATGTGGTGATTTTCAACTTCATTATATACATCTACCTCATATCGTTCTTGTCAACTTTGTTAGTCTTTCCCACTAATTTAATCTTTATCATTCAGAGTCGTTACTCGAGATGTATCCTTTTCCATGTGATGTCACCTTTCCTTATGATCACATCCTCTTCGAGGAAGGACCCGAACGGTCTACTTATGCTTCTCTTGAGTCTAGACCCTTGGCTCCCAAATGGTATCGGTCTTGGCATCTCACCTTTTCTTAGATGTTTCCTTCTTACTTTGAAAAATGTGGGCTAGAAATAGTGGCAGCCGGAGGAATGCAATCAGTGGATGGAAATTTTATGCATGCTATTGCCGAGCGATGGAATCCGAGGACCTCTTCCATTTGATTTTGATGAGGAGAAATGACAGTATTATTTGATAAATTTGCTGAAATACTAGATCTCCCTACCCCAACTTGTAATCCAAATGACCCATTGGAGAAGCAATTCCTCATGAACCCGACTAAGGTTAATGCAAATGACCTTATAGCTCATTTTACTGGACGAAGAACTTGGCTCCTAGTAGAAAACCATGAGAGTCAAAGTATCAACATAAAAATTCTATATGAAGAATTTAGAGCCTATGTTGAGTCTTTCACTTTATCTCGAAAAGTCCTAAGAAAAGTTAAAATTGTATGATGCTTTGTACAGTAGGAGTGACCATTTTCACCAACAGAACTGACCTCCTAGATGTTCATATCACCCAAGTTTTCCAGATATGAGGACATAGAGGGACCTAATACTTGTCAGTAGCAGTGACAACCTTGTCTTTCCTTTAGCAACGACTCACCCACTTCACCATTAGAGACACCAACTTTGTAGAATGATGCACATATGTTTTACAATTGTGGTTCCTTAAACATGCGGGATCTTGAGCCAGTCTATTCAGAAATACTGATGGAGTATTGACAATCTTAGAACAATACCGCCGTCTGATCGAGCAGTTAGATGGAGAAAAGATCATTTGAGATTGTTATGATCGTCGTCAGAATCTACCTAGATACACTTACTATTACCATGGTTGTATCACACTCTTGGACCCTATTTCATAGTTGATTATTGTGCTAATAGAAGCATGAGATAATTCTCTGAGAGACAAAAGATGGTTTTTGTGCATGCACCAATTGGAGCTATTCTTGAATTCGACCTCAGCTCTCCTCAATGGGTAGCATTGTGTGCAGTAGCTTGACAAGAGTGGAAGACGTAGATATCATATACTTGGTTCACAGGCCTACTGGTAAAGAAGAAATACGCCGAGTGGTGGGATACCAACCAACTACCATACATCTTCCCTCAAAAGTTTCTATTGTCAACTTTGTACTTTTAACTATGTCTTCAATCATTCTCATCTTTGTTAATGTTTTCTTTGGATGTATTCTTTAAACTTTTAATGCAATATGAACCTTTATTTTGTCATCATTTCCTCTAATAACTCTTCATTTTCTTGTCTCACAAAGTGAATATTTGAAGCCAACAAAATGGTTGAAACAAGAGCACATGCTAAGTAGGCTCTTCAGAATGACACTTCATCTTTAGACCCTATGCCAGAAACACTTGGATTCCCAGTAATTGAATTAGAAGGCTATCATATGTTCCAGTTATTTATGGAGTGATTCATGAGGGAGCAAGAAGAACGAAAGGCCCTGATGATTACTCTAAAATCAGTAGTTGAAATGTCTACCAAACAAAAAAGAAACAAGGCAAACAACAAACAATCTCCTACAGATTGGGATAAAGACCATTTTAGATTCAGACTCAACAACCAGTAAAGATAAAAAGCCTACGTTGCTTCCATTGAAGAAGAAAAAGAAAACAAAAAAAAAAGCAAAAAAAGAAAAGAAACCATAGAGGATAGCAGCTCACGTAGCCCTACCACAAGCAAAAGTTTAGAGGATAAGCCAAAAAGGAAGAGAAACCCTACCAAACAAGGCGAAAAGACAAAGAAGTATACCCTAAGCAGTAGCTCAAATAGTGAGAGATTTGAGGAGAAAGTAACAGAAATCAAGGGCAAGAATAAAGGGATAAGGTCTGAATCACGCAAATCAAGTGATGATTAAAATCCAACTAACTGCAAGTTTTACGAAATGCAAAAAAGAATGAGCAACCTTGAACTTAGAGAGAGAGGAAAGCACTCATATTCATGCTAGGATTACTACTTATGCATTGAAGGAGAAGAAGACGTGAAGGGTTTGCCCAAAGAGCTCGTCAAAAATGATGGAACTACATGCTCAAATGTTTATCTTTCGACATTCATCAATGATTGCTACAAGGTCCGAGCGAATAATAGAGTATTGTTTCACTACTTTCCAAGGAGTCTTAAAGGCATTGCAGCGTAATGGTACAAAGAAAATATTAACCCAGTTGAACTTAAGGAATTTGACAGATTTGTTAACATGTTCATAAAGAGGTTTGAGCAAAATTTTCTCATGGCTCCAACTCTCAGTACCCTTTGCAGTCTCCATCAAAAACAAGGAGAAAAGGTTCAAGAATTCATCCAAAGATGGAGAATTCAATGCAACAAGATGAATGAGCCGACCTCTGAAACAAAAACTCTCACTCATCAGGAAAATTGTTCTCCAACTCTTGTAAAGTCTCACCTGCAATGCTCCAATCAAGATCTTTGCCAAGTTGATTGAACAAGCAGATTCAATAGAATAAGGAATTAAAGAAGGTGATTCTGATGAAATCATTGCACTCTAGTATAAAGAAGAGGGTAAGAAAGGAGGAAGAACACAGTTACCGCCCATTTGATAGTAAATGCCGACACTCAAAAAGACAATTGTAGCAGTTATATGCATGACAAAGAGACAAACCACAAGAACTACACACAACTTCCCAAAGGAAACGAAGAAGGAAGGAACAAAAACTCAAGCTAGATTTATGATTGGAAGTTCACTCCTCTCAGTCAATCTCGCAAGAAGATCCTAAAATACCTCCTCGATAAAAAAATTGTCGTCTTGCCAAAAGTTTCAGATCCTCCAAAAATGATGTGAGGTGATGAAGAAAAACTGTGCAAATTTCATCGTGTCCCTGATCATGACACCAAAAATTATTTTGTCCTCAAAAACATTATCTAAGATTTTATTAACAAAGATCTCAAGGTTGATGATGATAGCATCCCCGAGGTATTGAAGAATCCATTTCCTGATCATAGAAAGAGGGCAGTAGCCATGATCACTACAGTCACTCCACTCTCATATCATCTGCAGGAGCACATCTAACCTTGTGATGGAAACAATTCACACCAAGTCATAGTGACTAATCGAGGTTAGAAACCTCTAGGCTTTATTGATATTTTAAACAAGGCAAAAGGTTCATCCAAAAGACCTGCCATAATTCCAAAAACTTTTCTCTTGCTAGGCGGTGATGATGAGTCATCAGATAACTCCTCAAACAAGGATCCATGTTATTTGGAAGATGTCATCCCATTGAAGGAATGCCTTATTGAGGAAGACAGAATTTGTGACTCCAAGGACCATTCAATCACTTTTACAGAAAAGGCCTCTCAAAATGGGGATATTATCATGAAGATATTGTTTACATTGTCGTTCAAGTTAATAAGATGATTGTTCCACATGTATTGATCGACGAAAAACTGGTTTAAATATTTGTCATGATCTTACAACCAAAATATTAGGCTTCTGTGAAGACAAATACCATCCTGATGATACCAAGATTTATGGATAAGACAATTGAAGCATGAAAAATAGCAAAGGTACCTTCATCATGGACATGATCATCGAATGCACCAGTCACTGCATTTTATTTCATGTGGTGGATGTACCACCATCATATAACTAACTCCTATGATGGCCTTGGATCTACGAAGTACAAGGTACCCTATCCACTCTTTGCGAATGCCTCAAGTAGAATTTTGGCCTGTCGGTCATCACTGTACATGCCGAGGACCTAGCCGAGAAGGTGGTACTCCCAATGCTCTCTAGATCAATTGATTTGGTGGACATACCCAGTATAAGAACAATGAAAGAAGCACCTTTGAAAGAGTGGACACAGAGCATGGAGATAGGTGAACCATCCGGAAGTGTCTATACTATCTCAAGTAGTCGTCTAAGTTGTTGGGAAACCTTAGGGGATTTCAACTACTTTTGAAAGGTGGCTATGGTCCATTCACTGGCCTTGGAAAGAATGAAGATGGCATCTTGCAGCCAATCATTATCCCCTTTCAGATGAACACTAGAGGATTGGTTTACCCTAAAGAAGTTTGAAAAAGATTTTGTTGGCTCATAATATTCTCCTTTGTTTACAAATCCTCCCATGAATTTTGTGATCTTAACTTGTACTTATCTAGTCTCACGAGAGGACCCTCTCTATGAACTGAAGAACTTTCTATATGCAATGCAAGTAATGTTTTGTTATGATTATCAATTTTAATTTTGTTCAATTTTCTTTTATTCTCCTCCTTATAGGATGTCGAAACTCAATATGTCTTAGTTCCTTCTTTTCCCTCGAAAGTCTCCTAGAAAGTATTTGTACAGGGTTTGGCTTTGTATGCCTACGTTTGCGGAAGGGAGAGTGCTCTTTTTTCCAACGAGAGAGAAAGAGTTGATCGGCATCAGTACATCACCCTTCATACCAGACTTTATACACTCTGGTTACCAAAGAGGACAATGAAACGATAAGTCAATAATAACCATAAGGTCTTCAATGGTATCACCAGATCCTCAAAATATGGAAAGCTGATCTCTAGATCACCAGGATAAATATAAGCCACTTAAATCTTGCATCTGATAAAAGCAAGAGCTCTCTCATGGAAAAATATCGCTTAACCCAGTGTAATTGCTGGTGGAATTAGCTATATATGCACATATTTTTCAGTCCATTAATTTGATTTATTAATTAGACTGCTCGTGTTACTTGTGTACATTTAACTCATTGGTTTTCCACACACTTTATTTTAGCATTGTTATAATTTGTGGAAAACGTAATATAAGCAAACCATCAATCAAATCACCGATATAGGTCTTGACGGTTTTCCCATTGCAAACAAGAAATATCGTCATTATGGATACTTCTTGTGACCTTTGCCATTGATCTCAGTCACCGACTCACCAATAGATCAGGAAATCCCAAACACCAATAGTGTAGGGAATCTTCGTGCCAACGGATTTTCCCAATGGCTTTGAACCATTGGCATATGAACAGACAACAAGCATGAGGGGTCTTTGACAACAGTTAGGGCAGTTGGCAAAGCCCAACATTGTTGTATTGCTGTTGGTTTAATCTCCAATTAGGGATGTCAATATATGCGATTCGAATATGATATATCTGATTGATCTATTTCGTTGATATCTGATTAAAAAATCAGATCGGGATCAGATTTAAGAAATAACATCCGATCAAATTCAGTTCCAGACTTGGATCAGATTTTGTTTGAAATAAATATCTTATATCCAATGCTTTTACATTGTGAAAATTGGCCGGATCTGTTCAAAATTCAGATTCAGATTCAGATCCAGAATCAGATATGAATATAAAAATCAGATCCAAATCAGATTTGGGTTGTGAAATCAGATTTCAGATTCAGATATGGCTTTTTTTCATTCGTATTTGCAAAATTTGGATTCAGATCCAGAATCAGATATGAATGTAAAAATCAGATTCAAATCATATTTGAGTTGTCAAATCAGATTTCAGATCCGGATTCGGATATGGCTTTTCTTCGTTTGTATTTGAATCTCTTTCAATTCAAATTTGAATCCAAGTGTATGAATATCCGAAAAAAAAGTAGATACAGATACAGTCCGTCTACTTCCCTATCTCGATTCACCTTCACAAAGGGTACAACATAGCTATATTTTGCCAACGGAACCATACACTCAATGATGGTCATAAAGTGACCTAGTTTTTCCTTAAGGTTGATCTTAAAGAGATCCTTTGATACCGTCCAACGGCCCTTCTTATAGTCACCTATATATGATGGGTTTTGGGAAAAGATGGAATCGGTGGTCAAAAAGTTTGTCATCAAGCCTAATACAAGGTACATTCAATTAGATAAATAAGACTACCTGTCCCCTGCCCCTAAAAAAGGAAAAGAAAAACTCTTTCTGGAAAAAATAGTTAATTTGCCTATCAAATTGTTCTTCGCAAGAAAGAGACATCGCCCAATGGTACAAAGAGCCCAGTTCCAGACTGAACTATCCATGACGCTGGGTCACGTATACGTCCCATATTTATCTCAGTTTCCATGCTAAAGATGTTAAAGAAAAGTTCATTTGCCAACTTGCAAATTGATTCACGTCAGGATTTTTACTTTGAAGCAATACATAAGCTGCCCTTTTTTTACCCTATTCAAAGTGGCTATTTCTTCACGAAATAGTAATTACAAAGGTAAAAGCTTAGACATGCACCAGCTTCATGATATCAGCAGAATGCAGCAGACCATCGAAATATAATATTGTTCAGGATCGTTGAATATCATGAGGAACACTGTATTTCAAGAAAAAGGCTACCATCCCGGAACAGACAGGGATGTCAGACAGGTAAAAGATAGGAAGTTATTGTTGTCCTTTTGGTGATTTATTGACTTGAAAGCAAATTAAGCTGACCGGATGGAGAGAAAGGGCAATAACCAGCAATTAATTTCTCTGCGTGTTAAATTAGTACGATTGAAATAAATGTTGAAGGAATTTGTGCCTGCGAATCCAAGTGTTACTGTTCCTGACAAAATGTATTTTTTCCCCTCTATTGGAGTTTATGCCTAATAATTCTGCCGCTGTGGCCTTAAGTGCTGCCCAGCGCCTGCATCCTGTCACATCACAATAGAAAATTCGATGTATACCACCACTGCGTTAAATTCTATTCATATGACAAACTAGCTTGATTATGCCGTATAATAATATATAAAACAACCTTTAAAGTTATTTGGTTCTTCGGGCTACTTAAGTTTTAAGGTGACTTCGGCCACACAGATGTATGCCAAATCCTCAAACGTAAACAAATTATGCAAATCCAATATATGAATCAAATTTTATGAGCGAACAAATTTATGACTATCAAATTAACTCATTTTATAAAATTCTAACTGCACATCAGATTTAGCAGTTTCTATCATACAACAAACATGGAACACGTCTTTGGACATGAACCTCTTATGTGGTGCCGTTTACCATACTTATGACATGAACCATCAGAAATTTTGCAGCTACCTGATTAGGGATTCCAAACTTCAGATTCACGTTGGTCTCAGACAAACTTAATCAAACCTTACTCAAACAGATTGACATCCGGGTTCCGCATCTGCATTTGAATACCTTAATCATATATTCAGATATTTAGATGGGCCAAATGGGCAGGACTTTCTTCAAGGTTTTTGGATTCAAACCCAGATTTGGTTATGCAGATAACCCGAACCCATTGGCATTCCTCCTCCTCTTTCTCTCTCTCTCTCTCCCACGCACACACGCATCAACTAGAAGAGAAAAAGTTAGGAGTGCATTGGGAGAAACCATTTTCCTGGTTTATACTTTAGAAACATTTCATGTTTCAGAATACGAAAAAGTCACACATCCACATATTTGACGCGAGTGGCATTAAACAAATGGAGAACCAAATTTATTATAATAAATCGTATCGATGGAGAGAACAAAATGCAACTAGAAGAGAGCTCGCTTTTGGGGCTTATCAAAGAAGATATTCCTGCTTTGGATACGTTCTCCTTCCCGAAGCTTTTGCAATAGGCGCCTACATCTTGCCGGGTGACAAGTTGCATAAAATACTAATATCCGTGGCCGAGCTTGGCATCGCAAGTCCCGTGCCTCCGTGGCCATCGTGTTCACACCTTCCACAGCCACTGTCCCCATCTACGCCGCTCCCAAGACCAAGAGCACGTCCGTTGGCCCTTGGGGCTTGTCAAAGGATGGAAGGACGCTGTGCCCAATCTGGTCTGTGTCGTGTCGCCACTCTTCCCTACATCTCTCCACTTCTCACCACCATGCATGCATGCATCGTCTCCCATCCGCAGGTCTTCCAAAATATATTTGGCCGAGCTAGAAATCTAAGCTTCACTATTCAATACATGAGAAAGAGAGCGGAAAAGATAACAATGCGGACCCTTTAAGCTAAGTTAGGGCTGAGACTATGATGCTATATTATCTCCCCTCCACTCATGACCTCGACACAGCTTTAGACCCACCCTGAAGGCAAGAAATATATTTGAGTTTATTTGGAACAGCATCATGTGACTATTTCAAATGGTCTATATGCACTGTCAGAAAAATTTACATGTAAACACATTTTCAAATGTCTTTAGGCATTAGTGGCAATTTATCTTTAGCTAGAGTTTAAGATACTTTTGTCAACAGTAATGAGTGTATGCATAAGAATTACCTATACTCTCGTCCGTTTTCACTTATGAAATCTACTAGAGATGAGACTTGACCTATCAGTATGATATCGGACCATCATGGGTGCCTTTTCTTAGGGCAATGAGACAAAGGACTAAACTTCATATTTTAAAGCCCTAGACAATGATTGTCGTCATGATCCTATGTGCATGAAAGCAAGTGTGCGCCATGTTTTAGAAAGAGACTCATCATTTGAAATCTACTTGGACCATCAGAATTTAGGAGTCATGAATTTGTAACATTGTCTAAAGGGACTAAATTCATGCCTTAAATCATCATTGGTTCATGCAAACCAACTTATGTATGCATGTAACTAGATTATGCATAGTTAAGATATGCCCTCTAAAACTTAAAAGGACATGAGATCCAATCCAAGTTCACTTCATGATCTAGACTCCAATTTATGAATCCATGATTTTAAAATCCATGGTCCAAATTTGTAATAGGGATTTTGGCTTTAAGGTTTACCTAAGGGCTGAGTAGGTTTCGGATTCAGATTTATGGTTCAGACTTGTAATGCAATAACTAAGATCCAAATCCCAGAATACAAGATCCAAAGTCTTGAGATTTGATCAAAATCATCTAAATTTAGATCTAAAGATTGAATTCAAGATCTAATGTTTATAACCTATGATCCATATTCAACTTTAATATTCTAATGTTTATAACCTATGATCCATATTCAACTTTAATATTATTATGAAATCTAAATCCAAATCTGGGTTTATATCAACTTGTTCAGGTCTTGGGCATGATTCACTTTAGATCCAACAATGTGGGTTTAAGATTCAATTATTTTTGGATCCAGGTTTAACTAGGTTGGATCTAAGTAGGGTTTCATAGTAGGGGTTGACCTAGCTAAAGGTTTCAGACTGGATTAAGGTTCGGTCAAACAAGCTAGGGTTTGTTCAAAATTGAGCTCCTTGTATTTTGGACTAAATGCTAGGCCTTGGTTAGCATTGACAAAAAGATTTTATAGAATCTGGCCAATAAGAGCTGGATCTAGGGTTTAAGACTTACTTGTAGTGGATCCTAGGGCCAGCCTAGGTTAGGCCCTAGAAGACATGGACATGGGTTAAGTATAGGTTTAGATCTTGTCTATGCATAAACCTAGGGCTTTGGAAAATCATTTGAAATAGTATGTTTTAAATCATTTTAGAAAACTATGTTTAAGAAAATGTATCTGTTTTGAGCCGAAGTTGGGTTTAGATAGTTACACACCAAGCCATAGCTGAAGGTGTGTCACTACGCTAACCTAACTGCTGGCAGGGGGCTAATAATTGTTGCTGCTACAGCTGACGGCTAGCCATTGCTACTAATATCGGCAGAATAAGAGCAATATACTACCATATGTATATATATATATATATATATATATATATATATATATATATATATATATATATATATGTATGTATGTATGTATGTATGTATGTATAAAATATACACTTCCAAAATTTAGCATTTACATCGATCAAACAAATGTGGGAAATTTATCAGTTCAATGAAGTTGTTGGATATGCATAATACTTTATAATCAGTCTAAGAAATGGTTTGTCCGCTGTGCTGGTACTTCTAAATCCACAGAAGAACTTAAGAATTTGAGGCAAAAATAACACCTCTGTTGTAGTTCAATTAGTGCTAAGAAACAAAGAAATGACAGCCAACTGCAGAATCGCGGCCAAATTTCACAAAAGAAGAAAATTGCTTTTTGTCCTTTGATTATGTTACCTTGTCAAACGAAAGGATAATTTACATTATACGTAGTTTATGGAGAGCTTCTTAACATAACACTATAAAAACAGACCTAGTTGAGCGTCAGCAAGTGGAATCTGAGACTGCATCTCTCACATAATTTTCTTGTTGCCGGATCTTATGTACATAGAAGGTCTGAAATAATGACACAAAGATCAATTTCAAAGAGATGAAACTTGGTTATACATAGATTAATGCAAATAGCCATGTCTTCAACCATTTCAGATATTTAATCCATATTAATCCAATTGAACTTTCAAGTTCAATATGCAGCTTCACTTTGTGCAGCTCTCCAACCATGACCTGAGCTAAGGCTACATTATGACAAACTTTGTGTGAACTTATTGACAAGGGATTGGAAACTCTCTCTCACTAACGTATATGTACAGTTGACTCATGGGGCTATGCAAGTAAAATGATTATAATATCTAATAACAAATACTGGTTGTTGAAGCAAATGCTGATGTCTTAAACTAGTTACATTGATATAGCAAACAGATTTGTTTCAAAGTACTCAAATATGAATGATACTTTAACAAGAATACTATGAAGAAAATGTTGTACAACCGTGAGCTAAAGGCCATTTTGAGACGACTTGGTTAAGAACGTGCATAAATTATGATGGACTTGGAACAAACAATAAATAGGTACCATGTTTGAAACTAACAATTACAAAATCCTTGAACTACAAGAATACAATCCCCAAGACATTTGGTCTATGTTCAAACTTGTGAGAGACTGAATGATCATATATACAAAACCATTGGAAATAACAGACACAGAAACTAACCAATGTTTACAATGTTCGGGCCAGGCACAATGAGTCTTTTCATAATGCCAATAACAGTTGCCCTCCCTTAGAGGTCCACGTGAGGTAATGGGAAAAGCATATGCAACATAGTAGATTGAAGACAATGAAAAGTGGAATTTGGTGACAAACTTTGACTTAGCATCTGGATGTATATCATGCCACATTTCAAACCACAATTCCTTCATTAAAATAGGATGCAAATAATATTCCGATGATTCCTGTAAAACAGGAACCCATGTAACCCCAAAACTCGTTTCAAGATCATGAGAACATCCAAAATTCTTGAAGTAGATAATAGAATTGATTGATCTAAAATGATGAGAACTCATAGTTGATGTGCAGTTGAGTGCAAAAACAGATTAGTCAACATACCAAAAAATAAAACATATCTAGATTGCAGAGGAGAGAGAGATAGAGAGAGATTTATCAAGTTCCCAAACAGTAGATCTCTTTCTTGGGATGCATTCAACATCTTCATAATATGTAATATACTTGATCCCTTTGGTCTACTCATATTAGGAATGTCCTTCTATTTGGATGATGCTCTACATTTATATTTACTAGAATCTTTGTCCCATCATGCTCCCATTGCTCATTCAATCACACCATAAGGGATATACTAAACGTGAAAGAATAAATATAATGTATTTTAGTTTAGAGTACATTTGGATGGACAACTTTTAACTAAAATGGTCAATGATTGAATATTGTAACTGGTGCCCAAATGATTAATAGGGAATAACACACAATAAAGAAAGAGGATAATAATTTAAAAGAATGGTTAGTTTTAAGTAGTACATTAATTTGTTTTAGCACAAGGCACAAAAGAGCACAATAAAACGTGACTTACACTATTTAGCCTCTCCCTCTCTCATGTATTGCTAGAAGCCTTCTCCACCCTGGCGATCCACAGGGGGAGTGGCACAGAAAGACATGGAGATGGAAGCATTTATATTTCAAGCAGCTTTGTCAGGGCAATTAAAGTTGAGGTACTTGACTTCTTTTTAAGCTACCAAGGCATTCAATGGCCATTCACAATTATGATGTACTGAGCATTCAACATAAATGACACCAAGAACTTACATCGCTTCCCTCATTTAATCTTCTCTGCTGACACCTGCAAGGCCTTTTGTCCTCCATGAAAATTCGTGCACTAACTGAGAGGTATTCAGGAAGCTGATTACCATTGCTCAGCTGTTTTCATTTCCAGTTTTTGTTCTAACAATCATTGCTCGATGAGAGAGAGCAAGAGAGAGGGGCCATACTAAATGGGAGGAATAAATTTGAGAACTTGTCGAATAGGAGCACTATGTTTATTGGTGTCATTTTGGAACGCCAAGGATAGCCCAAATTTATTCTGTTATGATTGGTTGGTCTCTTCCTTTTGTATTGGTGGCGCATGATCTTGTTGTGCTCAAGGTTAGTTGCTTTAGTGACGATTAAGTACTACAATTATTTGCAAATGCTGCTTAGTATACATAATACTGCAATATATAATCTGTGGAGCAAAAAGTGTTAATGAGTTTAGTCCTCACTTTTTTATCAACAAGCTATTATTAACATGACCTACAATTAAAATAATAGTCTAAGCCCAATTATTGCAAGCGAACACCAAAGTTTCGACAAAGAATAATGTACTTTGCAATTATGATCAGACGTCTTAGAATGTTATTTTGAAATGTATTGTTTAAGCCATTTGGAAAATTGCAATCCCTTTTACTGCATATGTGCTAAATAGCTTGCAGTTCATTATCAAAATAATGCAGTTAAGGTACTCCTTATTGGAGGACCTTGGAGTTTGACGCAGTGGATTAAGCGTAAGGTAAGGAGAAGCCCAGCCAAGGGATGGGGTATTGATTTCAGCAGCATGAGTGCAATGAAGTTGGTAGGGATGTCAATATCTTCTATTTTAATCGGATATCTGACCGAGCCGATACGAAAAAACCATATATGGAAAAAATTTAATATCCGATTAAGAAATTGGATCGAATTCGGATTTAACAAATGACATCCGATCGGATTCAGATTTGGATATACATAAATATCTAATCAGATCGGATTCATTTTTAGACAAATATCTTGTATCTAATGCTATTACATTTTGAAAGTTGTCAAAATCCGGTTCAAAATTTGGTTTTAGATTTGGATATGAATATAAAAATCAGATTCAGATTATAAAATGGGGTTTTAGATCTGGATTTGACTTTTCTTTATTTGTATTTGAATCTAAATATGTGAATATCCGAAAAAGTAGATATGATTAATGGCATATCAGATCCATTGACATCCCTAAAAGTTGGGGGTCCATAACCATAATCCTCTTAGTGAAACTATAATACTGTTGCCTTACCAGATTCCTTTGAACTCTGTAAAGGAATGGGGTCAGCTTTCTGAATTATGAAATTATAACATGGGGTGATTTTGAATTGTCTATGTATACATGTTTTGTTATTCTTTGATGCTTTAGTTATAAAGAGTGGAAGACCAAGCCTTCCAGAAGGGTTGGGTCGGAACTAAAAAATTTCAGGAAAAAAATTAAAGAAAGACAAAAACTAATTAATGGTTTAATTAAATCTAGAGTATTCCGTGTACAATGAAGGCTTTCCGCCATTTATACATGCAAAAAATTCAATAAGCTAATCTTCCTAATTTAGTACTCCTTGTAAAATGATGATAGTAACCTAAATTGGTAAGTTCTAATCTTGATAATCAGCTCATTATGAAACCAACAAAAACTAACAACTAATCCAAAATTTGTGAAGATATTCAGGTCCTGATGGAACTCGTGCAAGTTCTGGCCCAAATTGCCCAAGCCTTCAACTCATTTGGTTCACATTTGAGATATGTACAAGCAAAAATAAATGGCTAGGGAAGTTCAATGGTTAGGGCCAACTTGGGCTCGACTTGAGCTTGCTGGCCAAACTTGACTCCAGTTCAACTCAAATAAATCGAGTTAAGAAACAGATTCACTTCAATAAATGAGTCGAGTTCGAGCTAATGAGCAGGCCTTTCTTGTACAAACTGTATTAAGATCGTCAAGAGAACATATAGAACACGTTTTACAATGTTAGCAGAAACGACATACGGTTCAAATGGTTTTTACCCTTGCTTGGCAAGGGCCAAATTTATAATTCAAATTAAGCTGGTCATGTACACTCTTGAAAATTTATTTTTTTATAAAGGCTCAGCCAAACTCAAGCCAAGTCTTGCCTCAAGCTTAGTTGAGCCGATTCAAGCCGATTAAGCTTGAGTAAAAGCCGACATTGAACTAGTCAACTTGAACTTGAACTTTTATGCCGAGTTCGAGCTGGCTAAGTTCAACATCCTTACAAATGGCATAGGTTGGACCACTTACAATTTCTTCATTGGCGGACGCTTGGGCGGGGCGGACGGACGCTTATGATAACTATCATTAGTTATTTGATAAAACATGAGTAAAACATGAGCACAACATGAGCACAACGCATATTTTTTGTTTTAATTGAGAAAATAAGTTGAAGGCGTAGCGTGTGAAGGAAAACCATCAAGAGGGCATTAAAGAAAATAATTTCAGATTTTTGTACTCTCTCGGAAAACGAAGCAAAGCTGGGGTCCTTTTGCGGCATAAAACTATCGGTGCACTTCATTCATCGGCTCTCAAATGCACACCTTCATTATAACTTAAGGTAATTTAAGGGTGGAGCTAGAAATTTTTTACGAGGGAACAAATTAAAGTTTTTAAATTTTAACCTACCTCAAATTATCATTTTTCAAAAATTTTTTGTATATGACAAGTGATTTTTTTAATAATTTTATAAAACCTAGTTTTTATAAAAGGCTTAAAAAACCTGCCTGTCGCTTACGATGTGTCAAACGATATTTTCAAAAAAAAAGAAAGTAATCAAAAGTTAAAAATAGAAGGCCCTTAAACTGCAATAGAGAAAAAAAAAAAAACTTGTTCAAAAGTCAAGTGGCCCTCTTGTAATTGATATTGTTTCGATGTATAAAATCAGCCCATTCAGAGACAAGGTACATTCAATCGGAAGTCCACGGATTGAAGATATAAGAAAAGCAAAACAATCTCCCTGTATTAAGGACAAAATGGAAAATTTTGAAACAATCACATTTTCTCAAATGACCAAATTACCCTTAATTAAAGAAATACCGTAACCAAAGAAGAAACTGCCTGTCCTTCACACATCGAATCGACTTCGCACTAATTCAGAGCCAATTGTCCTATTCGACACCAATTCACCCGATTCAACAGGTAACGGTTCGATTTTTTTAACTTGTTCAGAGATCATGACCCGAATCGAAATTGTCTCCAAACGACCGATTCCCAGCTTCGACTCGTTCTGATTCTTCTTGTTAGGTTCGTTGACCTAACTCCCTGAACGTACACTGTTACAATTTACATGGAAGAAGCCAAAAGGGATGCCTGCCATTCCCAATCCCCACACGTTGGTAGGCAGCGAACTTAAAGGGTGGTTTAGTAAGGGCATTATGTGAGTATCCCATAAATTTCTTTTAGAAGATCAAAACCGATTCACTAAAACACTCACAAATGTCTCTACTGCCAAGCCACTACCACCTCAGGGGTGAAACTGTTGCCAAAATAGAACGACCCCTTCGTTTAGGGGACAGCGACCCTTCCACAACACTTCTCATTCTTGCAAGTGCTTGAAAGATACGCAAAAGGCCCTGTGATCTTTTACTCTACACTTTCTCGTCAATTCTCATCCCTTCTATCATCTACCATTGCATTATTAAATTGTAAACATGAAAGCAAAAGATGAGCATCGAAGATCAGATTTTGCAATTCTCCCATGTCCCATAACTGGAAAAAAGAAAAGGCTGTGTTCATGTATATGGAACTTTTATAGTTTGATGCTGATTGAAAAAGAACCAGCTTTGCTCTTTCTAAGAAGAGTATCAGCATTGGTTTGATAGTGCCAGGTAGAATCAGACAAAGGAAAATTAAGTGAGTGTCACAAAGAACGGAAATATCGCCATCCAGAGGCATAAAAATTCTTGGTTAATTACGTGAGTGACAAAGTCCCAAACCAAAAGCTGTCAATAATTTTACATTCTTTGTGAAGAAAGAAAGGTGCTATCTATCAGGACGCACATGTTCTTTCTTCTCTCAAATTAGAAAGAAAGGGAAGAAAAAATGAAAGATTGGTCTGAAAAAAGAAGCGGATGATGCAGAGTTGAGGTTTTGATGTCTGCCTACCGATTGTGCAGAGGATTAGAGCCAGTCGGCACTCTCCTTTCTTCATCACCTAGAAGACCAACCTCATCTTCTCCTCTGCGTGAGCCGTCACCGCTATCAGCTGAAGCTGGAACAAAGAAACAGTGAGCCCGAACTTTAAATACTTTGAAGGCAGAAGGAGCCATGGCATTGGATGCCAGTGCAGGAAGTGGACAAACCAACATTGACAGAACCAAGAACACAAAGCAGCAAGCAACTGGACGCCTCAAGCCCATAATTTTTCCTTTCTTTTTCCTCTCTCTGTATCGAGAACAAAAGTCATGGAAGAATTTCATTCCTTTTTTTTTTTTTTCCTTTTCTACTGTGACACCGAAAACAGGAGAAAAAAAAAGACCAACAGTGCTTTTCAGGATGAAGTTTCAATCTCCTTTTGGTCATCTTGGCAGGCGTAATAAAAGCAACACAAAAAACTGCAGTCTTCTGAGTCCATATCCCCAAAACAAAAATTGGGATTTTTCTTCAGATGTGTTCTAAATTTATGGGAAAGAAGCTTACCTGAGAGTCAAAGACCGAGTCAATGACTCTGAGTCACATGCAGTGGTGTTGATGGGCGGAGTTAAATTGAATGTGCTACGGCCAGCTGCTCTTGGAACCTTCTCAACCAGCGCCCATTTGACTAACATTTATCTCTACACTGTCAATGCTAACCAAACAGATAAAATGAAAATAGGATATCTCCCTCTCTCTTGCTAAAGAAGGGTGACTGTCCCGTTCAACTCAATTGCAGTTGTTTTCTATTCGCTAAGAGACGCAGCCATGTTAATACCATTGTTAATTTTGGTTCTTCAAAACCATTGTGCCAAGTCTGTGTGTGTGTGTGTGTGTGTGAGAGAGAGAGAGAGAGAGAGAGCAAGATGCAGAAAAAACGAAGTTTGAGAAAAGCATTCCAAACACATGCGGAAATGGGCTTCCAAAGTTTGTACTTTTGTTGAAAGTGAAGGATATCTTCAGCAACGTCCACCAAAATTATAGCAAGTTGTTGAAGTTGATCTTGCCTTAACTAGATTTACCTTATCTAGCTTTACTTCCTTCGTCTTTCTTGCCCTGTTTTGGATGAGTCATCCAATCTGTTTTGGAAATTAGCTTTTTAGCATCACGGTGAAGCCTTGCCTTGTAGCTTTATATATGCCTTGTGTATTTGGTGGAAGATAATATAAAATTGTGAGTGAAAGTTCCTTCCCTCGTGGACGTAGGCCAGTGGCCGAACCACGTTAAATTTCTGTCTTCTTTTCTTCTTAATATTTCAACATGGTATCAGAGCTTTAGGTGGGTTCTTTCTTCTTCCTGCCTATTACAGGCATTTTTCCCATGGACGAGATGGTGAAGAAAATCGTGGTTCAGGAACACTCAAATCCTGGCAACAAAATTACCTCCATTTTGCTAAATGGCTCAAATTACTTGGCATGGTCCAAGTCTGCTATGTTCTACCTCAGTGGCAAATCGAAGCTGGACTATGTCAATGATGATCTTCCCCAGCCCAACTAAGATGACTCCTCCTACAAGGAATGGAGATCCAATAATCATCTTGTCATGTCTTGGCTCCTCAATTCCATGGAGCCCAAGATTGCGCAAGGATTCTACTTTGCTAATACTGCAACTCAAATGTGGAAGAAAGCCAAGGATCTATATGGCGAGAAAAACCAACTTGCTCGTATGTTTCACCTATCCCAAAGCATTCGCAACACCAAAAAGGAAAATCAATCTCTTAGTGAGCATTTGGGGGAACTACAGGGAAAATGGGACGAGTTGGACTATCTTATGACCAAGTCCGAGAGATTGAGCTCCAAAAAAAAATTTGTGAGCAGCAAAAAATTTTTGAGCTTCTGGCCAGTCTCGGACCTGAGTATGAATCTACAAGGAAGTTGATTCTTACGTCTCCTACCCCTTTGCCCCTATCTACGGTATGTTTTCCTCTCTTAAGTGATGAATCCAGGAAACTTGTGATGAATCCTTCGTCTGGAACTAGTGAAGCAGAACAAACCGAAAGGGCTGCCTTCACCACAAACAACTTCAGGACTCATGATCTTTAAGGAAGAACCAGACCCAAACGGTTCTGCACTTACTGCAAAAAGGATGGTCACACACGTGACCGTTGCTGGGATATTTATGGGAGACCTAATGACATGAAGAGGGTTGACAAACCTAAGGATGCTACACCAAGTGCCAAAGTCGCTACAACAAAGGAAAAATCTAACACGCTGGACCTTCCTATAATTCTAGGAAAAATCAATGAACTGCTTCAAAGTGTCAAAGGAACACAATCTGTTGTTGCTGCCTCAGCCCAGTTAAACTCTGCAGCTGAAAATAAAGGTATGCTCATGCCTAACCAGTGGATTGTTGATTCAGGGGCCAGCGAACATATGACCACAAATAGCTCCTTTTTACATGATATTACTCCTCCACAAAAGTACACTATTGCTACTATAGCCAATGGGTCACATAAATGTTGAAGGTATGGAGAAATTACAGTTCTTTGCCTCCTCCTACACTTCAAAGGTCCTATACATGCTTGATCTTTCCTCTAACTTACTATCTATCTCCAAAATCATTAGCAACTTGAATTGTGAAGTTGTTTTTTCACCCTATAATGTTACGCTTCCGGACCTAGTGACGAAGAAGAAGATTGGTGAAGGTCACATGGATCGTGGCTTCTACATCTTAGAAGATAAAGTGCAAGCTCTCTGGGCAAAGGTGCAAGATGATGGTTCAGTGTGGCACCAGCGTCTCGAACATATTTCGAGTAGAACTTTAAAAATTTTGTTTCCTAGTCTGTAATTTGATTCTAGCCTATGTGAAATATTCAAACTGGCAAAAATGACAAGATTACCTTTTGCTCACTCTGAAAGCAAGTCTAGTATTCCTTTTGAGTTAATTCACTTTGACGTGTGGAGTCCTGTGCCTGTGGATTCTTATTCCAATTTTAAGTATTATGTGTTATTCATTGATTACTTTTCCCATGTCACTTGGATGTATTTACTAAAGTCCAAAGATGAGGTGTTTTCCAAGTTCAAGGAATTCTACAAGTTGGTTGAAACACAGTATGGAGCACATGTTAAATTTTTTTGGTCTGACAATGGGACAGAATTTATAAATCACCAATTTGATATCTTTGAGAAAGAACATGGTATTATTGGTCAGTATTTCTGTGCTAAAATGCCCAAGCAAAATGGTGTCTCTGAACGGAAAAATCGACACATTCTAGAGGTACCAAGTTCTCTTTTGATTCAAATGAATTTGCCCAAGCGGTTTTGGAGTGATGTTGTACTTATTGCATGCTATATCATAAATCACTCTCCCTCGAAAATGCTACATGGTAAGGTGCCACTTGAAGTGTTAGTGCAAATAAAATTAAACAGCTCTCACATACATGTTTTTGGGTGCACAGTATACGTAAAAAATCCAGAGGGCGACAAATTAAGTCCTAGAGCTATTAAATGTGTTTTTCTAGGTTATTCATCCTCAAAAGAGGGGTACAAGTGCTATGATGTTAAGAATAGTCATTCGCTCATTTCTCTTGATGTGGTGTTTCATGAACAAACTCCTTTCTTTCACCCTATTGATTATGTTGGGCAGGGGAAGGAAGCCTCACACAACCTTGTTCATCTTTGCATAGACAACTACAAGGAGTTTGATCTTGTGATTTCTACTCTTCATTCGGCTGATCAGCATCTTCAACCTGTTGAACAACTTGAGGGAAACATCTCACAACCTGAACCAAGTCAAGTTCAAGAAGATAGTAACATTAGAAGATCTAAAAGAACAACTCAACGCCCCAAGTATCTTGATGACTATCAACGCCCCAAGTATCTTGATGACTATGTAACATTTCCTGCCGGTGAGTACCCTATGAATAAGTATCTTCATTACCAACACCTTTTCCAAGAGACATGTTGCGTTCTTAAGCTCCATCACTGGCCAACATGACCCTAGCTCTTATCAAGAAGCAAAACAGCAATCTATTTGGATTGAAGCGATGAATGAAGAACTGAATAGTCTAATGAAAAATCACAATTGGGATATTACGACGTTACCTGAGAAGAAGAGAGCCGTTGGATGTAAGTGGGTATACAAAACTAAATACAACAGTGATGGTTCCATAGAGAGACACAAGGCTAGGTTAGTTGCTAAGGGATACACACAGGCTAGACTATGAGGAAACTTTTGCTTCAGTAGCTAAAATAAATACCACATGGATTTTACTTTCCATGGCATGTAATTTTGGCTGGCCATTATTTCAACTCGATGTAAAAAATGTCTTCCTACAAGGCGATCTGAATGAAGAAGTGTTTATGCAACTCCCTCCGGGTCATCCTCAAGAAAATAACCCTCAGTTGGTCTGTCAACTGAGGAAATCTATCTATAGCCTCAAACAGTCACCCAGAGCATGGCATCAAAAATTAAGTGAAGCTCTTGAAATGAAACATTTTTCCTGCTGCCATACAGACAATTATGTTTTTATCAAGAGAACTAGAGAAAATGTGGTAATTGTTCTCATATACGTTGACGACATCATCATCACTGGAAATGACCTAGATATCATGCTCAAGATGAAAAAATTTCTCCACAAAGCCTTTGAGATCAAAGATTTGGGAAGACTTAAATACTTATTGGGCATAGAAATCTCTAGATCAAAGAAAGGTATCTACCTGTCTCAACGCAAGTATATCATCGATCTACTCAAGGAGACTGGAAAACTTGAGTCCAAGCCTATTGACTCTCCTATTGATCCTTACTGTAAGCTAGAGGATCCTGAGAGCGAAGTCATTGAAGATATAAGTAGGTATCAAAGATTGGTCGGAAAACTTATTTATCTTTCAGTGACCAGACCCGACATTACTTTTGTTGTAAGTTTGATCAGTCAACACATGCATGCTCCAAAACCCAGACACGTTAAAATGGTGGACGAGTTTTAAGATATCTGAAGAAAACGACTGGTCAAGGATTGTGGTATAAAATTAGTGGAAACATTGACATCAAGGGTTATTCTGACGTAGACTGGGTAGGAGGATTGGATAGAAAATCCATCACAGGCTATTGTGTATTTCTTGGAGGCAATTTAGTTCCATGGAAAAGTAAGAAACAAAACAATATTTCAAGGTCAAGCACAGAAGCTGAATACAGGTCTACGGCCACTGCTGCTAGCAAACTCATTTGGGTAAATAATTTCATTCAAGAGCTTGGATTCAAGGTTGATTACCCTATTCCTATGCTTTGTGAAAATCAGGCTGCTATCCACATTGCTGCAAATTCGGTATTTCATGAACGAAAGAAGCATTTGGAAATTGACTGCCATTATGTAAGGGAAAAGGTGCAAAAGAAAGATATATGTACCCCCAATGTCAAGAGCTGTGATCAACTGGCTGATGGCCTTACTAAGGGACTCACGTTCAAGCATTTTAATGAAATCAAAGCCAAGTGGGGCTGCTGGAATCTTTATGCTCCACTTGAGGGAGAGTGTTGAAAGGGAAGGATATCTTCAGCAACGTCCACCAAAGTTATAGCAAGTTGTTGAAGTTGATCTTGCCTTATCTGGATTTACCTTATCTGGCTTTCCTTCCTTGGTCATTCTTGCCCTGTTTTGGATGTCATCCAATCTGTTTTCGAAATTAGTTTCTTAGCTTCACGGTGAAGCCTTGCCTTGTAGCTATATATATGCCTTGTGTACTTGGTGGAAGATAATATAAAATCGTGATTGAGAGTTCCTTCTCTCGTGGACATAGGCCAGTGGCCGAACCATGTTAAATTTCTGTCTTCTTTTCTTCTTAATATTCCAACAATGGCAAATTAATCTTTTCCTTACACTTACATTTTAAAACAATTGGCTATTCCGAAAACAACCTTGCTGGAGAATAAGCCTCCACATCCTAAAACAATGGTTAATTTGTTTAACTATAGCAGCAGCTTTTTCTATAAAATAGCCTCTGGGACGGGATTTTGCTATTTGAACAATATAATATGTTGATCCTCTATTTAATAATTCCTATGTTTTTTTATTTTGGAAAAACTCAAGCCATCTCATTAGAAGAAATATTTATATATACATATATATATATATATCTTGTTGATCAATCAATTTGCTAAGAACTAATGAATTTATTAACTCATAAGAATGTGATGTACAACTATGAAGCTGGGACAAACAAGAAAAGAGCAGGCCCCCTTCCGTTCTTTCATCAAATGCGCTGCCGGACAAGTAGGGCTGAAGAAATTTACCTGGACACACTTGATGCGAGGACTAAGGAAACTCTTCATACTTTGTTTTTGGACATTTTATTAACGTTCTTTCAGACACATGAAAATTTTAGTAGCAAAGAAAACAAAAACAGTTGCTGCATGGGTAAAGGTTTCACGGAATGTCACTAAACTACGTAGGCATTTGATTTGAATTTAAAAGCCGTATGATTCAGAGAATCGGCGCTGGACCGAATTGCATTGAAATAGGAAATATTTGATTATGAATCGGAACGACTAAACTATGTGCTCTTAATTTTTAAAAAATGATAAAAAATCAGAAAAAAATAGAAACTATTAAAAGTAAATAAAATTAAGCATGTCTTTAGTAAAATCAAAACATGAAGCCGAATTGCAGTCACTAAATGCATGGCCTATTTTGGTCGGTGTCCAGGATCTGAATTTGAAATGAGCTGGGCCAGCTTGATCCTTGAAAGACTCGGTACTTGAGCCTTGAAAATCTAAGCTCAAGCTTGTACAGGCTTGAGTCGAGCCAGAGTTCACCAACTCAAGCATGACTCAACTCAACCTTATCATGGTTGAACCTTTGGCTTGGTCAGGCAACCAATACACCAACAAAGCTAGCTGTATTGATTTAAAAAAATATTTATATTCCCTGTATATGTTTTAAATTAATGAGAATACTGGAAGCTAAATGACACTACCTTGCCTAGATCATGCTTAACTCATTAAGATGTTTAATTTTTTACTCAAACATGGCTCAAATGGATGAGTTGTAACTCGACTCATTGTACGTCCCTAACTAGATCTAGTCGTTAAGCATGCATTAACATGAAAGTACTACTAAATCGCAACCCAAGTGTGAAGATACTCAATCTAGAGTTTGTTCCTCTTACTTGTAACATTTCTTCTAACCTTCAGTTTTGAAGAGTGAGGTGAAATACAATAGCAGATGCTACTCGAAGAGAGCATAAGGACTAAAGAACTGGATGTAGAAACAAAAACCTGCATGGAGAGAGATTCTTGAAGGGGAGCCATGGCAGAATGTCAGCAACTGTTGGCATGGTAGCAGCGGTGGGGCAGATCTCCTCAACCACTGAAAGCCTCTAACAAGTAACAAACCCCAGCATGAAAAACACGAAGGTGAGTAGAACTGGTCCTTCTTGGTTTTTAGTCCATATCATTTCCTTTGCTTATCTCTAGTCATTCGACCCCACATTCTCCATTTGCTTGAATCAATGTAATGCTTTATGAAACAATTGCCCTTTTAATCCATGCTTTTAAAACTTGATTAATTGTTCCACATTTTTTATTTATAAAATGAGATGAAACTTTATATAAAACATGGAATAAGCTTAGATATCAACTAAACTCATCCTTGTTCATAGTACGTATAATTCTGGTGCTTGCCTTTTAGTAATATGATCTGCATCTATCCTTTATTTCCATTTTCCTATGTCCTTACTTTATGATTCACAAATTTTTCTTTGACAATGATGTATTTAAATTCCATATGTTCATGGGAAGTTGTACTTCTGTCGGCTTTATTATTAATAAACTTCAAGTGGCCTTTAAATAGACTGTAATAGTATGCCATTATAAAAAGTGTAATATCATATTGAAGGTTGTTAGAACTCTTTAAGAGACTATAAGGAGTTGCTTTGACTGATTATTTGTCATGCTTCCTAGCCATTTAGGACATGAACTGAAGCTGTTAAGGGTGTGTTGCAATCTACCAAACTAGGAGCGTAACCTAGTGCAGGAGTGGTTTGGTTTGCTGCCATTGGCATCAAAGTATGGTTCAATACTTGGACCGGGGATTCCATACACATACAAGCATGTATCTTAAGGAGGTTGGATTACAACTCCTATTATGGAAAGCTTAGTCTCGTATTGAAGATTGTTATAGTTCTTCAAGAACTTATAAGCGGGTTGGTTAGGAGAATGATTGTTTTGATTCTTAGTCTTTTTAGAGCAGAAACCGAAGTAATTTGATGATGGGTATAGATAAACTAAATTAGGAAGCCCAGTCTAGTGTGGGAGTGAACCTAGTTGTCATGTAGATTCTATCATTTTGAACTATAAAATGACCTCTTTATCCATATTGCATGTTGTAATGTAACTTTAGAATTCTGCGTCCATGGTAAGAGCAATAGTTATAAATTGTTTTTTGCTTTTCCATGAGATGACACTTTCTGTTAGAAATAAAATATAGTATGTTGTAGTTTTTTACTATTGAGGTGTCCAACCATTGAACATTAAATTACTGATCATCACATGAATTTCTGTACAAGCTCCCAATTTGTCATGATTAGATCATGTTGAAAAATTCTAAGCATATACTTGAAGTTGTTGATTACTGATAAATACGGGATGTTACTCATTTATGCTCTTTCAAGTTGGCCTTACAAACCTCTATGTTGAGGTTATTCGTTCTTGCTGTGGGTGTTGAAGTAGGAGAGTAATTCTCTGTCCTATATTTTATAAATATTGCACAATTTAAGACATTCCTCTACACCAAGAACATGAGCAAGTTTACCCATGTCTTTCATCACAAAATTAGAACAAAGGACTAATTGTGTGTGTCAGATCATGTTGAACAAATATCAAAATTATGGACTCACTTCACCTTTATATATATATATATAACCCAAAAGTGAAAATAACTTTAGAAATTTAATGTCATTGATGTGAGGCTTGTTTAAGTCCATATGTTGACTTACCAACTAATTGGATGGTCACATGCCCATTCCAAGAAAGCTTGAGGTTGTTCTATGTATACCTTTTCATCAGGATCTACATTTAGGAAGCCATTTTTACATCTATTCGATATATCTCTAAACCATAATAAACTATAAGTACAAGAATTATCCTTGCTGACTCTTTAGTTGAGATAGTAAAAAATATTACAGTCCAAGCCCTCCATCTGGATCAATCATTTAGTAACTAACAATGCTTTATGTATTTTAAGTTTGCTTTTATAGTCTGCTTTGGTTTCATATGCACACTTACACCCCATACAGGTTTCACTTCTTCAAGAAAAAATAGCAAGACTTTATATAGATTTATATCACGGACTATAATTCTTACATTATTTGCTATTAATGGCTTCTATAAACATTAGAGGATCTTTATCAATGTTTATGGAATCTTTATATTCTTATGCATTTAAATGTGGGATATAATATGTCTTCTTCTTCTTGTGGACCTTCAAGTAGGCTATTCTCCATCCCATTTTGAACCTATGAACTTTGTTCTTCCTCATCTTCATTTTCAACAATTGGTTGATGTTGGATTGGTAGAATACGTACCGTATCGATTTTAACATTACTATTGCAAGGAATAACAAATTGAAAACTTCCAATATTTTTATTAATTGATCTGTATTTTGGGTTTTGTGATTTATTACATGAAAAGTTTTGCAATGCATGCAATCTAACTGAACTGCTTCTACAAATTCAGCTTTGAATTTTTCTACATTTTTTAGTAAATTAGATAGAAAATAAATTCTCCATCTCCTTGGCCCAATGATGTTCTAGGATCAAATGTTTTTACATGAGGGTTATATGGATTAGCTTTTGTAAGACACTATGTGCAGGTATAAGAGTGATTCCTATCCAGTTTCATGTAAGCATTGATCAAACTATGTGCTATTGTTTTAAGAGTGTCAGCCTATAGAGTTATAAGAAGGCTACGGTAATTTATGGATAAATTTGACCTTTTCTTTAGGGGGCGTTTGATACGCCGGAAATATACTGTAGCAATGGAAAAAAAATTTTAATCTTAAAAATTTTTCCGGTTTATCAAACGCGGAAAAAAAAATCGATCGTTACGGTCGATTTTAGAAATTTTTTTCTGGAAAAAAATTTCCACCCGGAGGGGTGGAAATTTTCAGGAAAATTTTTTTGCCCGTTAGGGCACTCTCGCTTCCTCTCGCCCGCGTCTTCCTCTCGCCCGCTCCCTGCAGCCTCCTCTTCCTCTCGCAGATTTTTGGTTTTTTCTCGCTCTCTCCAGCTGCTCTCTCGCTCTCCCCTTCTTCAAGTTTCGGCGTCTTTCTCCTTTCTTCCCTCGTCCCCTTCCTCCGAGAGAGACAGAAGAGAGAGGATGAAGATCTTCGTCAAGACCCTTAACAGGAATGACAATCACGTTGGAGGTGGAAGAGAGAGATAGGGAGACTGCGGCTTGTGGATGATGCGAAGAGTTGGTCGCTTCCTTCAATTCCCCGCAGAGTCCAGCTTTTCATTTCGTAGAGTCTCTTCTTCCTATTCCTCCTCTTCCTCTTGCGGTGCCAACCAGTGGATAAAGGATACTTGCTCTCAGAGACCACCACATCGCCAGCAAAAATTGAAGTATCTCTGTGATCGTTCTCCTCTCTCTGGGGTTGTCGATTTTCTGCTAACCGTGTCCCATCAATGAAGGATACACCCATGAGGTTTGTGATAGCGGAGCTGTTCCTTCAATGTGGTGAAAGAGATGGGAGCGGCAGATGAATGCCAGAAGGTGATCCTTTTAATTTATCTGTCCTTTTACCATTCCTCCTCTGATAATCCTGAGAACTGGGTAGTTATCATTTATTTGCTTTCCTCTGGAGGTTTTCTATTGAATTGGCATTACGTGTTATGAGCAAGCAGAATTGGGTTATCGGAAATTGGTTATTGGGTTTTCCTTTTTTGTCCAAATTGGGCATTGTTATGCATTTTGAAAGCATCTCTAATGGCTGCATTATAATAGATCGGAAAATTTTCAACCAACTGCTGACCTGCTCTGTTCCATATGTCTATCGATTCGTGGATAATACGAACGTTGCGGATTGGTTGATCATGTCTATTCTAGCTCCGGCTTTCAGCATTTGGAATTGGTTGATTTTGAAATGGTTAATGGACGCATAAATACTTTTCTCGAACTTGTTCCCGGAGTTTAAACAGTCGCCTGTTTTAAAAGAGATGTAATCCTTTGTGGAGGAAGAAAGAAGGGGAAAGGGAAGAAAGGAGAAAGAGGAAGAAGGGATGAAAGGGGAAAGAGGAAGAAAGAAGGGAAAAGGGAAGAAAGGGGAAAGAGGAAGAAAGAAGGGGAAAGGGAAGAAAGGGGAAAGAGGAAGAAAGAAGGAAAGGGCTTCGTCCTCACCCAGCACCTCACGCCCAGCACAGTCGTCCTCTTCCTCTCCTCAGGCACACAATCGTCCTCTTCCTCTACTCAAGCACAGAACCATCATCGTCTTCCTCTTCCTTCTTTTCCAATTTTTTTTCATCAAACAAAGAAATTTTTTTCCAGAAAAATAATTCCTATGTAACAAACAGAATGTGGTTTTGGACAATTGGAATTTTATTTCCTATTCATCATTTCCAGAAATTTTTTTCCGGAAATTTTTTTCCATTTCCAAATTTCCTGCCATCAAACGGCCCCTTAAGGATACAGTTTCTTGTTTTGGTCATACCATTTTGACAAGGAGTACCTCAAATAGTGCATTAAGCCATAATGTCTTCCTCTTCTTGCAATTGTGCTAATTAATTGTTTACTTCCTTTGTCCCATCTCAAAAACTATTAGAATATTGGCTACCTCTACAAAACTTGCCAATTGTGGTAAATTCCTTGTTAAATTCTTTGAAAATTCAACAAACATCATAGTTTCATAGATTAAATACAGATACATGTTCCATGAATAATCATCAATAAATATGACAAAACACTTTTTTTCTACGTAAAAAAAGGTAAAGGGTTTTCAAATATTCGTATAAACTAGTTTTGACATCCTATTAGTTAATTTAACATCTTCACTTATGTGTACTCTTGACCTATATAACAAGGGATAAATGGTTTCCAAATATCTATGTGAACTATTTTTAACCTCTAACTACTTTTCTTGGCACTTTTTATATATGTGTTAGGAGATTCTAAGATCTCCTTATGAGTGTTAGAGGCACACTCTCAATGCATGAGGCATGCACCTTATTACGCATAACCCAGAAGAATGTCTCAAGGTGTTTGGTGACGCGTTGTTGACCTGATGCGTGCACCTCATCTTGAGGCACATGCCTCATTCCAATATGTGAGACATGTCTGAGGTAGATGCCTCAATTCACATGAAAACTTCTCTTGCTTTTGCATTAGTCTCTCATACTGCTGATGAAGACCCTATCCCTCTCTTCCTTTGTGACACTCTTTTTCTCTCTACAGTGAGTTACCTAACCCTTTCTCCCCCTCTCTTTTTACCGTTGAAACTTATGAACTTTGTTGGAGAACTGATCTTCTTGTTATTAGTTGTAATTCCACATTTTCAATGTAAATTTTTGAGTTTCTTGGCAGGATTGGATGGGTTACTTGTTCTAAGAAGATTTTAGGCTTGTCATAGCATCAAAATTAATTCACTAAAACTAATGAGTATGAAATGATTAAATTTGCACATTTAGCTATGATACTATGTTCTTTATTTTGAAAATATACTGATGAATATTACTAACTCCAAAATATCTCATAAACATTAATTTTTGACACTGGGGTACTAATTCTGGAATTGTTAGTGGTGTTGCACAGATCCACTAAAAAAGCCCGAGCTCCATAGAACAGGCTCAATCTTGACTCGACAAACAACGTCGAGCTTGACTTGCGTAACTTAGTTCATTAACCTGTCTCATTTCTTTAAATTATTTAACTTGTCAATTTGATAACTTGTTTAACTAATTCCACTATGATGAACTTGTTTTACATAGTCAACTCAAGCCGAGTTCTTACAACTTGAACTCAACTTGTTTGACATTTCAAGTATATATATAAGAGAGCTGAGTTTTTTTTAGTGAATTAAAGTTGATTCCGAGTTAGCTCAACTCATTGTGTGGCCCTAAGTGCTAGAGTTAGCAAACATAACTTCAATAGCAACAAGAAACTTTTATTCTTTTTACATTGTGGGTAGCAGTGCACAAGTTTTTTGTGATTCAATATCATAAAGCAACAAACAGATTTGTTTTGTATACTCTTGTGTGTCAAGAAACAACTTTTCATCATGTTGATTTCTTTTGTATGAACAACAAACTCACCCTTTGGTGATGATAGATCCCACCATGTATCCCATCATGAGCAAAACAGTTTTGTTTTCCTGATTGTTATCAAGACAATAAATATTGGTTACACTATTGATGAAATATAACCCAACCTTGCAATAGCAGAAAAGTAAGTAGGACATAATATAATTTATATTAAACAAATTGAAAGGTACACCACAAGCAAAATTTACTATTTACCATTTTCAAGGCAAACAATAGGAGTTACTAAGATTACGACTTTTGTGATAAGTTGTATATATAAACTTTTTGAAGCAAGAAGTTTGGAAGCTCACCTTCATTTTGAAAAGTGTTGGAAAACCAAGGGAAATGAGACCATCTGTTAGTATGAGGTTTGACCATTTTCATGCTTTAAACAGGATAACCAAGTCAATTATTGAGTCACACATTTTTATTGCCCAAGTGCAAAGTATTGTCCTAAATATTAAAATGCATTAAATAGAACTTCAATGCTTTGCAATAGTAGCCACTTTCATCCTTAGATCCATGTGTGTTGCAACCAAAATCTAGTTTGAAATAGACCTTGAAGTAAACTTTGAAATAGTCTTAAAAAAATAGTTATGAACTGGAAAAAGTAAAGGAGGTTCAGAAAAGGACATTGGAAATAGGATATCATAGAAATGTTCGGAAAAAATTGAAGGGAGTGTTTGAAAGTTGTGTTGAAAAGAGACTTTGAAATTTGGCAAGGCTATGTCGAAACAAACACCAAAAGCATATTTCACAAGAGATTTTGATGATACTTTGAAAAGTTTTGAAAACTTTTCGAAAATAATGAATGAATTTAAAAACTGTCTCATATAAGACAACAAAAGTACTCAAATCTTCTAAACACATGGATTAGGACCCAAGTTGTCGATGTGATTTCTGTTATCTCAAGCTTATAAAAGAAGGGTGAGCATATGAACACCTGCAGGTAACCCCTAAGTGGGAGATTAAAATGGTATATGCATATGTATTACAAACCATATCATGTTAAATACCAAAGTAAACTATACATGTGATGCTTAAATGAACAAAATAAGGGAAAATAAAGTTTTAACCAAAAGTATATTTTTGATTATGTTATAAATCAAGAATTCAAAAATGGAAAGAGGAAAAAAAATAAAAATAGCATAAGCAAAACAAACAAGGGTAGTAATTAAAAGATATTTATGCGATTCAAAATAAACTTTATGACATTGGATTGCCACGATTTGTGACTTCACACTTGCATACTTTCCCAAAATACCGAGACCTAAGGCTAAGTGCATGCATGCATGCTTGCATAATGTATAAAATAATACCATCAACCTATAGAAAAATAATTTAAGTTTAAACATAATGGATGAGTTACAGGTCTTCAAATAAGGTGAAAATTGGTGGGCATTATCTGGACATGCCTAGAATTCCAACCCATCTTAAAGATTTGAAAAGTGTTGAGTAAAACCTGAGATATAACTTTATATAATAAGCCTAATTTTCTAGATTTAGGACACAACAAAACATAATGTTTAGAAATTATATTCCTATAATCTCATAAAAAATGAAAATTGATTGAGCTCAAGTTTTAATCAACAAACTAGCTACATGAAGAATCATGTTCAAGTGAAAGAATTGAAATTTTATGCATAGATTATAAAATATAATACAATCAAATTCTGCTAAAAATGAGGTTTCTACAAATAACAGAAATATTAAAGAACCACTAAAAACCTTAAGCAAACATGGGAGGGGCTAAAATTTCAATTGTAGATGCTCATGAAAGGCATGAATAAAGCCCATGCTATGCAATTGAAAAATCAATATAAATCATGGAATATAATTCGAACAAGTTCCGTTAAAAGCCCTAAGTTTAACAAGAAGTACTACACATTGTACTGGCTAGGTCAAAAGGACCAACCAAACACATTTTTATAGATTTCTACCTTTACATTACCTATTATTTCGACTGGAAACAAAGTGTTCTACAAATACGGCATAGTCTTCATAGAACTGAGGATGACTCATACGGTTCTTATAGCAAATCTGGTGAGCACATATCAAGTTTATGGCAGGTTAGAAATTTAAGATGTGTGTAGACTGGTTGTTGATGCACCTATTTCTGAACTATGATAGAGAAAGCCTTGTGTTTACTCATTTTGTTATGTGGGGAAGGCTACAGATGACACACATGTACACAAAGTTTTTGAAATGATTTGTTAAGAGTGGTGAGATTTTGGTCTTTCGTTAGTATGTTTCTTGAGGAAGTTGTTGGGTTGAACAAACTTCATAACCTCAACCTTAGTTGTTGAAAGATCAAATTCCATTTTCATTCACCCCTAGATCCATTTTTTGGAATATTTGAAAGAGCAGACATGTACTATTCAGTCTCTTTACCACCTTGTTATCCTTCTCTCTAGTTGATGGATAACCTCGGTAGGAAAAAGAATGAAGATCAGTCCCAATTTCATTAAGTTCAATATTTTTTTTCAATGTCAAAGATTGCACTTTTCCCTATCTTAGTTTCTAATGTTGATACAACTGTTATGAAAGATTTTTGTAGTATAAAAGGACTTTAAATGAAACTTCAGGGTATAGGGTCCCCCTCCTTTTTATTCAAAACAAATTAATAAATAGAAACCATCAACAACTAACATCAATTCCGCACTGAAGCCTAAACAGTCAGACCATGCAAGCAAGAATAGCATTGAGGGACACCTTAAAATTTTAAACTATTCATACTAGCTGAGCTACAAGCCAATTGAAAAATGTTTACAAAAGGATTACAGTACAAAAAATGTGCTTAGCAAAACTGCTTGTCTCTGATGCCCCTTAACCATTATGGGAATATCTTCGAATAAGGCATCTCAGCATTCTTCTCCATTGCAAAGTTCACAACTCAAACACACTTTGCCTCCTTGTAGCTGATTAAGGCTGCTTAGATAGATCATGATAACTTCAGCATCCAACCTGTATTGGCTTTCAATCAATCTTTTACTACCCCTCCTTGTCGCTCATTTCCTTTGATTACAAAACCAACTGATTAAGATGCATTGTAATCCAAACAAACCATCTGCACAATCCTATAGTAGATTTTGAAGGACAGCTATGGGTTTGGCAAAATGTAGGTGTTAAACCATAAGCCTAGCACCCTTTGTATATCTCGATGATCTCTTCTGAGCACATAAAATGTTTTTTAAGTCATTCCAAACCCTGAAAGGATCATTACTTCCATAGTATTTCCTTCAGCATGAGTGCATAGGTTTGTTTTTAATTTCCTAGATGTTCCAAACTATCATTGGAAACAGCATTCTTCACCCACCTTTAATCCATTTTTCTCTAATTCTTCTTTGAGACCACCATAATATCAGTTCTTAATTGTTCAGATACGGACTATGGCACATTTTAAATCTGTGCATTAAAGCTTGCCATATTTTAGCTCATTGCATTCCCACATAACATGGAAATTAGATTCTAAATTTTTCTTACACAAATAGCATCTGCTAGCTGGAGAAATTCTAACTCTTTGGAGACAATCTTGAGTATATAAATGACCCTCAGGTGCCAAATAAAGTACCCATTTGGCTTTTATAGGAGCTTCATTCTTCCATATTCAAATACACCATGGCTCCACAGGTTTCTTTACCTACACTGGATTATAAATCTCAACTGTTGTAATTTTATGATTATCCATAGAATCCCACATCAATTTGTCTAGGCCAAACATTAACACCATGCTCTCAAAGACATGATTAAGCTGAGAATTTTTCAATTTATCCCTCAATGGATGAAAAAGACATCTGATAGACAAGCATAAGTGTCAAACAAAGACTTCCCCTATTGAAGAAATTTTCTCCCCACCAGGTATGCCACTATTCCCCAACCCCCATTGTCCCCCCATGGTCAAATATGCTTCCCATCTCCCAATTTCCATCAAAAGAGGTGCCCACTTTATTCCATCCTCATATAATATTCTTCCAAAACGATGAATCAGAGCCCTTCCTTTTGTAACTCTACAAACTATCATTAGTTAAATATTTCATTCTCGCAAATCTTTTCCATATTGAATAAAAGGTCCAGCCCTTCAACACATTAAAAATCATATTGGCCTTGTTTAAAACTGATAGGTTCTTCAACTCAATACCATCTTCCACAACTAGGTCACATGACTTGCCCCACTCTATTAGATGAGTTGGCATTGCTCCTCATTATCACCCCATAGAAACCTATTACAATCTCTTTCAATTTCAACAAATACTGATGGTGGAAGCTTAAAACATAATAACTAATAATTGACTACTTATCTAACAACATTTCTTATCAAACAAATTCAACCAAACCTCTTTTTCACTTTCCCTTAAAGCTCTACCGAAAGGTTGCTTGAAAAAAGGGGGGCGGCCCAAAGGACTTCTATGATAAAGAAGAATTTTTCCACCCAAGAACATTAATCATCTAGGCAACTTCCTCTATTCGGGTATGAAAGGGTATAAAGTAGGACTTATATGAATTAATTTTTAAACCTGCATCATCTTCAAGCTCCTGAAACACTCCTTTAACACCTACTATAGATTTTTGATATGCCTTGCAGCATATAATCATATCATTTGCAAAAAAAGCACCTAGAGTCACACACACACAGATCCTTTAAACCATGGCATGGAAATGGATCTGAACGCTACTTCTCATTTCTCATTTTAGCACACTACTTCCCATTTTAGCATGCAAGCTAGAATTTCAACCACAATTATGAACAAGTAGGGGGATAAAGGATTCCCTTGTCTAATTGCCCTCAACTCTAAAAATTACTACCTTCCCTACCATTTAAAATCAGATTAAAAGAGGTTGTCCGAACATAATCCACTTCTATTTAAAGCCCAGCTGAAATAATGAATACTCTAAGAAATTTCAGTCTACTCTATTATACACTTTTGAGATATCAAGTTTAATAAGAATGGTTTTATCCTTGCTGGCTTCTAGACTGTTAATTAATTTATGCCCAAGAAGCACTTGATCTTGAGTTACTTGAGTAGGAACAAAAGCCCCTCTTCTAAACCAATCACTTCACTAGAACATTCTTCTTTTTGTTTACCATTATCTTGGTAATAGCTTTTTCAATCACATTGCATAAAAGATGAGCCTAAAATCACATATGTTTTCAACCCCTTGCTTCTTAAGTATTAAAACCAGATGGGTTTTATTAGCACTTTTAACCTTTTTTTTGGTGTTCAAAAAAATTATAATAGACTTGAAGATGTCCTCGCCAAGTATGGGCCAAAATTGTTTATAAAATTCAACCCCAAAACCATCCAGTCTAGGCCATTTTTCGTTGCTCATACTAAAAAAGGTTTTCCTAACTTCATCACTTAAAAGAAGCCTGATTAGATTCAAATTGTTCTAATCATACATAAGGGAACTTTCCAAAGGTGAACTCGTCCTCCCCACTTCTCCATTGTTACTACCAAAGAAATCAATGGAAAATGCTCTGCTTGCATTCGAAGATATCTTTTTGACATGCATATTTAGTACCATTTATCTCCATTACTGACAATCTGTCCTATTTTGATTTTCTCTTCACATGATCATGGAATAAATGTGTGTTTTGATCACCCTCAGTCAACCATTTTGATCAAGATTTTTGTTTCCACAAGTATCTTCCTTAAGAAGGCATATTTCCATTTCTTTACGCAACATAATCTCATAATCAGCATTATAGACCGAGTGTATATTGACTTGATGTTGAACCACTTCCTTTTCCCTTATAATGGCATCAGTTTTCTTTGAGATTCTTCCACTATCCTACATTGCTTGAGCATTCTTTACCCTATCCAGTTTCTTCAATGCCTTTATCATGGTACATCTCTTAACAAAAAAGTGTCCCATTCTCTTCTTATTTTTGTCCATGGTCATTTGTCACAAACTAGTATTTAAGAAAATATAAAAAACCTTTTCCATGAACACTGCCATTGACTTCAGCAAGAGTAAATATTAATGCACTATGATCAGATGAGATCTTTGGAAGAACTTCAAGAGAGAATCCCATCGGCCACTTCTCTATTTTGATTTCACAAACACTAGTCAATCATACATTGAATATTTTATTTTCTTCTTCTATTATTTGACCAGTTTAATGAGTAGGGAGCATCATTTATTACTCATAAATCACTACTTCACAAGCCATTTGCCAATGAGGACACAAGGCATCAAAATAGATCTTGCAAAATTTCCTAGTTCCAAAAAAAATCTCTTCTCATAACCCTGTTTGAGGTCACAACCATATACACAAAAACTAAAAATCGGTCTATATATTCGAGCATGATCCAAAAAGAACCAACAAACAAAGTTCTTACATTCAACATTATCATATTCCACCTGCTAGAATTCTTGCAAAAGGAAGTGTTTTATATATATTCGATATAAAGGCATAATCCTTATGTCTCCATTTTCACCTTTTCAAATTATATTCAAAAATCATAAATTACTAATAAAAAGTAATTCTAAGTTCCAATCAGAGAGACTAGAAGCAAGATCCCACTGTGTTGATCCCCTTACTAGCCCTTGGGTATTTCAGTACCGAATTCTTCTCATTTGGATTTACTAGAATTACTATTGAAAGCAATATTCATGACCCTGACATTGTTCCTCAAGTCCATCTCCAAATCCTTAGTCAGAATTGAACCCATGTCTTCAACAGCTTCCATTCTTCTTTTTTCTTTCAATTGAAACCTATGAAAGAATGTCCTTGTTTTTATTAATATTTTTCAGATGTTCCTGATTTTTCTTTTATTCTGCCTATAATAAGGACTCATATATTTTATTTGTTTAGTCCTTCCATGGTAAACTTTCCTTCCAATTACTTCCTGAAACAAAATAGAAAGCTCCTTTTCACCTATCTTTTCCAAGGATTATTTTTCCAGATTCCATCCCTTACACGATTGAGGAAATCTTGATGGGGGGTTACTTTTTTTTTTCAAGAACTTCAGATCCATAAATGTTTTATTATGTCTGCTTGCAACTATTTGTTCCTTCATCATGTTCAATTTGAAAATAAAAAGGCTCTCAGACAGAACACAAATACCTTTTGATGTCCAACCCTTCTTTATCCTGTGCAGCAAGTTTCTCATGGACCTTAGGGAAAGATTCTTTTGAACAATCACCTGCTCTGGAGCCCTTGCCTGCATTTGATCATAATCTTTTGCTTTCATCTTCTCATCCCTATTTGCTTTGAGGCCTTCATTACATGGAACCCCATATCAATTTGAGACTTTCCTTTTTCTATGACCTTGGTTTTAGGGTTTTCTGAACCCCCCATTTGGATCTTCCCTTTACATTCAAGGGCCCATTTTCTGCAAGACCTTTTAATTACTTTCGCTTTAGACCATGAATAGGAGTCTCCTTTCGAAGATCCATGCTCTTTTGTCATTTGCAAATTTACCTTATAGTGGGCACAAAACTTAATGTTTCGTTCATAAATGACTTCCAATCTCACAATCTCCTCATACCTTAATTCTACCTAGACCCTTGGCTTTCAAACAAAATTCAGTGGCACCTCCAGTAGAGCTTTGCAATGCAAGATGCAACATCGATTTGATTTGAACATCAACATTCACCAAATTCCTTCCAATACCCACAGTTATTACATAGAAAATCTTTCTACTCCAAAGGATGAAAGGAAGATTTGAAACTCTTACCCTGATCAGCACCTTAAGAGGTCGTTTGATTGCTGTCCATCGGGACAGGACATCCTGTCCATTACACTACTATCCTGTCTTCATGGACAATGATGTTTTTTGTCCACCGTTTGATGATTTTAGGAACAAAACACTACGTTCTTCTTGTCTGGCGTTTGTTTCATGTGTGTCTGTTCTGTCTGTTCTGTTCGTCCTGTCTGACGTTTGTTTATCTATCCGTGTTGTCCGATGTTTGTGTCTTTCATGGTTAGTTCTATCTGGTGTTTGTTTATGTTCTGTTCGAACTGTTTGTTTATTCTGGTGTTCGAACAAACCACAACTGCATGTCTGCAGCTTTCTTGAGGGCAACTTCTATGGGGTGGCGAATCGTAGACTAAAAACATCTAGCATTTTTTTCCAAGAAATACTTCACAAATATGAGAGTTGACTGACTATTATGCACTTCTCGTGTGTGTGTGTGTGTGTGTGTGTGTGCGTGTGCGTGTGTGTGTGTGAGAGAGAGAGAGAGAGGGAGAGTGAGAGAGAGAGAACAAGTTAGTTGTTGAAACAATAAGAAATTTTACCATGAAATAGGATGAAAAAAAGTCAATCGACTGCAGCTGTTATATCAACAATGCTCAAACAACTAGGACATATATCCTCCAGCTTGCAGACCTTACTGAGTTGTATGTGCCAACTATTCAAACAGCCAAAACATAAGACCCAAAACAGCTTGTTTTTTCATTAATGAGGAAAGTTGACAAGCAAGCTAAAGCCAGTTTGCCATGTTCAACTGGAAGTGGTGCATTTAAGATTTTGGTAGTAGTGTTTTCTGACAATATCAAGGAGATGTATGAATAGTATATTATTCAATATTTGAAACCCTCCTTTTCTACAGAATGCCCTTGTCTACAAAGATCAATCTTTATAAATTTCAATGTTCGGCCATCCTTGTTCAGCCTACGACTTCACAAACATGGCTAGGAGTTTGATTTCATCATCTTGCAGCCTAGCTCCGAATGTACACTGACCTCTTGATGTGCATTTCTCACCAAATCCCTCCAATGAAAAGCAACAGCCTTACTTAAATATCACACCCTAGAGAGAGAGAAATCTATAGAAGCAAACAGTCAGTATAGTCACCAGCATTCTTCCCTTTCCATAGTATGTGATTTCATATATGCTCTCTTCAGTCGACAAACGACCTCTAAGAGTATCTTCCACACACATCGAATCTCTAGGAACCAACAACTCATAACTAGGATCCTTCCATAAGCACCTTTACCTAGACTTATCTACAACTCCTCCTCAAAACCTACCCTTACCAAGAATGTGCCTCTCCTAAGAATAAAAACTTAGGGTTTTAACCTCTTTCCATTGGTTCTTCAATCTATTGATGATAAAACTATAATCAATGCTTTCATGTACAAATTTCCTACAAAACAGCCTATCGTCATCCATTGGAATGGTAATTTTCTCTTAGAGTTCCTCCAATAAGAACCTAATACATGGTCGTCCTTCCACAAACTCCACCGACAACGGATTTTGAATCATCTCTTCCTCCACATGGTCTTCTTGGAACAGTCTTCACAATAGGAGATTTACCAGGTTGCTGAAGCACATCATTGTTATCATGACTCTACCATGATTTCCTAACCTTTGAGCTCTCTCCTATCTCCATTAGAGGATTCTTATTTACTTGGTTTGGTGGATGTTTCTAATGTTGTTCAATATTATTAAATTGGTAATTTTTTTAGTTCGCCTTGCATATGAGCTTGCAAGTGTTTAAGTGAATAAGCCAAAACTCTCATAGTGTCAAAGAACTTCACTCTAGCTTTTATATCACTCTAGCTTTTATATATATGAGAACTCAGTTAAACTGGTTCTCATCTTTTTTATTCAAATCTTCCCTTTCTATAAAACCCTACAAAGAGATAAAAATAACTTGATCATTCAATATTATTATGACTATATATGGACACTCTTAGTTGGATTTTCTTGCCATTAGGATCTTACAAATAGAAGAGTATTTGTTTGTTTATGTCCTTCATAGCACATCTTAGATACTTATGGAAGCAAAAATGGTAAGACAAGAAAACTACTCTTGAAATGTTTTCCAACAAAATTAACTACATAGTTGTATTGTTCTATTTGTTATTGAAACTTTATGATTAAACTATACTACAATATCAACTATTATTGGTAGGGAATATGATATAACATGTAAATATGATCTTTAAAACATACTTTGTTTGTGGGGTTCAAGGGTCAAGGACCTTGGATAAGTACTGGCCCCAAGCCTAAGCTCTCTCCTGGCAAGTAAGAGGTCTAGAAGCTGAACGCTAACCCCTTCGCAAATCTTTGCTTTAAAGGTGTGCCCCCTATCTCCATAGAAATCAACCAAGATTTGCTTTCTCTAGACGTGATAACCCTCATGGGACTTGTGGAGCATTTCCCTCATGTCACTGACCAAGGATCCCAAAGGACTCAACAGACTAGCCTTAATGATAGAAATTCGAGCAGGTGCTTACTTAACGTTTAGCTGACACTTACATGCTCGCAGAGTGTCTTAGGGATATCAATAATGGTTCCTTGCTTGACTTAGATCATCAGGAGGTCTGAGGTCAGAAGAAGAGAACCAACTCCCTGGTTGATGGTGACACCATGGAACTCATCAAATGATCTCATTCCAGCCCCTTAAAGGAAGAGGGGGTGGAATGTGTTTGTTGGTCAATGAATTTGGTATCATGAAATATACAAGGGCAGCCCATTAGAGATGCCTAAAGACAACTTCCTTTGTTTTTCCAAGAGAAAAACCCAAGTTCTTTTTTTTTTCTCTTTGATCCCTAAATTTCACATGAGAGGAACCCTTCTAATGACATATATGCCCTTTGTCATCAATTATCGTTTCTTAGACATCATTGCTCAAATAATGTCTCAGTGCAGTCATGGAAGGATCTCTGTATTCATTATTGATGTGAATTGAAGTTGAATTATTATCTAATGAATAGTCAATTGCATCAAGACAGATTCCTTGTGGTGTGCATTTACCTTTCCCTCAAATCCCTCACCTCCTAGCATCTTTGGACCCTGTCATCCATTCTACAACCCCTCCATGGACCAATGCCACTAATGTAAAACTAACCCATGATTAGTGTGCAAGATAAAACCAGCCAAGCCCCCAACCTTGCGTTGTTTAGATGCTTCTATTCATTGCATGCACAGTGTCATCTTCAATTGATAGAAGGTGTCAACCACATGTTCACTTGATGCAATAACAAAAACGGAGACTGTGTATAAGCAAGCTAGACTTTGCTATTATTATTTATTCATGGAGTGAAGCCTAAGTACCTCTATGTCCCCCCAAGTGCAACCTCAAACACCATCATATAATTCACTCGTATGTTTACTATCAATTTGCATTTTACAACAACATTTTGTGGAGTGTCTTTCTAGTACTTCAATTGATAGACCAAATAGTGAGAGTGTAGAGAGGTAGTCACCAAGGCCTAGCGCTACGTGTTTCATGATGCCTCTAATCATGGTGATTTCTAGAATGGAATTCTTAAGGTGACTACTCTCCAATTGTAACAGGCAAGCATTAGGGGATCTTAACTTTGTATCCAGTACATTGAAAAGAAATTACATCAGCATCAAAAAGTGAAAGGGGAAGGCAAACTGGCTAGTGATCAGGAGCTCATGTTGCATGAGCCTATGGGCTTCACTGGAGCGGGAGGAGAGCATGTGGGCATTATTGAGCAAGGTTGAATTGGCTCCACAAAAACACTACTTCTTTCCATATGCTTGCAAATAAATCCCTCCCATGATAGCATCATTCATTCAAGAAAATGAAAAATAAAATGTACAAGGGAAACCCATTCGTTGTTGGACATTCCCTGGAAGTAGGAGAGAGCTTGGACGGCTTCCTAAAACCAATGATACTAAACAAGAATCCAAAGAGAATTCAAGTTTAGCAAAATTAGTAGTAGCCGAAAATCTTCTAACCTTTGAGGCAAGAGCCCAAGAGAAGGGCCTAAGCTTAGCAAAATTGGTGAAAGGAAAGGAAAGAGAAAGACCACTTTGCTATGGATGGCTGCTGCTTGCTTCTTCTTCTTCTTCTTCTTCTTCTTCTTCTTGGTTGTGATGGTGAAGGGAGAACAAAGGAGACGGAGAGCACTTAGCAAAAAAAACGTCCCTCTCTAATGTGCTTAGAGGGGGTTTATATAAACATTTCAGGCCCTTTATGCTTGTGTGTCAAGAAATGTATGGGCTGAGTTGAGTAAAAAACAGCGTTCATTGGGTGCATGCCTCTATTCAAGACATGCAGTCAATAAAATTTAAAAAAAGTTTATTCTATTGGCTGCATGCAATAGAGTTTATGTTTTGTTTTAAAAATAACTTTTTTTAATCAGAAAGAGAGAGACCTGCACACCTTACTTATTTCTCTCTTAAAAAAAAACATCCCAAGCCCACCTCCCCCCAACTCTTCTTGGGGAACATTCTTTTGAACTAGCAAGTTGGGGCTGGTCTAACCAAGTGATGTGGCTGCGATATCATCCAGCCCCATTGCTTGACCAATACTAGAAAGTCTTCTCTGTATCGCATTTTTGCAAGAATACCCTTTGACTTTGACTTCAAACAATCTCTCTCTTGAGTGTGTTCTGTTTGACTTGACCTCATTGGGGTTTGACCTAGTGATCAAATTTTAAATTATATTGAATTATAGATTTTACCGTATATAATTCAATAATCAAACTCAACTTACACGGACTTTAAAAGTCATTGTGTTAAATTAAATTGGAAAGGATTTTTTTTGTCAAAAATTTGATTGAAAATGGGGTTGACTTGATCAAAACCCTCAAATCTACATTGCTCAATTACATACTAGACTTAGACAATTTACGAGTTCAATTACATAATTGATTTGTATAAAACCCTAATTTAGAATTTTATTGATTGAATTGGACTGAGAATGGCAATTTTGTTCCAAAGTTGAATTGAATGTATGGTTTGACCATTGTCGACGTCCCATTTATGTTTTGACTTCAGCAAATTTGACAAGTCTGATAGCATTTGATACTGAGAAAACATTTAATTGTGTTTTAATTCAGTTAAATTTTGAGCGAGCTTCAACTGAGCTTAGTCAAGGCATTGTTGGTTCAGTAAGGATGAATTATGTCCTATGACTGGATTGGTCAACAGGTACAAACCTGACCTATTTGACTGGGATGACTCAGCCTAGTAGTTGGGGCGCCACATCTCAGTGAGCCTGGTTCAAATCCACTTGCAGTTAAGTGAGTTTGAGACAAGCCCATTATGACGTGTAAACGGGGTCAATGCATGTTGGGCTCTGTCTTCTCCTCTTGATTATTCAAATCTGCCCCTTTTTCATGTTAAATTTGCTTTCTTTTTTAGATTTTTCAATTATTTTAAACTTGTAGGTGAAAGGAACACTTTTTTAATTGATTTTAATGAAAGAGGTAGGGACGCCCCACCTTGGGTGGGCCCTTGCCCATGCAGGCCAGCTGAGGCCTACATGTGAGCTCCACTTAGGGTTTGAATTCGGATTTCAAATGACAATTGTAATTGGATTTGGGTTAAAACCCTAATTTAGATCCAATATTACATACTGGGTTTGGACGTTGACTTTAATCCTGCATTGGGATCTACGCCACAGATTAAATTCATGATTTGAACTCAAATTGAGTTTGTTGTTCAAAATTCACTTTGAAATTGATATTTTTCATGATCATTTTTGTGAAATTCTCTTGCAAAATTTGGAATCCCCTTTAGCGACTAAATGGAAAATTTTGGGATGTTAACAAGGTCGACCTGCTAAGAACAAATTCTTGCTCTAGGTAGTTTTGATAGTGTCGGTAAGGGCCCACAAAAATTAGACCCATCTGCTACAACTTCTTCAAAGATCTCTTGAGCTGCGGTAGTGTCTAGAGGCCTCACCCTTGAGCTGGTCAAAGGGTTGGTGGTTTCCTCTGCTTACAATTTGAGATTGTTCATACCGTCTCAGTAGAGGAAGACCATAAGTTGGTAGTAGGGTAGAACATTCATATTACCCTTTGACAGAAATGGAACTTAAGAAGGAATTATTTTGATTCAACCATTTATGCTACTTTAACTTAACCATATATTTCAGATATTAATTAATAAATTAATCACGTAATATATCCCCGGCAATGAATCTTCCTAGCATTTGTTATTCTGGCGCAAATCTAAGGGAGAATCTCCATGAAAGGAACATTAATGATTCATATAGATCACTTAATGGTACATGTCCCAAATAAATCCAAGGAGTAACTAATAATCCTGTTATACAGAAAAAAGTAGCTATCATGCCTTTTTCTGACGAATTCTTTATTGATGGAGACATTGCTTCTAGGCCAGATGGATTCCTAGCATCATTTTTCCAACAGCACTGGAATGTGAAGGGGATGGAATTAATTATTTCTGTGAGAAGTTGCTCAAGATTAGGAGATTGGCGAAGAAGGTGAAAAGAACCCTCATTATGGTGATCCCCAAAAAGGGGGTTGTAGAATTCATTACTATAGCCCACATCCTTATGCAACTCTTAATACAAGATCATACTCCGAATTCATCTCAACCGCATGAAGGAGTCCCTCAAAAAGAAAAAATTATTACCCCCAACCAAGTAGCCTTTCTCTCAAGGAGGTTTGCCAAAACAGTGTTATTCTAGTTCACGAGTCTATACACTCGCCCCCACTTGTCTGAAGCTAGATATCTCCAAAGCCCATCAACGAGAGAATCTTGTGTAACTCCTTGCTTCACCTAGGCTTTGGTCGATGATAGCTAGATAGAATCTTTACATGCATTAGTACGACAATGGCAATCTCGGTTAGACACCTGAAATGCAATCATAAACAGGGAGAGCCTCTTTCTTTTTACCTATTCCTTACAATTATGTAGATCCTTTCGACCACTGTTTGGTTCAAAATCCAAATTGGGCACCTCATGATCACTTTCTTATCCTACTAGCAGCTGGATGTCCTAGGATCCTCTCCTTTTGCTGACGAACTCATGGTCCTCTCCAAGATTGACCAGTAGTTAACACCAATGATCCACGATTCCCATGAGGCTTTTTGGGTGCTGCGCTTGGGAAGTGGGTGCAGCCTAGAAGAATTTATTGCTCTCATATTTAATGCAGATCACAATCGTACTTTTAATAGGCAGATTAGGCAATTACCGCTTACTTAGGCTACCCTACTTGCTGGGAAGCTCAGTGGTGGTTGGTGTAATAGCTCGCCAAACATTTGGCATGTTGGAAGGCTAGGATGTTGGTAACAGTACACGAGGGATGTATCTGATTAGCTATGCCTTCCATAACATCACTGACTACTAGTGTTCACTTTTACTTACCAAGGGAATGTAAGGAGGAAGGAGAGGTAGATCGAGTTGGGGCTACCGTCTTATTTTTGGAGCTTCCTTTGTCAGCCTATTGTAGAAGGTAGCAAGGGGTTCAGAGGATTAGAAGCACGGTGTAAGGCATGATGCGGGAACTTGGCATTGAGGATCTGGCGTAGGGATTCTCCATGGGAAAAGATGATCTATGGTAAATACCTTCATTTTCATAGTTTATGCACCTTAAGGGCCACGGCTCACTGCTCACGATTTTTCAGTAGAATAATGAGCATGTGCAAAGCCGCTTGCAACATCAATCAATGGTATATAGGTGAAGGCAGAATTCGGTTTTGGGTGGATGGGTGCCATGAGGCTCGACTCATGAACGAGTTCGAGCCGAGTCATTTGCTTTAATGTTATTTCTCGAGCTCGAGGTTTCATTAGTCGAGCCGAGTCCGAGCTGGCTGAACTCAGGCTCGACTCGGCTCGTGTTCACCCCTAAGTATCATTGACGGATGTTACTTGAGTAGGATATTATAGTGCTCCTATCTTTTAGGAACATTCTTATACACTTCGGCATTGAGAGGCCAGTCGGGAGTTTTCTTGACAGGCTTATTTGGAAACGGACCAGCATGGACAAAATTACACATTAGATATCTAGTTTCACACTTATAGAAGACATCCTACTAAAAAATTGGAGGAGTTAGGTTTGGCATGAGGATGCTCATCCCCAGTCCAGATGGTTTATGCAAGTAGCCACCTCTTACATGGCATATCACTTGCCAATAGACGGACCCCTTGCTTCAAGGCAGATGAATCCATTGACCATGATGTTCTCCTGTAGTTTTGATACCAAAGTAAGGTTTGCTTGTGTCCTTCACACTATCTGAGCTGAAATGATGGTTCAAGTGCAGACTTAGAAGTGGTTGGTTCCAGTCTTCCAGGTACGATCACATATGCTTTTACATAATTGCAACATATATGGCTTGTTAGTCATACATAGGGCTGGGCCGCCGGCGGGGGCCCGGAACCCGGCCCGGTTCAGGCCCCGAAAAACATGGCCCGGGCCCAATGAGCCGGCCCGGGTCAGCCCGGGCCAGGCCGAGTCGGGCCCAGGTTTCAGATATCGGGCCGGGCCGCGACCCAACTCGATGCCCACCTCTAGTCATACATGAGGACTCTTTCCATGAAACACTCAAAAGTTCTCTTATCCAGTTGAGAAGCAGCCACATCTAACTTGTTACTAAGGCGGTTATCAGATTTGCATTCAAATAACCACAACCTTGAGGGAAGGTAAGGCCGTAATTACTAGCAACTAGTGAAGGGAAGCGTGTTTGGGTGTTCTTCGGTCAACCAATGATTAACTGTTTCTTGAAAGTGTGGTGCTCCACTCTATTTCAACCTCCTCACAATATAACCATCGAATTAGTGTTACGGGAAGTTTTTTTCGAGAAAAAAATGTGAAAAAAAATTAAAAGGTCAGTAAAAAAAGAAAAAAGAAAAAACATGTTTTTCTTTAAAACGTTAATAAAAGGGATAAAAACGCATTTTTCCCTTTTCTCCGTTTTTTACAATTTTTCACGTTTTCTTACATATTTTAGTAACCAACTTTTCATTTTTCACATGCCATTTTTAGGATCTTTCCGTTTAAATTCTTTAAGTTTTCGAGATTTTCCCAAGATTGCCCAAGAAAAACTCTTGCCTTATTACCCCTGAGAAAATCTTCGGCGCTTAAACGCTTTGAAGGCTCCATTTGGACAGTTTCAGACGGAAGAGATTAGCTAGGATAGCTACGATGGTTGAGGGCAAAGATTGGAAGGAAGAGCCCTCCCTCCCAACCCCAAAATGCTCGCTTACCGTGGGTGGCAGCCTCGTTCAGGTTGCGAGGAATATCAGATCTCTCAGCCTCTTTCTTCCCCCCCTTGAGGTGCAGAAATGCCAAATGGTCCTATGAAGCTGTATCCTCGTTCACATGGTCCTGCTCCTCTTCTCCGGAACAAGCTGTCAGACACGGTGATGATATATGCTTAAGACAAAAAATCAATTTCATCGCATTTGCCTTTGTGAACTAAAACCGTCCTTTGAACACTGGTTTCTCTAAGAAGCCCACTCAAAGATATCTTCTGAAGAATTGGCACGGCCGTTGACTGCTTACTTGGTAAGACCACTAAAACGAGAAAAGGCGGCATTGGTTTTCAATCTTCCCCCGCTTCGTTATCTTCTTTATCTTCTTCACCGAATTTATATATCTTATTTATATAATGTGAAAGAAAACTTCTAGAGAAAAATGAAAAAAAAAATTAAAGAGCCCAATCATCCAATTCAAGCCCTTGAAGATCTGTAATTTGGTGTGTGTCCTCTCTTTCAATTTTGGCATAATTTTGCCTCGTACATAATCCGTTTTTCCGGTGCCTTCTATACGAATTTTAGGCGGCCTCCAGCAGTTTGGTGGAAAGCATATTCTGTTGGCGACGGATGCGTCCATTAATGTGAACTCTTATTAACATAAATATGTTCCAAACTGAAACCAAGATATTGAAATTATAAATATTATACCTGCAGCAAAGTGACAACCAGGTTATTAAAAGTGACATAATTGTGCATAATTATCATTTACATTCTCACTACCAAAACGAAGTTCATTTTGTCATCCAAAAATTTTGTGAAAACCAAGGGGAGTTCTCAGCCAAGCACCTAAACCGGGAGTCTCACTACTTTCTAAACCAGGTTATAAAACTACAATCTCAATAACCTGGTTTTCACAAAAACGAGTTGTGGGGTTGTCATCCAAACGGGCCTCAAGTATTAACGTCATCTTGTTGATTTTCCAGATGAATGGAGGATCCTGTTAGCAGCATCTGAGCTAAGTGCTTCATACACCTGAAGAACAGAAAGCCAAGATTCTTAAGACACAAGCCACATATGAACTCAAGGACGAACTTCAACAACTCAAAGCAACACTTACAAATTTCTTGTGAACCATCTGAAAGGCATTGCAGAACCTTTCTGCCTCTTCTGAGCTTACCTATAACAGTAGAAACACGGGACACCATATAAACAAGAAAATTCTCGATATCTGATTCAAGTAAAAACAATGAGACAAACAATGAAGGCAGAAGAGCTATAAAGGTATGATCATTGAAACAAGTCGTAGAAGGACATAGACCAAGTTAGTTATCCTTGTCATCCTTGATAGATGAGCAAGAGAGACGCAGTAGAAACAACACAGAAAGTGAACAAATAGTTGGGACTCTGACACTACGAATTATCAGATGGACCAGCATCACAATAAGGTCAAGTGCATGAAACTCAAGAAACGACTACATGACACCTAAATAAGACAATTAAAGAGTATACACAAAATAATCAATTAACAAAAATAAGCTATGGTTCTATGAATACTTCAAGAAAAAGGAAAGCAAATTGTTCGATCGCTGCATGCACAGATTAGTCATAATAACTCGGGTGCAACAACTTTTCTGGAGAGTTCATGTAACTTTGACTTACGGAAAAAAAAAAACGAACAAATCAAATATAACAGAAAACCAAAACTCTAAACATACGACTGTGACAGTATCATGAGATGCCGAATGTCCAAGGTGTCATCCCTCTTTCCATGTCAACATATTTCCAGATTAACCTGTAGTTTTCCTGATTACATGAAATGTTGAGAATGCATATTTTGCTGTCACTGTAACATAATTAAGGTTTGTGGCTGTGACTCGGGATTAACAGATGATCTTTATTAGAATTTACTGAAACACAGAGTTCGCCTGAATTTCATTCACATGACCGCAAGTTCAGGATTGAAGCCACAACTTCTGTAGGGCAACATGTTGAGCACCTGAGGTTTTATTCATCCTGCTTCCAGGAGAAAAAAAATTGTTCTTTCTCTGAAATTTGGACAGACCTTGGAAGAGAAAAGATAAAAGAGTCTTAAAGACCAAAAAGGATACCATATCCTGGCACCTATATCAAAAGAAATTGTGAGGTGAGATGAAAGTCCAAATTTCAGAAAAACTCATATTTGAAAATTCAAGAAGTTGCAAGTAATATTTTCTTACCCTTCCAGAAAGGTGAAAAATGGAAGGAAAAAAATTACAGATCCAGGGTTTGTGAGTTTGGGTTACATGCATGAAGGACCAAGGTTACCATGTCTTCTGCGTGACAGTGGCACAATTAGCATCCACGTCAGTATACTCTTGACAACAAATCCTGCGTTACACTGGTCTTGCAGCTCTAACTACCAGGCATCATAGCAATTTGAATTGACCACTGCAATAACGTAGACAAGTTTTAGGTTTTCCAAATTAGTCAAACCAGGCACACTGGTACCCCGAGTTCAAGAATCCGTTCGCATCACCAAAAAGAATTAGCTTCATTCTTTCTTTCAAATAACTATGGCAAATTGTTGAAGGCTAAACAGAACCAGTAGCACCCACAAAATTATTGGAATAGATGATATAATAACTAAAAGGTAGAGGTTGCATCAAAATAAGAAAAGCTAACTATTGGAGTACTGAGCTTTTATAAGATATGGGAAACAAGGACAGCCAAACAGGAACAGAATCGAATTTCTTTTAAAGTATTTCTACAAAATACAGAAAGTACCTTTCTCTCTGCTGCCGACCTTAATTTTCCCCAGAATGGATCTGTCAAGAAGAGATACCATGACTATAAGGAGTGCTTCGTCGACAGAAATACTAAACCATCACTACATTAACATAAAGGTAATAGGTCAAACCAAGTGTCAGATTGCTCATCAAGAAAAACTAGTCTGCAACTTTAACACACAAATAAATGCATCTTCCCCCCAGCTCAAGCTGAGTTTCTAGGAGGTTGGTCAGAAATTGACATCTCAAAACTTCAATCCTGTTTATGGTAGCCGCATATATCTATAGTTGGTTTGCTATAAATAGTATGAAGCACCTTTCATCTAAATAAGCATTCAAGTTTCATCCTCTAAGATGCAAAATACATTCTAATTATAGACAGTATGCTTTAGAGTTTAGAGCTATGTCTGATAGGGTCATAGAAGCAAAGTGCAGGCGATGCACTTTCCAAGAAAACATGGTGGATATATATATATATATATAGAGAAACAACAAAATTATCAATTAACAGTGAACAAGTTATGATTCCATTAACAATTCAATTAGAAAGAAAGAAAATTACATGTTGTCACACCTGTCCCGCCTGCACACCTGCAACCACACCCAAGTTATGCCGACTTGGCTGCAGACTGATTCTAGCTGTTAGAAGCACTACGGATAGCTGAGGCAATGAGTAGACCCTATAGCCTAAGTACACCTACGCCGAACTAGGTGCTTTGGACAGTAAAGAAGAAAATTAAAAAAATGCAACACTAAATGTTATTATATATATATATATATATATATATCACAACCACATATAGTCACATAAAATTGTTATACAACAAAATAATTCAACTAAATACATATAGAGTTGCGCGCGCACACACACACACATGTATATATGTACACGAGGTACATTCCCAATGATGTGGTGGCCATGAGAAGGATGGGGATTGTGATATAGAAAGAAAACACATACATGTATATATGTATGTATGTATGTGTGTGTGTGTGTGTGTGTGATGTGTTGGCCATGAGAAGGATGGGGATTGTGATATAGAAAGAAAACACATAAACCAAAGCTTTTTCAATAGAAAACTTAATAACTGTTAACACTAAAACAGTTTAAATATGATAATACAAAAACATTGAATACTATAAACATAATTAAAAAGTTTAAAAGATCAAATTTAATGAATGAATAACTAAAGTTTACAAGTTATATAGTACAAGCAAAAGTTACATGTAAGCAACTTGCTCCAATGTTATGAAGCATGCAAAACCTTCCCTTTATCCAAACTGCTAAATCTCTAATTCTACTTTGTCAAACTCAAAGCCTAAACAAAGCTTAAAATAACTAATGTATTAAAAAGAAAAAAGAGAAAGAAAAGAGGGAAAATAAATGCTCGATTAGATATAGTTTATGATGACATTGCCTTGATGTAAAATGTCTTCAATTATAATTCTATTAAGAAGAAAAACTATTTAAAAATACTACATATGTATGCATGTTAAAAACTTAAAAGTTAAAATAACATAAAACATTTTCTAATTATAATGAGATTGTGAACTGCAATTGTAACTATAAGTGCATGCCCACACACACACATGGACTCATGCACATATGCTTTCAATGCAAAATCGCATGTAACACAAGAAAATGAAAGGACTACACAAAATAGAAGATGAAAAAAAAAAGCCATCTGAAAGGAAGAAAATAAATAAAAAAGAAAGAGAAAAACAAACAAGCAAAAATTTAGGTTGCAATAAAAAACCTAAGGTATCAAACAGTTAGGCACACCTAGCCGTCCTAGGTAATGATCTAGGCATTTTGAAATGGCAAGTCACTTAAAACCAGCTAGCCTAGGTGATCAGTGGAGCCTGACAGCCTAGGCCAAGCCTTGAAAACATAGCTTAGCTATAGAGTTTATATTCAAAAAAGCCTTTACCTGAAGCTTGGAGCTCATCATGGACCCCAAGAGGAAATTCAAACCAAATTTAAAACAAGAAACTATAAACTAGCGAACTCTAGTATGAGACCTTAGTTGGTGATCATAGACATAGCCAAGGATGTCATCTGGATTAAGAGGGTGACACTAAGAAAACTTGCAATTAATAACTCAAACCATATAACAGATGAAAGAACCTTTTGCTAAACTAAAGAAAGTAATCCAGTTTTGCATTCTATTGTACACTCGTGGCTCAGGGTTTGACCAAAAATGTAACTGAAAATGGCTTCCAGTATGAGATAAGAAGGAAAGACATGAGGCTAATCATCTAACACTCTCCATCCTACTTAAATCCGGCAGACAATGTTCTTGAACTCATCAACTGGAGTTTGTTAACCACGCTTCCTCTTTATCTGGGGCCTGATAATTTTGTATTTTTTCCCCCACAACCTTCATCTAACCCAATTCTGTTAAATCTACAGAACAAGCAGCGAGACCGATGAACAGCATCACCCTTTGCCAAGTTAGAAACACGAATTTTTCATGGCATCGTTCAGTTATTCCAAGTGAGTCATGTAGGCCCAAATGAACCAGACATGCCATGAACGAAGCAACTGAGCAAATACCACTTGGCACTTACCTTACTGCTCAGGTCAACAATCCCATCATTCATAAAATATTTTAATGATTTCGGTGCCTACATCCCTCATGAATTAGTTCACTAACCAAATAAGGCTGAAGCTCTGAACTATTCGTGGCGTGGCAAAAGCATAGGTCATTAATAAGTTAGATGAAAAGTCGATACCATTGATGTCGATTTCCAGATCTTCCTTCCTCTCCGCTTCACCCCACGCTTCCTGCCATCGAGCTACCTGAAACAATACAAAAAAACTCATTAAATCATTCAAGAGATCCTAAAAAACATTACCAACAAAGAACATCGCGTGTAATCAAACAATTTCAGTTTTCTTCCACCTCCTCTCTCGCCTCTCGGGATGTCGACGCTTTCGATGCTTCATCATCTGCCTGAAACCCAAAACTAAACATGGTGAAAACATAGAACCATCACCACCTAATTGAAATAAATCGACAATTTGACCGTTCGTCGCCTCAAATCGCAGACAGGCCACCAAGTTTACGGATATAAGAACCCGAATCTAAGAAAAATAACTAGAGAAGAAGATGTAGGCATCATTTTGATGAAGAAAAAGGTATACTGCAGATCGAAAAGAGAAAATGTCGCAACTGAATCAAAACCCTATTTTTAGCCATCATGTCACCAACAAGATCGGGAAGAAAATTGTCGACAGAGGGAAAAAAACACGAAATCTACGAGGAGAAATGTTAGCGGACAAGTTTACACAATAAGATCGCGATCGGACGACAGGGAAAAGATCAAGGAGACGTCGGAATTCAGCCTCGTCCATTGCTCGGGGAAGTCGGAATTGGGGAGCTGGCAGGTTTTACGGCCCGCCGCCTCTTTAGATATGTGAACGGGTCGAACCAATACTCCCGGTTCGGACACTATTTCCTATGGTTGTCATATAGTTACTTTCAAGTTATTTATTTTCCGTACTTTCTTTGTTGATGAAGACACCTCATGTGTAGGGATGTTAATGGACCGACTTGGAATCGATTGTACTAGTTTCCGCATGTAGATGTTCACGTTTTCATGTTCGATTATGAAAGAAGAAAGATCAATACCATATTTGAATCTGAATCCAAATTCATCATCCCATTTCTATTATAAAACTTACATCTAAATCCTAATTTTATTTTTAAACCGAAATTAGATGTGATACGAATTCAAATTCAAAAGGATGTTTCCTTAAATATGGATTGGAACTCGAATCTGACTGGAAGTCATTTCCAAAATCTGAATCTGATCCCATTTCTTAATTAGATATCGTTTACCTTTCACATGTCCGAACTTTTTGAAGCAATTCGGTTTATTCACTTCACTAACTATGTGAGGGAGATTCAGCTGATTTCAGAACTTGCGGATTTTCCTTCATATACTTTTTCCTACTTTTCCTTTTAATTAAACTCGTGATTTTTATTGCCTCGTTTTTCCATGTCCCAAATAACGGAAAACTATTCATGATCCGAAAAATAAAACTTGGACAGGCACTCAGGCAGTCGTTGGTAGGGGAAAAGCATTCACATGAATGGTCCAACAGGACGAGGGGCATTAAAAGTAACCTTTTTAATTTACCCTTTTGTCCTGACACAGAGGCGTTTCTAATTTTTATCACCTTCTCTCTATAGGGGTAGATCGGTCTTTTCAAGTGCCTGAGCATTCTTGTAAATGCATCCTAAGACCATTCAAATCTCTTACCCAACGAATTGACTACTGGGATGTCTTTTGAAAATTTGCTTCATTAATGGATGACGATTGGAATCCCAAGTTCTCCATATCGACGAAAATGCCCAAGGGCACCTCTCGTGGGAGTTGGGTCTAAAAAGAGTAATAAAATGTTATGATGAATCCATGGAAGGTGGAAGCAGGCACATTATTGCGGCCAACGGTACCATGGGAAAGTGGTGAAGATCAAAGAGATTGAAAAAAAACAAGAAAAAAAAGACACAAGTCTAGCTAGATTTGAAATTCCTGGATATCTTTGGGCTTCATATACTTTGGATGGAACAAGGGCATTTATCTTCAGTCTTGGGACTTTTCCTTTTTAGTCCGCTATGAGTTTCCACCATTATTGCAGATCAAATGTTAGTTGTCACATGGAGAAGGAAATACTGAAATATAAGCAAGGCCAGACTTGATGGTGGGTTGCATGATGCAATTACTTGGATAAAGTGAATGGAATCTGGTGTTGATAGTTGCGAATATCTCATTACTAGAGACATGGTTGCCACGTGAATGGCAATTCGTGTACCTTGTTACCTAATGTAGGTCGTCAGCAAAGGAAATGAACATACAAATTAAGGAGAGACGCATTTGCAGAATGAAACTTCATCAATTAAACCATTTCAAAATTTTTGACATAGTTTGAGGGACGAGAAATGGCCAAAGACATCGACTATAACTCTTTCCGGCAAACGGAAGGGCGATGGATAACTGTCCATCACTCAACATAGTTTTGTGACCTATCGTTGCCCCATGAAAGAGATGCAACTACACGAACAGTTCCCAACTTTAGCACACATCATGGTATGTTTCCGAGCACTGCAGCTTCTCCAAATTCAAACTCAAAAATAGTTCCCCAATTAGACATGATACTTTTTTTTTTTGGGGGGGAAAACTTATGGATCGATCTCTCTAGCTAATAAGCAACAAAAAAGCATTGTTCCAACAACTTATAGTCTCGTTCCAACAGGTAGCTGTTGCAAGGCAGGTTCTTCTGTTGGTTGAAGTAATCCCATACAACCTTCTTTGGAAGCATCTCATCCAGGGGTGGAGCAAGGGTAGGGCCTCTTCTAAAAAGCTGAAAGCATAGAGACATCTATGAGACCATCTCCCTCTATGAAGAGCACCATCGTCTAGGAAGAAACCCATCTTGTGCCTTTTTAAAGCCACATTGTTGGATAACTAGGTAACATCCACCTTCTCCTAATTGTTTATTTAGATGTCGTATGGTTTTATGTATTTGCCCCCTCCTTCCAACAAAGACAATACAAATCTTTGATCTTGTCAAGTGATAAAGTAACTCCTTGAACTTGCCTCTTGGCTCTTTAACAAGAAACTAGTATTCCAACGGATCATCTGGGTGATCCTGCTTGGCTTTGACCACCACATGATGTTTGAAAGCTTGTCCACCATAAGGGTTATCTTACCCATGGTAACCAAAACATGTTTGTACGGATTCCAATGTTCAGCAAATGCACAATCAAGTTATCGTGGACACATGTCATACCCCGTCTTGCTGTCGTACCTAACCTACATAACATCTAGGTCGGGAACATATCTGTAAACTACTTATGCCATTTACCACAGCATCCTAGTGCCAAATGACGTGATTTGTGGGGGGGGGGGGGAATCCTTCCAGCTGCTGTGGTCAATGGAGTACCAAATATGATTTGGGGGCACTGCTCCATTTATGGCATTTCCTAATGGAACGAGACTATAAGTTGGGCTTTACGAAAGAAGGGCAACATGTTTTTACACATTCGCATGCTGGACTGCCGAATAGGTAAAATTGGAAATGCCATGAACTTTGTTGGCGTTTACAAAATGCCGGCAAAAATCCCTTACAGAACTTTTCCTGCAGTAGGGGCTAGCTATTGCTGTTGCTACTACCGGCAGCACATTTACATCTAAAAATGCCTCACTAGACAAATAATGAGAAACTTGCTATGATAAACACAAGTATGGTAAAATCTATATTTCTGAAACAAAAACAAGATTGTTTCCATTCTATCTTTCCATCTGACGTCGTTGATTGTGCAGTTCACCTCAAACTAGTGGTCTCTAATGAAAGAGGTGCTCGCCATTGTCACAAAAAACGTGTACAAGTATTATATGGTGAGAAATTTCTCGTGTAAAATACGGAAAAAATTGTATATCTCGAAAATGAAACGAGAAAATCTTGGCAAATTTTTAAAAAAGTTAAAACATTTAATAAATCCTAAAAATTATGAACACTACACATTGTGAAGGGTGGTATTGTTGGAGGGTTTTAATTAATGGTACTAGTGCCACACATTGTAAATTTGGAGAGTTTCCATTCAGCATCTATTGTAGTTGATCTACTACTAAAAATATCATCATTAGAATCTAGACATTTTAGCTTCTCCTTACACGAACACTTCTAGTATTCTTCTCATCCTTAATCTCCATATTGTCTAAACCTGGCACTTTTGAGTGGTTTTTTTTTATTATAACTTACATGTAGACAAGAAAACTCTGAAGTTTGTACTTAACATATTGCTATGAAATGCAAGAAAGAAAACAAGAGTGGTTCTCAAATATCAATCCACTAACATAATAATGCTATTTGATTATAGAACAACAGTTCAAAGAAGCTGGAATGAGTACGAATAACAGCAAGTGGGCAACTATTGGAAACCAGTCACAAAGTAGACTAAGAAATATAGTAAACCAACCATGGCATTGATTCCATATTCAGACCAATCATGTTACTCAGGAATTTATCGATGTGTTTTGTGATGGGAACTTTTAAATAAAATGATTTTGGGCCAAATCCCAAAAATGTTTAAGAAAATGAGAGAATAAGCAGAACAATAAAATAATATGAAACAATTGGGTCAATGCTTGGCAGTATCTCGATTTCTGATACTTTCATGCAAAAACAAGCAATCAATTGGAAAAAAACTTTTAAAAATAAAATTGAATTAAAAAACTAAGCTGATCTCATGGATCAAATTACACTAACCAGCGAAAGGCCAACTATTTTAACATTCTTGCATTCCATGTTTTAATGAAGATCCAAAATCAAAATGAGATTTCAGACCAGTTATAATAAGCTCCATGTGATGACATCCCTATCAGGCATTTCATCAAATAATTCTTGTTACTGCAAGAAATGGCATAATTGTTAATCCTTTAGGCTTGCAATTAAATGAGAAAACCACCTGCATGATAGAGGGTTGCACAAATCAGAAACCAATGCTTAGCTGTGATTTTGACTTCAAAATTTGAAATAGTGATGAATCACCCATCTCCATTTTCTTTTAGATGGAATGTTTTAACCAAATATGGAGCCAAACATAATGGTATCTGAACTTTACAAATCAAGATTCAGATATTAGTCACACTTAATTCAGACTCAAACACAAAACAAATATGTTATAAATATTTGTTTTGAATGTACCACTATGAGTAGTTTGATTAACATGACTAGATATAAACATCCAAAATCTTTTATAAAAGAAAAGAAAGATCAGATGTGCATCAAGACTCCAAATGAATCAAATTGAAATTGATCGTGACACCATTAATCAACTTAACGGTCTTCACAGGACTCAATGTCACTACAAGCAATAACACCATGCACAAAACTATATCTAACACATCTGCATTTCAACATATAGAGAAATTAACATGAATTTATGCACAAAACTGTATCAAATTTTCTTGATGTGTTCAAACAATGATTGTGAATCAATATTATGAATGAAGTTGTTTGCAAGTACCAAGAAAATGGAAGGAAGTGTAATCAATCTTTGTGGAGTTGGCAAGCTCCACCACATCTGCTTTCGCAAACTTGGCCCCTAAAAACATGCCCACAATCACTTTCTTGGGAACCTCCTTTAGGCAAAACCCTTGTTCATCATCATCAACTTAATGAATCATTTGATACCACTTTGATGCCATCATAGAAAAGAAAAACAGCAAACTATATTGATTTCTAATTTCCTGTTGCCTTTCTAAGAACCTATTATTTCTCACGATAAAGGTCTCTGTTTCCATAAATGCAACATAATGTTCCCAATTAATAAAGGGGAGATAAAAGAAAAAGTGAGTGCAAAAGTTTGACTTGTAGGATTGACAAAGCAGTTGAGAAAATTTCCTTGTATGTGATTATAACAAGATCAAAGAATAAAACAAGAAAAATAATCAAAATGGGATATGAACAGGTTTACCAGCCAATCACAAATTATAAAAGAAAGAAAGAAAGTCATACAAAAGGGAAGAAAATCATGAAGATTCTATGAAGATTAGAAAGAGAACAACAAAGGAAAATTTAATGGAGGCATGTAAAGGAGATAACTGAGAGAAACCCAAGCGAACATCAAAGGGCATATTCTCAACCATCAAGTCCTCTATGTAGGTAAGGCACTCATTGAAATTCTTATACTTCAGAAATTTCTGTAAATGGTAAAAGTTAGGAATTTCATTAAAATAGAGAGGAAGAAAGAAAAGAATAAGGGGAAAAATAAGGGATGAAGGATCCACCTAAACTCTATGAGATAGACAAAAAAAGAAGAGAAGACTAACCTCGTTGAATTCAAGCCATGCATAGTAGGGAGGGGGTAATATGTGTTTGATGTTAGATTTACCTTTGGTAGGGAAAGGTGCATCGACAAAGATACAAAACTTGATAAACATTGTTTCTTGAAGAAAATCCGTGAAAATCAACAAGACTAGATTATAAATTACCCTGAAAACTAACAAATGAAAAGAACCAATAATCAATAGAAACAACCAGAAATCTCAAAATTTTGGGTAGAGTTTAAGAAAAATCACTTATTACAACAATGAGTTTTGCCCAATTTTTCAATCAATTTTGATAGTTTTTTATCAACAAAACTTTTCTTAGCTTACTGCAAAGATGTTTAAACCCAAAACCCTACTAAAGACAAGTTTTATCATTGAAAATCAACTGCTTGATTTTCCATCTGAATTTTAGAAAGGTTGATATGTGGTAAACTTTCATGAAAATCCAACCAAATGTGGTTTGCTTTAGACAAATTTTTCCTCCAACATGGTAGTAAACAATATCATAATTAAAATGTTTCTACAAAAAATCCATCTGTTAATCACTAAAAATGAAGTATTTTAACTATGGAAAGGATCAGAGACTTTTGTTAAGCGGAACTTCTTGGGGCTGATGATAATGATCAGACTTCGACATGAAGAGGAATTGGGCCTAAATATCAGACTTCCGAGCAAAGAGAGCATCCTTATGCTAAAAAATGGGCTCATTGAAAATGACATTACTTAGCTTATTTTTATTTTTAGTGAATGGATCCAACAATGGACCGTTCACCTTTAGTAGCAGAAGTAGTTATATAGTTGGATATCAGGGCTGGGTCAACATTTTCATGTTCCAAAGCCAGCTCATGATGTTTAAGTGTTGGAAACAATGTGTTGTTGAAGAATATATTTGGGGTAGAAGAGAATATCTCCGTCCTTGTTAAAGACATGAAGACACACATAAGACAAAAGAACTTGATGACCAGACCCAAGGAAAGACATGATGGTCGGAAATGAACTGTTAGGGTCGACCCAATAGAGATACACAACCTAAACTCAAAGGAAGTTTGATCCTGAAACAAATGAAGAGACTTGATAGATTGACCATCAAAAGTTGCCTAAATGGTTTACGAATGAAGCACAAAGGACTCTTTTTGAAAATGGTCTACATTTTCAAAGGCATATTGGAAGAGGTGAATAAGCAACATATTGCATAAGAGGCCAACTCTAACATGTATAGCGTGAAAACAGTCTTAGGACATCTAAAACACCTCAAGCTTTATAAGTGCTATATAATTTGAAATAGACACTTGTATAGCTAGATTTAAGATCAGAAGTATGTAGCGTAGACTTCTCCAAGGGTTGTATGGCTTTTTTGCTCTTTGTTACTCCTTGGTCACTTGCAATATATGAATATTCTCATATGGTGGTATAACCCAACCATAAGTTTGACGTTAAGACCAATGATATGATGGCTATGACAAGAAAAGGTAAGGGTATTTTGGAAGCACACATGCAAGAAAACATATGGCTCTAATGCAGTGGGGCTTAAGAGTGGGGAGGGAGGGGGATATGCACCTGCAAACATGGGTTCAAGTAACAACTAGATGGAAGTGTTGGTAGACTTGCCTAAGTAGGGATTATGCAAAGTCTCCTCAGGTGGTCTGAACAACATTTATATGACTACATGAAATACAACACTAGCTAGGTTGATTCATGAAGGCTCTAGGTTGACAAGTAACATGCTGACATCAAACATAACATTTGGAGATGTCAAATATTAAGCAAAAATAGTTTGAACAAACAAAGAGAGGTTTCATGACTGTCACAAACTCATGTAAATTTTTGCAGAACCTTATGCATGGCCTTGGTGGGAAAAGAATAAATACTTGCCTCCATTTCATGAAAAAAGAGATGAGACCCAACCTCTTGCTATGATGATTGGCCGTTCCGAACACTTTTATTGAGGATAATCAATCCAATGGCCAAAATTACTATACTTAATGCATAAATGTTATGTTTCCAACTTAATAACAATGTGAACACAAATGGATTTGAGCCTAAAGTTGAAAAGGTATCGTTTGAAAAACTAAATCGACCCTCAAGGCATTGGCCATGAAAAACTCAAATTGTCATTATCATCATCAGGAAATAATATGTAACTTACGACTACAGGATGTATGCAAAGTTTGGAAAATGATTTAGAACATGAGTGTAAAAGAATGTTTACAATAGCCTTGAAATCGAGTATGAAAATTATATTTGGAAAACACACATTGGAAATGTCATTTGAAAATGGAGTCGAAAACTTGAACTTTCAAAAAAAACGAACTTGAAAACAAATTTGAAATATGTTTGAAATAATGATGCTCATTTAAATATTATGCCATAATTGATGTCCAAGTGTTCAACCTTGTGTAGGTAGGAATCCCCATAAAACTATACGAATGGTGTCAAACCACATTTGTTTCCAATAAGATGGTACACATATGTGATTGCAGTCATGTATCACCAATATCTGAAGCACTTGAAAATCAAAGTGGATGCGTGCATGACAAACTATTATACACAAATAAAACATGAAAAATATATGCACTCCACTCTAATCTTGGACATGATCATATTCCATAAAAGAGAAAAATAGAAATTGAAGCATGTGCTCATTACGGGATTGCTCAATGACATGAAAAAGTCATTGATAAATATCCTTTTGTTGTGCATTTGATTCCCTCAATGGACCCCTAAATGTCTGCATGAATAAGGAATGTGTGATGTCAAATAATATGATGTAACATAATGCAAAAGAATTTAAGATGGCCTGTTGTCAACCATGAATTGCACATGAAACATAAAGAGCATCTCCAAAACACATTTAAGATGTCTAAACAGATGATTGTGTGCCAAATCACATCTAAAAATCACAAATACAGTTAAATGAGGTGGTTCAACCTCAAAGACATGTAGAGCTATGAATTACCTTATTTGAGTTTGTTCTAAATCATTGCAGAGTTTTTGAGGTTTTCCAGCATTCAGGGGTAAAATGGTCAATTGCCATGATGGCAACAACTCAAGCATTTCAGGTTTAGATCCCTGGTTCATGATTGATGTTCTTAGAGTCATGTTCTAATAAATTGCCTCAATTATTGAAATTCTGAAGCTAGCTTGAAATCTCATTACCAAGGCCGAAATGGTCACATCAATATGTAAGAAATTTGATTTGTCTACACCCTAACAATACCTAGTTGGAGATGTTTTTGTTGCAATGTTGAAAGCATTATTCCTAGACACACTTGCTCTCATGTACATTTGTGCCACTAAAAGATCTTTAGTTGCAAATATCAGCTACAATGGCCTATTGACAACCATGAATTGCACATGAAACATAAAGAACATCTCCAAAACACATTTAAGATGTCTAAACAGATGATTGTGTGCCAAATCACATCTAAAAATCACAAATATAGTTTAAATGAGGTGGTTCAAGCTAAACATTTTATAGGTACTATTAATATGGAACATAACATAACATACATGAGTATTCATCTAGATGACCCAGCCAAAAAATCCCATCTATAGCAAAAGAGAAAGAAAACAAAATGCATTTTTCCTACTTGTTATGAAAACAAAATATGGTAGGACTTGGATTTTGAATTTAACTTATGATGCACATTAAGAGGGCGTTTCATTGCTGTCCACTGGGACAGGACAGACAGGACGTCCTGTCCATTACACCACTGTCCTGTCCTCATGGACAATGGTGTTCCTTGTCCACCGTTTGATGATTTTAGGAACAGAACACTCCCTTCTTTTTGTCCGGCGTTTGTTACACATATGTCTGTTCTGTCTATTCTGTCTGTCCTGTCTGATGTTTGTTTCTGTCCTCTTCGATCTATCCGTTCTGTCCAGTGTTTGTGTCTTCCATGATTAGTTCTGTCTGCTCTATCTGTCCTGTCTGGTGTTTGTGTCCTCCATAATCTTAAGACATTTGTAATCAATGCGCTAACGTAGTTTCACCCATGAAAAGAAACTAGTTAAGGTCATTCTTTTGTTCCTTTAAATACTTTAATTACATAGGAAACTGACATCACATGCTTTAATTCTAACATTATTTATGCTGCTCAATACCGGAACCCCAGACCCAGTTTTGCAATTAATGCATACAAGCCAGAAACGTTACCGAACACCCATAGATAAGCCTCATGTCTAATATGCCAACGTACAGTTGAATTTCAAGCTTTGAGAACTGTGAAAATACATGAAATAGTAACATCAAGAAACAAACCAATGGTAACCAGCATACAAGCAAAACAAAAGCACCTTAAAAAATGAAACAGATTTAATTCTAATCTGTTATTAATCAATTTTGTTAATTCATTCCATCATTTTTCTTATGTACAATGAAGCGAGGTGAATCAACAACTCCAAAGCAAAAAAAAATTCAGAGCCACCCATTCAACTCAAATCATCCTTTATCATCAAAGGACCTATAGTAAAGAATTGGATAACCCCCCACCACCCTTCTCAACTTCCATCACTATCCCAACTTCAATGAACTGGTAGCAACAGCAGCTTCAGCTAAAGCTGAAGACTCGCTGCTGTCTATCTCATCCTTGGAAGCACCAATAGCACTATAACTACAATCTTTCATTGCTTTTGACTTGGCTCTGAAGTCGTCCAGGAAGCGAAACTCTTCTTTGAGCAACTTTTCGAGCTCGGGATGCAACTTCAGAGGTCTCATGTCCTTTCTACAGAAATGATATGCCATGAAATTTCCAATCCATAACTAAAAATAAACAAAAGAAAGAACTGTGGTCAATTCCAGAATAAATAATCACTAACAAAATAGATTGAGGTATAAGTTCTTAAATGGTATCAGAATCTGTGACTAATCAGAATTGTTGGCAAAGTCGAAGAGAAAAGTTTAATAATGTTGACCAGAGAAATATGTCAATGAAGAGAGAAACCATCAACATACCTATAAAACTTGAAAAAGCACTCTACTCCATAATTATAATTAGCACATCTGCACAAATTTTCAAGAGATTCCTTGACTCGCTCAACTTCTCTCTCTCTCTCTCTCTCTCTCTCTCTCTCTCTCTCTCTCTCTCTCTTTTTCTCTCTCCAGCACAGGTGGACACAATGTCACCATTCTTAAACTTCTAGGTAGATGGTTTCACAAACATACAACTACCTACCACTTCTCAAATACATTAACACATTGGAAGAAATAAACTACAATGCTAACCAATTTCTGAAATAGATTCATATAGCCGTTTATAAGCAATCAAACATCTCCTGTGCAATCAGGACATTAAATGGCTCTAATAAAGTTAAAGTGTTCACAGTAAGTGCTACTTTACAACTAGCACAACTAAGAATAAGACTAATGCTACTTTACAGATGGATTTACAAAGTTGCATAGATGGAAGAGTTTCCACTGAATTGGACTCACGATGGTGCAAGCCTCTATCGATAGTTAATAATAGGGAGGAATCAGTTGTTGTAAACAGTGCAGTTCTGCCAGCAAATTGTCACTTTGATTCTGTTGAGGCATCCAAGAAGGTGCTTCAGTACAATTTAGATGAGAAACTTGGAAATTATAATGAGAGTTCAGTGAAGCACTTCTCTGGTTCTATGATTTCCTTGGATAGTCTCCCAAATGTTAGACGTTCTGAACCTACAATGAATGGAAGAGTTTCTACTGAATTAGACTCACAGCAGTGCAAGCCTATACCCAAATTAAATAACGAAGGTGCTACTGAATTAGACTCACCTTGATTCTGTTGAGGTATCTAAGAAGGTGCTTTGGTGCAATTTAGATGAGAAACTTGGAGGTTATGATGAGAGTTCAGCAAAACACTTTTCTTGTTCTACAATTTCTTATATTGTCTCCAAGAGAGAGTGCAAGGGGGAAGAGGACGTGTCAATTAGATTAGGCATCAGACATACCCTTACTAGTAATAGGAACAAAAGGTGATCTACAAGGCAATTTACATTTATACATGACCTGATATAACTTGAATAATACAAATGCCCAGACATACCCATTTATCGGCCAGTGATTCTGTCCCTCAAATCAGCCTTTTTAGACTTGGGCTTGATGCCTGTTAGAGCATCCATGTTCGTCCTTAAGGTAATTGCAATGAAACAGAAGCATTTGGGGATGCTACCAACATCTCGCAAAGCCCCAAGAGTGGTTGAACAGCAGCTAAGGTTGACTAATCAGTGAACTGCTGCCTACCATCCCTGACATGGCTTTCATTCATCTTCAAAGGGCCATTTCATGTCTTGACAATGAACAACACTTGCAACTATAAAATCCTTATGATCTCTAGGCATGGGATAATCGAGAGTAATCCTTTAACCTATTTCTGATTATCTAACATAGGGAGAGGAGAGGACAATTATTACTATTAACTACATGGATTCACTGTTTCAGAGACTAAATTGTCCAATTCATTTCCTTGGCAATAGTTGGTAATATATAGTAACATTTAAAGCTGAATATTTACCCCAGTGATTCTGTCAACAAAATGCAAGAGAAATATTGTACTTCTAAAGAAATAATAATTTAAAACAACCACAAAATGAGACTTATAAAGCAGTAGACAGAACTTAGATCATTAAGAAAACAGATCTAACCACCTACTTGACGAATCATGCGATTACTTAAGGAAGCCATACACGGGCCAAAACACGTGCAAGGAAGGCTTTTTAAACTACTTAAACTTCATCAAGTTCTTCTTAAACGTGTATTATAATAAACTAAATCAAGGCATTAATCGCAAATACAGTATGGCAAAACCACAGAATCCCTAGTGGCCTAAAAAGTATCTTCAGAATGTATTTCCTCTAATGAAAAAAAAAAGCATGTGAAATTTTCTAGGCAACCATTCAACTGCAAAAGAAAATCATGAACTGAGGACTAAATTTGTCTCTTGATTACCAAGCTGATTTTGCACTGAACCTTAAAGCACTAAAAAACTGTATTGTTTGATCGAGGATTTCCATTGACATCACCCCAAGTTCAGCTCCTGTTAGCCTCACAAAATTATCAGCCAGAAAAATGTGTTGCCGCCTCTTTGAACCTCAACGACCTCAACCAGATCAATACCCCAAACACTCAACCGGGAGCTCTGTCACTTTTATTGACTTGCACTAGTTCAACTAACACAAACATCCAGTTCTTTTCTGCAGGATTACAGCTCTATTTCCATAACTTTGAGATTAGTCACATCTCGAACAGTTCCCAAACAATTCAACCCATTCGCGGACCAACAAAAAAAAATTAACTAAGAATAACCAACAGAAGAAATTACAGTATATATTTGTTTTTCATTCAAATAAGACAACGGTGATGCTGATGATGAAGGGTAGATAAACATGCATCAGTTAAACGAGAATTTTGACCTGGCGGATCCAAGAGGTCAAGAGTTGCGGTTCCAGCGAGGGAGGGCTGACTGCTGCCCGCTTCTTGCTTCTTTCCAGAGAAGAATCGTCATCTGAATCCTCTGACAATGACCCATACGAGGCCCTCAATGCTTCCATACTTCGTCTTCTTCCCCCCTTTGTGGCGCTTCTACTTTCTGTCCTGCCAGTTGTTTGAGTTGCAAGCAAAAATGAGATAGCGAGAGAGAGAGGTGCCTTGCTCTGGCAGTCACTGGAATGACCCAAGTCCACACTCCAGGGCTCGTACTCGTCAGTTGCAGAGGATCCCTTTCTCTCCTTCATCCTTCTTCCAACTGAAGAGGCCAATGAATCGCAAAGACCAATGGGGGCAGATAACTCCCTCAATGACTCCGTTCAGCAGAGCAAGAAGCAAAGGAGTGATATTTTTCAGTAGACGAAACAAAAGAGTCCGGCGGTCGCCCTCCCGCGGAGATGGAGGAGAAGAAAAATGGAAAGGGCTAGGGCAGGTCGGGCGACAGAGGAGAAGGAGAGAAACAGGAAGAGCTAGGGCAGCTCGGGGCGGAGGCGAGGGTGGAGATGGAGGAGAAAGGCAGCGGAGACGGGGGCGAGATGGAGAAGAAGGAGAAGGAGAAGGAGAAAAAAAATGGAGTCGGGGGCTAGGGGTCGGGGTTGGGGAAGCTCGTGGTCGTTGGGGGCGGGAGAGTTCTGAAAATGGAGTTGGGGGCTCGGGGTCGGGGAAGCTCGGGGTCGTCGAGGGCGGGAGTTCTGTCTGTTCCGAGGGTTAGCTCGGAACGGAATGAAACAAAAAATGAATTTATACTACTGTCCACTTGTCCGTTGTGTCCAGCTTGTTTTATGGACGGCGTTTGATGAAGATTTTGCTTAGACAGGACACGCCTGACTTGTTTCACCTGTCCTGTGGCCATCAAACGACCTCTAAATGGACATAGAATACAGAAAAAATTGAGAAAATTGAGGTGAATACCATAAATTTATGAAAAAAAAATTCTCCCATGACAACTAAAACATATCTAGATAAAAGCAAGAATTGGATGTTGAAATCATATTTTCTCTCCAAAAGAGAAAACAGTGAACATGATTTAGATGCGTACTTTGGGTCTTCTGAAAGCCTACCTAACAAGGTTAGATCAGCTTAAAATTTGGGTTGAAAACTATTCGTACAGCAAAAAAATATCTGTGTGTTAGAATGGAAAAAACATCCAAGAGGATGGTTTACTACTAGTTGGTTTACAGCAGTCATATCTAGCAACATGTTTTGCTATAGGAGGAACCCTATCAAATAACATTGGTTTGACTTAAAATTTGGTAGTTAGACTTTTGGATATCAGATAAATGATTCTAATTGATAAATTTTGAAAAGATGATCTAGATTGAAAACTACAACTCCATGAACCTAGTGTGGAAAAATAGTTATTGCAGAAAACACATTGGTAACATGACTAAACGGCCAGCTTTGGATTATACTTAGCTACCAAAAAAGATCGGATGGACTTAAAATCTGTGGCTAGACGCTTAGTATAAAAAATAAGAGACCTTGGGTAAAATAATAGACAAATTATGGCTGGAACAATAACTATAGTATGACAAACTTAGGATAAAAACCAGTTCAGCTGAAAAATACAAAAAACTATTAGCAGAAAATGAATTTCAAATAATCAATTCAACGACCAAACAAAACACCTTAGGTTAAGCTGAAAATTGGTGTGCAATAACAATGCAGCTGTAGCAACCAAGTGGCTTTTATGAAATGAAAAAACAATTTGTAGAACTTGACTTATTGACTTCCCAAATTGATGAAATATTGAAATCAAAGTTTTAGAACCAGTGAATTACCAAAAACAATCTCCCAGAAATCATCCAAACAGGGGAACCAAAATACAAATTCTCATGAAACTTGGTATAGAATAAAGTAGATACATGTGAGAACCTGACCGCTTTTACATTTCATCAAGATGACTCATACATTAAGAGAAATTGGTTTCCAAAGTTAGGTGAAAATTTGTATTATTCAAAAAACAGATTTTTACCTTAACTAAAGAACATATGCTCCGAAAATATGGAAAAATATTGAAGGCTCAATCTAAAAAAGGGTAAACTTCTAAACCCTTGAATAAAAAACATGATGCATAAAGTGGTTATATGAATCAAGTTAATCATATAGTCGACATAACTTGGAGATCCTTTGAAAATATTATATCGGATGCAATGCAATGGGAGAAACAAAATAGATCGATGTTGAAAAATAGGGGGCTACATCCATAGAGGCAGTCTCAACATCTTAATGGCCTTAACGTTAGAAACATGAAACACTTAAAAAACAAGCATGAAGATGAATAAAACCATGCATTGTGAGCCATGAGAGGGAGAAAATTTCTATGAAGGCAGTGCCCCAACTAACTACCGAAACCATTACCAAAGCAAAAGGTTAAACAAATGATGAAAAAAAATAAAACAAGGGGCTTCAAATATGAAGTAAGTTTTGACTTCCTATTAATGGCCTTGGAAAATAATTAAAACAAAACAAAGAGGCCTCTATGGAGTGTTTCAAGGCATGCAAAATGTAGAGAGAGGTGGAGAGAAAATAACAGAGAGAGAGAGAGAGAGAGAGAGAGAGAGAGAGAGCATACCTTTTGAACATGGGCCTGTCCTTTTTCTTCTTTATTATTTCTTCTTCCCCTTTTCGCCTCCTGCTGGACAGCTAAAATTGGTAATCATAAGGGGTGGCAGCTCTTCATTGCAATCTCCTAAGACCTAGAAAGTTGATGAAGTAAAAAATCAACTAAGAATAAGAAGACTAGAAAACGAGGCTGAGACATACCGAGAAAACTAACCATGTCAAATAATAATGAGTCCTACGTCTGGCCCCTATTTATGATATTGTACAATGACACTTTCGAAATAAAGAGGTGGGAGGTGTTACCCCTTTCCTTTCCTATTCATTCAGCACATTTGACTAAGTCAGATAATGATCAGTCCTTCTTCATATAACCCCTATTTATAATATTGTACCATGGCACTTGTGAGATAACAGGGGGGGGGGGGGGTTTACCCCATTCCTTTCCCTCTTGATTCATCACATTTTGTAAAGTATCAACCTTAATTTAATGGTTAGAATTGATTTTGTGACACATGAGGATCTTGTTGATTTGTATTTTAATTCTAGATTCATATACAGATTTGGATTATGATATGAATTTAAAAAGAAATTTGGATAAAAAATTCAAATATAATATTGAATTGGAAATCCATATTAAGATATGTGGACACCCACAAAATTTTTATTATCAAAATGATCATTTTGCCCATTTAATGGAAATTTTGTGTTGATTTTCTCATGTTTTTTCAAATGCAAATGCCAAAGATAATACAGACACAGATTTTATAATCCAAACGTTGGGCAGCTCGACATAGCTCACCTAGCTTGCTGCCAATCAGAAAAGTGGCCATTTTGGCCCGATCACCACTCATTTTGCCCTATATTTTGTCCACTTTTTATGAAATAACTATGGAATTCTTTTCAAATTATGCTTGACCAATCTAATTTAAAAAATACTCATATTTGCATACCACCATGAGCTTCCACAAACCATTTTTAGCTCACATTTGGTCAAATTTGGCTCAAAATGATCATTTTTGAAGTTCTTTGACAATTAACTCACACTAAATATCTATTCATCTCTTCAACTTCAACTTCAAATCTTTCTTAGTATCAAGAAACTATTTTAAGTGATACCCCCAATTTCAAAATCCAAATTTCTGCTATAAACCATCCATTCCCCTCTTTTTCAAATATAACGAGCTCATTTTGTCAGTGATTTGCACAATTATTGGCAATGGCATCGTGCCAATCTCAATAGAGCTCACATGAAATCTTTTTCGTTCCAGTACGGTATTTTCAAAGTTACTTTCCACTCACTCAACCTAGTTTGAGCTTTAGAGAGTTTTCCTAACATCAAGGTCACTCCTCTTTCTCCATTTTTGAGTGTTTTAGCTGAAATTCTCTTAATTTGTGGCTGGCCATCATGTGCTAATCTAGCAACCAACATATTTTTAAATTTTAGAACTAACTATCTTTAGCTCAGTTCAAGTTAATTCATCCTAAGTCAAGCTCATTTTCCAGTTCCTCTCATTTCTCCAACATGTCTCAATTCAAACTCAAACTTCTGAGCCAAAATTTGCACAATCCAGGACTTAGAGCTTCAATTGAATATTATCATCTTCAGTTTGGAGTGATCACATCCAGATCACATAATTTTTACCTCTAAACCGCTCTATCTTGTCCAAATTCAAACATTGTTGCTTGTAGCTTTAAAGCTAAATTCTTGTCAATCCAATATTCTGATTTCAAATCTAAGCACACTGATAGATTCAAAGTCACTAAAAAAGAATATCAATGTGATTCATTTATCACAAACATGGCTGAAATACCTATTATTCACTTTATCCATCACATTTTCGTTTGTCGGATAAATTTCAGGTTGTTCAATTTTGAAAAATCAAATTCCCCAAGGTCAATGGGACACGCCTATGAATAACCCTAACCCACATTCAAGTGTAGTTAGACTGCCCAATCAGCCTCACAGAGTGCAGTTTTGCACCTAGGGGCAAAATTGTTTTTTGTACATGCATGCATTATTATAATAGTTCTTAAGTTAGGGGCCACATGAACTTAAATTTGAACCTAGTTTAGGTCAAAACTTAAATGAGGTCAACTCAATTTGACCTCAGCATAGTCTGGACCTATGTCCAACCTAGCCAGATACAAGACATGACCACGTAAACAACCCAAGCTCTAAACTTGAACTCACTAAGCCTAGACTGAGCCTAGGTCGTATGCCGGGATCTCAGACCCTGATCTTTGAACGCAAAACCTACAATATGGACTCGTAATAGGCATTATTTTGGACCTAGATTCTACATTTCGTATCCAAAACTATGTTTCTCAACTAGATCATGAGTTGGTGAGCTAATTTTAACTTCCCTCAAAGACTTGTAGACTTAAGAATTACCTTATTTTAGTTTGTTCTAAATCTTTACGAAGGTTTTTTGAGATTTTCTGACTTCAGCGCCAAAATGGTTATTTGACATGATGGCAACAACTTAAGTGTTTTGATTTTATGTCTCTAGTTCATGAGTGATGTTCATTGAGTCCCATTCTGATAAATGGCCCCAGCTATTGAAAATTCCACTTTTAAAACTAATTTGAAATCTCATCGTGAAGGCAAAATGGTCATTTTGATATGTGAGAAATTTGGGTTATCTACACTCCTCAAATACCCACTTTGAGGTGTTTTTATTGAATTATCAAAGCATTATTTTCACATACTTTCTCTCGTACGCATTTGTGCCACTAAAAGATCTTTAGTTGCAAATATCAGCTGCAATCGTTTGTTAATAATGGCATGTTATGTGTGCCACCAATTGACATTTAGTAGTACACTTAATTTATCGTAGAATATCAATAATGTACACTTAATTTGCCACTAAAATATATTTAGTGGAAATTTTGTCTCATCATCAAAATGACATTGTAATGTATGTGACTAAATGTCCTTTAACAAACACATGAAGTATAACATAAACTATCAACAATGACATAATAGACGTGTCCTGACACTTTTCAGTGGCTTTCATTTTTTGTGACAACAGACCATTTAGGGTTGCTTTTTCTCTACTATGGTAAACGTATTATGGGATTTTAGAAGCAATTCCTAAAGGACATTTCAGTGATTTGATCCAGCAACTACAAAAAATATTCCATTTCCAGCGCTCCTAAAAAATCCTAGTGAAACATTGTCTTGGCTGCACATGGTGTGCATCTATGGCATACACAAATAATGCCTATTAAAGAATCATTGGCTCTAATTTCAGCGGCATTTTTTGTAGCACTCTATTTGCCACTAAATTTCTTTAGATCCCCAGGATGAGTAGAATTGAAGATTAATATTTTTTTATGAGTGTCACATGTTTGTAGATGAATTTTTTGATGGAAAATATTGAAAAAATTTATACAGTGACGCAAGTACCGTATTCAAAATTTATATCTTAAATTGGGAGTGTAGTATTAAACCGAAAGAGTCATCATTACCAAACAATGAAAGAATCCTTTTCCAATAAAGGATTATTTTGTTATAAAAAAGTTTCAAAAATTTGGTCAAAGTACTGGCTAGACCCATATGACATTTAAAGTGACAAAAGATTTTATAATTTAAGACAAGAAATATGTCTCATTTTTTTGGGCTTAATATAACATCCTTAAACTAAAAAATAAGTTGGTCAAGATCAAGAAAAAGTTAACGGTGGTGTGGAAATATCAAATACGGTTATGAACATTATGGAATCATATGAATAGGCATTTACCAATACAAGTTATTTGTTACCAAAAATTAGGTTGTTTTGATTTCCCATGGAAAACAAGATGTTGACTTGAAACATTTTGCCAAGTTGTGAACTTCTATTTTTAAAATTGATTTGCTTCAGCATGTTTCCTCTTTTTTGCTCCATGTGGTGATGAGAGATTTATTTTAAACAAGGTAATTTATCTTTATTTTTATTATTTACGAGATAAATTGACCATATATAGACAGACTAGTAAGAGATATTCTACTTCATGACATGGAGTTATCATCCATCAATTTGGGTAGCCACGGAGACTAGAAAGAAAATAGTCACCACTCACAATATGGATTTTATAATTTTATCATCTTCAAATTTTGCTTTTCAAGTATTTCCAAGTTACAACATTTTCTTAATAGAGTAAAATCCTATGAAGCAATTTTTGCATTGTTAAGGAGGGAAAAATCTTGCTAAGCTTTGCCTTCTTAGATAATCAAATTTGGCATTACTTGAAATTAGTCATAAAAGATTTGTAAAACAAATTTGAAAAGATGGTATTACTAAAGATAGCAAATGTTCTCTATTCAAAAAAAGGAAAAAGAGATTTATATTAACCCCCCCTTTTCCCAAAATCTTATTTGTCCACCTGCCAAATTAATCTTTCCTGAAAATGTCTTATAGTATGAACTATAAATTGCCCATTGCTTCAGTTTGATGACCATCCAAAGCAGTTTTCACTTTCACCATACATTCTAGAATGCCAAAAACATGTATGAGTTCCCCAACTTAGTCTATGCCTCTCTTCATGTGTGTTGTTGTCACCTTGTTTAGTCATAGTCCATTGACAAGGTAGAAATCAAAACTCTCCAAAAATACTACCTCAAGAATCCTCCTATGAAGACCATCATGATATGTAACTTCCTCTACATTGATCCTCTCTATTCCAATGTATTGTTTCTGATTCAGCAGCTGGCTCAAACCCAAAGTATCAAAAGCTAGTATAAGGTTTGAAATTTTTATCAATGATTTGCTTAATTAAAGATATATAATGAGATGAAGAATCTACACTTTTAAATCCATACGTCACATTAGCAAGACACAAACATATCCTCTACAATTACAGAACAAAAGTATAGTGCAGCCAAAGTTGCTAATCATTTTAATCACGCAAATTTATTTATTGGGGAAAATTTCACTTTTGTTAAGAATTTGAATCATTACAAATTAGATTCAAGTAAAAATTGTAGGTAAAACAAAAAAGATCCACTGTAATGCCCTAATTTTGCCTTCGTAAATGATGTATGACTCAACCTGCTATATCGGGGAAATAATATAAGGGCCTGTTGGCATAACTTTAGTGATCTACTTGAAAAATCCAATAAAGTCGGCAATAGAACTAGAGGATAGCATCTATTAATGCATGACCTGATATTTCCCAACCAGGACTCCTTATGGAAACGTCAGGACTCATTGCAATGAAATGCTCTGATCCATACCAAAAAGGTCAGGACTCATTACTATTCAGACAATCTAGAACAAATTGAAGAACAAGGAATCCTAAAACTAATGTTTGTCTTGAACAAGGTAACCCAACTAAATGCCACCAAAGAAATTCATTATTCCCACCTATATACATCCTAAAGACAACAACAAGAAATAAGAATCTACTCATGTAGCCATGTGGAGCTTATTTATATAACTTATGGAGTTTTTTTGATGATTTAGTTTTCTTGAAGATCAAGATGGAGCATACGTAAGTGCCATTCACATGGAACCTTTCCCATTATCCAAAGGAATTCAGCTACCACTTAGGATCGACTAAGCCATGTGAATGACATATACATCTGCTCCATCTTGGTCTTCAGGATAAGTAAATCATGAGAGGATTTCCATTAGTTATGTAAATAAGCTAGACCAAGTGATATGAGTAGGTTCTTCTACGTTGTAGCCGTTGTCTTGAGAATTCACATAGGTGGGAATAATGAATTTCTTTTGTGGCACTTAGTTGGGTTTCCTTATTTAAATCAAACTTGCGCATTCAGTTTCCTTCTTTTTCAATTTGTCCTAAGTTGTCTTATGTAACATGTCATTTTATTGGAGCATCTAAGTTGTGTTTAATACCCATTTCATTGTGTTCTTGAAGTGATTCTCAAGAGTTGGTCTCGACCTGCTGGAATAACCTCCTGTTTTGGTGTTACTCAACGAATAGAATATAATTCAAGCTAAAAGAATATTCAATATGAGATAAACGGAACTTATAACCATGAATTCTACCCAGACAAATAACTAGTCTACGTTAAGGAATTTCTGGTAGACCAAGGGTAATGTTTGTATTTAGGATAGGATTCAAATGGAATTTGGAAAAAAAGACTCAGGTGGAATTGTAATTCAGTATTAACAAGATTAGCAACAGTAAGCTGGGTTCATGAATGATTGATTGCTATATTAATGATGGATTGAGGGAGTTAATTAGGGTTGGGCACTCCGTAACTACCATCTAACGAATGATTAGGTTAACTGCCCGGTTTAGTTTATAAGTCCTTTTATTAATCGCTAACTAATATGATTAACAACATTAATAATTGGGAATTGGATTGACTTTATATGAAACATAGGGGCATATTAGTGATTCACTAATGATGGGATTAGTGACATTAAGCACTATTAGTGATCCTTATTCATCTAATCAACACATCAACAAAAATGATAGTTGGTAATTTTGACTTTTAATTATTTTAAGTTCATTTTTAAAATAAAACATGTATAGACACTGCTTATATGACCTTTTGCATGTTTGCTGAAAAGACATGCTGGAACATTTTGGAGTGATATTGGGTCCGATATTGATAATATTAACACCTATTGGTATCATGCCCGTCTAATTAAAGATTTTCCAAAGGTGAAATAAGTAATATCGAACCATAACTAGTAATTTTCTAACCTAAATCAATTATTCCACACAGTGTAGTCTATGTTCAGAGTAATATTTTTCAATTTGAAAGAAACCAAAAATTCACAAAATTTATAAATACCTTCTACTCTCCCATCCCCTCCCCCACCCTAGGAAAGAAATTGGCATGTTTTCGATAGCATTTGAAAGAAACCTTAACATTAACAAAATGTATACCTTCAACTCTCCCTCTCCACCCTAGAAAAAAAAGACATGTTCTCAACAACATTGGAGAAGGTAGTCATATGGTGATCGAGCAATTGAAAGTCAGATTTTATTTAATGAACATTGATGGTAGAGATAGTATGCATAGGAA